>NW_024429186.1:82713964-83343964 GCF_017639785.1 Mesocricetus auratus
TGTCCTGGAGCTCCCTCTGTAACCAGGCTAGCCTCAAATTTTCAGAGATTTTCCTGAGTCTGATTCCTGTGTGCTGGGATTAAAAGTGTGTGCCAGAAACAGCTGACTTGAACAAGGGGAACTCATGGACCCCAGACTGAAAGCGAGCAGCATAGGACCAACCCAGACCCCCTGAGTGTGAGTGTCATTTGGGAGGCTAATCTATGGGGCTCTGGCAGTGGATCAGTATCTCTTGTATATGAGTGGACTTTGGGAGCCTACACCACACAGAGGGACACTCACTCAGCCTAGACACACGGACGGGGGGTGGGTACCTAGGTCCTGTTCCAAATGATATGACAAACTTTGAAGATCCCCCATGGAAGGCCTTACCCTCCCTGGGGGTCAGAAAGGGGATGGCATAAAGGGCTGGTGGGGGACAGGGGAGGATGGGAGGAAGAAGGAACTGGGATTGACACATAAAACAAGCTTGTTTCTAATTAAAAAAAAAAGTGTGTGCCACCAATGCTGGCTTCTTCCTTTTAATTTTCCTCCCTCCCTTCCTCCTTCCCTCCTTCCTTCCCTCCCTCCCTCCCTCCCTCCCTCCCTCCCTCCCTCCCTCCCTCTCTCCCTCCCTCCCTCCCTCCCTCCCTCCCTCCCTCGTTCCCAGATAAGATCTCACTACATAATACTGGCTGGTCTGGAGCTATGTGTAGACCAGGATGGTTTAAACTCACATTAATCTGCTTGCATCTGTTGTCTGACTACTGGGATTGAAGAGGTGCACCATCATGCCTAGCTAATTTTTCCATTTTAACTGGCCCTATGGCATGAATAATACCATAGTCTTCTTTATCCAGCCAACATATACTATTGTATATCAATAAAAATAGCCCATATATAGAATCTACCATGAAATCATGAGTAATATAATGGGCTGATATATTTGTTTTATTCTCTGCATTCCTAGTCTATTTTCAGTGTGGCATTAACATGAAAATTTTTATGTTTAACTAAAATTTTCCACCTAGTTTGAGTATTATATGTCTGTAACTCTCTGAAGGGAAAGTTATTTCTTTGTAATGTTATTACTTAGAGAGACAGAGACACATTTCCATAAGTGTGAAGGAGAAGCAGAAGCCAGAAGAGTGTGTTGGACTCTTGGAATTGGAGTTCCAGGAGCTGTGAGCCTCTGGGTGTGGTACAAGAATGGAAGAGAAGTTCTCTGGAGGAGCAGCCCATCCTCAGTCACTGCGCTGCCTGCCTCCAGCCCTTCCTTTGGTCTTTGACTAGCAGGGTCTCCTTACTTTCCTGTCTTGTGATGGTACCTAGATGCCATTTTTCCATGTAGCACTGGCTACAAGTTAGCTCATGTTTCATTTCGTTAACTCATCCGCATGTCTCCAAAGGGTCCACATTCAAGGACACATGCAAGTGCTTGTCTCTGAACTGTAAAGAAAATGCTTTCCAAAAATTTGGTTTGTTTACTTACTTCACATTTAATTAAGAAAAGAAGAAAAGTTGTTCTATTCAGAAAAACTATTTGCTTCTGACACCAAGTCAGGAAATAGACCTTCTTGCATTTTTCCCAGGTGTTCTTAAAATATAGCTCGAAGCTATTTTATTCTATACAAAGGTTTAATTATTTTATCCTTTATCAGTATTTATTAATATTGCTGTATTTAAATAAAATCTTAATTTAAAATGTTGTCTTTATGAGTCAGAAGTGGTGACACATGCCTTTAATCCAGCACTTAGAATGCAGAGGCAGATGGACATCTGTGAGTTTGAGGCCAGCTTGGTCTTCAGAGTGAGTCCCAGGACAGCCAGAGTCACATAGTGAGATCCTACCTAAAACAAAAAACAAAAAACCCCAAAAAAACAAAAAAACAAACAACAACAAAAACTATGCAGCATTATATATATATATATATATATATATATATATATATATATATAATATGAGTTGGATCTATGTTCACTATGAATTATTGGGATGCAAAAGCAAAGGATGATGATGATATTTTTATTTTCTGTTACATGTTGGTATGTTGTCCTGTGGTTTTGTTTTTGTTTTTCTGAAAAAGGGTTTCATGTAGCTCAGCTGGGCTCAAGGGTGGAGCTTCTTGAGCTTCTGATCCTCCTAGCCAGGCTGGTGCCATTGCTTTTATGTAGGGCAGGAACTCAGGTTTTTATAAAGAATAGACAAGCCCTTTACTTCCTCGTAAATGAAACTACTCAAAAAGATGCTTTAGTGAAGTAAGGCAGATAATTTAGAAAGGTCAATCTTAAAATTCAGGTTAGATGCTGGGTATGGTGGTTCATGCCTTTAATCCCAGTACTTGGAAGGCAAAAACAGATATGTCTCTGAGTTTGAGACCATTCAGGTTGGCACAGTTAGTTCCAGTCCAGCCGGGGTTATGGAAACTGTCTCCAACCCCCCCCCCCAAAAGAAAATCCTATCAGTCTAGATATTCTCTGGTATTAAAAATGTTCATGAAGAATATTCATTTTACTTTATTGAATTTTCTTCCTCCAGATTTTTATAATTTTGCCCTTGTTACCTGTGCACTTTGAACAGTGTATAATTAAATAGCTCCATGGGGGAGGGTAATCTGTTTTTTCATGGATCCTCGTGTGGCCATGTTTAATCCTTCACTTTCTCACACCAGTTTTCTTTTAGTTGGCAAAGCCTATGTATTGTGGCTGCCACTGCCTGTCCCGGCTGCTTAGTCTTTGCTGGGCTCTTGCCTTCATTTTGGCCAGACTCTAGATGGCGGCAACAGTCTCCTGTCCTTTGAGCTGTCCTCTGGCCTGTCACACTCTTACTGTGCTGGTGATATCAGAGGCTTGCCCTTGTTACCCCTGCTCACGTGTCTCTGCTGGTGCTTCAGACCTCATCTAATGGTCTTAGTGTAACTTCCCTAACAGCTCCCCCCCCATTCCCTTCCAAACAGCATTTTTCTTTTTTTCTGGAATATGTTGGAGTAGATTTCCTCAGTGTCATTTTTGCTATGCTATTTTTAAAGTCAATATAATTGTTTTTTCTTTTAGTCTCTCTTTTATGCAGCTGCCTTCTCCATCAGATATCTTTTCACTTTTAAGATATCTCATCTGGAAATCCAAAATATTCTGAAATCTGAAACTTTCTGGATAGGACATGGGAGGAACATTCTACACTTGACCTAATATGATGCAGGTACATTAAAAATCTGGCATAAAATTACCTTTAGGTTATGTGTATATGAAATAGATGAAACTCTTAACTAGAATTGGATCCATCTGCAAATTATGTCATTAATTATATACAGGTATCCCGAAATGCCTACAGCGATCTGAAACTCCATCCCAGGCATCTCTGATAAGCAGTGCTTGGTGTATACCTTGATTATGGGTTTTTATACTCCTGTGAGTCATGGCTCTTTGTGTAATTCATCATTTTTTCCATAATGCCCATGGAGTGTGAAAATTCACAGGCCAGCTGAATTACAAATTATGTAACCACAAAACACAATAAAATTAAAGATGTTGTTGACCTTGAAATAAAACCTCAAAATTATGTGTGAAATAAAATCCTACTTATGGTTCTCTTAGTTTCAAATTATTTTTACTCGAGCTGATTAAAAAATATTTTTTATTTAGAGTGTGTGTACACACATGCACACAGACCAAGCTATGTGTGGAGGTGAGGGACAGTTTGTGTAGCCACTTCTCTCCTGTGCCTTTATGTGGGCCCAAGGGTCAAGTCAGGGTTGCCCAGCCCGTGTGGCTGTGCTTTCCCCCAGCACCTGACTGGCTGGAGAAGTCAGGGCTTTGAACTTGGAGAACGGATGCCTTGCTTTCTTGTTTTCTGTTGTTGGAGATGAAAAACTTGATTACTTACATGACTATGACTGACATTGTTGTCAAGTATAGAATAGTTAAAAAACAGAATTATAAAGAATTTAATCTTTATAAGTTTGAATATCTTTGATAGAGTAATAAATTCTCTAATTGTCAAACAAAACAAGAGAGACAATACAAATTTCTGAACTTTATGGACCTTATGCTTGGAGTAGTTGACTCAACTACAGAAGGAAGCATCTATGCCTGGAAGCATAAATTGAAATCACAGGGGCATAAAAGTCGAATTGTAAGAAGTTGCCCCTCCCAAATTCACTCCTGCCTCTATTGCATTTGCAAAACGAGTTTTCATTATAAAAGGAAAGTTAGCAAGAATGCTTTTTTTTTTTTTGTAAAATCACTAGTGAAAAAGTGAGAAATTTTCACATTGAAGCAAAAGATATTCTGAGGAAAACAATGCTCTTTTATCAGGAGAGCAACAGTTACGGATGTTTGTGCTTTTTTTTAAAAAAAACAGTTTTTCACACACTATATATTTAACACACTAAAAGCTACTTGAGGGTTATGGTGAAGTATGGGAAGTGTAGATTTTTGTTTGCTATAAATCAGTATGTGTACTTTTGTATCCTGAAAGAATTCATTACACTAGGGCAAAATGCTTAATTGTTTACTCTGATGTCCAATGCACAAATAGCAGCTTACAGGGCAAAGTCATAATGTTTGCTATTTTTTTTTCTTAGAATAGAAGACCAGAATGCATGAAAACTATTAGGCCAACATGGCAGAAACTTACTTTTATACTAAATTCTTTAGAATGATTATTAAACCTCATGATTAAAAGTACTGAAAACATAGTGGAGGTATTTTCTAACATGAACTCTAAAAGTAGTCTAGCTTTTAAAATTAAGATTACAAATCTAGGTGTTTATGCCTAGAAGTACAAAATGCATTAAAAGTTTTAGTTAAAGAGTTAGGAGGTATTGTAGGCCAAATAATGAGTGAAAATTTCTTAATCCCATGAAGTCTTAATTTTAGAGTCTCAAAAATTAATTTTACTTTATTATGCCACATTTTTGTCAAACTGTAGCACTTATTTAATTCATAAAACAGGAGGAAAGTGGGCCTTTGCCAAGTTTTGACGTGCTAGCATTATTATCAGAAATAAATCAATTTAATTTGCTAGAAACCTTAGTGACTTCAAGCTTCTGTATCACCCTCATTTCCCTAGGGATTAGGTTTGTCAGTAAAGTTGATTGAATGAATCTCATTAATTTGTATAAAAGTAATAGCTATTGAGTTGTTTAACATGAGTTTTTAAATTTAAAGATGATGTTACTTAATTTAATGAATATATAGTATTTAAACTATAGAATAATTTCTGTTAAGCTAACCAGTTGTATTATATATAACAGGTACTAACCTATTTTAAATAAGTTGTTGTTAAGTTTTTGTTTTTACTACACATTGCCAAATTATAACGAGTGAGAAATTCTTTTTGCTATGAAAGTATTCATCATCCTTACAATCTATAATTATAAGTAGTAATCGTTTTCTAATGTGAGTTGAGGGTTTGAGAGGAAACTGCTCCAGGTACAAGGTGGTGGAATGGAGATGCGACAGTTTGTTGTTGGTTTATCACCTGGAGAGTGGAGACCGAGCTGCTGTTGACGCTGGGAGGATCCCTGTATACATTCTACTGCACACACGCTGCTGTGAATCTAAAATTAGAAACAGCTGCCTTTGTTAGGCTTCTCCTCTTCCCTCCGCTCAGCCTTCCTATTTATGTGGTTAACTTCTCTTATACAAAATGGTAGAGTTGTTATTAAACTAAAAATTGAAATCAATTTATTGCAGTTTTTAAAAACCAGCGCTTTCTTTTAACCTAGACAATCAGGCAAATGAGGGAGAGGGACGAGGCTGGTGTTCACACAGCGTCTTCCCTCCCTTTGTTGTGAGTCATTTGTATTACAGGCATATTACTCTTTTTTATATAATAAGCTTGAATTTTAAAGGTTTCCCTAATCTTGTGTGCATATACAAGGTTTATTTTTTCACTGATTCATGGTTTTAAAATACTGATACAGCCTATGTTTTCCCACATAAGGGTTATGTATAAGAAAGAATAAGGTTTATATATATATTTCATTATTCTGTTGTTAAAATATTATAACAAGTTCATCATACCAGAAATATAGCATAGTGGTACAGAAAACCTTGTTTTGTTTTGAGACTACAATTTTTTTGTGTTAAATATTTATGCAACTTCTCATATAAATATATCTAGTTCATGGCTTAGAAATAATAGGCTTCATACATTGTTTTTAAAAAATGTAGATACCCGTGTCAGTTACATTTTAAAGTTATACACTGTTTTAAGGCTATGTATTTATTCTTTAGAAAATATGACTTACATGAGTATATTCTGATGGACATAATATTGACAAATTATACAATGGTATTACTTTTAACAAACTGCCATGCAACAAATACATTAAATAATGTAGAAATTGAGTATATATGACCTAATCTAATTGACATTCACATTGAAAATCTACAACATAACCAATACTGAGAATGTTTCTCTCTTACATTTGGCAGTAATCAGTTTCTACAATTTAAATTTAAAACTCTTCTGAAAGTAAATTTGGTGAAACTTAGACTTCTCCCTAGTCTGTGACAACCTGAGGTACTAAACATTTCTCTCTTACTTCACTGTCTTCATAGGGTACTTTTTTGTTTCTTTTAGGATCTATCCATGAGTTGTGTATTACAGCATTATTAGGCATGGGGTCAGCTTCAACTATGGAAACAACACGTTTTTTCATTTTGCTTTTTAAGACCTTTTGAAACTTTTGTCTGGTGAATGCATACAGGAGAGGGTGGAATATAGTTGTTCCATAAGCCATGACTAGAAAGCACAATCTTAATTTTACTAAAAGGTCACTTGGGCCCAAACATAAAATGGTGGTGTTTAGAACAGAAATTGGTGTCCAACAGAGAAGAAATGTAGAAATAATCAATAAGGACATCCTGAAGACTCTCTTCTGCCTTTCTCGCCGTTCCCGGTGACGTTTCACAGCGCGCCGGAGGGCAATTATTACCGACACCGAAGTTCGCACACCGAAGACTACATTTCTCCCACCACTGCTCTGTGGCATGTCTGTTGCCTCATGTGTGGTTAGAGAGATCGTCTTTTTCTTCCTAGCTTTTTTCTTCTGCCCCGTTGAGAATCTGGTACCTATCCGGATGTTAAGAGCCTGAAGTATCTTGGTGTATGTGATCAACATCACTATAACCGTGAAGAAGAAGATGGGGATTTGAACTAGGAGGTGGTAATACACCCCCAGCTCAGTGTAGTACTCACTTGTACTAACACACAGCAGTGTCTTATTTTCCCATGTATTTCCACTTTGAAGACTGAAAAAATTTACTTCAATGAAGGGAATCAGGAAGGAGAAGAAAGAAAAAATCCAAATGGATGTCATTAGCATTACAGCTCTACCCATTGTCAGAATTCTGTTTGCAGGTTTTACAGAGATGTCATATCTGTCCAGAGTAATAGCAAAAACGTTGATTGCTGTGGAAACACTTGCAAAGGAAACACAAGCTTCATGGAAACAGCAGATGAGAGCGGTGTTACTCTCCAGTGAGAGCAGAAGAATCACTATAGTTAGAGGGATACATCCCACACAAATTAATACATCAAGTACGTGGAGGTTCATTGTAATAATGTTACTGACAGAGTTGATTAAGTTGGATTTCATGCAGTAAAGTACCAATACAGTAAGGTTGCTGCCAAGTCCCAGCACAATTTCTAACATGAGAAATCCAGTGAGAGATACTTGAAAGCTTAATGGATATGATAGTGCTTGGTACATATTGGTGTCGATGTCATCAATGTCATCTCGTACTGTAATGTTTGATTCAGACTGCATGTTGATTTCCAGAGCAGGAGAAAAACACATTCTTTTGGAGCAGTTGGTATTTCCCCTAGAAAATGAAATAGAATATTTGATATTTGGCAGTTTAAGTGGCATATAGAACATGGTATTCTTTGTAAACAACAAAATATCTTTTTATCATGTACTTAGTTTAATTTTTTATTTTGTAAACTATTGATGCAAAATGTAGAATTGGGAAACATCAAGGCTGCATTGGTTTGGTGTTAAGACAAATTCTTTAGAGAGATAACCATGTGGGGATTTTTTTCCCCGGTAGTGCAGAATTCCTATCCACACTACATGGGTTTACTTCATTGGAAATACTGAGGTGTTTACTTGTAGAGAAAGTATGCTTCTGAGTAAGAAGACTACTTAGTATGCAAAACTAATTTTGGTCCATTGATTTAAGATTTCATTTAAACAATGTTGTGAGTGGATAGAAGGTAAATGCTACTTTAATATGCTCTTGCATGATTAGTGTAGGTGTAATTATTCCTGTGAGATTTCGGATGAAAGGGACAAGTGTTCATTTGAAAGGATAATGATACACAGCTATAATCCATCTCTATTACACCACTATCTTACCACCTCTGTCTGAGACGTCAGCAATGTGGACATTGAAGTTATTTCCCAAGAAAGATGCAAATAATGCAGATTTTGTGTATTATGTCAATATGCCCACTACTTTTTTTTTTTTTACAATAGACTTACAAAGATTTGGGAAAAAGAAAGACAGTATGTTAAACTCAGTAAAACGTATTCCTACAGCTGATGTATTTTGTGACCACACCCTCATGTTTGCTCTAGAAAGAGGAAATTAAAATTTGATATGTACCAAGAAGCAGATGCATAGTGAGAAACCCTGTCTCAAAAAACCAGAAAAAAGAGAGAAAAATCAGATGCTTTTGAAGTGTGGTTTTATTAATGTATCCAGTTATTTCGTTTAATTTGTGAGGTAAAAATGAAATTCAAAAGAATGTTCTGTTGTCCATTTTCAATAAAACTTCCAACTTTCACGTTACCTGTGAGACATTTGGTTCACATCAGCCAGTGAGTCATTTTGAAGAAAAATTCTAAAATGAACATTTTGGCTAATTCATGCAAATAAGTGTTTTAGGACTTTAGAGCCATTTATAAAAATGATATCTTATTTTTTCTGGGCTGAAATGTCTACAGTGAGCAGCTTAAAATTAAAATTCAGCTTAAAATATGAATTTATATATTCAAGTATATCTCACATTTCAGGTATAGCATTTGAACTGCAAAATATTCCATCCTGAAGTATTAAAATTAATGGCTTTCAAAATTCATAATGACATTTCAATTGATGTTACCTTTGACAGCTCTATACATGTTATTTTAGGGTACTATTTAAGAAATACGACGTCATTTCACTTGAGTTGGAATGGGTATTACTAGACACATATTCATATAAAATGGCTTAACTTACTGAGATCCTATAAAAATGTAAAGTTTTAAGAGTGCCAGATTTTCTGAACTGACAGACTGCACCTCAGATCTTTGTTTCGTCACATCACGTTTGTAATTAATAGAGCAGACCTGACGAGTAAGACAGCGACGGGAGAAATCATGCTTATTTTCTGCCACCGGGTGGGGTGCATGCACCTCCCGACCTACCTGTTTGCTGAGGCCTATGGGCCTTTTGGCTCACCATGGCAGCTCTCCACCAACTGATGCATGATGCCATTGACAGTCTTGACATGAATTGTTTTCCTGGCAACACTGAAATGGTTGTGTTTTATTTCTTGCCTTGTAGGAATTCATTCTTTGCTGTTCGAGTACTTAAGCTGTACAGATTGTGAGATTTAGTTGGCTGATAGATTTCCGAAGAATAGCACACAATTTTTGTGTTTTCTTTCCCCCTCAGAAAGTCATGGACAAATGAAATTTCGTCAAATGATAGAAATTGCACTTCTTTTCCGAAGGAATATAAGATTGTATCTCTTTGTTTCCCAGAGTATGTGAAAACAGAGACGGTCTCTACCTTCAGAAGTGCATTTAGGTACCCATTTGTTTGCAGTCTGTTTCTGCAGCAGTTCTCATTATCTTGAAATGATTTCTTGATCTCTTGATCACATAATTTGCTTTATATTATAAATCCAGTACATGCTCTTTTGATAAAAACCATCTGCTATTTAATTTGGTTTGTTCTCATTAGAAGAGGATACATAATTGGTCATAAAGCTCAGATGGAAAACTCTATTAGTCATATCAATTGATATGAATATCTGGATAGTACAGAAGACATTTGCTAAAGCTTCGTTTTGCTTGCTGGTATATCATGCCATTTTCCCTTGTGAAGTTTTTGCTTGACTGCTTCTTGCAGAATCAATAGTGTCCATCATTCTGCTCTGTTAAAGTGTTAGATCTTCCTTTAGAAACACTGGTCTGTTGGTCTTCAGGTTTTTACAGTTGTATTTTTTCTTTTCGTGGTTATTCTGTATAGCATCTTCTCGGGATGCTTTCAGCTTGTTGTGTGCCAGCAGAGCTAATTTGAGGCTTTAACTCCTTAGTTTCTTACAGTCATGCGTTACAATGCTATCTAGCAGTTGGTGGTTCAGACAGCTAGGGAGCTTCTTAGGCAGTTGTGTTCTTCATATCATGAATTTTATATACTGAATTAGTTGTGGGCCCTTGTGAAAAAGGTGAAAATGATTAAGGAATAGGATTCTTAATAATTTTGAATTAATTACAAGTTACTTTAGTTGAGAAATTGAAACCATGTAGCATTATTCTCAAAATAAGCAAAGTGTATTGTTAAAGGCATAGCTATAGTCATAAAATGAAGTATTTTCAAATGAAATTCTTTTCATAATAAAGATGACATATATTACCTTATTTAGCAACAGAGTTAGCATTGAAATATAATCACGAGAAAAACTAAAATTTTAAACTAATTTCTCTCCTCTTTTAGAAGCTAGCTTGAATGTTTAGAGATTATGAACAGTTAGTATTTACTAAACATACTGCCATTACCCCCTGGTAATAAATTTTACATTTCCTGCATGCTGGGAAATATTGCAGCTTTCTTAATTATTAGCACATGTCTTGAACTTTAGCTCATTAAAACAGATTCTGTGATAAGACACTATAAATTTCTTTGGATGAATTGCTCATGTGTGAAATGTAAACGGTAGTATAAAAATCTTAAGTACAAATTAATAATTTCCAGTGAACATGACTGACCTTAATCTTAACAAAAAACAGCTAAATAGTAAACTGGCTTCTTATAAGACATATAAAAATTTTTTTTAAAGCTCTTGAGAAATGGTAGACTAGTGACATTTAAAAATTTGTTATATTCAAAGTTACTTAAGAGCTTTGGAGTACATTATAAAAAAACAGAATAGTTTTTTATTTAATAATGCACCCTAAAAATTACATTTAAAATACATCACATTTTACAAGAAGTAAATTTAAAAATTCCATTTTTTTCCACTAAGTAGAGTAAAAAAAATAAACTTAAAAATTTTGGCTAAAATTCCAAAGTAATTTTACCCCACTTTGCTGTTTCAAAAGCAGCTATCTACTATAATAAGGAACACATCTTACCTCTGCTAACGATTTGACCGATTCCTGATGTAGCTGAAGCATTTCCAGTTTTGATTGTTTCATTTTGTTCATTTGTCAGTAGAGGGCTCAGGGAAGAGGGTCATACAAATCTCTTCACGATGACCTTAATGAGAACGTGTCTGTTCTGTGCCATTGTCTGGGCAGTCCTGCTAACGGATAGAACAGAATGTGTGGTGCTGCTTCAAGGCTGCAGTCTCTCGCGCTTCCTACTGTGGAGTCGATAAGCATTCGAAAATGCGTAATGAAAGTAATTTAGCATACCGAAGGCTTGCTGTCTCCAGAGACAGCCTTTAGATCAGTCTCTCTGAAAAGGCATGGCTGCTTTTCAGAGGGAAGCCTGCTCTGAGCTAGGGAGCAGGCGGGAGGGCCAGCAGCTTTTGCAGAGTGACAGCCTACCTTGTCGCTTCTCTCCTCTGCAGAGAGATGCAGTGCACTCACTAATTTTGATTGGCCAGTTGTACTGGCTTAAAATGCTTCATATGTATGGAAGAGCCCCCCCCCACTCCTTTATGTAAGGGTGTTGTTTTAAAAGGCTAAGTTTTTAAGTGGCTGTTTGTTACTGTTAAATGGAATGTGAGTAATTAGTCTTTTAAAAATGTATTTTGTTCTGGCTCATTGAGTCCCCAATGCCAAACACTAAGAAAATAGGTGTGTGTGTGTGTGTGTGTGTGTGTGTGTGTGTGTGTGTGTGTGTGTGTATGGGGGAGGGGCTTACATAGTAAAAATGTTGTATGTTTAAGTCTGGATAACTGGATTTGACTGTTTTAGTAGTTGTGCGTGCTTTGGCTTGAGGTTCTTTGTTCCATAGATAGAAAGCCCTACCTCTTTACAGTGAGTCAAGTTTGATTTCAGTTAGTTTATTTGTATTCAAGTCATCTCTTTGTATTCCAAATTGTGGCCATCACACAGTATTAAACGTCATCTTGACTTAAATATTCAGTCACTGGGATATTTCATGTTTGTTCCCATTATTAAACACATCGACTTAAGGTGGTTATACTGTAAAGCATTTGTAAATATTCCATTGCTTGCATGGTGGTAGGGCATAAATGAGTAAGTAATTTGTTTCAGTTTTGGGAATGTAATCTCAGCCCTCACCTGTGCTGATATTTTTGATTGTAAGCCTAGCCTTTAACGGCTGAACCATCTCTCCAGCCCCTGTGCTGATATTTCTATGTGTAAATTTGTATTGACCATTGTTGTTAATATTTGATCTCACTGGGATATTTCTATTTTTATAATGGGCATCTTTCTTAAATATAGTATATGGGGATTGCTAATGCTACTGGTAAATTATGTGGTAAAGGAGGTGTGTGTCCTTTTAGATAATAAAGTTAGCTATTTTAAGATGATTGTAAAAAAAGAAAACAAAAGAATGTATAAAATACATTCATTTAAAATTAAATTTCTATGACTTATGGGTACTTTCAAATACATTTCTGTTCTTTTTAGTGATGAAACATACCCTTTTAGATGGGAGTATACGTAGTGACTAGATTCTTTTTAGAATTACGTGTGTGTGTGTGTGTGTGTGTGTGTGTGTGTGTATCTGCCGTGGCGCACATGTCACCCTTTTAGATGGGAGTATACGTAGTGACTAGATTCTTTTTAGAATTACGTGTGTGTGTGTGTGTGTGTGTATCTGCCGTGGCGCACATGTCATAGTCAGAGGATGCCTCCAAGGAATCGGTTTTTCCCTTCCATCACGTGGGTTCTGGGGATGGAATTCAGGTTGTCAGGCTTGGCAGTGAACAATGTTACCCACTGAGCCAAAGAGGAACATATTGCTGATGGCTGCACTATTAGAGTATTAATCATCACCTAGTTTCAATATTTTAGGAATAATCTTGAGCTTTCAAAATGTTGTAGTCTAGATTTTTTAGAACTTGTTATTATAGAAGCTGGGTGTGGTGACACACACCTTTAATCCCAGCCCTCAGGGAGGCAGAGACTGATGGATCTCTGTGAGTTTGAAGCCAGCTGGTAAACAAGTGAATTCTAGGACAGCCAGAGCTGTTACATAGAGAATCCTCCATCCTGAAAAACCAAACTAACCAAACAAACAACTGGGGTAGGTGGGGTGAGTATTTAGCCCAATGATAAGATGACTTATTTACGGCTTTGGGTTTGGTCCTCATTTGTCATTGTAATTATTCTTTTATAAATTTGAAAGGTTATATGCATTTTTATAATCTTTTATGGGCAGTGTTCAAATTTTATTGGGGAGTAGCTGATATGCACATAAGGTTTGAATTGCAATTCTTTAGACATCGAAAGTAATGTGGATTTTTTTTTGTGTGTGTGTGAATTTTGAAAAGTCTTTTCATAGCTTTGGGTCGTAAGGTTTTGGTAATGCTAAAAATGAAAATGTAGTGCTATTTATTATTCATGCATTTTCAAAGTTATGGAAAAAGATCTTGCTACAGTGCCAGATATGTTAAAGACAGATGATAAAAATGTTATTTTAAATTAAAAACTGAAGTCAGAGGGAACATGTTAGCATGAGCTGGGAATTATGATTGGAATATGGAGATTATTAACATAATAGAAATCTATGTAGTGTTCTCTGCCAGAGTTAATTGTTTGCTTAGGTTTATTACTCAAATATCCTGATTAAGTAGAAGAAAGAAAGGCTAGGAGAAATCTATTGACTTGCCAAAGTCAATGTTGTACCCATCTGTTAGAGCCCCGTGAGCCTACTGTTTAAGGTAGTGGGCCTGTCTCCTAGGTATTACAAAAGTATAGCATTTAACACTGGTTGACCTATGCTTACTCTCCAATGCAAGCAACAGTATAGCTTTGTTTTTTGTTGTTGTTGAAGGATATTTCTGTGATTCTCTTCTCTCTTAATGGGATAACTTTTCTAAATTATAGTCAGATTTTTTTAAGAAGTAAGTAATAATTGTAGCAAAAAAAGCTCAAGTATGGACATTTCTGTGCATTCCCTGTATAAATGAGTTGTGATTAAAGATATATGAGAAACCACAAATAGCAGTTTTTAAAATATAATACTTAGCCTCATTTTTTGCATTATTAAAGCCACAAATTTTTTTAGTAATTGTATGTTATTAAATTTTTCACAAGGTAATTTAAAATCATCTAGTTTTAACAAATAAGATGATAACAATATTAGAATTAGATTAAGGGGGCTGGAGAGATGGCTCAGAGGTTAAGAGCACTGGCTGTTCTTCCAGAGACCCTGAGTTCAATACTCAGCAACCCAGATGGTGGCTCACAACCACCTTGAATGAGATCTGGTGCCCTCTTCTGGCCTGCAGGGGCACATGCAGACAGAACTCTGTTTATACATAATAAATAAATAAATCTTAAAAAAAGAATTAAATTAAAAACTGGGTGTGATGGTACATACATTCGGTCCCAGTACTTAGGATGGATATCTGAGTTCAAGGCTAGCCTGATCTACAGAGTGAGTTCCAGGACAGCCAGGGCTACACAGAGAAACTCTTACTGGAGGAAAAAAAACCCAGGTTATATTATTTTTATGAAAAATTGAATATCAAATTACATATTTTAGAATTTATGAAGATTCTTGTTTCCATGGTAACAGGATTTTTTCATACTTGTGCACTTAATACAAGTGTTCATATAAGATACTAATTTTGAAAAATGCTACAGCTGGTGATTTATCTTTTTACAGGAAAATGTTTTCTTTCTTTTTTTTTAACTTTTATTGATTCTTTGTGGATTTTGCATTCAGGTCCCACCTACCTCCATGTCCCCTCAAACCCGCTCTGCCCTTGCATCCCCTCCAAAACAAAATTTAAAAGAAAAAAAACAAAAGACCGAACAAAACAGAGAAGCAAAACAAAAATGAAAACAAAATAGCACCAACAGAAAGAGGAATTTTGTCTTGGTTCTGTAGTCTGATGGATTTCCCCACTCGTCTTCACGGGCAAGAGTCATTGTGGGCACTGCTGGGGCTCCTCTTGGACATCCTAGTGTCCTGTGGCGGGCACTCTAAATTTTATGTTGTACTAATTCTGTGGAAAACTGGGAATACAATTTGGGTTGTTGTATGATATCAGTTGTATGATAACTGAGCAGGATAAGCAAACATCACCTCTAAATAGAGGTCAAAATTGTATTTCAGAAGTTATGTTTTCCTTTTAGTTATATTATTATTGTATATCTTTTAATTCCTAAAAGTTTGTGACTAGTTCTGATATTATATACTTAATGAGTTTGTAAGTAAAAATTCAACTTAGTGAAATATTTTAATTAACCATATCTGAAAGTATTTGGGAAAAAAGTATACATGTAAACATAATTTCTAACCGCAGAAAATCAGTTTTGAAGCTGTACTGTTTCTGAAAGAGTGTTTTTCCAAAGCATAGCATCTCATGTGGCTTCTCAACTGTACTTACACAGCAAATACTTTGTCAGGAAAATAGAAACAGACCATCCTCTGAAACCTCAGTCCAGGAAGGAGTAGCCAGGGCAGTAAGAATACTATGATTCATTATTTCTAAGAACAATTAAAAATTACTGTACATACCTTTTTGTATCTTTCTTCATAATCTTTTCTGTTGCTTTCTGTTCTTTGCATAATTTGCCTACTCTATGATATTATACAGTATCAAATTCATTTCCACCTTGCTGCTAAGTCAGTTCGATCCAGCTGGATTATACATTTAACAAATCTATGCCAAGTTTTGTTTTCTGTGCTGTTTGAAGTCTTATGATCTGCTGAGTGACATAGCTGAATGGTTGCCTCTGATCCAGATGTCTTAATATTGAAGCTATCAGAAAGCTGCCATTCTTGGAGGGTGGGAAATTGTCTTGTAGACTGTCACTTTGGGTCATCAAATAAAGGGATTCATTGTAGACATTTTCCAGGAACCTCGGGAGAGTTACATTTATGAATTTATGTTCAGTTGCTGCTGCTTTCTCATATTTGGTTAGGGATATTACCTTAATAAAGTCCTGCTAGTATTTGGATTGTTGCTACAGAGAATTTGTGGATAAACCTGGGAAAAATTGGCAGGAGTATTGAATCATTAATGTCTTGGGCATAGTGTCTGTGTTATTTTTCATGTGTTCATTTGTGGTTTATTTTATCATTTTGTTTTTTTGGTTCTTTGTTTATATGTCCTGTACATATTTTGTTAGATTTGTACATTATTATTTGATTTTTAATGCTATCAAAGCAATACCTAATGTAAAAAAATCCAACTGCGTGTTGCTAGGGTATATGACAGCAGTCATGTTTTTGTTTATTGATCTTTGTGGTGGTTTAAATGAAATGGCCCCCGTAGGCTCATAGGGGGTGGAGCTGTTAGGAGATGTGGCTTTTTTAGAGGAAGTGGGTCACTGGGGGTGGGCTTGGAGGTTTCAAGTGCTCAAGCCATGTCCAGTATTTCTTTCTGACTTCCTGCTGTCTGCTGGTCCTGATGTAGGCTCTCTCTCCAGCAACATGTCTGCCTGCATACCTATGCTGCCATGATGACAGTGAACTAACCCTGAACTATAATCCATTCCCAATTAAGTGTTTTCATTTATAAGAGTTGCGTGGTCATGGTGTCTCTTCAAAGCAATAGAACACTGAGACAGTCTTGTGTCCTACAACTTTACTAAATTCCTATATTAATCTTAGAGCTTTTGAAATAAATTACATAGACTTTTCTGTATATAGAAAATAATGTCTACACACAGAGATTAAGTTTGCTTCTCCCAGAAACATACATGTCATATTTATTTGTTTTCTCAACATCTCTGATTTTAGATGGGCAAACAGTATATTTGGCAGCAGTCTGTCATGAGTCCTGAGCATACCTGAATCTTCTTGCTGAAATTGACAAGAATGCAAGCTCTGACTGTTCTTTATCTGGTCTCTTTTCTAGGGGCATTCTCCCTTAAGGGATGAAGTAATGACTCCCCAGACAAAGAGCAGGTGGATAGATTTGCTATGCTTGTTCTGAAAAAAACAAAACAAAACAAAACAAAACGGTAGAATCCCACATGGTATAGAGCATTAACTAGAGTCCTCTGGTAGAGACCAAGTAGGGCCAGGTGAATTGTCGGGAACATGGTGCTCAAACTAGGTTTTGTACCATATACCTTCTGTTTGTATCTGTGAAACAGTAGCAGGCTAGCCTCATGGCTTATAAGAAGAATGGATAATATCCATGCCCTTATCATTGATATTGACAAAGGAAAAGCAGAAAGCTTTGTCTTTACAAGAAAGGACAGGGCTCCTCTGGATTCCCTTAGTGGCCTAAACTCACGAGGTACAGAAGCAGATCTACCCATTTGAGTTAGGGCAGTTGTAGCTACTGCCCTACCTGCTAATGGATTGTTTTCAGCAATGAAAGATGCATGAATAAAGGTGCTTTGGTTGTTGCTCATTCTCTAGACTGGGAAGGAAGGGAACAATGTTAGCTCATGAGTGAACCAGAAAGCCTCAGGGACAAAGGGCAGTGTGGTGTAGCCATCGACTCAAGAGCTACCGTGAGGGGTGGCAGCTGTGCGGACACAGGGCTGCGTAGCCTCCCATGGTTTACACATTGGTTACTGAGCAGCTGCCATGGGATCCGAATGTAGACGCACAGGGCTTTCCTGGTGATGCCGCCGCTCTCTGAGCCTGCAGCCTCAGGCTCCCTTCCTCCCTCCTGTACTGCACTCAGCTACCTAGGTGAGAGCCAGGTGAGAGGGGCTCCTCCAGAGGAGAGGGTGCACCCTGCAGCTGCGGACAGATAGATGCCCGTGGAGTCTCAGGGCTCGGGGACCTCAGGCTCAGTGGGCTGCAAGGACCAGGCACCGAGGAAGCAGCCAGCGCTGTAGCGGGAGGCACGGGGCAAACTGGCCACGTTGGCCCTGGTAGGAGGTGGGGTAGAGGAGGGAGGATGTTCCACCTGGTGTGAGGAGCCAAGGGAAAGAAAAATCTTCCTGGTCACAGCTCTTTGCTGCAAGCCTCCTACTCCTCAAGCCCTGGCCGGAGAATAGTGTAGCTGTCTGGAGGCTCTGGCTCTAGTTGCTCTGTTATCTGTTCAGTTTCTTGTGTGGTCTGCAGGCAGGAAGGTTAAAGCAGCTGAGGTGTGGGTAGGGCCTCTGAACCTACCCGTTTGCGGTTACTCGGATGCACCCTGGTGCACGGGTGTTCAATGCTGTGGTTCCAGTTGCCTACTGGTAGCTTTTGTTAAGATGAAGGACCTGGCCCACAGACACCTTGTGGCTGTGTGGCATGGTGCCACTGTTTGGCAATAAGTTGACTTGGGCCTCATGATTCTCGAGTAGGAGTGAGCAGGTTGACCTTATGCAAAGATGAAAGTAGTTTGTCCATAGATATGGCTGGCCTGGCCTTCGTACCAGTTTTGGTTTTGTATGAAAGGTGTGGTACTACCTAGTTGGAACAAAAGCATGTCTCAGTTTACTACTTAAAACAAAGCCTTTGGCTCTAATGGCCCCTCTATTCACAGAAGGTTCCATGAATACCTGGGCTCCATTTACCTCATCTTTGGCTAAGTGGAAGCTGAGGTGATGGTTTAGTGTCAGTGCCAGCGACCAATAGTGGAATGGATATTATGGCCACTCAACTTTCATGACTCCAACCAATACTTGCTTAGACTAGCCTTATTAGGGTTAGAACATCTTTTTTCTTTCTCTTTAAGTCCTGGCTTATTGCCAGCCTCATCTTTAGGAGGCTGGCAGATTAAGTCATTTCCATGGGGCTTTAAACTGTGAAAACAAGTTGCAGCCGCCAGTAAGACAGTGTGGCTTATAAAGCCTGCCATTTGCAAATTTCTGGTTCTACCTGGGTTAATTATTATACTTGATAAGGCACACATGAGAGACTGGCAGCCTGTGTGGTGATTCGGGGCAGTGGGAGTTTTCGGTACCCCTACTAGCTTTCACTTGTGAGCATGGATTCGGTTTTTCAGGGTTAAGGTCTCACCCCCACCATGTCTCCAGTTGTGTTCAGAGAGTGACAGAGGTCTTACATCCACAGTGGTTTAAGTGTCCCTACACTCAGGTCAGGGTTGGAGGAAAGGACTCAGGGTATGCCTCATACTGTATCCTCAACGCCTGCTGCTTTCCTCCCGTAAGCGTGGACTGTGAGAGATGCAGCCGTGACCTTTGTGCTGTGCTTTGTGACCTGCAGTGAAGTCTGTGAGGAAGGACCTGGGTGGCTGTGTATGCTTTTACACACACATTCTCCACAGATTCTTCCTGATTTTGGTTTTTGCTTTTTCAAGACAGTGTTTCCCTGTGTAGCCGTAAAGTAACCAGGCATTTCTGAGGTATGCCCCACTTGGTCATGATAGATTGATTACCCTTTTTGATATTGTATGATTTCGTTTGAGATTACTTTGATAGTCTTTTGCCTGTGTGTTTGTGAGGGACTTTGGTCTGTCATTTTTCATTTATTTTAATGTTTTATCTAGTTTTAGAATTCTGAGTTTATAAAATGAGATGAAAACTGTTCTTTTTTTCCTTAAATATCAGAAAGTTTGTAATTAGTTTTAATCCCTTATATTGGGTGATGTTTATAAATTCAAATTATTTTACAGATAGTTTCACTTTTTCCTGTCACTCTTTTGATGATATATATCTTTTGAATTATTTAAGTTGCCAGTATTATCAACATCCCTTTTAAGTATATCATGTTTTACTGTTTATATCTCACTACAACTTTATCTCTGCTCCATTCATGTTTCTTTCTCTTTTAGTGGAAACTTGTTTCATCAGCTTTAATTCTTTCTTTTCCCCCTTAGTATGTGCATTAGTGCCGCGCCCGCTGCGCAGCCTGCATCCGAGAATGTGCGGAGGGTGTCGGGATTGATGACACAGAGACCAGTCGGTGGTGTAAAGAAAACTTTAAGCAGGCCCCAAGAAGGCTCAAGAAAACTCCCCAAGAAAGGCTTCCCTCAAGAAAAGCTTCTGCTCCCTTCCCTACCCCTGGCTGGTTCTGCTGTGACACCAGAGGCAGCGGTGGGTGGGCCAGGAAGAGGCAGTTAGTCTTTGGAAAGGTCGAGGTCAGGGTGTTCCCGTGGGCGAGCCCTTATCAGGAACTTATTGCTCTGGTAAACATTTCTTACAGACACTGGATTGTTTTCAGTAAACATGTTTTTAGTAAACATTGTCTTACAACTGCCTGCCCCCAGGCTGATGGGGAAGTGGGTCTCCGGCCAAGGTCTGTTGTTCCCACACATTAGTATACTACCTTACCTACTTCTCACAAATTTGGATATGTTTTATTTTTCATCACTTATTTCAGCGTGTTTCTCACAAAACTCACTCTGTAGACCAGGCTGACCTGTAGCTCACAGAGATCCACCTGCCTTTGCCTCCCGAGTGCTGGGATTAAAGGTGTGCGCCACCACTCCTGGCAAACATATGCTTCATTTTGAAAATGGATATTGCTCAAAATATTCTCTTTGACCATAATGGAATTAATTAAATTAGAAAACAATAATAAAAATTGAAAAATAATCCATTACTTGAAAATTGGAAAACATCTTCAAAATAACCAACATTAGAAAATGATAGCAAAGAAATAAAAAAAACTGAAATAAGTGATATAAAAAAATCCAACTTTGTGAGAGGTAGGTAATGCAGTATTAAGCACATATTAGGGGAAAAGAATTAAAGCTGCTGATGAAGTTTGAGTGCTGGGATTAAAGACATGCTCCATCATGCTCCGCTGTGAGTAGTTTTAAAGATAGTTTGTTTTCTGTCTTTGGCCTGTAAGGCCAAGTGATGACAGGTCTAGCCTTACCGAGTCTCTGTTTATACTTCTATTAGCTTTTTCATGAAAGCTTATTTTTAGTGGAGGGATTGTGAAGTCCCAGACTTTGATTGTTGGTTTCCTTTTTCATGTTTCCCAGCTCTAATTCCATGTATTTGTATTCAGCAAATTCTCCTGTAGGGCTGTTACCTTATAGTGTTTTACCCCTAGTAGTGAAACCCTGGTGTCAGTTTCAGGGTACTGTGTGGTTCTGTGTGGTTCGCGCTACTTATTTTTAATGTATTATCTGTGTACCTTTGAGGTATTTTTTTCCTAGACACTAATGTATTTTTTTCCTTTTTAAAGTCTATTCTGATTTTTGTATGAGTTAGAATATAAAGCAATTACATTTAATGTAATTTTCACATGATTATATTAGTTGTCTCCTTTTTATTCTGTTTATACATCATTATTTTTCCCTTTCCTGCCTTTTTAACTTTTCATTTTATATTCTCTATTAGCATACTAACTATATCTTTTAGTTTTCTTTGGTGATTATTTCAAAATTTAATAGTATAGATGTTTAACTTACCATAGTCTAATTACAATATATCATACATATCAGAACCTCATCATAATATAATGTCTGTTGACTCAGACCATCTTTAGTGCTGATTATTTTACTTATGTTGTATGAATTTCAAAATATTTCATTGCTATTTTTGCTTAGCCAGTCATCTTTTAAACATATCTTAACTTTTATGCTTGCTTGTTTGGCTGTTTTTTTTTTTTCAAGGCAGGGTTTCTCTCTGTGTAGTCCTGGCTGTCCTGGAACTCACTCTGTAGCTCAGGCTGGCCTCAAACTCACAGATTTGCCTGCCTCTGCCTCCTGAGTATAGGGATTAAAGGTGTGCGCCACCACCGCCAGGTTTAACTTTAAAAATACTTAAATAGGTATTTGTAATTCCTGGCTCTTTTCATGAAGTTTTGTTCAGCAGAGACTAATTTGGGTATTATTTTGTTTCATTCTGAAAGATGTACTGCAACTTTTTTTTTAATACCAAAGAATTATTGGCAATACATTTACTTTATCTGAAATGTGTTCTTTGGGTTTCATTATCTTTTACTTGATATAAAGGTCTGACTCTTATGTTTCAATGGTATTATTTTCTGATGTTTGTGGTGTCATTGTTCTTTCTGTAATGTGTCTTTCCTGCTCTAGATCCTTCTAAATGCTCATTTTGCTTCATTGTTTTTGTACTTCATTATGATGTGACTTTGGATCATTGATATTCTTGGATATGTGCTTTTGATGTGGTTATTGATGATGCTAGACTTTAAAAAATCAAATTAAAAGTATTCTGTGTTTTCAAACTCTTGGTATTGTCTTGCATAGCATGGAACCTTTGTTTTTTGAGGAAGGGAGGATTAGTTTGGGCACTTTTACTTCTGGTCCGGTCTTATGAACTTCTATTTTATGGAGTTGAATGTGTTGCTAAAATCTTGTATTAATTACTCAGTTTAAATATTTACTTTCCAGCTTGAGAAATATATAGTCAGTCTCTCTCTCTCCTTCTCCCTCTCCCTCAACCTCTCCCTCTCCCCCTCCCTCCCTCCCCCCCTCTGTGTGTTCCTGTGTGTAAAGCTTCAGTCCCCTTCACCTTTCAAAGAATGTTTTATGTGTATGCATGTTTTGCCTACATGTATATATGCACATGTGTGTGCACTACCCACAGAGGCCAGAAAAGGGTATCAGCTCTCCTAGAACGAGTTGCTGACAGTTGTGAGTTGCCACGTGAGTGCTGAACCTGAGTCCTCTGGAAGAACAAGTGCTCTTCACTTCTGAGCAGTCTCTCCAGCCCCTCCGCACCTAACTTTTTGAGGGAAGATCTCATTAGATTCACTGATTTGTCTAGCTGGATGGCCAGTGAGCTCCAGGGATCCACCTGTCTCTGCTCTCCTATTGCTGGGATTATAGATAATTGCTACCATGCCTGGTTTTTATGTGAGTACTGGAGATCCAAACTTGGTTCTTCATGCTTTCATGGAAAGCACTTTACTCATTGAGCCTTTCCTTACTCCTTGATAAAAAAAATTTTTCTTTTGAGACAGGGTTCCTTTGTATTATTTTGGAGGCTGTCCTGGAACTCTGTAGACCAGGCTGGCCTCGAACTCACAGAGATCCTCCTGCCTCTGCCTCCCGAGTGTTGGGATTAAAGGCGTGTGCCACCAATGCCTGGTTTCTTGATATATTTTTATAGTTCCTTTATTGTGTTCATGTTTTTCTTTATGAACTAATTGTAATATATGACTTAAAATCTTTGTGTCCTAATTATTTCATCATCTTGCATGTTGAGATTTCTGGTAATGTTTAGATGGATATTGGTCTTTGTGGTTGAATACTATGAATGGAATTTTTGTCTTGTATTGAATGTTATACTTTGTCAGCCCTAATACTGTGGATCAAGCTTGCTTTGTTCATGCTTGTGTTTAAGTAACATGACATTCAGCTCTAGAGGGACCTTTACCAAAATTAGTTTAGCTCTGCTCTCTATCTATCTATCTATCTATCTATCTATCTATCTATCTATCTATCTATCTATCTATCCATTCATTTACTCACTTTCATTTCCTCACTCATTTATTCTTTCATTCATTTATCTATCGTCCGTCCGTCCGTCCGTCCGTCCATCCATCCATCCTCCATGTCTTGCTCTAGAGTGTAGTTCTTGACTGCCCCTGTTGAGTGGCCCTGTTGGCTTTTACTGGGACATTCTACAGTGCTCTCTGCAGTCAGATGCTTACCTAACAGTCGTCTTCCTGGTGCTTCTTTGCCTGGCCTTTCTGACTCTCCCTATATGAGTTTATAACTTCGTATTTATTTGAATATTTAAGAGGGCCTATATAGAAATTTATGAAACTGTTTACCCTGCTGCAAAGTACCATATAGAATTTTCTGAAAGTTTAAATTTCTCTTTTTCTTTTAACCATCTTCCTCAGCTTTCCTTGAACCTGTCTCATAAATTGTACTCCTTACATATGCTGGGGCTTTTCTTTCACATGGTAATTTCCCTAGGAATGTTGGGCAGTAAACTGGGTAATTGTCATAAAGCTGAATTCATTGTCAGGTTTGGCGGTATATATCAGGGATCCAAGCACTTTGGAAGTAAGAGATTTAGGAGTTCCAGGGTTAGGCTAGGCTACAAGAGGCCTATTATTTGTGATTGAGTAAAGTTGCCCAAAGGGTCAAAATGCAAAGCCAGCCAGACTAACTAGGTGTAGAAGCTGGGCAGTGGTGGCACACCTCTTTAATCCCAGGATTCCGGAGACAGAGGTAGATGGGCACCCAGGGCTACATTAGAGTAAATCAGTCTAAAGCAGAAACTGTTCATACCTTTAATCCCAACACTAGAGAGAATATATGAACTCCATGCGGTATCAGAGGGCAGTGTCGGATTCTAAGACTTGGTGGAGAGCAGTATAGTCTGGAGACGCAGTCTGAGGTTCAGTGGCTAGCCCATTCGGTCTGAACGTTGGTAGACATGAGAGCTCTTGAGTGGCTGGCTGTGTTGCTTCTCTAATCTTCAGCTTGAACCCCAATGTCTGTCTCTGGATTTTTATTACTCCTTTTATGCTGTTGGAGACCCCAGCAGCTTTAAAGTCACAGCCTCGCCTTGCGTGCTGTCTAGTGGGGAAGGGCAGTTTCGTGGTTTTATTTGGGGGGCTTCTATTTACTAGGTAAATCCTACTTCAGGTACTCTGTTAGGTTGGAAACAGACATTGTAATTCTTTAAAAACTTAATTATTATGGAATATTTTTAGTAATTTATTATGAGCTACAATGTGGTGTTTCTTTACACTGCTCTCTTGGTATCTTAAGGTTGTCTAATGTTATTAAAATCTAATTGTTCTAGTTCTGATGCCTGGTTTCTCTTATTTTAAAGCTTAGTGATGTCAGCCGTCTATGTCCCGCAACTCAGGTTATTTTTATTTAAAATACTGATTTTGAATAATCTTTAAAATATATATTCATTCATTCTTTGACAATTTCAGACATGGATATAATCCCATTCTCCCCCTGTATTTCCAGTCTTTCTTCATTGAACTTCTCCTAGCTCTTCCCTCCATATCCCCATACTTCATACTCTTTTAAAAAATAGCCCATGTTTTAGGGCTACTATTGCTGTCATGAAATGTCATGCCAAAGCAACGTGGGGAAGGAGGGTTTATTTGGCTTACAATTCCATATCACTATTCATCATTGAGTGAAGTTAGGACAGACGCTCAAACAGGAAAGGAACCTGGAGATATTAGTGGATGCAGAGGCTATGGAGGAGGTCTGCTTACTGGTGTGTTCCCTATGGCTTGCCCAGCCTGCCTTTTTAGAGAAACCCAGGACCACTAGCCAAGGGATGGTACCACCCACAATGGACTGGGCCCTCCCCCATCAATCAGTAACCAAGAAAATACCCTGTAGCGGGTCTTAGGGAGGCATTTTCTCAACCGAGTTTCCCTCCTTTCAGGTGATTCTAGCCTGTTTCACATTGACATAAAACTACACTACCAAGTCCAGGTTGGTGCTTGCTGTATGCAAACGGATGTGGAGCCACCAATTGGAGAGTGGTCAGCAAGCAGGACTCATATCACCAAAGACAATGGTGTCTTCCCTAGTAGCCATCAACTGTTAATAGGTCCTTATTAGAGATGTGGGTTTGTGTTATGGGAGAGACTTTTCTGGGGAGATAACAGACATCAATATGGAGGCTACCAAAGTCCAACTTGGCGAATCAGTGAATTTTATTGGAGTTACTTATAGCTTTATGGGTGAAGGGTTACATACAGAAGTGAAATGACTCAAAGACAGCTGCATCATCCCAGCCCATCCCAGCTGGAAACCTGGAGTATACTCTCAGCCAGGTGGCTCAATTGGTCTGAGCCTCTTCTAGGCAACTCAGCTAGTCTTTGTTTCTTCCAGGCAGCTGGGCTTGTCTGAGTCTTTACATCTTGGCTCATCATCTAAGCTCTCATCTAAGCAGTCTTTATTGTTTATACACTCTTGGGAAGGGAAGGCTTTAGTGAATCTGTTAAGTTTCAGAGACTTCCTGTTTTGAGTGGCTTACTTCCTATCTTAATGGAGCTTTCCTGCAGCATGAAGTTTTGCCTCCCCTTACCTTGTGTATCACATATCAGTTATTCTGCATGTCAGATATTTAAATTATGATTCATAACAGTAGAAAGTTACAGTTATGAAGTAGCATTGAAATAATTGTGTGGTTGGGGGTCTCCACAACATGAAGGACTGTATTAAAAGGGTCAAAGTGTTAGGAGGGTTGATGCCCACTGCCCTATGACATCCTGTTGTTTTACCTCCTTGTAAACATTCTCTCCTAAAATAGTTCTTTTTTTTTTTTTTTTATACATTTTGTTTATACCCTGTCTTAAGCTTCCTTCCAAGATGGAAGGTTTTATCCTGGGTAGAAACTGCTTCACGACTGCTTGTGTGTCTCTCCTTCACCGGTACTGGGAGATTGACTGGCTCAGTCTGGTCAGGTAAACACAGCTGAGCAATTTTTGACCATGATTATTCTCATTCCTCCACTACCCCATTGTTAGACGAAAGGATCTCATGACCAGAGAAAAGATTACATATACATAGCTATGCAGATTTATGTCTTTTCAAGTTTATTCCTTTTAACCAATAGTAAATTTATTCTTTCTAATAGGTAATGCATTATGTAGATGAGGATTAGCAAACTTTTTCTGTAAAGGGCTAATAAGTCATTTTGAGCTAGGCGGTGGTGGTATATGCCTTTAATCCCAGCACACAGGGCAGAGGCAGGCAGATCTCTGTGAGTTTGAGGTCAGCCTGGTCTACAGAGAGAGTTCTAGGACAGCCAGGGTGTTAACATCAGAAATCCTGTCTTGAAGAAAACAAACAACAAATAAATGACAATCCCCTCCCCCAATCATTTTGATTTAGTGGTTCATATATAGATGTATCCCATGCCCCCCTTTGGTCATTTAAAAGTATAAGAACTCAGAGTAGTAGTATTTGTCAGACACAACAGGGCCATTGAATGCATAGACTTGCAGCATTTGAGACTACATACACAAGACCTGTACAAGATCACACCAGCTAGGGTTAGGGTAAGGGTTAGGATTTTGTAAATGTAAGACTTTACATGTTAATGGAGGAAAGTCTGGACCCCAAATTCTTAGCCATTTTTGTTGTTACTCATTTGCTATTTTTGACACATCAGGTAGCTCTGGCTTTCTTGGACCTTGTGATGCAGATCAAGCTGGCTTTGAACTTGTGACCTTTGCCAGCGCCTCACCAGTGCTGGAAGTACAGACAAGTGATGCCATGTGTTACACTGCAGCACGCTTGTCTCCGCTCATTGGCCCGTTTCCTCCTTGGGCCCTGCCTGCTCCTGTTCCCTGCAGCCTCAGTCCCACTTGTCTGTGCGTGCATTATTTCTACTGCATACTGTTGTTCTCTGCCAGACTTTCAGAGATCCCACTTCCTGCTGCTTTAAATTTTGTACTTACGACATTCAAAGCTGGTGATTTTCATAGTAAATACAAAACTACTATTTGTCTAAAATATTTTTAATTGAGTTTAATTTCAAAGTAGAAAAACTGTAATAAAAACCATGGCTATCAAAGGTTTCTATGATGAATACTCATTTTTATGTGTATTTTTGATGTTTTTCTCTTTATAATTTTCTTCGCTGACAACGTATAACAACTAATGCATTAGAACATTTTAAATAAAAAAATAAAGTCTGCAATAGGGAGAAAAACTGCTTTCTGAAAGACAAAATGTCAAGAACAGGCTTTCTTATAGTTACAATTTTGGGAATCAGACTAGATCTAGGCAGTGTTGCAGGTGTCACCTCACACCTGCAGATGTGGGTCTCCTCCAGGTGACAGAGGAGATCTGGGCACAGTGTTCAGGTGTCACCTCACACCTGCAGATGTGGGTCTCCTCCAGGTGACAGAGGAGATCTGGGCACAGTGTTGCAGGTGTCACCTCACACCTGCAGACGTGGGTCTC
Source organism: Mesocricetus auratus (assembly GCF_017639785.1). Classification (NCBI taxonomy): domain Eukaryota; kingdom Metazoa; phylum Chordata; class Mammalia; order Rodentia; family Cricetidae; genus Mesocricetus; species Mesocricetus auratus. The sequence goes on from NW_024429186.1 coordinate 82,742,064, forward strand.
CTCCAGGTGACAGAGGAGATCTGGGCACAGTGTTGCAGGTGTCACCTCACACCTGCAGATGTGGGTCTCCTCCAGGTGCTCCAGAGCCCTTGCCCTGACAGAGCACTCCCTTCTCTCCCTGATGTATAGATGATTATGTTTGAAAGAATTTTACTATTTTTCTTGTTATTATAGGTTTTAAGAAAGCTATCAATTGAACTAAGTAGCAGTGACTTCTTAAGGATAATTTTTATTCTAAGAAACATGAAAGGCAGTAGATCTTTTAAATATAGATGAGCTATTTATATGTATATATATATATAAATTTAAAGAATAAGATTACTTATGAAGACTGAAGGTACTTGAAAGAAAACTACATGTTCTTACAAAAATTTGTTCCATTCTTTTTTCCTGTAACACATTCTTTTATTCCTCCCCCACTCCCCACACAACAGATTTGTACTGTAAGAATAGCATCATGGTGCAGTCTGTAACTCCCAGAGGTAAAACACACAGTACTAAATTTCCATCTGTAGATTTTAGTTTTCATATTTTGTGTCATTTTCTGAGTTAAAGTCAAATTTGAAGTGATTTTAAGCTTTCAAGGACTGAGTCTCTGTTGGCTTGTTTTCTTAAGTAGTTCCATAGCACACTAGCTAGTTACTCTGTAGTTAGGGTAGACATTTTGTTAGATGCAGTCGGTCCTTGATGATTTCATATACACTATAACTTATGAGTTACTTTGTGCTTTAAATTTTAATTGTTTACTTTCATCTTATTTGATTAGCTTTAAAATGGTTGCTTACTCTTATTTGGAGACAAGATCTTGCTATATAGGCATTCTTTTTTTTTTACTTTCTTTTTATTTTTTTCCTTTTTTAAAATTTAAAGTAGAAACACACGTGCTTCAAATGTCAATCCCAGCTCCCCATCTTCTCCCTCCCAGCCACACCCCCCACCCTCCCCACCCCCAGCCCAATCCCCCACATCCTTCCCCAGGGAGAGTGATGCCCTCCTTGGCAGGATCTCCAGAGTCTGTCATTTCATCCAGGGCAGGGCCTAGGCCCTCCTCAATGTGTCCAGGCTGAGAGAGCACCCCTCCATGTGGAATGGGCTCCCAAAGTTCATTTGTATGTCATGGTAGACACTGATCTACCACCCAAGGCCCCAGAGATTTCTGAGGCCTCCTCACTGACACTATATTCATGGAGTCTGGGTCTGCCCCATTTTGGCCTCTTAGTCATCAGTCTTGGGTTCAAGAGCTCCCCCTTGTCTAGTCAGCTGTCTTTGTGGGTTTCACCAGCATGGTCTTGACCTCTTTGCTCATCACTCCTCCTTCTCTGTCACTGGGTTCCTGTGGGTCAGTTCAGTGTTTAGCTGTATCTGTCTCTGCTTCCATCAGTCCCTGGATGAAGGTTCTAGGATGTCATCAACCTTATCATTAGGTAGGGGCTATTAATGTACTCTCTCAGCTATTACTTAATTTTCCAGTTGGTGTTATCCTTGTAGATCTCTGGAAATCTCACTAGTGTCAGCTTTCTTCTCAAAGTTATAATGATTCTAACTATTATGGTGTCTCTCATCCTGGTCTCCTCTATTCTTACCCAACTCTGGAGAGATGGCTCAGCCATTAAAGGCTAGGCTCACAACCAGAAATATATGTGGCATTCTTGGCAAGTCTGAAACTTGCTTTGTAGACCAATTCGATCTCAAACTCCTATCCATCTGCCTCTAGAGTGCTGGGATTATTCAATGGCATTACCCCTACCAATAACAATACTATCATCAAGTTCACCATTGTCCTGGACACCCATACTGCTAACACTTTCATCAGTGTCATTCAGTATTTTCATCGCTATAATAAAACTTATGAGGTAGGAATATTTATAAAGAATATCTATGAAGTTTATTTGGGTCCAGTTCTGGAGGCTAGCAAGTTCAAGACTAAGGCACTGACATCAGCCTGGAATCATGTAAGGACCCTCTTACTGCACCATGGCATAGTAAGGCTTGTACTAACTCACTCCCCCCCCCCTCCAGCTTGGGTCAGAGGCTCATGTTAAACTGTTCTCAAACTTATTACATAGCTAAAGTTAGACTTAAATTCATGATCCTCCTGCCTTCATATCCCTGCTGCTGAGATTACAGGTATGCGTGCGCCCCTACACCTGACAGATCTCTTCCTCCTCTTATTAATTTAGACTTTATTGGTATATAATAGCCATGTCAATTACTTCAGTGTTGAATAAAAAAGTCATTCTATTAAAATAAATTTGAACATGTGATATAGCAGGGATATTTCAGATAAACTTATAAAATACAATTGGTGCACTAATTTTAGAAAGCCGAACAGAACAGTGTTACCTGAGGAGATAATCTGTGAAAACATTAGGGAATTTAATGTTGGAAGTTTTGACTAATTCTCACTTGTCATAGAAGATCCTTAATTAAAAACAAAAAGAAGATGCTTAATTTGTAGCGATTTATTTGCTGTGTCAAGAACATGGAACTCATTTTGGTGTTGCTGATGTTTAAGAAGGGAGTCATTTAGGTAATGGGTGAAGACAACCCTGCCTCTCAGTCTCTTAATTCTCTTTAGTCCTCAGGTTCTTGTTATTGATACTGTCTGTAGTAACCTTCAAGACTCATATAAAAGTCGGGGAATGCTTGCACTTCCTATTGTTTAAATCTTTGCAAATATTGTATCACTCTAAGATATCTATGTATTTCTTTCAGCTGTAATTCTTACTCACTTTTCATGTTGTGGGAAATAGAAAGTCACTATTGGGATTCTGTTTGTGTGGCTAGACCTTTAACCAGTATTTAGTACATTCTTTGTCTCCTTGCTTGTAAGGTACTAAGTAAACAAGGAAAATAATGACTTTGTAGTTTAGTTAGACCAATAACAGTGGCATATCTTCACAGTGTACAAAACATCATTCCACAATATTTCCCTGTTTTTGTTAAGAAAGGTTTTAAGTTTAACATAGTAAGACTATATACTACAAGGACAATTACCAAGTAAGGATTGCATTTGCAATACCCAGTCCATTAAGTGAAAAAGACATCTGCTGGCTGCCTGGACAGTCACCCAAAGTTCCTCTGCAACATTGGGGCATCCATCTTTGGCCTAAAGGCAGACTTTTCTGTGAAGCAGGAATTTTGAAGGAGTGCCCTGCCTTGTTTTGGCAAAGTTCAGCAGTCTTTTAGTCTTGTGTGTGTGTGTGTGTGTGTGTGTGTGTGTGTGTGTGTGTGTGTGTGTGTTCTGCTTGTCTAGTTTGTACAGCTTGTGGTCAGCAGTCAAGTAAAGAGCAGTTTCTTGCTCAGCTATGCCACAATGAAAGCAAACTCCATATGGAGATTCTTCAGTGTCCATTATCCTTTCTGATGGAAATTGATGCTGACAGGAGCAGAAAGTCTCACTGTTATGAAGAACCTTAGGTTAGTAAACTTCTTAAATGCCACATTCTGTAGGTCTTTGAAGTGTGTGAACATCACCTGTCAAAATTATATCTCTGTGTCACCTTGCAAACAGCTAACCTGACTATAAGTATGATTATTATATAAAGATGACTTTGAGCTACTAACCTGCATGTTTTAATTATGGATTATATTTTTAAATGAGCTGCATGCGCACAATATTGCAATCAAGAATAGAAACAAACATACAGTCAGTATAACAAAAATAACTTTAAATTTTATCACTATATAAAAACCAACACCAATGTAAAATATTTGAGACTAATGATTGCTTAAAAGTAGACTCAACAGCCGGGCAGTGGTGGCGCATGCCTTTAATCCCAGCACTTGGGAGGCAGAGGCAGGCGGATCTCTGTGAGTTCGAGGCCAGGCTGGACCGACAGTCTTCAAAACAATACAGAGAAACCCTGTGTCATAAATACAAAAAAAAAAAAAGTAGACTCAACAATTTACCCTTTTATCTTACCATTTTCCCTTCCATTCCTTTCCTTTCCCTTCCCTTCCCTCTTTTCTTTTCTTTTCTTTTCTTTTCTTTTCTTTTCTTTTCTTTTCTTTTCTTTCCTTTCTGAGTCAGGGTTTCTTTGTAGCTTTGGGACCTGTCCTGGAACTCAATTTGTGGACCACGATGACCTCAAATGCACAGAGATCTTTCTGACTCTGCCTCCCAAGTGCTGGGATTAAAGATGTGTGCCACCACCACCTGGCTTATTGAATAATTTTTATACTGTATACTTCTTTTCCCTTCAGAAAGACATCCATGAATCTAGTCTCCTTTGTCTAGTTATTTTTTTCTGACCATGACCAATAACAAATTGTAACCCCTCCCCCAAATAATGACAAACATCCACAGCCCACCAAATGACCAAACAACAACACCACCACCACCTACCTCACCTGTTGGGATGTGAATGTTATGTTCTCTAGGCTGCTTCCTGTTGTCTGCGGTCACTGGAATCTTTAGAGACCCTGAGAAAATCAGGATAATAGTCAAGTCCTGTCTAAAACCGTCTGTGAGGCTGGACCATCTCAGCCAGCAAGCAGCCTTGAAGTTGCTCTGTGTACAGAACTCTGAGGACACTGCAACAGAGGCACTTGGAGAGGCTGGATCACCTGGGCCACCTGTTTTCATTGGTATCTGGTCTCCTGTCTCTGGAAACATACAAACTTTTAAAGATAACATACATGTTTTCATTAACACAAGTATGGACTGTGTTGCATATGAGCCAGCCAAAGATGAATTTTTGTTTTATGTTTGAACAGGTAAAATATATGTCACCTCTCTTGTAGGTTTTTTTTTTTAATGTCTATAGTCAGGATTTTCAGGGGGTCTTCCCCAGTCAGACCTGATCTCTGTCAACCTTGAATGAATCCACAGCCTTTCATTTTGTGCAACAATAATATTTGACTTCCATTTTGAATTTTTTTAAATATAGGTTGGTTTAATTTAGCAGTTTCCATAATCCATTGTCTCTCAAAGTCAGTACAACACCATATAGGATTCAGACTTCCCTGTGTATTTCAAATTTCTTCATGGCTTTCCCTTTTTATATTTTACTTTAAAGGCTTTATCTTATTATTTATAAGGCTATACCCATGTTCTTTTATTTTTAAGCCTGTGAACATTTTTAAACACAGTGTAGCCTGTTTAGAGTTTTTTCTTCTGGATCTGCCTTTACTGAGCATGTGGTGGTCCTGATTCTGGATCTGCCTTTATTGAGCATGTGGTGGTCCTGATTCTGGATCTGCCTTTACTGAGCATGTGGTGGTCCTGATTCTGGATCTGCCTTTACTGAGCATGTGATGCCCTGATTCTGGATCTGCCTTTACTGAGCATGTGGTGGTCCTGATTCTGGATCTGCCTTTACTGAGCATGTGGTGGTCCTGATTCTGGATCTGCCTTTACTGAGCATGTGGTGGTCCTGATTCTGGATCTGCCTTTACTGAGCATGTGGTGGTCCTGATTCTGGATCTGCCTTTACTGAGCATGTGGTGGTCCTGATTCTGGATCTGCCTTTACTGAGAATGTGGGGCCCTGATTCTGGATCTGCCTTTACTGAGCATGTGATGCCCTGATTCTGGATCTGCCTTTACTGAGCATGTGGTGGTCCTGATTCTGGATCTGCCTTTACTGAGCATGTGGTGGTCCTGATTCTGGATCTGCCTTTACTGAGCATGTGGGGCCCTGATTCTGGATCTGCCTTTACTGAGCATGTGGTGGTCCTGATTCTGGATCTGCCTTTACTGAGCATGTGATGCCCTGATTCTGGATCTGCCTTTACTGAGCATGTGGTGGTCCTGATTCTGGATCTGCCTTTACTGAGCATGTGGTGGTCCTGATTCTGGATCTGCCTTTACTGAGCATGTGGGGCCCTGATTCTGGATCTGCCTTTACTGAGCATGTGGTGGTCCTGATTCTGGATCTGCCTTTACTGAGCATGTGATGTCCTGGTTCTGGATCTGCCTTTACTGAGCATGTGGGGCCCTGGTTCTGGATCTGCCTTTACTGAGCATGTGGTGGTCCTGATTCTGGATCTGCCTTTACTGAGCATGTGGTGGTCCTGATTCTGGATCTGCCTTTACTGAGCATGTGGTGGTCCTGATTCTGGATCTGCCTTTACTGAGCATGTGGTGCCCTGGTTCTGGATCTGCCTTTACTGAGCATGTGGGGCCCTGGTTCTGGATCTGCCTTTACTGAGCATGTGGTGGTCCTGATTCTGGATCTGCCTTTACTGAGCATGTGATGCCCTGATTCTGGATCTGCCTTTACTGAGCATGTGGTGGTCCTGATTCTGGATCTGCCTTTACTGAGCATGTGGTGGTCCTGATTCTGGATCTGCCTTTACTGAGCATGTGGTGGTCCTGATTCTGGATCTGCCTTTACTGAGCATGTGGTGGTCCTGATTCTGGATCTGCCTTTACTGAGCATGTGGTGGTCCTGATTCTGGATCTGCCTTTACTGAGCATGTGGTGGTCCTGATTCTGGATCTGCCTTTACTGAGCATGTGGTGCCCTGATTCTGGATCTGCCTTTACTGAGCATGTGGTGCCCTGGTTCTGGATCTGCCTTTACTGAGCATGTGGTGCCCTGATTCTGGATCTGCCTTTACTGAGCATGTGGTGGTCCTGATTCTGGATCTGCCTTTACTGAGCATGTGGGGCCCTGATTCTGGATCTGCCTTTACTGAGCATGTGGTGGTCCTGATTCTGGATCTGCCTTTACTGAGCATGTGGGGCCCTGGTTCTGGATCTGCCTTTACTGAGCATGTGGTGCCCTGGTTCTGGATCTGCCTTTACTGAGCATGTGGGGCCCTGGTTCTGGATCTGCCTTTACTGAGCATGTGGTGGTCCTGATTCTGGATCTGCCTTTACTGAGCATGTGGTGGTCCTGATTCTGGATCTGCCTTTACTGAGCATGTGGTGGTCCTGATTCTGGATCTGCCTTTACTGAGCATGTGGGGCCCTGATTCTGGATCTGCCTTTACTGAGCATGTGGTGGTCCTGATTCTGGATCTGCCTTTACTGAGCATGTGGGGCCCTGATTCTGGATCTGCCTTTACTGAGCATGTGGTGTCCTGGTTCTGGATCTGCCTTTACTGAGCATGTGGTGGTCCTGGTTCTGGATCTGCCTTTACTGAGCATGTGGGGCCCTGATTCTGGATCTGCCTTTACTGAGCATGTGGTGCCCTGGTTCTGGATCTGCCTTTACTGAGCATGTGGTGGTCCTGATTCTGGATCTGCCTTTACTGAGCATGTGGTGGTCCTGATTCTGGATCTGCCTTTACTGAGCATGTGGTGGTCCTGATTCTGGATCTGCCTTTACTGAGCATGTGGTGCCCTGGTTCTGGATCTGCCTTTACTGAGCATGTGGGGCCCTGGTTCTGGATCTGCCTTTACTGAGCATGTGGTGCCCTGGTTCTGGATCTGCCTTTACTGAGCATGTGGTGGTCCTGGTTCTGGATCTGCCTTTACTGAGCATGTGGGGCCCTGATTCTGGATCTGCCTTTACTGAGCATGTGGTGCCCTGGTTCTGGATCTGCCTTTACTGAGCATGTGGTGGTCCTGATTCTGGATCTGCCTTTACTGAGCATGTGGTGCCCTGGTTCTGGATCTGCCTTTACTGAGCATGTGGGGCCCTGGTTCTGGATCTGCCTTTACTGAGCATGTGGTGGTCCTGATTCTGGATCTGCCTTTACTGAGCATGTGGGGCCCTGGTTCTGGATCTGCCTTTACTGAGCATGTGGTGGTCCTGATTCTGGATCTGCCTTTACTGAGCATGTGGGGCCCTGATTCTGGATCTGCCTTTACTGAGCATGTGGTGCCCTGGTTCTGGATCTGCCTTTACTGAGCATGTGGTGGTCCTGGTTCTGGATCTGCCTTTACTGAGCATGTGGGGCCCTGGTTCTGGATCTGCCTTTACTGAGCATGTGGTGGTCCTGATTCTGGATCTGCCTTTACTGAGCATGTGGGGCCCTGGTTCTGGATCTGCCTTTACTGAGCATGTGGGGCCCTGATTCTGGATCTGCCTTTACTGAGCATGTGGTGCCCTGGTTCTGGATCTGCCTTTACTGAGCATGTGGGGCCCTGGTTCTGGATCTGCCTTTACTGAGCATGTGGTGGTCCTGATTCTGGATCTGCCTTTACTGAGCATGTGATGTCCTGGTTCTGGATCTGCCTTTACTGAGCATGTGGGGCCCTGGTTCTGGATCTGCCTTTACTGAGCATGTGGTGGTCCTGATTCTGGATCTGCCTTTACTGAGCATGTGATGTCCTGGTTCTGGATCTGCCTTTACTGAGCATGTGGGGCCCTGATTGCATGAGATGGATCTTCAACTGCCGTGTCAGCCACCCTATGGCTCAGCCTAGCTCATGGCTCTGGTGGGTGGTTCCAGCCTGCAGGCAGTCTCTGTAGCCCAGTCTGTCAGAGAGATTGGGGTCACCAAGAAGCCTTGTTTGACTCCTATGTTAGTTTTGACTGTGAAAATCTCAAAATTTGATAACTGCATATTTGGATTATAAGAGAAAAGGAAATAGGTGTTGTAGGGCTCTCCCCCACAAGGTGTTATATAGTAGGCGTGTGAAGTAGCTGAGCTTGAGTGCAAGCTGTACCAGTGTCTAGAGGTTCCAGGTCTCGTGTGGGTATGTGTGCTACACATTGGGTACCATATGTAGGCAGATTTTTCTTTGGGTTACCAGCTTACAAAAAATGACTTGCAGACTTATTAATTACGAAAGCTCAGTTGATAGCTTAGGCTTGTTTCTAACTAGCTCTTTTTTTTTAATTTTTAAATTTAAATTAGAAACATGGTTGTTTCACATGTCAATCCCAGCTCACTCTCTCTCTCCCTCTTCTCCTCCCACACCCTTCCATCAGTTCCCCCATCCTCCCTCCCCAATCCCTGGTCCCTCTATCCCCACTCCTTTCTCCAGGGAGGGTGAGGCCCTCCATGGGGGGTGTCCATAGTCTGTCATTTCATCCACGGCAGAGCCTAGGCCCTCCCCCAAGAGTCCAAGCTGAGAGAGCATTTCTCATTGTGGGTTGGGCACCCAAAGTCCATTTGTATGCCAGGGATAAATACTGATCTACTACCCAAGGCTCAATAGACTACCTAGGCCTCCTCACTGACACCCACATTCAGGGGGTCTGGATCAGTCCCATGCCGGACTCCCAGGGATCAGTCTGGGGTTCAAGAACTTCCTCTTGTTCAGGTCACCTGTTTCTGTGGGTTAAACAAGCCCAGTCTTGACCCCTATGCTCATCATTCCTCCCTCTCTGTCACTGGGTTCCTTGACTTCAGCTCAGTGTTTAGCTGTGGGAGTCTGCCTCTGCTTCCATCAGTCATTAGTTGAAAGTTCTGTTTCCCAGACTCTCTGGCAGTGGGGTTGTAGGCTGGCACTCCCCTGATCCATGCCTAAAATCCATATATGAGAGAGTACATACCATCTAACTAGCTCTTATAACTTAAACTGAGCCATCTCTGCTCATTTCCATGTTGGCACGCCATGGCTTTACCTCTCCTGCAAATCTGTTTCCTTTTAGTCCCCTGTGACTCCCAAGTCTCTGTCCTTCTTCTTCCCAGCAGAAGCAGTAGGTTTACTGAGAAAAGTATGACTGACTTGGCAGAATGAGTGGTGTACTCATTCTCCCTGAGTCCCAGCTCTTAAGAGAAGTGGTTTTGTGAGGCATGGTTGAGTGTCCCTAGAGATGCGATGGGTTTCAAGTGCATATTCGACACCCGAGCTCTAGGACTGCCCTGTGTGTGAGAAGAGACAGAGTTGAAAACTGTCTCACATAGATGGGAATTGATATGCAGCAGTGTGATGCTCATTCCTCTAAGGGGGTGAAAATGGTGATCTTTTTGAGCAACTGTAGTACTCCGTGGGTGAGTACAGGGAGATACTGCGCAGCTAGGAAGGTGGGAAAGCCTTGATCTCAGGGCACACACACCAGAAGTAAAGTGCTCACACAAGTACTGGGTCAGGTTGCACTTGCTGAAGCATATCTTCCATATGACCTTTCAGTGAGGAAATGATTCTAGTGGTGAAATTTTGAAATATTACCTTGTATGTGTTGAGAGTAAGAAATATACTTAAGAATAAAATTAATTTAAGGGCAATTAGTTTTGACTGTGAAAAATGTCAAAATGTGATAACTGCATATTTAGATTATAAGAGAAAAGGAAATAGTTGCTATATAGTACGCATGTGAAGTAACTGAGATTAAGTGCAAGCTGTACCAGTGTCTAGAGGTTCTATCTTGTAGGTTAAAACATACTGTGATTGAGATACTACATAAAAATGCTTATTAGCATTTTGTCTTATATGTGTGTTAAATGTGTAAATCTCCAATGTTGTGTATACCTTGTACATAACTGCATATACTGAAAATGATTTTAGCAGTTTCAGCCTTGGTGTGTGCATTAGTTATTTATTATGTAACACATTAAAGTTTAAAACAAGCATTTATTGAATTACACTTAAAAAAAAACTAGTTCTCTGAGTTTCATGCAAGGTGGTCATATGCACCCTTCCTCTCCCAGCGTCTTCCTGATTCATCCCCCTCCTCTATCTACCCAACTTTAGCAAATTATTTTGTTGAGTTTGTGCTGTTCAAGTGTCCTTGGATGTGTGGTCTTACACTGGAGAGTGGTTGACTTAGCAGGGCCTACCCTTTCTGAGAAAACGATCTCTTTGTCTCCCAGCAGCTACTAGATGCCGCTAGTTCCTCATCTACGGGCAAGGATGCGTGTTCAGGCCCTCTCCATGCTGGGGTCTGGTCTGACTTGGGCTCCCACAGATTTTGTGTGTACTGTCACAGCGGCTGTGAGTTCCCATGGGCAGCTTTGCTTCTTTGTCCGTATGAACCTATTCCCGTGGTTTTGCAGGTTTAGTAGGGATAATAATGGTCCCAAGAATATTCATGCATTATTTTCTAAAACCTGTGTGCATGACATATTAAAAAAAGAAATTTTGAAAGTAAGATTACAATTACAGATAAGATTAGGGCTATCTGTGTGGGCTCAGTTTAATACAGGAGCCTTTAAACATGGGAATCATTTTCAGCAGACATCAGAAGAAATGAGTCAGAGAGATGAGGCAGAAGGATGTTCATGGATTCAGAGCGTGAGATGGAATACGGAGCTGTGAGCCAAGGCATGTGGGTGGTCTGACAGCTAGCACAGAATGAGGGAAGGCAGACCCACAGCTATATGGGACCTGAAGGCACACATTCTTTCCAGGGCCTCTGTCTTTTGATACATAGAGCAAAGAAAGAGCTTGAGTTCACTGAACTTATAACCTGTGAAGCTATAAGATGGTAAATTGTATCTAGGCATTTATTTTGTTATATCTAGTAGTAATAGTTAACAGCGTACAAGTCGGGAAATTCAGAAATGTTACTTCGGTGGTTCTGGCTCAGGGTCTCATGGTACTGCCTGTAGTGCAGCATCAGCCGCGGTTGTGTCTATGGCTGTAGAAAATACCACCTTGCTGGTGGTTGTGGGTGGGTCTCAGTTGCTTACCCTGAATTCTTTATAGGACTGCTTAGAGCATGGCAGAGCTCCCAGGATGAGTTAGGTAGGGTCAGGAGACAATGAGAACATGTCCATATATAAAGTAGAAGCCACAGTGTTTTTATATCTCAACTGTGATGTGTCAGCATGTGTAACTTACACAGAATGTTACCAGAAGGCAGAGTTCATTGGGAGGAACCATGGGATGTGTGTACCTCCGGTGACAACTGCCAGCTTGCACATGATCTCATTAGACACAACTAGTCTCAGTCTGCAGTGTCACTCTAAGCTAATTATTGAGTCTCGTATATTTTCTTATTTGAAATCAACTTAAGCTCATTTAAGCAAATAAAGGATTTCTTTTGTTTTTTTGTTTTTGTTTCCATAGTGGATGTAGATCCAAGGTCTTGTGCATGCTCAATAAGTACTCACCCACCTAGCTATGTACCAAAGTAATAAAGGATTTTTTAAAAATGTATATCATAGCTAGCACTTGCCACTTTTGGTTAAAAATTTTAAGATATTTTTAGGACAGTTTTAAGGAGTTCTTGAAAATAGACTGTCACTGGCTTATCTTCACACAGATGATCATTCTTGAAGTTGTCAAGTTTGTTCTGTCAATCTGCAATTATATAGATTTAGGGGAGGGTTGGTTCTTCTGGAGGGCTGCTGATTTATGTTGCTGTAAAGGATATTCTTCTTGTGGTCTGTTTGAATCACAGTGCAGTGGGCAGTCTGTGGGAGTTCACAGTGCAGTGGGCAGTCTGTGGGAGTTCACAGTGCAATGGGCAGTCTGTGGGAGTTCACAGTACTGGTGTTTTATGTTCTCTTGACAGTTGGAGGATTTGTGCCCATGGCAATGCGTTTCCTTCATTGCTGTGTGTAGCACATGGTTGCTCACTAGATACTGCTAAGTGGATAGCTGATGTAACCATGTCATCACTGGTCCCATTTTAAAGTATTTTCCACATACACTAATCAGCCATCATAACTAATACTTTGACCTACACCCTATATTATAAAATCAATGAGTGTCTGTTTACTGTATAAACTTGTTAGAGAATAAGAGAATATATTTACAGCCACACATCTGGTGAAGAATTAGCTTGTGGAATTAAATGGAATTCAACTCGGCAAAAATTCAAACAATATGATTAATAAATGTCCAATAGATTCAAATAAATATTTCTTCCTTTTTTGTTGTTGTTGGTTTTTCGAGACAGGGTTTTTCTGTGGCTTTTGAGGCTGTCCTGGAACTTGCTCTTGTAGACCAGGCTGGTCTTGAACTCACAGAGATCCACCCGCCTCTGCCTCCCGAGTGCTGGGATTAAAGGCGTGCGCCACCAACACCCAGCCAAATAGGTATTTCTTAAAAGAAGACATAGGTAGGTGGTCAGCAGGTGTGTGGGACAGTGCTCCAAGTCACTAATCATCAGACAGACAGTTACCACCTCACTTCACTTAGAATACCTGAAAAATACCAAGGACAGCAAGCTCTGAGCGGACTGTAGAGAGGGACATTGCACCAAAGTATAGACATTGTGGGCAACAGAACTGCCTTATGACCCAGCAATGCCATTATTACAAAGAAAATAAAACCAATATATTGATGAGACATATACACTCTCATGTTTTTTGCAGCATTATTCTCAGAGGCTAAGAAATGTAATCAGCCCATGTCTATCAGGTTATGAATGGATTTTAAAAATGTGCTACATATACATAATGGGATAGTCTTTGTTTGTTTTGAGATAGGATTTCTCTGTGTAGCTCTGGCTGTCCTGGAACCCAAAAGGTTATCTCTAACTGTTGCTATATCTAATTCAGGTATATGTGCTGGAGATTGAAACCAGGGCCTCACACATGAAATACATGTTCTCACAATGAGTTACAGCTCTGTCCCAACAAAAGTTATTGTTATCACAGATCCAAAGTTTTAGGAATATGTGATTCATCGTTTTTCTCGTTGCTGTGACCAGGTAGCTGTCAGGAAGGAAATGGAGGTAAGAGGGTTTGACTTTCAGTTTTAGGACATAACCATGACGGTGGTAAAGACACGTGCTGGCAGCATTGCTTGCTCAGGAAGCAGAGAGGAGTGAGTATGGTGCTCATCTCCTCCAGTCGTCCCAGGACTCCAGACTGGAATAGTGCTGCTGCTGCTATTCAGGGCGGGTCTTCCTTATTTAGTTAAACCTCTCAGCCATGCCCAGAATCTTGTGTATTAGCAGATTCTAAATCCAGCTTGGTTGACAATAAATATTACCTACAAAGTTGCAGGTCAGGAACGGGAACAAAGTCCCTGCCCTCATCTTTTGGTTATGCCCGGTGCTGCTCTCAGCATCTTCTGGCAGGAGGAAGGTCAACAACTAGGCGTCACAGCTGCTGGATGTGCTCATGGTGTTTACTAGCCTCTGCCAAGGAGCCCAGAACCAAGTCTTAACAGAACAAGTCTTCTGGTAATACCGTTTGCAGTAGTGAGTTCAAGATACTGCCTTACTAAGCACTACAGACTAGCGTCCAGATTCCTGTTCTCCGGAATTTCCTTTTGTGGCGGTTAGATGACTCACACATGAAAAGCAGTATTTTGGGGAAAATAACAGTTCATCTTGAGCATATTAAGTGTGATGCCTTTAGTTACCTGAGTAGATGGGATTCTGATCTGAGGTTGTAAACTCAGAGTGTAATGGTTGTGATAATGCTACAGGAAGCTAAGCCACTCCTGCGCAGAAGCATAGACCCATCTGAAGGGCCCTTGGCTGTGGCTTCTTTCCTTATTGATATGGTTTGCATATTGAGTATCAGACCTCTGAAGACCTGTGTGTTCTAGACTTGCCCTGCAGATAGATCCAGTCACAGAGAATGAGTGAACCTTGGGGGCTCTATGTTCAGTGGTGGACTAATTTACTGGTGGCTTCCTAATCGGGTGACTTTATTGGGAGGGGAATGGAAACTCCTGGCAGCTGGACCTAGTTGGAGGAAGTAGGCCACTGGGGACATGTTCCTTTTATAGACATCTTGTCCCTTCTGAAGCTCTCTTTGCCTCCTGTGGTCATGAGAGGAATAGCTTTCTTCTAGCATGGCCCTTCCTCTGTGACTTTTCCGCCTTGTGTTGGACAGTGCTCTGAAGCCATGAGCCAGAGCAACCCCTCCTCCTGTACAGTGTCTGTCCTCACAGTATTGACTATTCAGAGTCTCATGAGCTAAATTTCAGGATGACTTTTCCAATTTCTGCAAAAATGCTGTTATTTGTAGGTTGGTTTGAATTAAACATCAAATCTGTATACCACTTTGATTATCACGGACATCCAGCCACAGTCTAAATCTGAACAATGGACTCTTCCTCATATGAATACCTCTTTAATTTATTCAGCCATGTTTTACAGTATTTAGACTACAAGCGTTTCCCTTCCTTGTCAGCTTTATCCCTAAGTGTCTGATTACTAATAGTAGCACTAGCATTTTGGTTTCTTTGAGAAAGGGGTTTGCTATGTGGTCAGGGTGATTCAAACCCACAACCTTTCAACTGGGGTTGTAGTCATGTGGTACTCTGTGGGTTCTTACTGTTTCCATGGCTATTGCTTTTAGAACTCTTTCCTTAATTCAATTTTCACACAATTCATTACTAGTTTACATGATCTGAAATGACTTTTTGTATTTTATAATTCATTCATTATTTTTAAAAACAGTTTTCATGTGTGTAGAGTAAGTCTTTTATATATTTATATAAGATCACAGATAGTTTTACTTCTTGCTTTTTCAAGTTGTGTGCTTTTTATTTGTTGTTTTCACCTGATATTTGCAGCTAGGCTTTGTAGGGCAGGCCTGAATTTAAAAATATAATGAAAAACTTTTTCTGCAAAATGATATGTTATCACATGTGTATGTGTACATACACGTTTGTTTTCAGTGCTGGGGATTGAACCCAAGACCTTCATAGTCTAAGTATCTGCTGTATCACTGACCCACATCATCTAGTCATTAGTGAGTTTGAAACTAGCCTGGGTAACATAGTGAAAACCTGTTCCAGTACACATTAAATACATCCTTTTAATCTGTCAGTGCTTTGCCAGCCTTGTGTTTAACTCTTCGACTTCAGTCACTAGCAGGGAGCTCTTTTATAGCACATTAAATTATTTCACCGAATATATTTTACTGTCTTGTTATATTTAAGATTTAGGGGATTGGGTGGTAACTCAGATGGTAAAGTGCTTGTCTTACAACCATGAGCCTGGAGTTCCATTCTCAGAACCCATATTAAAACAAAACAAAGGCTGTGTACCCTATCACTTGAGAAGGAAAGACAGGCGGACATCATGGGCTCCATGGCAGAACACCCTGGTCCAGGCCAGGGAGTGGACAGCTCCCCCAGACCAAAGTGATTAATTAGTACCTGTAGCGTGACAGCTCAGGTTGTACATTGCCTCTTCATGCATGTGCACATGGATTTATTTGTACACTTGCTTCTACACATAGACCTACGCATACAGGCATACATATGAACACACAAACACAGACACAAGAGTTAATGAGGGTGCTGAAGTGTATATGAGGAAAATAGCCTCATGTTTGAGTTTGATTTAATGCTCCAGTAGAGTCATCAAAGGAGGCAAGGTATATATTTCTTAAAAACTGGAAAAACAATATAATTCTTAAAAGTTCAACAGTAGGTACAGTAGAGTACCATTTTCCTTGTTTTTATGATCCTTTTATATTAAAATGGTAAAAAAATTTCTGTAATAAAAAGTAGTTCTTTATATTCTATAGTGCATATTTTGCAATTAAGATTCTTATAGTAAAAACATTGGTAAAATGACCAAATTCAGCCATGTTCCAAGTAAAAAATATATAGCTGTTATAATCCAGGATGACTTTCCTCTCAAGAACCATAATATAATCAGATTTATACCACACTTTTAACTTTATCATAATACCTCAGAAATTCTGATGGTTAGGATACTAAGGTCCTATGTTCTGCCTACTACAGATTGCAACACTCCCGAAATTGATATATAAATTTAATGCAGTCCTTTGAGTCCAAACAAGTATAGGGTATAGAATTGACAAGTTGATCCTAAAATTAATATACTGCAATAAAAGCAACCAAGAATGGCATAAACAAACCTCCCCAAACAACAAAATCAACCTCCCAAAAATAACAATAAAAGAAATCAAATTTGAAACATGATAGCCAAATATATTTGAAAAATCACAGGTAGTTAGATTTAATCATTTTAAAACTTAGTACAGAACTCTCATAGTTAAGACTGGTATTGGCATAGGGTAGACTAGAATTGATTCTAGAAATAAGTCCTCATACTTACATCCCGTATCTGCCTTCCAAAGTGCTAAGATTAAAGGCCTGAGCTACCACCATGCCTGCCGTGAAGACAGTTTACTTAGTAGTTAATCATAGTTTTAGAGACAGGTTCTCTTGTACCCCAGGTTAGTCTGGGACCAACTCAACTATGTTGCTGATGATGACCTTGAACTTCTGATCTTCTTGTCTCTGCTTTCCAAGTGGAATTATAGGTAAACACCACCATGTCAGGTTTTTGTGGTACTAGGATTGAACCCAGGGTTTTGTGCATGCTAGGCAAGCACTGTTATGAATGGAGTTGCATCCTCAACCAGACAATTTAGCCTTTTGAACAAATGTTGCTGGGACAAATAATACCTACACATAAAGGAAGTGTGTATCACATCATCACAGCGTACAAAAAAGGGTTCTATACTAAGTTTAAAACCCAATCCTGGTGCTGGAGAGATGGCTCAGAGGTTAAGAGCACTGACTGCTCTTCCAGGGGTCCTGAGTCCAATTCCCAGCAACCACATGGTGGCTCACAACCATCTACAATTCAATCTGGTGTCCTCTTCTGGCAGAATACTGTATATGTAATAAATAAAATCTTTAAAAATAAAAAAAAAACAATCCTGTGCTCACAAAAGAAAACATAAAAGCAGACTTTTGTAGCCTGATTCTGAACACTGAAAGAATAGATTCCAAAAGAAAAGAATAACATGTACTTCACAAATAAATAAATGTATATCATAGGACCTCATCATCTGAATGGAAAAGACAAGCCACCAAGTAGAAGATGGTTTGCTCCAGCCTTACAGCAGCCACAAGGTCCTTAACAGTAATCCAGTTGAAAACAGTAAATTATTTGAATAGGCATTCTCCAAAGACAGAAAAGTAACCAATAATTTCATGAAAAGTAGTCAGCCTTATTAGTCACTAGGCAAATGCAGATTAGCCAGTGGCAGTATATCACTATACATCTAGAAAAGCCCAAGTCAGAAGGCCCTAGCATGCCATTCTACCTACTCTTTGCTAGGATGCAGTACTCAATGAGCTTTTGCAAGGTCACAGTTTATTTGATTCCTTTGAAAGATTAAAATAGTTCATAAAGCTCTTCTATAGTAATGAACATCCAGGGCTTTTAAAGTAAAAATTTGAATGACACTCTTAGTAATGTTCTCCATTAGTATCTTTTATTGTGCAGCTGGTCAGTCATGCATGAACTCTTGAATTTTTTAGAAACAAGAAGAGGATGCAGGAGAAAAACTCAAGTTTGAATTGACATATTGGCTTCTCTATTTAGCAGGCTGTCTGATACCTACATTTCAAGTCCAGATAGGTTTTTGTTGTTGTTGCTCCTCTTTACAAACATTCATTAATTGCACAGTTCCTATCCAGTAGCTCAAGAGCTCTTAGCATAAGAGAATCTGGGACTTGGGACTTATATGCTGGGGCGCATTCACTGCATAGACGATTGAATGGTTCCTCCTGTGATTGCTGTGCACGTAGAACTTCCATGGGCCTTAATTCTGTTTGCTAAATAGAATTACCTATTAATTAACTATTTGGTAAATAGTTTCAGCTTAAATTAGAGATTGACTGAAGATGAAATGTAGTAGACATAACAGAGAGATGTCTTAGTTTTTCTACAAACAGTTCAGAGTTCTGGATTGAGATTTTGTAATAAGGTGCTGGCTAGGGCTGCAGCTACTCTCAGAGACTTCTTCCTTCCTTGCCTCTTTCTTTTCCTCTTATGCTTTGTATGATTCTGCTAACCTTTGGTTATATCATTCTGATGTGGGATGTCCATCCGTACGCTGCTAATATGTGTTGCTTTGTTGGTTGGTAAAGAAAGCTGTTTTGGCCAATGGCTAAGCAGAGTAAAGCCAGGCAGGAAAT
The DNA here is from genome assembly GCF_017639785.1 of Mesocricetus auratus. Lineage (NCBI taxonomy): Eukaryota > Metazoa > Chordata > Mammalia > Rodentia > Cricetidae > Mesocricetus > Mesocricetus auratus. The sequence goes on from NW_024429186.1 coordinate 82,760,729, forward strand.
CTGAACAGAGGTAGAGACAGAAGGTGCGGTTGGGGAGATGCCACGTAGCTTCCAGGTTGGTAAGATGCCAAGGCATTACCAGTATGCCACAGTCACATGGTGATACACAGATTATTAGAAAGCTAGCCAGTAATAAGCCTAAGCCATTGGCCTATATATACACATACATACATACATACATACATACATACATACATACATACATACAGTTTCTGAGTGGTTGTCTTATGCATGGCTTTGGGGATCCAGGGCGCAGAGACAAACTAGTCCAGGGAGACCAGGCAGAATTCATAAAAGCTTCCAATTATATCATTCCATTTCTGCCTGTCCTTACATAACATTTTCTTTGAGGGTCTATGATTCTGTAATGATTCCCTTCATCAGATTAAAGTACATCTAAATAGAATAGGACCTTATCTTACCTGAATTTTATCTGAAAGACCCTAGTTACAAGTAAGATCACATTAAGTAAGCTAGGGTTAAGATTTCAACACATCATTTTTAGGAGGGTGTGCAGATAATAATTTAATCTATAACGGAGGGGAGTTTTCTTTCAAGTGTATTTAGTTCTTGAGCTGAGAGATGATAGTGAGTAAAGTGTTTTCACAGTAAACATAGATGAACTTGGTGAAGATAGGTGAAAGGTAAGAGAAGAGTGCCATAATTGTCTGTCCCTCTGTCTGTCTGTGTGTCTGTCTATCAACAACGTGATCATTGTTTCCACTCCTTCCTCCCCTCCTAGTCGCCCCTCCCCATTTCTCCTCCCATGGATATCAACCAGTTATGGCATACCAAGCTGAAGGACAGACAAGGCAGCCAGTATGAGGACAAGGGTCCCAAAGCCTGGCACAAGAGTCAGAAACAGCTCTGCTTCCACTGTTCGCAATCCCACGTGAAGACCAAGCCACACGGCTGTGACGTGTGAAGAGGACCTTGGTTGTCAGTTCAGGCTCTGTGAGCCTCTGTGAGCCCAGGTTAATTGATTCTCTGGGTTTTCTTGTGGTGTCCTTTACCCTCTGGGTCCTAGAATCCTTTCCTCCCTTCTTCTGCATGATTCCCGGAGGCTCCCCTATTGTTTGGCTTTGGTGTCTGCATCTGTTTCCATCAGTTGCTGGATGAAGTCTCTCTGATGTTGGTTGGGCTAGGCACCAATCTGTGAGTGTAGCAGAAAATCATTAGGAATCATTTCATTGGCTTTTTCTTTGCCAGTCATGCTCAGTTCTATCCTAAGTTTCTGGGCTATTCACCCTCTGGGTCCTGGCCCTCCAGACATTGTCAGTGGTGGGTTACCTCTTGTGGCATGGGTCTCAAGTCATTGGTTGGCCACTCCCCACAATTTCTTCGTCATCTAGACCCCAGCACGTGTTGTAGGACAGACAAATGCTAGGTTGAAGGTTTTGTGGCTAGTTTTGTGTCCCAATTCCTCCACTGGAAGTCTTGCCTGGTTACAGGAGCTAGCCAGTTCAGGGCCTCTATCCCTCATTGGTAGGAGTCTTTAAAAAAAAACAAACAAACACATTTTTATTATATATTTAAATTAGAAACAAGCTTGCTTCCCATGTCAGTCCCAGCTCCCTCTCTCCCTTCCACACCCACTCACCCCCACTAGCCCACCCCCAACCCACCCCCAACCCCCACTCCATTCTCCAGGGACGATCTGGGGGATCTGTAGAGTCTGTCATTTTGTTCCAGGGAAGGCCTAGGTCCTCCCCAAAATGTCCAGACTGAGAGAGCATCCCTCATTGTGGGATGGGCACCCAAAGTCCATTTGTGTTCCAGGGATAAATACTGATAAATACTACTACCCAAGGCCCCATAGATTGCCTAGGTCTCCTCACTGACACCCACATTCAGGGGATCTGGGTCAGTACCATACTGGCCTCTCAGTCATCAGTCAGCTGTTTCTCTGGGTTTCACCAGCCCAGTCTTGACCCCTTTGCTCATCACTCCTCCCTCTCTGTCACTGGGTTCCAGGAGTTCAGTTCAGTGGTTATCTGTGGATGTAATCCATTATATAGATAAACTGGCAGAAAAGAAGCCACACGTTCATCTCATTAGATGCTGAAAAAGCATTTGACAAAAATCCACCACCCCTTCATGACAGTCTTGGAAAGATCAGGGATACAAGGGACATACCTAAACATAATAAAGGCAATATACAGCAAGCTGATAGCCAACATCAAATTAAACGTAGAGACACTCAAAGCAATCCCACTAAAACAAGAAACAAGACAAGACATCCACTCTTTCCATATCTATTCAGTATACTCCTTGAAATTTTAGCTAGAGCAATAAAACAACTTAAAGTGATCATGGAGATACAAATTGGAAAAGAAGAAGTCAATGTATCACTATTTGCAGATGATATGATAGTATAAATAAATAACCCAAAAACTTGTACCAGGGAACTCCTACAGATGATAAACACCTGTAACATGAATAATAAAAACCCAGAGACAGATATTGAGGTATAGACTGAAAGACCAGAGAAGCAAAGAAGTTGACCACTAGCTCTTACCTCAGACTGAAGGGCTGCCCAGTCCTCAGCATGGCTGGAAAATAAATCTCTGAGACTGACTACTGAATGACTGACTCCTATCTTATATATCTCTCTAAATCTGGGATTAGAAGTATGGGATTCCAAGTGCTGAGATCTCTTTGTGTCAGCTATTTCTCTTTCAGACTGATTCACTCTAATGTAACCCAGGGTAGCCTTGCATTCACAGAGATCCATCTGCCTTTGTCTCCTAAATTCTGGGATTAAAGGTGTGTGCCACCACTGCCCAGCTTCCATAGTTAACTAGTGTGGCTGGTGGAATTAAAGGTGTGTATCACTATTGCCTGGCTCTATGGCTGTGGCTAGCTTTGCATTTTGATCTCCAATGACTTTATGAATCATAAACAGTATATCACCACAATTCTCCTTTTTTTGTCTAATATAAAAAGTAAGATGGATAAAGGACAAATCATCCATTAAAATGTCCCAAGAAAAAGAGTAAATTGGCCTATTGGTATATCACACTTCCAACAGGATTACAATTTCATAAATCTTCCCGATTGTTGGTTTTTGTTTTTCTCTACAGATATAATGCAAATGGTCTTTTTGTAGTTCCTAGTCCAACTAAAGATTAAAGCTGACTCTGGAGTTGGAGTGTGGCTCTCTTCGTCTCTAAATGCTTGTTAAGGAAAAATAAAAAATCTCTGTCTCATGTCAGAAGAACCACCTTATATAGGATAGAAGAAAAACACAAATTAAAGAATATACAATCTAATCTAATCTAATAATCTTGTGATTTTATTTGGACTCACTGAAGGTTTTCTTGAACTATATTGCTTAAAAAATTTATAAGATTAATATATATACATTTATATATGTGTGTGTGTGTGTGTATTTTAAAGTTTTTGTCATGATATTAATTGCCATCTAGAGTAGTAACTATTTCTGGAAAAAGGATTTATCTGCCTTCCTGTGTACATGATTTTGGGTTTGAATTTCTATCAGTTTTCTGCAGTGAACCATGACCATTCCTAACAGTGACCTTTGAAATCTCCAAAAGAGTGATGGGGCCCCAGAACTGTGATAGCACCATTGAGCTGAACAGCACCAACTAAAGATCAGCTTTGGACTGCAAACTGCTTGCTTATAACAATTTTGAGTTGACTGAGGTAATCCAGCCTCACAGACTGTTCTAGCCAGGACTTGAGTCAAGCACTGCTCTTTCCCAGTACAGAGACTGGACAACAAGTGAGACAGCTTGACAATTAATCAGAATTTTTCTTTTCAGCATCTCCTAAAGATGCCATCGCTCCCAGACAGCAGGAAGTAGCCTTAAGAACATGACACCCACATTCCCAAAAGGTGGAATGGGTAGTTTTTGGTCATTCAATAGGTTGTGGATATTTGTCATCGTTTAGGGGGTTGGGTACAGGTTGTTAATGGTTACGGTCAGGGAAATAGCTAAACAAAGGAAATAAATTTATGACTCTTGTTTTATAAAGAAAAAAGATACAGCTATGATGGGATTAATTAAAAGGGAAGATTATTGAATTTTCTCTGAAAAGAAAAAAGGGAGGATATAGATATGATAATTAAAAAGTGTAGATTATTAAATCTACTTTTAAAAACTAATCTACTAGTTTAAAATTTTTGCATTGGATTGGACTTTTATATATTGTATATACAATCTGTATATTGATACAAATTGGAGATTAAGTTTGTTAAAACATACTGTACATATGTTTCTAATCTTGTTCAAGGATTGTACCTATACAGGTCATTTAACAATGTGATATAAATTTCTAGTCCTTGAAAGTTATTATTGCCAACTGTTTTGCATAACAAGGAAATATAGGTTAGTAATTAGTCAACTATTACAGTCAAACTTGTAGTCATAGTAGGCATGTTTTCCAGGATAAGCAGATATATTTTAGAAAGACAGGTCATTTTCAAACACTTCAGAGATCTATAGAATATAGCATTTAAAATGTTTTAATAACATAGTTTTTTTATGATAATGACACATGTCTGCTCCTGGCAGCACCAATCTATGTTGGAGAAGATGATGGACACTGAAGAAACTCCATTTGGAGTTTCCTTCTTTGTGGCAAAATTAGCCACTGGGCACGAAAGTGCCGTTGCCTTGACTACTGACCGTATGCTGTCCAAGTTGGACAACAGGACACAGATGAGAGTGACTACAAACCTTTCCAAGACAAGGTGGGACAGTCCTTCAGAATATCCTGCTTCTCAGAAATGTCTTTCAGATATGTTAGGCACAGGCTGCAGATGGAAGCCACCATGTTGCAGAGGACCCTTGGGTGACTGTCAGCAGCCAGCTGTCTTTGTCATTTCTCACATTTGTTTGGAAGTCCCATGTTTATACTTCCTCCTTACTTAGTTATTTCCTTCTCAGGTCTCTGAGGGAGTTGAAGACTAGATAGTACACTTAATAGTTTTCTATGTTTACCATACTCAGAAAAGAAACGTGTGTGAAGTGTAAAAGACTGAAAGACATTAAAAGGTAATTTGATAATGCAAATTAGAATAGAAAACAAATTAGGTACAAGACTTTGGACTGAACTTGGTAGAAGACAAAGTGAGGAATAGGCTTGGATGTGAACAGAACACCAATAGCTCAGGTACTAAGATGGACAATTAATAAATGGGACCTCATGAAACTGGAAAGCTTCTGTAAGGCAAAGTATACAATCAATAGGACTAAATGGCAGCCTACATGGTGGGAAAAGGTCTCGCCAACCCCATATCTGAAAGAGGGCTGATTTCCCCAATATGTATGTTATGAAAGTAGACATTAACCTACCAGATAAGCCAGTGAATAAGTGGGGTACAGATCAAAACAGAAGATTCTCTACTGAGGAATCTCAAATGGCTGAGACATGCTTAAAGAAATGTCAGGATGTTTTTCTTTGGTTATGGCTGACTTCATGGATAAAGTATTTCTTTCACCATCTCTGTGTTCAGAGTCAGGGTGCTCATGGATTGCTTCCTGCTCAGGGATTGGTTGGTTTCATGTTTCAGTTGGTCAGGGGCAGAGATGCTCTGGTTTCAGGGCCAAACTGTGTTTCTTTCACTGGCCTTTTTTAGCTTCCTGGTTCTAGTTTCCAGCCAGGGCATACTTCTTTCAGAGGCTTTGGTTTTAGGGACAAAGTGTGTTTCTTTGGCTCTGGTTTCAGAGGCAAGGTGCTTTTCTCTGGTTCTGGGTTCAGGGATAAAAATGTTTCTTTCACTGACCCTTTTACCCTACAGTTGGTGTTGCTCTTTTTCCTCAGGACTGCTTTGCCTGTCTGGGATCTATTGTACTGCCATGTGAATTTCAGGAGTTTCTTTCTATTTTATAAAAGATTGCATTGAAATTTTGATGAGTATTGCATTGAGATTGTCTGTCTCATTGGGTAATGTAGCTGTTTTTACGACATTAATTCTATTTTCCATTCAGCTTCTTTGTTCAGGGCTTTAAATTTTCACTGGAGCTGACTTGCTCTTCTTTGGTTAAGTTTATTACTAGGTTTTAATTTTTATTTTATTTATTCATTTGATGATATTGCAAATAAATCTTTTTCCTGAATTCTTCCTCAGTGTGTTCATTAATAGAAAAACTGATTTCTGTGCACTGATTTTGTGTCCTGCTGTTTAGCTGAAAGTGTTCATCAGATCTGAGAGTAAGAAGAATTAATTTTTTTTGATAGTGATGTTGGACTGCCTCCTTATTACCACAGAGCAGAACCAAAAATAGATGTAGCAAGTAGAAGTTAGACATCTTGGACAGTTTTCTTGAGTCTGTGACTGTAGTTAGTTCCTATAGGCACATAACTTTTTTCAAGCTACCATTTCCTTATTCATCATCCCGGGCTCCTACATCAGACCAAGTGAATTTGACATGGTTGCATGAAGTACAGTGAATTCACTAAACTATTTGAAGAGTGTGATAAGAACAAAGTTTTAGATGGCTATAATCACATATGGTGCTAGGAGTGGCCTACATTTTCAAATCAGAGAGCTACACTAGGGCCATTCTAAGAGCTGCAATGGAGTCAGCGCTTGTGGTTCTGACTCATATTTCTGGGCTGAAATCATAATTTCCAATGTGGCAAGTAATCTCACAAGTGACATTAGTGTTCTTTAATAGGAATTTGGTATAGCTTTCTTGTCCTCTTGAGATGGGACAAGTCTGAAAACATGCGGAAGGGACCTTATCAGAGCCCAGTCATACTGGTAATCTGGTCTTGGAGGCCTTCCTCCAGAGCTATGAGAAATCTTTCATGTTTTTGTTTGTTTTTAATATATCCAGGTTACATTATTGTATGATAGCAGCCTGTAATAACACAAGTAGTATTTCTTGCCTTTACCACTTAATAGTGGGGAATTCTTTTGTCACTCACTGTTATCTGTAAAGTCGAGTGGGTAGATAAAACTCTTTGTAGTCAGTCTATTATATGACACACTTAGGTTCTTGTAGCGGTTTTTAGCTGCTCTATCAGTTTGCTAGAATTGGTGTCACAAATTATACTGGTGGCGTAAAAAGGAGAAATTATGTTGTCTCTGAATTGTGAAGAACAGAAGATCAAAATCAAAATACTAATAGGTTAATTCCCTGTCAGAGGAAACTGTTCCATGCCTCTCTTAGTTTGCTGTCAATCTTTAGTTTCTAGGGTTGTAGAAGTATGAGCCCCAAGCTCCACCTTTATCTTCACGTAATGTTCTCCGTGTGTATTAATCAGACTGTAGTAGTGCTCCATCATACCTGTACCTGAAGTGACTGTTTATGAAGGTGACACTCTGGAGTTCTGGAGTAGAACTTCATGCCAACTTTGAGATGTTTACAGTTCAGCATACAACACAGCAACATTGTATTTATTTGCTTACAGTGTTTATTTTTGGCTTCATTTCTGATAACTAGTTGTATATCACCTCATCTACTCCAACCTTTTTACATGAATGTATTCCATCTCTAATGCACATATTAGAAGTAGATATTCTCAGAGTTACCTCCAATCACTTAAATTTTAAAGACTAGGACTTTTCACAGTTACTTTCGTATTATTTCTTTAAGGAGTCTGTATGGACAGTAGACACGAATTTCATATAATTATATATATATAACATATATATAGTATTTCTTGTATTTTTGTAAAATACAGATATAGAGCAAGAAACAAGTGTAGCTGGAAGTTACTTACTTTATATATGAGGTTCTGTATCCATAGGTATTTGTATAAGTAGTTTTAGGGTGGGAAGCTGCAGCTGTGTATCTTTCTCATGTTTTACTTTATTGGTGTAATGAGCTTTTTTACTATGAAAATTAGATTCCTTAATCTGATTTTTAAAGGATTAGACAAACTACTTTGAACAATGGATCGATGGGTATTTTGTATTGCATCTAAACTAGTCTGATTGATGTAATCACTGTGTTTCCAAGTGTCCTCTGTAGATGATAGTCTTAGTAGAGAGCTTCTGAAATCCAAGGGGCTAAAGCTAAGGGGAACACTATCATGTGTTGATAGAATTTTATCATGACTAATCATTTTGAAGCGTGTTATTATAAGGAAACGTGCTATATCTTGTTTAACTGAAGGTTTCCTAGATGTGTTCATTATAACAGCAGTCAAGACGTACTCAAGCCTGTGAGAAGCAGTCCTTAAAATACCCAGTGGTAGTAATTAAACCAGGTGCTATCATCCTCACCTTTAGTTCTAAGTAACTGAAGTGTGGTGAGCTATGTTCTGGCAATAGTTGAGTCCAGGAATTAAGGCCAACCTAGATTATATGGCATGACCCTAAAAAAATCGACAGCCTATCAAAAATGTATAAAAAGAGTTATGCCATTGTTTTAAGTGCTTTGTGAAGAGAACCTTCCAAGGCTGCCTGGTTTAGAATCGTCTTTTCTGTTTGCCAACAAAGCTCTAATGTGAATGTCGGGCTGGTGTCTGCTGTGTGTGGATAGTGCTGAGGTAGATGTCAAAAGCGACAGGATATCAAACGTGACAAAGACATCAAAGTCATACAGATCGTCCTTGTGTAATCCATAATTAGAGTGAAGAGGAAAACGGTTCCTTATTACTGCTCAGTAAGCACAGGGTTTTGTTTGATACCTTGGTGTTGCAAATATTATTTTTTAAAAATAGTTTTATTGAGGTATAATTAACATACAATAATCTGTTTTGTTTAAGGTATACAGTTTGATAAATGTGAACATTATTTGAATGGCTGGCAAACAAAGCTTTAACACGTTCAAGATAAACATATTTATTGCTCTGCAAAATTTCTCCAGAGTCCTCTCATGCCCCAGAGAACCACCAACCTAAACTTTGTTTTATTTCTACTCATATAATTTTCCCATTTGTCATTTCTTTTGTATTTTTTAATAATTGTCATATCTTATTGGTGGTATTGTGAGTTATTAACTGTGTGTGTTTTATTTGTTGTTTTAGAGTCTGGCATCATTTTTTATTAGCTTCTCAATCTTATGGGATGAAAAGATTGTATTTTAACATTATTAAAAACAGTTCTGATAAAGCAAAGTCACTGTGTATCACAAAAGCTACAAGAAATATGCTATTTACAGAGTGGGGATACAGTAGTGTCTTACTACTATAGGATATAATTTTAAAGGCTTTATTTAGCCATGGTATGACATAGCTCTTTATAATAAAATTCAAAGAAGTGTGCTTTATTAGAGTAATTTCTATTACCCAATACAGTTCTTCATGTTCTCTCTTCATGACCAACAGTTAAAATGGTGTTTTTTTTTTCAAGAAGAAAAAAGTTCCCCTAACGAAAGAAAACAAAACAGACCAGTCTTTGAATTCATCCCAGATGGCTGAGAAGCAAGACTCTGTAACCTGTCTTTTCCGGGTGTGTTATGCTTAAATAGTGAAAACTTCACCAAAGAACGGTGATGCCACGTAGCCCTGACCTTTCAGGGTGAGTTTAGATGGCATTTTGCCAAACTCCCTAGATTGACCTTGAACTTACTTCCCTGTGCCTCTTGATCCCTGGGCTTTTGGGCACATACTGCTACCCTCAGCAGCTTTATTCTCACTTTTTAAACTGATTTCTTTTTTTGCTGATTTTATCCAGTGCACAAAAGGAGAGATAGTGATGGCTATTTCTGTCATGGATGGTAACAAAAAAAATGTACCAAATAAAACTCTGGAAAGGGAAAAGGCGATGTTTTAAAGTCTTTGCTTTTAAGCTGTGTCATATGAGCAATCTGGTGGTTATTAGAAAATCAGGAAGAAGGAGAAGCGGTGTTCAGATGGCCAGCTGGAGATAGACAATACAGTGTGGCTTCTTTCGCATGACATGTGTGCAGTGGGTACCAGCACAGCACATACAATGCAGCGTAGGAAGGACAGCTAGGGCCCGTTTATGAAAGGGCCTTCCTCTGCCAGAGTGATGCAGAGGAAAAGAGAGCAGACTCTTGACTCTAAATTCCTCAAAGCTTTGAAAAACAGGGAGATCAGACTTCGCTGAGAACTATTTTAGGTGTAAAATGTATCGATTCAGATTGGTTTTACTTAAAGATTTGGGCTATTCTGTGCATAGTTTATGTGGTCATATCAATTAAGAATTTACTGGAGGGGCTGGAGAGATGGGTCAGTGGTTAAGAGTCCTGACTGCTCTTCCAGGGGACTTGGGTTCAATTCCTTGTACCCTCATGGTAGCTTCTAACTGCCTGTAACTTCAGTTTTAGAGGTCTGGCACCCGCATAGGCATACATAAGGCAAAATGCCAATTCACATAAAATAAATATTTTTTTTAAAAAGAAAATCTTCAAAGGGCTGGAGAGATGACTCAGTGGTTAAGAGCACTGACTGCTCTTCCAAGGATCTGGGCTCAATTCTCAGCACTCACATGGCAGCTCACAACTGTCTGTAATTTCATTTCCAGGGGATCTGACACCTTCACACCAGTGCACATAAAATAAAGTTAAATAAATTATCCTTAAAAAGCACAATATTTAACCTATGTTTATCTCTTCTACAGGATCCCTTTTCTCCTAAATTTCATCAAAAGGCCAACAGCAGCTAGTACCTGATTTTGAAAATAATAATTTACTTGGATATATCTTTTCAATCTTTATGTGTGTGTTATATGTGTGTGGAGGGTCACAGGATGACCTGGGTTTTTGGCCCTTGCTTTTCACTTTGTTGCTTTTGTATTCTTCCTTTAGCAGGGTAGTTAGTTAGCGTCTGGGCTTCTGTAGGTTCTGCATCTCCACTCGCAGTCTCCTGTTTAAGAGTGTTGGGATTACAGCTGTGTGCTACTGCCGACAGCGTTTATTCATAGAGGGTTGGGGTTGGGATTACAGCTGTGTGCTACAGCCGACAGCGTTTACTCATAGAGGGTTGGGGTTGGGATTACAGATGTGTGCTACAGCCGACAGCGTTTATTCATAGAGGTTAGGGTTTGAGCTCAGGCCCTTGTGCTTGTGAGGTGCTTAGCCCGCCGAGTGATCTGCCTAGCACTGATGTAGTTTTATAGTTAGGAAACATCCATATATCTTGATAGCTCTATAGTCATCTTGTGAGCATTGATATTTTATTCTTCACATTTAGAGTTTCAGAAAGGGAAGTCATTTTTCTACACTCATACAATCAACTAGTATTAAAGCTTAGATGTTTTAATTCCTAGTTTAGCACCCTTTTATTTATGTCCTGTCTCTTAAAGGATGTACCTGTTTTCCCTAAAAATAAGAATTAACTCCTAGCTAAAGATGTCTTAGTGTAGTGAGTTCCAAGAACATAGCTCAGTGGTAGATAGTTTAACTAGTATATGCATGGCTCTGGGTTCCATTACATATTTTAAGTGTTAAAGTAAATATTTACTGTTTCATTTTACATAAAGATCAATGTCAAAGGTTACAATGAAATTTTAATGTTTTCATGTATTGACTTGTCAGTGTCTTCTTAATGAAGTTACTTAATATCTTTTGCTATTTACCCACTAGATAATATGAATTATTTGTGTTTATTAATACCCTTTTTGAAAATTCTTGAACAATTTCATACTTGTATATAATCTCTATTTTCTCCATTACCCTCATGATCTTCCTTCTTTCCACTTCTCTTAACCCAGTTCTACTAAAATAATCTGCTCCCATTTTTATGTCTTTTTGTTGGTATGTATTGGGTTTTCTTGTGATCCCTTGTTTAATTAAGATTGCTTGCACAAGCATGGGTTAGAGGTGGGTTTTTGTTTTGTTTTTTGTAGTTTTTACTGGAACATGGCAACTTACTGGTGGCTACACCATTGAAGGAAATGAGGCTCCCCTCATACGGCAACTGCTCTGCCAGTGCTACTCAGGATGGTGGGCCTTCTGACTCTATCCCCATTCTCTGCTGCCGTTTGGACGGGCAGCATCTTGTGTAGGTCTTGTTCAACAGCCACAGGGAGGAGAATCCTTAAGGAATGTAGAGTGGGGTGGCAGGCATAACTGTGCAAACAGGGAAGGAGGGATTGTGGGATACGGAAAGAGGATGGCTCACCAAAACCAGGTAAGAAGATGTCACAGGGAAATGTACCATTTTATATGGTAATTAAAAAGACGTTGAGAACCAGGTATATTGACACCTGCCTGTAATCATAGCATTTGGGAAGCTAAAGCAGGCAGATCTTTGTGAGTTTGTGACCAACCTAATTTCATTGTGAGTTACCAGGTCAGCCAGGGCTTCATAGTGAGACTCTGTGCCAAACAAAAAAAGAGTTTGAACAGAGACGCCATGCATGAGTGGCTAAGGCCAAAGCTGTAGGTTTTAAATGAAAATCTTAGTGCCCAATGTTGAATACTTCCCTATGAGTTCTTGGCCAGAAAAGCCCCAGAGGTCCCCTAGACCACACAGGTTTTATGGCCATTGCTCTTGGTTCCTACCAGAACTGTGTTTTAAGACCTTACTGTTGAAGGTCCCCCATGCCTTTGTTGCAGTGTAGACAAAGCATGTTATAACTGAATGTGAAGCTTCCTCTCCGCTGTAGTCTTCATTTTGGAAGTTGCTATGTAGCATCCTGGGGGCAGTCTCCAGTTTTCCTTGCCAGCTTTGCACCTTGCATGCTACAACCCACACTTGCCCGAAAAGCAGGTCTTACTGCAGTCGTGTCACAACTGGTATGTGGAAACCAAGTGATTTCTGATGGACTCTGAGCCTTCTCCAGAAGTTCACTGGACCTGACCAGAGACCCTTGACTAGGGAAGTCATAGGCATTAAGGATGAACCTACTACTCCTGTTTTGTTAAGTGGGTACCTTGTAAAATCGCCTCCTAAATATTTGTGAATAGATCCATAGATTAGTGCTGACTTTGGCCTTGATCAAAGAAGCTTCTCTTTATAGTAAATGATACTTAATATGAAGTCTCATGGCCAGTCAAGTTGCTGAGAACAAGTGATTCTTGAGTGCTCATTTGTGCTCATTCGTAAACCGATCTCTTCCCAGCCTCAGAGAACATCATGCAAGAAAAAGACAGGAAGAATATAAAATAGGACAGTGAGGAACAGGGCTGTGAAATGCTGACTTATGAGCATTATGTGGTCACGGCACTTTACCATCTCAGAAGATGGGGCAGGCAGAGTGGAAGAGCCAGGAGTTCCAAGACGCCAGGAGAGCAGGGGCCTCTAAATGAACTGAGCAAAGCTCGTATGAACTCAGATTGAAGCAGCCAGCACAGCGCTATGCCAGCCTGCACCTGGTCCTCTTGCAGCTCAGTGTTTTCATGGGTCTCCCGAGTGTGTGAGTGAGACTCTGGATTCTCGTGTCTGCTCTTGTGCTCTTTTCCTTCTGTTGGTTTGCCTTGTTCAACGTGGGTGTAATGGATTTTGTTTTATCTTCTTATATCTTATTTTATTGTTGTCTCTTAGAAACCTGTTCTTTTCTAGTGAGAGGCAGAAAGAGAGTAGATCTGAATAGGAGAGGATGTGGGGAAGAGTGGGGAGGAGTAGAGGGAGAGGAGCTGTAGTCAGGATAGACTGTGTGAGGGGAAACTGTAGTCAGGATAGACTGTGTGAGGGGAAACTGTAGTCAGGATAGACTGTGTGAGGGGGAAACTGTAGTCGGGATAGACTGTGTGAGAGGAAACTGTAGTCAGGATAGACTGTGTGAGGGGAAACTGTAGTCAGGATAGACTGTATGAGAGGAAACTGTAGTCAGGATAGACTGTGTGAGGGGAAACTGTAGTCAGGATAGACTGTGTGTGTGGGAAATCTGTTTTCACTAACAGGGAGAAAAGGAGAAGGGGAAAAAATCTGTTGTCTTTCTTTTTCTGTCCTATCTAGGAGTAAGTCACTGAAATCGGAAGAGAGTGCCTGAGTACTGTATTGGGAGTGTTGCTTGTGGCAGAGGGCTGTCAGATGGAGGAAGGAAAGGAAGTACTTGGGTTGTGTCTGGAAAGAGATGTGAGGAAGAAGTAAATGCAAAGTTAATATTACCTGTCATAGGGAGAGAACTAGAAGACGGCCAAACAAGGATGTCTTAAGACTGTGACCTTGCTTACAGTCAAATCCTGCTATAATCTTTTCCTGTGCTCACACTTTCTTGTTTTTCTCTAGCCTCTGAGGCTGGTCTCCAGAGTGACATTATCTGCTTTCCTGATGTGGGTAGCTGTTGGATTGGCTAAAAGTCAGCGCGATGCCCTTCCCATGTTGCCTTTAGATAAAGAAAGAAGAGATAACTAACCATTTAATTCAGGGTTAGCTAGTAGTGGGCCTGCAGTGAGCCAAAGTCTGAAGTCTTATATCTGGGTGATATGTATAGTTATAAGAAAAAAATACACATGCTGTGTAACAAGACTATATGAAGTGTCTAATGTTTCAAGACCATGGTGATCTCTTGGGCCATTAAAAACAAAGCATACCAGTCACCTTTGTGTGCAGTTGCTAAGTGTAGCATTACTGAGAACAAGGCTGAAAGCCTGCTACTGTGGACCTGTCCTTGTGTGCTACTGTGGACCTGTCCTTGTGTGCTACTGTGGACCTGTCCTTGTGTGTACTCGGTGACTTTGTCACTATGGTTGGTTTAATAAACAAGCTGACTGGCCAATAGCTGAACAGGATGAAGCTTGGCGGGAAAGCTGAGCTGAGAATGAGGGGAGGAGTCAAAGGAGTTGACAGCAAACACGTGGCAGAAATGCACATAAATAGAAATGGGTAATTTAAGTTGTAAGAGCTAGTTAGCAATAAGCCTGAGCTATCAGTGAACATTTATAAGTAATATAAGTCTCAGTATGGTAATTTGGAAGAGGCTGATAGGACAGGAAAACTCCACCTACTCATATACCATCAACCCAACAATAAATAAAAGCATAATAATTTAAAATAGTACTATAGATGAAGTGTTTGCTTAAAAATAAAATGTCTTTTTAAATTTTATTTGTATAGTTTTTTGCTTCTGTTGTTTTCTGAAACAGGGTTTCTCTGTTTAACAGCCCTGGCTGTCTTGGAACTTACTCTGTAGACCAGGCTGGCCTTGAACTCACATAGATCCACCTGCCTCTGCTTCCCAAGTGCTGGTACTAAAGGTATGTGCGTTCACCAAAGTAAAACATTTTACAGCTGCTTAAAAATAAGCAAATAACAAGCATATGCTTATCAGTATCAATCTTCCAACATAATGAGAAAATTCGAAGAATAAACATGTCAAGGATTGATTCATGGTGTTTTTTTTTTTGTTTGTTTGTTTGTTTGTTTTTTTTCCCTGAGACCGGGTTTCTCTGTATTGTTTTGGAGGCTGTCCGGAAACTTGCTCTGTAGACCAGGCTGGCCTTGAACTCACAGAGATTGCCTGCCTCTGTATCCTGAGTGCTGGGATTAAAGGCGTGCGCCACCAATGCCCTACTTGATTCGTGGTGTTTTAACAAATGTAAGACTTAATAATACATTATCTGACATACAAGATGGGTGACACCATGCGTTTCTAGCAAGAAGTTAATAAATTTGGTAGGCAGTATTTGTTACTTACAGATTTAAAAAGTATTCTGGCATTTTAATATTTTTCCCTTAAGTATTATAGCATTATTGGACAAGTACTTTCAAGTTATCAGAACTGTATTTCCTCTGTTCAAAAACCAAAGGCTGAATCCATTAAGCCAAGTCCTAGGTAAGATGGGCAGGAGCACTGCACGCAGAGAAAGGTGTCCATCCACGGTCTGACAGTCGTCAGCAGACACCCTCACACTGTAAGAAGGAAGTTATCACCTTGCCACGAAATCACCTGCCAACTAGACAAAGCCTTTAGAAATACCGTACTCATCAGGAAGTCTTCTGAAGTCACAGAGCCATTAAAAAAAGAGTTACATCATACCACAATGCAGAGGTGACCACTGTGGAGCAGATGAGTGGATCTGCATGGATCGGCCTGAGTCCCCACAGTCTCAACCAAAATAGCACAGAGCCTCCCCTGGGTGCTTATGTGAGAGAGAAGCAGAGGAATGAAAGCTGACAGTGACAGGGCAGCCGGCTATGGCTGCCCATCAACACTCCACTCCCCTGCACATGCACTTGTCAGAGAGCACCATTCAGACGCATGCCTCAGAAAACGCACACGACTTTCACTTGCTCCAAAGACATAACACATAGACTGAGCATTCTCTTCTACGGTCCAGCCGCTATTTTCCTCACATTATTATGTTTGACAGTGGTGTTGGCTCTGGAGACAGAGCTACCTCCACAAAAAAGCATCTCCCTACACTGCAGCAGTACAAGCACTTACCCGTCCACACAAATACCAGACACTTCCCAATAGTCTATCACGGGAATATAAAATAAGTTTACTTAGCCTTCTGCATACGACAGAATACTGCCTATTGTAAGCAACTACTCTAAACATCTTCAAATGTAAAGTGTTAAATATCTAGAATTATTTCTGTGAGAAAGTTACAAAGAGGGAAGTGTTTGTTTCACAGGGGAAGAATTAAAGCAATACCCATTCAAATAAGCACTTGAAGTTATTAGATACAAATTATCAAATTATTTATACTTTTATAAATTATCTAAGTAGCCTTCAAAGCAGCTATTGGATTCCATGGCAGGTGAAGGTGACCAAGGCGGATGGGGGAGGGACACAAACACGCCAGGCAGACAGAGCTTAGGGGGAAGTTTTATGGAAGGGGGTAAAGTGACACAGAGACAGAAAGGAAGAGGGAGTCAGAAAAGGGAGAGGGGGAGGGGGAGAGCAGCAGAAAGAGAAGAGCATAAGTGGGCGGGGGTCTGTCTTTTAAAGGGGCCTTTTTGCACCTGGGTGCAAACTACACCATCATGGAACCCTGGGCTGACCAGGGCGCTGCCTGAGTGCCTTCTGCCAGGTGACAGAGGCAGGCCATCATAGTGCCTGAATCCTTACGCCTAAGAGAGACATTTCATAAGTTTTTAGTAGTTTACTTTCTTACTAAATTTAGGATATTAGTATTAATACTACCTTTATCCCAGCTTGGATAAATTCAGTTCCATGCTTATATTTCAAGCTAGAAAATTGCAGGAGTACTATTATCTGTCTTTTGAATCTAAAGCTGTCCCTCAGAATCTTGTGAAAACTTTTAGGACAGATAGCTGCTTAATGTGTTTTGGTTCTCATGGTAATCTACAGAGTATTTAGGACATATGTTATGTACTGTTACCATTTGCATCTAAAACTCTCTGAAGCTCAATGAGTGTGGTGTATCATTTTTCTGTGATTACCTAGTAAGTTCCAGGCAAAATTAAGTTCAAATGATTGGAAGGCATTTTTAGTAATCTTTTACTGTGATAAACCTAACTGTGACCCTTTTCAATGTATATATACATCGAAAAAGAACACACTGAGGTCGAAGTAAAACGAGCAATAACATTATAACTGCACTATATATTTCTTCTGTTTTTTTCCTGATGTAGACCTAATTATGTAGTGTTCAATTATCAGATTTTATTGGATTATATTAATATAGTTTGACCTGGTTGGCTTACTATAACCTAACAGAGGTAAATTGTGATTGTATTTAATGCTAGGATATGTTTTAATAGGACTGAAGTCAAAATTTTAATTAAGTGAATATGTACTTGATATTCTGTTAACTGGCAAAATGAAGTCATTTATCTAATTAGATGTAATGTCTTAGAACTAATTTGCCTTGAGGTACTGGGTGTGTTGGCACACACCTTTATTTAATCTGAGATTTGGTAAGCAGGATCTCTGTGAGTTCAAAGCCAGCCTGGACTATATACTGAGACCTCTCAAAAAGGGAAGGGGAATAATTTGCCTTAATGAAAAAGTAAAGGTATGGATTGTATTTAAACTAAGTAAACCTCAGCCTTTGTCCTTAAGCATTTTTATTACTTGATAAATAAAGCAAAATATACAGAATTATTCATTTTTTCATTTTCTTTCTTTCTTCTTCTTCTTCTTCTTCTTCTTCTTCTTCTTCTTCTTCTTCTTCTTCTTCTTCTTCTTCTTCTTCTTCTTCTTCTTCTTCTTCTTCTTCTTCTTTCTTTCTTCTTTTTTTTTTTTTTTGGTTTTTCCGGACAGGGTTTCTCTGTAGCTTTGGAGGCTGTCCTGGAAGTAGCTCTTGTATACCGGTCTGGTCTCGAATTCACAGAGGTCTACCTGCCTCTGCCTCTGCCTCCTGAGTGCTGGGATTAAAGGCGTGCACCACCACCACCCGGCTCTCGTTTTAAAGTAATGAATTCTGAACGCATAGACAAAAGTGTATAACCATGTCTACAACCACCCCTCCTCCTGTTTGCTTGTTCTTTGTTCATTTGAGACAGGCTCTTGCTCTGTAGCCTAAACTATCCTGGAACATGCAATGTCCTTTCCCCAGTCTTCTGAGGATGCAGTTCACAGTCTTATACCATGCACAGCCTACCAAAATCTTTTCCTGTGTGCACATGCATTCCTGTGTAAAGTGCACACATACATCTGAGTGTATATGTGCAGGTCAACCTTAGGTGTCATTTCTTAGGAGCCAGCCTCCTAGACTGTTGAGATAAGCGCTCACTGAGACCTAGGCCTTGTGCTGTAGGGCTTCTAGCTAGGCAGGGAGCTTAGGGGTCTTCCTGTTTTGCCTCTGCACCAATGGGGGATTGCAAGCATGTGCCACCACACCCAGCTTTGTATGGGGATGTGACAGTAAGCAGTTTTACTGTCCAAGCTCTCTTACCTGCCCCTGTAATCTCACAATAATTCTTATTGTGAAAGCTTGTGTATAATAATTGTTCCGGTTTTTTAAAAATTTGGTAACAATGTTCTTCTTGTCAGTACAGTCACATAAATGGCAAAATGCAAGGGTTTATTTGTGAATTATTTACTATTTCTCTAAAAACGTTTGTTTCAAATGCTTTATCATTACAGAATCATTTTTGAGGCTATAGGTAGACCTTGAGAAATGTCTGCGACTATAGGATATTTATTTAAATTAAAACAGAATCAGGGCCTGTTGGACACACGTGCAATCCCAGCATGGGGGGCAGAAGAAGAAGGCTTGTGAGTTCCAGGCCAGCCTTGGCTACATAGTGAGTTCTAAGAAATACTGTCCTGCATAGCAAAATAACTTTTATGGAAAAAAGACATTATTTATTCTTTAATTTGTTGAGATTGCTTTGAATTTATACTATTTTTATTTTGGTTGGTTTTGGATCTTGCTTTTTGATTCAGGGTTTCTTTTTTGCCCTAGTTGTCCTGGAACTTGCTCTATAGACCAGGCTGGCCCCGAACTCAGAGATACACCTGCTTCTCTCTCCAGAGCACTGGAATTAAAGGTGTGTGCCACCACCACCTGGCTGAACTTATAGTATTTTTTGGTCATTGATTTATTTTACTTGAGACATTCAACTCCAGAGGTACATTATTAAATAGGTGATATTTGGGAGTTGTTATGTTTTAGAATATAGATTTTTAAGAAGGAACTGTGTTCAACAGCAAATCCATAGTGGTTTTGAAAAAGTTATACATACTGTTTTGATTCTGTCATTTTACTTGACATTGACCTCTGTATTTTTTTAATAGATTATCTTTCTCAAGGAATAGATCTTTCTGGAATAGAAGTAATAGAAAATGATCTACTCTTTATCGCAAGAGCACGACTTGAAGTGGAAAACCAAGCTAAGCGTCTGCTGGAGCAAGGTGTGGAGACCCAGGTAATAAATGTCAATAATCTCTTGGGATATAAATGCACATTTGACTTTGGATTCAGCAACTAATAAGCTAAATTTTATCATAAAAGAACTGTTACAGAGTAAAGTATGTTTAAGTACATGGAAATCTAATGTATCTTTATGTATTTAATTCTGAAATATACCCAAGGTTTCTATATATAACTATATAAAATACATTTTTATGTGATATCTGTATATCTATATCTCTCTCTGTGTGTGTGCACGCACACACACACACACACCCCTGTGAAGCATTACAGTTTTGTCCAAGGCATCTTTTTGACAATATAGTAAGGTTAGTAATACTTTTTCCATTTTATATAGATGATAAGCAGTTTAAAGATTGGTTAAAGGTCGTACACTTGGAAGTAAGGCGGCTCTCTTATGTAAGTTTGCTCTTGGACAGCGCTGTACACACACTGTCACTGACCACTCCCACCTCCCGTCCTCTCCCAGTTTCTTGCTACACTCCTGTCTCTTGCTTTCTTTGTGACTGAGTCTAACCAGGGCTGTCTGTGTGACCATGTGTTTGGAGCTGTCTGTTGGAACTTGGTGTTCTCAGCAGTGGGTTCATAGTAAAGACAGTGATTTATTCTATCCCGGAATCTACCAGTAGCCAGTAGTTAGTGGTAAAGAGTAAGGACCCTAGAACCCGCCCATTTCCTTGATTGACTGTTGATAGGGCTGGTTTTGTGAGGCTCAGTGTGGGTTGTATGAATTGATGATTGCAGTGCTTATATTACTACATTATATGTTTATTAATATATTACTCATGTGTTTGTGTATGTAAACCTAGTAAACCCATTTAGTATTGCTCCTATATACCTATATACATGAGTTTAGTGCTGGTCATTTGGAATTGAAGCTCCCTTCTCAATAACCACTGGTTGCCTGTAGTGTGACATGAAAAATAAAAAACCCAGACACTGATATTGGGATTCAAAGTTCAAGCTCAGTATCAGAAAGTAAAACAGCTGGCTACTATCTCTCACCTCTACCTCAGGCTGAAAGGGCTGATCCACACAGGAGCTCTCACCAAGTCTCAGACTGCTGCCTCTCCTCAGCATGGCTGGAGACTGTATGCCCCTACTAAGACCTTGCTTCTGTCTCATGTACTTCCCTAATGTTGGAATTAAAGGTTGAGCTCTAATTCTCTTTTAGACTGATTCACTCTTGTGTAGATCTGGGTGGTCATGGACTCACAGAGATCCATCTACCTCTTACTTCTGAGTACCACTACCTCCTAACTTCTGGATGCTGGGATTAAAAGTGTGTGCCACCACTGCCTGATCTCTATAGCTTGAGGTTGACTTTGCTTTCTGAATCTTCAGGCAAGCTTTACTAAATCATAAATAATGTATCACTACTCTGTAGCTCTTCATCTGGTAGTGAAGACGTGAAATTTCTTATTTACATGTTGATGTGTCAGCTGTCACTATGCAGATCTTGTTTAGAAAGCACTATTGCTGGGTACTGCTTCTCTGTCATGTCTATAAGATACTACCTAGTAGCAGGTTTCATGGTTGTCTGGCTCTTAGAATCTTTCTGCTCCTTATTCTATTATTTTCCCCGAGCCTTAGACGTAGGGCTTGTATTGTAGATTTATTATTTGGGGCTCTCAGTGTCCTTGGAGGGCAGCTTATAACTGCCTGTAAGTCCAGCCCCAGGGGTTCTGATGCTCCTTTATGGCCTCTTTGCATGTCTGCTCTCAAATGCACATACTCCTACACAAACTGTATTAGTCAGGGTTCTCTAGAGTAACAAAGTTTATAGAATTAATCTTTACTATATTCTCTAAGTAGATGTGGATATAGATATATCTAAATCGAGATAGATGATAGGAAGGTAGGTAGGTAGGTAGATAGATAGAGGGATTTATTATAATGACTTTCAGGCTGCTGTCCCGCTAAACCAACAGTGTCTGGCTGTGAACAGATTGTTCAGGAATCCAGTAATTGCTCTGTCCATGAGTTTGGATGTCTCAGCTGGTCTTCAGTAGATGAAGGAATCCCAAAGAAGTAGACTGTAGTAGCAGTGAAGGAGTGGACTCGTTAGTGAGGGGGGCAAGCAGGCAAAGAGCAAAAGCTTCCTTCTGCCATGTCCTTATAGGCTTCCAGCAGAAGGCGGGTCCAGGTTAGAGTGGGGTTTCCCAAAAGGTCTGCACTAAAGAAAGAGCTGTCTTTTCATCTCAAGATCTGGCTTAGAAGAGGATCTTCCTACTTCAGATTAAGCAAAAATCCCTCACCGGTGTGCCCTCCACTTTTGAATTTTAGTTAATTCCATATGGAATCAAGTTAATAACCAAGAGTAGCAGCCATCACACTGACAAAATATGTATGTATTGTTGTAAAAAATTAACAAGAATCATAAAACAGGTGTTCTTTATTGAAATGTGTATTTATGGTGAACTCACTTGGTTGAGGTTCACTAAGAACCAGGACTATACTTGTTCTGTCTTCCCATTTTCTGAACTGTTCAATAAAATGTGGTCCTGAGTTTGATTTGCAAATACTTTCTTTTGAGATTTTTGTTTGTTTGTTTTTTGGTGTTTGGTTTTTTGAGACAGGGTTTTTATGTATAATAGCCCTGGTTGTCCTGAAACTCACTCTGTAGACCATGCCAGACCTCGAACTTGTGGAGATCCACCTGCCTCTGCCTCCCAAGTGCAAGGATTAAAGATGTGTGGCACCCCTGTTGGCTTTGTTCATTGGTCAGTAATTTTCTGTGTTCTTACCAGGTGTTAGATAGGACTGTTACCCAGCCCTGTTCATCTGTGAGCTCTTCTGGCATCAAGAGCAGGGCTGTGTGCTGCTCTGCCTGCTCTCAGCTTCCTGCTGCTTTAGTTTGCTAGGACATTCTACCCCACCCCACCCCAATTCTCCACAGTTCCTTTCCAGTGCTATACTCCACTCTGGGACTGTGGGAGTCGCCTAGAGTAGTGGCTGTTCCCTTTTCTCAGCTCTCCCTGTAGGTCAGTTTTAAACAGTAGGTTCCCTCTCAAGATGGTGTCCAGCAACTGCCTTCCCAGTCTTAAAGTGGAAACCCTTTCAGTGTTGACGCATCTGCTGGAGGACCCACTGACTCAGGGAAACTACAACTGAATTTGAGTTATGTGAGCTGTGGGCTCGTTCTGTAGGTATGACTGCAGGTCTCTTCACCAGGCCTGCCTGGCTTACTGTTCTGAATGAGACTTCTGCTTCCTCACTCAGTGCCTGGGGCAGCACAGCTACAGTTGTATCTAGTTCCTGCCTTCCTTCTGCTGCATCTCTTTTCTTTTCTTTGTACTTTTTAGGTGACTCAATGCCAGCTTTGTGATTTTTGGGACGTCCTCTCATTTCTCTGTGGGCAAAGCCCATGTTTTCTGTACCGGCTCTTCTGAGCTGGCTGTCCAGAGCAACTCCTAGTTCTGTGTTACTGCAGCCTCCGTTTCTCTATGTGTTCGTTCCTGTCTCGTGTTCTTCCCTCACACCCCTTTTCTACTTTTATATATGTGTGATGGAAACAGTGTGCCTTCTCCGTGAGAAATGACTCTCCATACTTAGAGATTAATAAGGAGAAGTTCTTTGCAGTAGTGGGCTCAGGGGAAGCATGTGGCTGGTGGTAGCTGATACCCAAGAGAAGGCAGGCTTGGTTAGATGATTTTGACTAATTTATGTACATCTTGACTTATAGATTCCACGTATGCTGTTATTCTTAAATCTCTTTCGGGTTCCAGGCCCAGGTTACAGTTTGAACAATTTAAACAGAGGCAGAAGAGTATAACTCTGGGCACTTGCAGATGGGAGTGAAGATGACAATAACACAATCTGAAAGCGAGGTGTAATATTTTTATTTAGTATACTTACAAGATGAACAAGGAACATGACTGGCTTCCAAGAGAGCGAGGTTTCCCTTTTCCTTTACTTAAATATCTCATCTGTTCTACATACCCTAATCTACGCCCCTTTTGGGTGTGGACAGTATTTTGGACTTACTCCTACAATTCCCCTTTTAGTCTAAATAAAAGATTTAAACTTGATATAAAACTCAAACATATATAACGTATGTACATAGAAGGTGATAAGCAAGTTATAATCTACTTATGTCCTAAACTAAACATATCTATCCCATCTAAATCCTAAACTAAACATATCTATCCCATCTAAATCCTAAACTTACCTGAAAGGGGTGCCCAGGTCTGAATACCTCCTTCCAATCCCAACCATAAAATAATTGAAAACTAACATTAACAGTTGTAAGATATCTTGTAGTATCAACAGTAGGGGAAGGGGTGTAGTATTCTTAAAATTACTTTCTGTTGAAATGGGACGATGACAATCTCATGGGGACCTGTGGGAAGAAAATGTTAGTGTAACAAGAGTCCTAAGTAGGTTATATAGTCTCTGTTTGGCAGGAGATGCTTGCTTGAAGTTCTTGACTGAATTTTAATGTTGATTGAAGCTCTCGTCTGAGGCTCTGGTCAGATTGCAGAAGGTGCACCGTATCAGTTCCTTGTCCAGAGTTGTGCCAAGTGATGTGGGTTTAGGATGGTACTCGTCAGGTGAGTCGATGATGTGGGGCACTGTAGACGCATCAAGTCACATCAGGTGGAGTCGATGAAGTGAGGGTTGCTGTTAAGAAATTCCTTGTTCTCTGGAAAACTTAAACGTTAATGTTAACAGAGAAATTTTCAACTTTTGTATGTTTGTATACCGGGAAAGGCAACAGTAAGGAAGATAGTAAACACGAAAGAGATTAGACTTTTAGAAACGGAACTGAGCATACACAGATGACAGTCCCTCATTTTGTTTCTTTTGTATTAATGGCTCTTTGATATAATATAGAAATTTAGGATTTTATTTTAACACTACATTTGGATTTAGAGTAGGAGAGCCAATCCAACTCCAAAGCCAGCTTTAGTTAAATGAATTGGGACTAAAGCATATTAAGAAGCAAAGAGAGGGCTGGAGAGATGGCTCAGAGGTTAAGAGCACTGTCTGCTCTTCCAGAGGTCATGAGTTCAACTCCCAGCAACCACATGGTGGCTCACAACCAACCATAATGAGATCTGTGCCCTCTTCTGGCCTGCAGACATACATGGAGGCAGGATGTTGTATTCATAATAAATAAATAAATTTAAAAAAAGAAGCAAAGAGAAATGGATATTACAAAAAACAGTGTAGCGATTTAGACATTGATACCACACAGTGATTATTCTTTGTTTGATGGTCCTCAGGGTAGCTATCCATTCTTTTTTAGGTATTTATATGTCCAGTATTTTTTGTTGTTTGGAGCTGAGTTTTCCTGTAAAGAGAAAAATGAAACACCTCTCTCTCTCTCTCTCTCTCTCTCTCTCTCTCTCTCTCTCTCTCTCTCTCTCTCTCTCTCTCTCTCTCTCTCTCTCTCTCTCTTAATGACGTCTCCTTACATCTACTAGAATATGAGCTGTCGCCTTTCTCCTCCTGAGGTTTCTTTTGTTTGGATTGAATCTTGATTAATTTTGATGGAATCCAAAGTTTTTCTTCTTTTGTGGAAACAAAGGCAAAACCCCTTCCCCAATGTAACACATATCCTGGTTTCCAGACTGAGGTCATAACATCCACGAAATACACCGGTTGGTTCAGCTCAGAAGTTTTCTCTGTAGTCCAGTGTCTTTCTGCAGCTGTTTGTCCTTTTTCATTAGTATTAAGAAAATTCAATGTTAGTAAAGCATTATGTAATCTGTGTTTGGGGATCTTTGTTCCCCCTGGCTGTTTATGAAGCATTTCTTTTAAGGTTTGGTTAGATCTTTCAACCACTGTTTGTCCTGTAGGATTGTAGGTATACCAGTTACATGCTTTATATTACAATATTTGAAAAACCGTTTCAATTTTCTGGAGACATATGTTGGAGCATTGTCAGTTTTTATTGTTTTAGGTATATCTATAGCAGCCATCACCTCTAAGAGGTGCGTGATAACAGAATCAGCCTTTTTAGAGCTGAGGGCAGTAGCCCATTGGAAGCCTGAGAATGTGTCTATGGTATGGTGTACATATTTTAAACTACCAAATTTCAGAAAGTGAAATACATCCATCTGTCGAATTTCATTTTTGTGAATACCTTTGGGATTACTGCCTGCTGGTAACAGAGTTTGATTATAGAATGAACAGGTGGGGCAGTTTTTTACTATTTCTTTGGCTTGTTGCCAAGTGATAGAAAAATCCTTTTTTAAACCTTTGTTGTTGACATGTGTTTTTTATGAAATTTTGAAGCTTCCAACACACTTCCTATTAATAAGCAATCAATCTCATCATTGTCTTGTGTTAGAGGACCTGGCGGACACATGTGGGATCTGATGTGTGTTATATATATAGGATGAGTCCTGTTTCTGATGGTTTTCTATAATTGTAAAAACAATGAGGTTAATTCTTTATCACCAGGAACAAATTCTGCAGTCTCCATGTGTAAATGGACTCTCTCTGCATACTGAGAATCCGTGACTATATTGAGAGGCTCTGTAAAGTCTTTTAAGTGGCATGAGAATGGCGTACAACTTTGCCTTTTGCACACAGTTGTAAGGGCTTTGAACTACTTTACTTAATATTTTCTGATCTATAACCTGTCTTATCTGACTTGCTTGTTTCAGTGTAGAATGTAAGAACTCCAGAAATAGGCATTTTTCTTACAATATGTGGAAGAATCCAAATTGTTTTCTTTATGAATTTGATTCTCTCTGTTTTGGGATAATTGTTACTGATCATTCCCAAAAAGTCGCTGTAAGCCCTTTGCCAATACTCATTGTCCTTTCATAAAGAGGAAGTTTTCTTGTTTGTTAAGGGTACAACAATCTCTGTTGGGTCCTTTCCAGTTTTTTGACGAATCCTTAACTTATCTTTTAATGTCAAATCAGAGATCTTTTCTATATATGTCTTTAGTTTTTTATTCTGTTTATGTGGCAGAAATACCCATTCTAGTATTATGTCTTCAGCGGGGTTGCCTGGGGCTTGTCTCCCCAAGCCCGAGTTTTGGGGGCTGGGTAAAAGCTTCTGACAGCAAATGAAGATGGCAATAACACTATCTGAAAAAGAGGTCTAATATTTTTATTTAATATACTTACAAAATGAACAGGATAAAAACTCTGGAAACATGGCTGGCTTCCAAGAGAGCGAGGTTTTCCTCTTCCTTTCCTTAAGTATTTCACATACCTTCTGGGCGTGGACAGTGCCGGGCTCCCTACATGGGAGACAGCACAGCAAAGACGGTGCCGTGATTATTTTTCAAGTACACCAGTGTGGTTCTTTTCCATAAGCTGTTACTCAGAATCGTCTTGCTCATATGGTAGAATTATGCTTTTCCTAGGAAGAGTACTGGGGGCAGGCCAGGACTTAACATTGGCTGTGATCCTGGCTCCTTGAGCTGCTTGTTAGAGGCATGTCCTTTGGGGATGGGTCTAATGGCTGGTCAGTCTGGTGAACAGATACTTACATCCTAGCAACCTAAATTTCACTTATCTCTAACAGATCTTATTCACAGACTGCTCTTTGGGGGAGTGAGCAGTGTTCCCTTAGCTAAATTCTACTTCATGTGATGTAGTGTCTCCTTAGAAAATCTATTAATGTCGATAGAGCGATGACTCAGTGGTTAAGAGGTGTGGCTGCTCTTCCTGAGGACCTGAGTTTGACTCTCAGCATGCACATGGTGGTTCACAACCATCTGGTATTTTAGTTCTGGAGGATCTGATGCCGTCTTCTGGCTTCTATTGGTACCAGGCACACATGTGATGCCCAGACATACATATGCAGACAACTCATACACATAAAATAAAACTTAGAAAGGAAAATCTACTAATATCAGCTCTGTTACTTTTGATTTTCTTCTACACCATGTGGCATACATACATACACAGATACATACATACATATACATATCTAAATTTATATTAGAGTCTGTTTATGAGAGGAAACCTGATATTTTTTCTTTGAGTCTGACTTATTTCATTAAATATTATGATCTCCATTTTCATTCATTTTTCTGTGAATGTCATAATTCTTTCATAGATGAAAAAAATTGCATTGTGTTATGAACCACATTTTCTTTATCTATTTACCTGTTGGTTGACATCTAGACTGCTTCCAAATCATGTCAATTGTTAGCAGTAAATGCACTCAACATGGATGCACAGTATCTCTGTGGTAAACCAAATTAGTATCCTTGGAGTATGTAACAACAGTGATATAGATTAATCAGACTGTAGTTGTAACAACAGTGATATAGATTAATCAGACTGTAGTTGTAACAACAGTGATATAGATTAATCAGACTGTAGTTGTAACAACAGTGATATAGATTAATCAGACTGTAGTTGTGTTCTTGTTTTTTTGTAGACCTGCATACTGATTTCCATAGTGGCTGTGCTATTTTACTTTTCAAGCTACAGAAAATGGATACTTTTGAAATCTTAATAACTCAGAAAGATGGTATGTTGCCACCAAAAAGTACTTTCAAAAAGTACAACATCATAAGCCTTTCTGGTTTTGTAGTTCAGCGCTTCTTGGCATTTAGTGTTTTAAATGAATTTTATTGAATCCGTTAATTCATTGCGTGCTCTCTCTCTCTCTCTCTCTCTCTCTCTCTCTCTCTCTCTCTCTCTCTCTCTCTCTCTCTCTCTCTCTCTCTCTCTCTCTCTCTCTCTCTCTCTCTCTCTCTCCCTCTCATGCACACACACACATACACACACACACTCACACACACTCACACACACACAAAGCATGAGAGAGACAGAAACAGAAGAGAGCTAGCTTTCCTATTTGTAGGTTCTACAATTAACAGATTCAAACAACTGCTGATCAAACATTGAGAAAAAAAATTGAGGAAGTTTCAAAAATCAGAACTTAACTTTGCCACATCTTGGCCGCTGTGCTGTATCCATGTGTCTTTATTGGGTTTTTATTGCTGTGAAGAGACACCATGGCCTTGTCAGCTCATAAGGGAAACATTTAACTGAGGGTGGCTTGTTTACAGTTTTCTAGGTGCCATCCATTATCATCATGACTAGGAGCAGGCAGGTGTGGTGCTGGAGCTGAAAGTCCTACATCTTGCATGCAACAGGAAGTCAACTGGATATCACACTGAGCAAAGCTTGAGAAAAGAGACCTCAAAACCTGCTCCCACAGTGACACACTTCCTCCCCTGCCCTTTAGGTGCCATTGTTTTCAAGCCGCCATGCCATGCCAATGAAGTCATGTATTGATATATACTATTGTTGCTTTACACCATTTCATAGACCTTGCTGCACTCAGGGTTTGAGCATGGCTTGCATTGGTGTTTTTCAGGCCTATAAAGACCTGCATGTGATGGTTGTGTTTGTATTTCAACAGATTCCCACCGCCATGATTGTTTGCTACACAGTACAATATATCCCCTTTTTACATTATATTACGCATAATAAGTTATATGAAGACAATGAGTATTATTGGAAATTTGTGTGTGTTAGCAAGTCCTGCCTTACTTTATGTATAAGGCAGGGACATGTTTGAATTTTTGTTAGGAGCTGGTAGAGAAGGAAAATGTACCCTGTGGATACTCAGGTGTACCTATATGTCTGTGTATGTAATAAGTTGTCCTCTGTCCCGTGGCCAGCCCCCAAATAAGAACACAGAGACTTCTTATGCTTATTATGAGAGCTTGGCCTTCCGCTTAGCCTTGTTCCTAACTAGTCTTATAACTTAAGCTAACCCACTGATATTAATCTGTGTCCTGCCATGTGACTTTACCTCTCTCATTCTGTGTGTCCCACTCATTCCAAATCTCCATGACATCCTCACACCTGGATTAATTTCCTTCTTCTTCTCTTTCTGCCCAGAAGTCCTGCCTATACCTCCTGCCTAACTATTGTCCATTTAGCTCTTTTTAAAATCATCCAGAAAGTGCCTTGACAAAGACACATCTTCACAATGTACAAAAAGATTATTCTATAACATGTGTAATCTTTAGTTTTTGTAATTTTTAATATTTTACTATAGAAGAATTGAGAGTCAAGCTAAATAATTCTAAAATAGTAATAAATGTCATGATTTGTAAAATTGAAGTACTATTTTCAATAGGGATAGGTACTTTTAATATATTTGTATAGGAATTTTTATTTAAGAAATTCTTTGCTTAACAGTAGTATTTTTCTAGGGTAATAAACTTTTTGATATTGCTCAATTGTGTATATATATTCATATATATGGATATATATATGTAGTTGTGTGATTTTATTTTGCTTTTGCTTTTTGTTTTGTTTTGTTTGTTTGTTTTCTTCAAGACAGGGCTTCTCTGTGGTGTATAACTCACTATCCAGGAACTTGCTTTGTAGACTAGGCTGGCCTTGAAAATTAAAGGTGTATGCCACCACTGTCCAGCCTGCTTCAGTTTTTGAATTCATATAAAATTTAAGGGGAACTAACAACATTAAGAAACTGCTCTTCCTTAAATATTGATAGTTTTATTGTGTTCACAATATGTAAAGTTAATAGATAGCTCTTGCTTTGTAGCCAAAGCCTGTGTTTAGTCAATGAAGGTTAAAGAAAAAAGAGAAGAAAATGTACATAGACCTCAGTGGTGACTGCTTGGCTACCATGTGTGATTTCTGGGTTTGATCCTCAGCAACACACACGCTCACTCACATGTGGATGTCAGTGTGTTCATGTGGGGTTAGCTGCAGGAGTCTCAAAGACACAGAAGTCAGGGAGCTTTGGCTTTGCTTTGTTTCTGCATGCTTCCAAAGAGGTTGGGTACTGTTCAGAGAGACAGTGCTGTCTCTTTGCAGGACTGCATGGATCACCTTACCACAGTTTATTGGCATTAGCTAGGAATATCGACTTTGCTTGTCTTACTTAGGTGTATATTAGTTGCCCTTCTGACTATAATTTGGTTGCTTCTATGTTTGGGCTGTGATGGGAAAGCTATCAACTGGAGACTTGCCAGCAACAGGGTTCCGGGAGGCTGAGAAACTGAACATGGGAGTGCCAACAACTTCCTGTTCTTCAGATGGCATCTTCTCTTCATATGGTGGAAAGAACAAATGTGCACCTAGGAGTTCTATAATAAGGACCCAGGTTTCTTGTAATGAGTGTTCCATCCTTTGCACACTCAGATCCCCCTGATCCTAATGCTGTCACCTTAAATGCCAATGTCAACATTAATTTGGAGAGGCAGACAGTATTTAGACTAACTCAGCTTCCTAGGTAATGTTCCTAAAGAAGTGGTGCACTGTTCATGTTGACACTCTGCTTCAGTTCCCAAAGTTTACTGTAAACTGATACTTGCATTTATGAAATCATTACGTCTGTCCTCCTCAGACCTGGCTCTCTGTTAACCTCACAAAGCCTGCTTTCAGGCTTTGCAGAGTTGATGGAATTAAGGGCTTGATCAATAATGTCACCAAGGTAAGGTCATTGTTAGGAAGCAGTGTATCTCAATGCTGCTACTTCCTGTTCTTGGAGAGAACACAACAGAGGTGTCATCCAGCTGTGCCAGCATGTGGTCTAGGAGTTAAAAATGAAACTAACCCTTATTGGATGGGTAGGGTCTCTGTTAGTAACATTGGGCTGGTCATTTCAGTCATGGTAACAGAGCTGAGAGGAAATAGGTAGTGAAGGAGACAGGCATGGAAAGGTGAGCAAGCTAATGTTTCCACAGCTGTTGAGGAGCAGCAGAGTTCCTGTCTGGAGCTCATTTCCTGTTTCTTTAATAAGGCAGCCATGTTTGTTTTGGTTTTGTAATGTAAGTCCACTTAACTTTACTTCATACTTTGTTGACTAGTTCCTGTGGAAAAGGAAACTTATGTAGCACAAGTGTTCCTTTAGGAAGTCTCCATACTATGACTAACTCCTAATGTAACCCTAATTCCCTCAGTATTTCTCCAGAGTTGTTACTCACTGACCAGCTTAGTTTTCCAAATTCTGAATTACTATTTCAGAATTTCCATTCTCACTAGCCGCCCCCCCTCTTAGTCACTGTTCTATTCCTGTGAAGAGACACCATGACATGGCAGCTCTTCTCAAAGAAAGCACTTAGTTGAGGGCTTGTTTATAGTTTCAGAGGTTAATCCATTTTCATCATGGCAGGAGGCGTGGCGCAGGCAGGCATCCAACCGAATCAGCAGCTGAGAGCTACATCCTGATCTGCAGGCTGATGGGGGTGGGGAGGAGAGGCCCTGGCCCCCCCCCCCGTTTTCACTCTGGTACCATTGTTGTCTCTCATTACTCAACCTTCTCATCAGCACTCAGACATGCACGCTCTGTGCCTCTCCCCCATGCTCTCTTCTAGCTCTCTTCTAGTTTTCCATGACCCACCCTCCTCGAATCACCTAGGCCTTTGTGCTGTCTGTATACCAGAGGGCTCTCTCCCTTTTGTATTAGAACACAATATACAATCTTCATCTGTTGCATCCCCAATTCACAAAAATGGTTACCTGTGTAACTACTATTTAAGTACTGACTAGAAGAGTAGGAATACTTCAGTGCTGGAATGTTGCCGAATTCAAGACTTTACACATTTAGTTTTAAATGTATAAGTACTGAAAAGATGTTCAGTAAACAAGGAACTTTTAAAATTTCATAATATGTTGTAGCTTCTTTTCTCTGGCTACGCCAAGTACCTGACAAAGAGTAAATTAAGGGCACAAGGCTTATTCTGGATCATGGTCTGTGTGTGTGGTTCTTCATGGCAGTGGAGGCATGAGGGGCTGCATCCAGTCAGAAAAAAAAGAGATGGATTAATGCAGGAATGCAGATCTCTTCCTGCTTCTTATTCCATGGAGGCCTCCCTCGTTGAATAATGCTGTCCACATTCGGGGTGTCTCTTTGCTCCTCATTTACAACTCTTTGTGTGTCCTCTACCTCTAATGTCCTCACAGATGTACCCAGAGATGTCGTATCTTAGGTGATTCTAAATCTGACCTAGGTGACTGAAAATTAACTGTCATGTTTACAGTTACTTGTATTTGGTAGTCAGTTTGAAGTTACTTTCAAGAAAGTGCTTACCTTTTTTATTTACTATGTAGTTGACAACCATAATTTTGGTATCGGTTCTGTCTTTACAAGTTGTAATCTCTGTCATAGTTTAATATTACCAGAAAATTTCCACCTTTTTTGTCTTCAAGGATTTAGATGATTTAGCTATGGGGAGGTAAGTCAAATCATATCCCCCCTTCCCCCCCCCATGTGTATGTGTTATTGCATAATGCAATCAACTTAAACTGCTACTGCCTCACCACTTCATGTGTCCAACCTTACTCAAGTAATACTTGTCACTGTCACCCAGCTGTAGCATTTAGAGGAGCGCTGATCACCTTGTGTGCGCCCCCAATATCATATGTTGGAACTTAGTTCCTAAGGTGATGATATTAGGAGGTGAGACTTTGAGCAAGTGATTACGTGCTATGGGAAGAGTCCTTCCAATGGGATTCGTGCTCCCTGTCTCTTGTCGCAGCCCTCACTTCCTGGAGACTGTTTTCACATCCTCTCTAACTTCGTGAAGAGCCTTCTGTTATCATGTCTTTTCGAGCACGCACTTTATCATGAACTCCCAGTACCCTGCCCTTCACTCCATAGAGATTGCTCCCTTCTCCCACCCTGAAGTCTTGGAGAGCAGTTTCTTATCTCAGCCTTCCCTGCATGGAGAGTGCTCTCTTCCCTGTCCTGACTTCATGGAGAGTTCCCTTACACCTTTTGTCACATATGAACACAGTAAGAAGACATACTGTGAATAGTCATGTGGCATCTGCTGCTCTTCCATTTAGACCAGCAGTTCTCAAACCTGTGGTCACTACTCCACAGGTCACTAAGAGCATCAGAAAACGCAGATAGTTACATTACAATTCGTAACAGGAGCAAAATTAGTTATGAAGTAGCAAAGGAAATAATTTTATCTTGGGGTGGGTTACTACAACATGAAGAACTGTATTAGGAAGGTTGAGAACCACTGATTTAGACCTACCTTCAGGCCAACAGAACTGTTGGAAATAAACTTTTGTTGTTCATTTGCTGCCCAGTTTGTCTGTCTGTCTGTCTGCCTGCCTGCCTGCCTGTTATAGCAATAGAGAGACTAAGATAATAGCTGTTTAGTTATTTAGCATTTCTTTTCAAACAAGTTTTATTTTTTAGTAACTATAAATAACTGGTTTGACCCTTTTGTTTTTCCTAGTCATTGTATAGTATCCATGCATAGGTTTGTATAGTTTGCTAGCATGACTACATCCCTGACTATGTATTATACCATTTCTATTTTCAAAGTAATAAATCATGTAGGCACAAATAAACTTATTTCTCTCTAAATAAAAGACAGAAACATATATAAGTAAGCCTCCAATATCAGCATTTTTATTTAACATGAATAAGCCTTATAATAAAGACTTATCATTTCTATATACAAGCAGTTTATAGTGGTATCACTGGCATTTGACACATTTTTGGATGACTGGCACATTTTCTGAGGGAATATGATACTCTCCACATTAGGCAGAGCTGTAGATGGCTCTGTTTCAGGCATGGGCACGTTCTGCCAGCCGCCTTCAGCACTCTTCTATTTGCTGTTGACCCCAGGATCTTAGTGATGTGTGATGGGGAGAGAAAATAGCATTTCAGCAGGCTCCATTGCTTCAAACTTTAACTAGCGTTCAAAAATAGGTGATGGAGATTTTGATCTGGATGAGTTCCTGCGTCACCATAGATACCAGGCCCCCACAGGAAAATGATGACATTTTAATTAGCAAGATGGGTTAAACTTGTGAATTACAAGCTTTCCCAGTAAACAAGCACAGAGCTTATGCAGACTGGGGTGGAGGAAGGTAGTGCTCTTGTCTTCAGAGGCCATCAGGAAATAGCTCACCCTCTGCAGACAGTTCCTTCAGGATTAACACTTGGCCTTGATCTCTCATAGCCACAAGCTTTCCTCATCTCTGAGGCTGGAACCTCCTTGGTTAAGTCTGGTGTCCTGGTGGTTATCAGTTGCCAAACAGAAGTGCCCCGAAAATGTCAGTGTAAGACTGTAGACCATCAGAAAAAAATGTCCGCAGAGTGCACAGTGTGCATTTAGATTGGTTTAGTCTTGACTGAAAATTCTGATTTCTGAGTTGAATGGAGTCTGTGAAAGTTAACCACTTTCTTTTGCTCTTAAAATAAATTCCTGGAAATGTTAAATATAGTAACGGCATACTTCAGTAAGCATCTTTTTTGTTGTTGATTTTTTTCCTTCTCTTACATGGGGCCTAATAAGCATCAACAGTAGTCACTGTCAGTTGCTTGTCAAGCTTAAAGGCGGTTTAGAGAGGCTGCCTTGTGTTTGCTGACTAGAACTCATTCTGTTTGGGCTGCAGAACGGACTCACCATTTGAATCTGTAGACATGTTTTTTGCATATTTAAAGAATCAGTTACAGATGTTTATGGACTACAGTCAGATCATGACCATATGCATTGAAATTTCTTTTAAAGTAATCTTTTGGGAAAGAACTCAATATACTATGTAGCTTTGGCTGACTTGTATAGACCAGGGTGGTCTGGAAGTTAAGAGATCTGACTGCCTCTGCCTCCTGAGGATGAAATAATCATTCTTCTATGTAAGGAGAATTTTCTACTCTGCTAGTACTTTTGAAGTCTAAAAGATTGTTTTAGTTAATAGTTTCCCTACTATGCCATGGTGTTCTTGGTGTGCCTTCATGTCCCTTTAAAAATTCTTTGCTGCCATTTTCCTCCTTCCGTTCCCAGTCTTGGTGACCACCCAATATTCTGTTCCATGCTGAGACCTGACATCTCACTGTGCACAAGTGCATGAGCCCATGTGTGTAGAGTTTGGTTCTCACTGTGCACAGATGCGTGAGCCCATGTGTGTAGAGTTTGGTTCTTACTGTGCACAGATGTGTGAGCCCATGTGTGTAGAGTTTGGTTCTCTGTGTCTGGCTGGTTTAGCATCGTGACTTGCATTTTTACTCACATTGCTGCCAATGGCATTCCATTCTTTTTTATGGTTGAGTAGTATTTGATGCTATAATATTTTGCTACATTTGTTTTCAATATTTTTGTTTGTGAATACTATTGCAGTAAATGGAATTGTACATATTCTTTTGTATAATGAGTTTAACTTCTTTAAATGTAAACCTGGGAGTGCAATCACAAAATCATATAGTAGTTCAGTTTTTAGGACTTTTTTGTTTTGCTTTGTATTAATCTTTAAAAAACAAAAAACAAGCAACCATTGTGCTTGTGTGTGTGACATGAGGCCACTGGGTATCCTCTTACTCACTCTGCCTCATTTTTGAGAACATGGTCTCAATGAACATGGCCCTGGGCTAGTGGTCTCCAAGCCCCAGCATTTGCCCTTCGTAGACTTGAGTTATATGTGTGTGTGGCCATACCTAGCTTTTTATGTTGGTGCCAGGATCTAAATGTAGGTCTTAAAGCTAAGATAGCAAGGACTGTTACTACTCTATTGATTTGTGTAAGCCCAGGCTAACTGCGTAACCCACACTGGTCTCAAGTTTCAGTGATCCTCCTGTCCTAGACTCCTGAGTTCTGACATTATGGGTGTACACTGCTAAACCTGACTTTTATTTTAGTTTTAGCATGTATATGTGTATTCATGCATTCACATGTGTACAAATGCATGTGTGTGCATGTGGAGGTCAAAGGTCAGTATCTAGTGTCTTCCTCTACCACCATGCTTCATTTGCTTTTTTTTTTTTGAAGCATAATCTCTTAAGGAAAAAAGCTCGCAGATTCATCAAGGATGGCTGGACAGCAAGCCCTAGGGTCCTTGTCTCTCTACCAGTGCAAAGCTAGGATTGCATTGCACCACTGTATCTGATTGTATGTGAGTCCTCATGCTGTGTAGCACTGAGACATCTCAGCAACCTGTTCCCTGCTTTGTGCTGTGTTCCATGGCGACTGAATAAGGGACCCTCCCACCAACATTGCATAAGTTCCCCTCCACACCTTCCCCAGCATTTATTTTTACTTTGATGATCACCATTGTAACTGGCATGAGAGGGTGTGGAGTTATGGTTTTGAACTGCTTTTTTCAAATGAATAGTGAGGCTGAGCATTCTTTCATATGCTTGGCCATATGTATATTGTTAAGAAATATCTACTGAGGTTTTAGCCTGTTTTTAATTGGACTACTTGGTAGTTTTGATGTTTGGCTTTGAATTGCTTATGTATTGTAGGTACTTATCTGTTGTCAGGTGCTCTCCTCCATAGGTTGCCTCTTAACACTGTGGTTTCATTTGCTGTGCAGAGGCTCCACTGTTTGATATAATTCTTTTGTCTTTTTATCTTTTTTTTTCTTTTTTCTTTTTTTTTTTTTTTTTTTTTTGCTGGTACTTCTGAGGGCCCATAGGGACGGGTTGCTTGTACTGATGTTTTGAAAATTTCCCTATATTTTCTTCTAATAGTTTCAGGTTTTGTGTGAGAAGAAGGGATCTAGTTCCATTCTTCTGTGCATACACATGAGTATACACACACAGACACAAACACACACACATACAGTTTTGACACAATCTATTAAGGAGATTTTTTTAATTGACAACTTTGTCAAAAACCAATTTTATATAGCACCATGGATTAGTTTCCCATTTGCTGCTACTCTGTTGATCTATGTGTTCTTGTGACAGTGTCACGCTCTTTTGGTTAGTATAGTTTCATGATATGTTTGAAGTCATACATTGTGACACCTCTTCAGGATTTCTTTTAAGTTTTTTGTAAGCTTGAATTTTAGAATTGATTTTTCTATTCTTGAGAAAGCTCAACTGGTATTTTGATAGATTGGTAGTACAATCATTTTAATAGTATCAATTCTTCTTATCCATAAATACAGAATATCTGCAGTCAAATACTCTACCACTGAGCTATACCCCCAAATACAGACTATCTGAACCTCCCTCCCTCCCTCCCTCCCTCCCTCCCTCCCTCCCTCCCTCCCTCCCTCCCTCCCTCCCTCCCTCCCTCCCTCCCTCCCTCCCTCTCTCTCTCTCTCTCTCTCTCTCTCTCTCTCTCTCTCTCTCTCTCTCTCTCTCTGTATGTCCTATGTAATTTCTTCCATCTGTTTTATTGTGGCAATATGATATTATGAAAAATATCTCTTACATTTTAAGAGACCTGCAACTTTTTGCTGTACCCCTTTGAGTTAATAATACACCTTGAAGTCACTTAAGACTTACTACTGCCAGTCTGCTGTACACTCATCCTGAATGTTTAACCTGCCTTTGAGAGAACTATGTAGCAACTTACAACAAATCTGTTTGCCTTGGATTTACCAGGTAGTCAACTTTTACAGCATAAGCTAATGCATTGCTGCAAGCTTCAGTCATACAGTCTTCCATGCCCCTGTCTCAGAACTGTACAGGCATATCATTTGCTAAAAACAATGAATACAGAAGTTTAAAGTTGTTCTTCAGATCCACCATTAAGGTTGGAATCTTATTGGCTGATAAACAGTTTGTTAATAAACATGTTGGTTGTCCGGGCTAGTTAAAGGTTTCTGTCAAGTACCTCCCTCCCTGTGATGCTTTCTGTGATGCTCAGTAACTAGGGAAGCCCTTGGTTAGGGACAGACATACACAGCTGATACAACTCTCCCTCTCTGTGATGGGTACATAGGCAGGGACAGATACTGCCTTTAGACAAACACAGATTCAGACTCACGTGACCCAGAAAGGAGACAGAAGACAAAAGGAGGATGAAGTAGAAAATGTATGTCTGGACTCCCTCCCTCTTGGTTAAATGATCCCAAAGGGAAGTGCTTTTATTTCTTTCCTTAATGAGACCCTTATTCATTATTGTTGATTTGGGGGTTAATCACTAATGCATATAATATTTGCAATTTATAAAATGTACTTTGAAAGTTTTCATTTCTATGGTTAAATTTATCCCGCAGAACATCATTTTGGTAGCTTTTATGAGATTATTTTCTTATTTTACTGCAAGTTCCCTATTAGTATATAAAATCACTACATTTTTTTAATATTTTATTTTCCAGTTTAAATTTAGATAAGAAACGAGGTTGCTTCACAAGTCAGTTCCAGGTCCCTCTCCCATTCCCTCCCCTCCTCCCGTGCCCTCCCCCGAACCCCCCCCCCATTATCTCCTCATTCCCCCAGGGAGGGTGAGGCCCTTCATGGGGTGTCCATAGTCTGTCATTTCATATAGGGCAGGGCCTAGACCCTTCCCCAAGAGTTCAGGGTGAGAGTGCACCTCACATTGTTCTATGGGAGTCCAAAGTCCGTGTGTATAATTGGGATGGGTACTGATCTGCTGCCCAAGGCTCAATAGATTCCCTAGGCCTCTTCACTGACACCCAGATTCAGGGGGTCTTGATCAGTCCCATGCTGGATTCCCAGGCTGATGCCTGGGATTCAAGAGTTAACCTTTGTCTGGTCAGCTGTTTCTGGGGGTTAAACCAGCCCAAAAGTCACTACATTTTATATCAGGATTTTGTTTTTTGCAACTTTACTGATTGAGTTATCAGTTCTAATATTGCCAGATTCATAAAATGAGTTTGGCAGAATTCCTCCCATTTCAATTCTTTGATAGAATGTTTAAGGTTTTTAGGAATTTGTAAAAACATGCCTTTTGCCAGCAGAAAATTTAGTTTCTTATTTCCTGTTTGGATACCTGTTTCTCTTTGACAAGTATTGGCTAGATATTAAGAGAGAGTTGTGAAAGTTGTTACGTTTCTATTTCAGATCTCAGAGGGAATGTTTTTAGTCTCTAGTTAGCATAATTCTGGCTGTTTTTCATGTATACAGCCTTTAGAATTTTGTGATATCATCCTTTTATACTTAACTTGGTGAGACTTTGCATGCTTAAGGGATGTTCAGTTTTGTCACATTTCTTTGCCCTTTTCATTGACTGAGATGATCATATACTTTTTATTCTTTATCTTATTAAAATGTTTGATCATAGTTTCATATACTTGCATCCCTGGAATACATCCCCCTTCATCATGGTTCATATCTTTGCCATATACTGTTGAATTCAGTTTGCTAATATGTATTAAGTTTTATATCATGGTGTGATGGTTAGTGTTAACTGTCAACTTGACCATCAGGGACCACCTGGGAGTGTGGCCCAGTGCCATGCCTTCTCTATCTGCCAACCCAGGACTGGACTCCTTCCAACACAGTGAAAGAAAGGGGCAGAAACCAGCTGCTCTAATCTGTTGTCTTGGCTTTCCTTCCATGATAGACTGTACCTTGAACTGTGAGCCAGAGTAAACCCTTTCTCCATTAAGTTGCTATTTTTTCTTGGTATTTTATCACAGCAACCTGAACATAAACTAAGACTCATGCCCTCCCTCCCTCCTCCCTCCCTGCCTCCCTCCCTGCCTCCCTCCTCCCTCCCTCCCTCCCTCCCTCCCTCCCTCCCTCCCTCCCTCCCTCCCTCCCTCCCTCCCTCCCTCCCTCCCTCCCATGTCGCTGTATCTGGCTATATAGCATTGCTGGGTGCATATAACATCTTTGACAGATCCCTTTCACTTCAGTTCTTTAAAATAGTTTAAGAAGAATTGGAATTACTTTTTTTTATTTTGTATAATTCATCAGTAAATCCATTGCATTCTGTACTTTTCTTGGATGACTTCAAATTGCTATCTGAATCTTATTATTTATTATTTAACTTTCTCCTCTATGCTTTAACAAGTTTAGGTTACTGATGCATAACTCAATATAAATGCTATGTAAACAATTGTGCTTTATACTGTTTAGAGAATAACGACATGAAAAACATCTATCCATGTTCATTTATAGACACACATGTTTTTATAGTATTATCAACTTGTAGTCATTTGAATCTGAACGTGTTAAACACATTAATTGGAGGTCTAACTGTATTACCTTATTTTTTCTCAATATATGTTTTTATTTAAATTAGAAATGTGAATGTTTCACATGTCAGTCCAAGCTCCCTCTCCCACCCCTCCTCCCTTGTCCCTTCACCAGCCCCTCAGCCCCCCACCCAATCCCCACATCATTCCCCAGGGAGGGTGAGGCCCTCCTTGAGAGGATCTCTAAATTCTGTCATTTCATCCTGGGCAGGACCTAGGCTCTTCCCCATGTGTCCAGGCTGAGAGAGCATCCCTCTATTTGGAATGGGTTCCCAAAGTTCATTCACACACCATGGTAAACACTGATCTACTACCCAAGGCCCCAGTGATTTCTGTGACTTCCTCACTGAGACTACATTCATGGAGTCTGGATCAGTCCCCTGTTGGCCTCTCAGCTATCAGTCTGGTATTCAAAAGCTCCCCCTTATGCGGTCAGCTGTCTTTGTGGGTTTCATCATCATGGTCTTGACCCCTTTGCTCATCACTCCTCCATCTCTGTCACTAGGCTCCAAGAATTCAGTTCAGTGTTTAGCTGTGGGTATCTGTCTCTGCTTCCATCAGTCCCTGGATGAAGGTTCTAGGATGGCATATAGGGTAGTCATCAACCCTATCATCAAGGAGGGGCTATTAGTGTAGTCTCTCCACTATTGTTTAGTTTGCCAGTTGGTGTTATCTTGTAGATCTCTGAAGATCTCACTAGTGTCAGCTCTCTCCTCAAGCCTATTATGGTATCTCTCATCCTGCTCTCCTCTATTCTTACCTCAACTCAACTTTCCTGCTCCCCCATGCCTTCTTCTCTCCTCCTCTTATCCCCTATCTCTTTTTCTTGGTTCCCTTCCCCCTCCCTCGATGTTCCCAATGTGCTCAGGAGATCTTGCCTCATTCCACTTCTCTGGAGTATCATGCACCTCTCTTGGGAACCTCCCTGTTTCCCAGACTCACTGGCACTGGGATTGTAGGCCGAGACTCCCCTGATCCATATCTAAAATCCACATATGAGTGAGCACATACGATGTTTGTCTTTTTGTGTCTGGGTTACCTCACTCAGGATGGTTTTCTCTAGTGCCATCCATTTACCTGCAAATTTCAAGATTCCATTGTTTTTCTCCACTGAGTAGTACTCAATTGGGTAGATGTACCACATTTTCTCTATCCACTCTTCAGTTGTGGGGCATCTAGGTTGCTTCCAGGATCTAGCTATTACATATAATGCTGCTATGAACATAGTGGAACAGACATCCTTGTTGTGTGAATGGGCATCTTTTGGGTATATGCCTAAGAATGGAATTGCTGGGTCTTGTGGTAGACTGATTCCCATTTTCCTGAGGAATCTACATACTAATTTCCATAGTGGCTGTACGAGTTGGCACTTCCACCAGCAGTGAAGGAGTGTTCCCCTTTTTCCACCTCCTTTCCAGCACAAACTCATTGGTGTTTTTGATTTTCGCCATTCTGACAGTAGTAAGATGATATCTCAGAGTTGGTTTGATTTGCAATTCTCTAATGGCTAATGATGTTGAGTACTTTCTCAAGTGTCTCTCAGCCATTTTATACTCCTCTATTGAGAATTCTCTATTTAGTTCATTCCTCCACTTTTTAATTGGATCCTTTGGTGTTTTGGAGACTTGTTTCTTGAGTTCTTTGTAAATTTTGGAGATCAGTCCTCTGTCAGATGTTGGGTTAGTGAATATCTTTTCCCATTCTGTGGGGTGCCTTTTTGTCTTGCTGGCTGAGTCCTTTGCCTTACAGAAGCTTCTCAATTTCAGGAGGTCCCATTTATTAATTGTCGATCTCAGTGTTTGTGCTACTGGTGTTATGTTCAGGAAGTTGTCTCCTGTACCAATTCGTTCAAGGGTACCTCTCACTTTCTCTTTTAAGAGGTTCAGTGTGGCTGCATTTATATTGAGGCTTTTGATCCATTTGGACTTCAGTTTTGTGCATGGCAATAGACACGGATCTATCTGCATGCCAATATCCAGTTATGCCAGCACCATTTGTTGAAGATGCTGTCTTTTTTCCATAATATAATCTTAGCTTCTTTGTTGAAAATCAGCTGTTTTTTGGTTTGTGGATTAATCTCAGGGTTTTCAATTCAATTCCATTGGTCTGCCTGTCTATTTTTTGTGCCAATACCAAGCTGTTTTCAGGACTAGAAATAGAGGTTGAAGTCAGGGATGGTGATGCCTCCAGACATTGCTTTGTTGAGCAGGGTTGTCTTGGTTATCCTGGGTTTTATGTTTTTCCATATAAAGTTGATTATTGTTCTTTCAAGATCTGTGAAGAATTGTGCTGGAATTTTGATGGGAATTGCATTGAGTCTGTAGATTGCTTGTGGCAGGATTGCCATGTTTACTACATTGATTGTACCTATCCAAGAGCATGGGAGATCTTTCCATTTCCTGGTGTCTTCTTTAATTTCTTTCTTTAAAGACTCAAAGTTCTTGCCATACAGGTCTTTCATTTATTTGGTTAGCGTTACCGCCATGTATTTTATGTTGTTTGTGGCAATTGTAAAGGGTGATGTTTCTCTGATTTGTTTCTCAGCCATTTTATTGTCTGTATATAGTAGAGCTACTGATTTTCTTGAGTTGATCTTGTATCCAGCCACGTTGCTGAAGGTGTTTATCAGCTGTAGGAGTTCCCTGGTAGAGTTTTTTGGATCACTTATGTAAACTACCATATCATCTGCAAATAGTGAAAGTTTTACCTCTTCCTTTGCAATTTGTGTCCCCTTGATCTCCTTTTGTTGTCTTATTGCTCTAGCTACAACTTCCAGTACAATATTGAAGAGATATGGGGAGAGGGAACAGCGTTGCCTTGTTCCTGATCTTAGAGGAATTGCCTTGAGTTTCTCTCCTTTCAGTTTGATATTGGCTGTTGGTTTGCTGTATATAGCTTTTATGATGTTTAGGTATGTACTTGTTATCTTGGATCTCTCCAAGACCTTTATCATGAAGGGGTGTTGGATTTTATCAAAGGCCTTTTCAGCATCTAGTGAGATGATCATGTGATGTTTGTTTATATGGTGGATCATATTGATGGAATTTCATATGTTGAACCATCCCTGCATCCCTGGAATGATGCCTACTTGATCGTGGTGGATGAGGTTTCTGACGTGTTCTTGGATCTGATTTGCCATTATTTTATTGAGTATTTTTGCATCAATGTTCATGAGGGATATTGGTCTGAGAATTGGTATAACTTGTTCTTTGAATATCTCGTAAAATTCTGCATGAAGCCATTTGGCCCTGGGCTTTTTTTGGTTGGGTCACTTTTGATGACTGCTTTTATTTTCTTAGGTGGCATGATACTATTTAAATTGCTTATCTGTTCT
Source organism: Mesocricetus auratus (assembly GCF_017639785.1). Taxonomy (NCBI): domain Eukaryota; kingdom Metazoa; phylum Chordata; class Mammalia; order Rodentia; family Cricetidae; genus Mesocricetus; species Mesocricetus auratus. The sequence continues at coordinate 82,804,516 of NW_024429186.1, forward strand.
TGATTTAATTTTGGTAAGTGATATTTATCCAGAAAGTTGTCCGTTTCCTTTAAATTTTCAAATTTTGTGAAGTACAGGTTTTCAAAGTATGACCTGATGATTCTCTGGATTTCCTCAGTGTCCGTTGTTATGTCCCCCTTTTCATTTCTGATTTTGTTAATTTGCATGTTCATACTCTGCCTTTTGGTAAGTTTGGATAAAGGTTTGTCTATCTTGTTGATTTTCCTCAAGGAACAAACTCTTTGTTACATTGATTCTTTGTTTTCCTAGTTTCTACTTTATTTATTTCAGCCCTCAATTTATTTCTTGGTGTCTGCTCCTCCTGGGTGAGTTTTCTTCTTTTTGTTCTAGAGCATTCAGTTGTACTGTTAATTCTCTAGTGTGACTATTCTCCAATTTCTTCATGTGGGCACTAACTTTCCTCTTAGCACTGCTTTAAATGTTTCCCATAAGTTTGCATATGTTGTGTCTTCATTCTCATTGAATTCTAGGAAGTCTTAATTTTTTTATTTCTTCTTTGACCCAGGAGTGGTGCAATAGTGCATTATTCAATTTCCATGAGTTTGCAGGGTTTCTGCGGTTTGTGTTATTGTTTAATTCTAACTTTAAGGTATGATGGTCTGATAAGGTACACGGAGTTATTTCAATTTTTTTTTGTACCTGTTGACGTTTGATATATTGCCAAGTATGTGGTCAATTTTTTGAGAAGGTTCCATGTGGAGCTGAGAAGAAGGTATATTATTTTGTGTTTGGATGGAGTATTCTATAGATGTCTGTTAAACCCAATTGGTCATAACTTCTATTAGGTCCTTCGTATCCTTGTTAAGTTTCTGTCTTGTGTTCCTGTCTAGTGGTGAGAGTGGGGTGTTGAAGTCTCCCACTACACGTGTGTGAGGTTTTATATGTGCTTTGAATTTTAGTAATGTTTCTTTTACGAACGTGGATGGCTTTGGATTTGGGGCATAGATGTTCAGAATTGAGACTGCATCTTGGTTGATTTCTCCTGTGGTGAGTATAAAGTGATCTCCTTCATCTCTTTTGATTGATTTTAGTTTAAAGTCTAATTTGTTAGATAATAGGATTGCTACCCTCGCTTGCTTCTTGGGTCCATTTGATTGGAGTATGTTTTCCCAACCCTTTACTCTGAAATAACCTCTGTCTTTGAAGCTGAGGTGTGTTTCCTGTATGCCGCAGAAGGATGGAGTCTGCCTTCAAATCCAATCTGTTAACCTGTGTCTTTTTATGGGAGAGTCAAGACCATTAATACTGAGGGAAATTAATGATCATTGATAGTTCATTCTTGTTTGTTTTGGAATGGTTGTTATTGTTGGAATTGTATGTGGATTTCTGCCTGTTGGTAAAGTGGGATTATCTAATGCTTATGTTTTTCTGGTAGTAGTTAACTTCCTTGGGTTGGAGTTTTCCTTCCAGAACTTTTTGTAGGGCTGGGTTAGTGGATATGTATTGTTTAAATCTGGTTTTGTCATGAAATATCTTGTTGTCTCCATCTATATTGATTGAAAGCTTTGCTGGGTATAGCAGTCTGGGCTGGCATCTGTGGACTCTTAATGTTGGTAGAATATCTATCCAGGACCTTCTGGCTTTCATAGTTTCCAAGGAGAAGTCAGGTGTAATTCTGATAGGTTTGCCTTTATATGTAACTTGGCTGTTTTCCCTAGCTCCTCTTAATATTCTTTCTTTATTCTGTATGTTTGGGGTCTTGATTATTATGTGCCAAGGTGATTTTTTTTGGGGGTCCACTCTATTTGGTGTTCTGTAGGCTTCTTGTACCTTCATTGTCATGTTTTACTTTAGGTTAGGAAAGTTTTCTTCTATTATTTTGTTGAATATGTTTTCTGGCCCTTTGAGGTGGGGTTCTTCACCTTCTTCTATACCTATTATTCTTAAGTTTGGTCTTTTCACAGTGTCCCATATTTCCTGGATATTTTGTATTAGGGATTTGTTGGACTCTAAATTTTCCTTGGTCGATGAATCTAATTCTCTTAGTGTATCTTCTACACCTGAAATTCTCTCTTCCATTTCTTGTATTCTGTTGGATATGCTTTCATCTGCAGTACCTGGCCGTTTTTCCAGCTTTCCTATTTCCAGTATTCCTTCAGACTGTGGTTTTTTTTTTATTGTTTCTATTTCAGATTTCAGCCCTTGTACTGTTTGAATTGTTTCTTGCAATTTTTGTTTTGGCTTTTGCTCCATTTCTTGCATTTTTTGGATTGATTTTTCTTCCATTTCTTTAAGGGATTTTCTCATATCCTCTTTCCTGGCCTCTATCATTTCCTTGAAGTTGTTTTTAATGTCATTTTCTTCTGCTCCATTTGTGTTTGGGTGTTCCAGTCTTGTTGGTGTAGGGTCTCTGGACTCTGGTGGTGTTATATTGGTTTTTCTGTTGCTCTTTGTGTTTTTATATTGTCTCCTTCCCATCTGTTCTTGCAGTGGGTTCCAGAGAGTGCCTCTTCCTCTACTGATGGGTGTTGGACCAGGATTCCCTTCTGTTGGGTGTTGGCAAGTCCACTGTTCTGGTAGCTCTCAACTTCCTGGTCTTCTGGGGTGCTTTGGATCTCACGTGGGTGGATGGGAGCCCCAGTGGTAGACCCCAGGCACAGGAGTGCAGTCTGGAGACAGGCTCTGATAGTCTTTGTCACGTGGGTGGAGCAGGAGACTAGGATGCTAGGGTGAGTTTGCTCCTGCCTCTGGGATGGAAGCTGCTGTGGGTATCTCTGAGCACAGGCAGCCAGTCTAGTCCTAGTTCTGTGGGTGGAACTGGAAAGTATGGTACCTTGGCTCCTGCCATCTCTGCCGGGATGGAAGCCTTAGTGGCAGAGCCCAGGCCCAGGCAGGCTATCTGGAAATGGGCCCTGGTTTACCTCGTATTACCTTATTTTTAAAGTAAGCTCTACTTACATATGTAACTTAAAGTTTCATAAGACAGAAAGAGCTGTGAATTTGTTCCCTTAATTTGTCATTATTATTTTCCCTATGAAATTCATGTTATTATTGAATATATTTTAGTGTCCTTGAAATCTTAACTACTATTATTCAATATATTCAGAATAGTATTTCAAATACTAGCATAATTTAAAAACTTTTATTCGAACTGAGTGTACACACCTATTGGGAAGCTGTGTTGGATAACACTGAGTTTAAGGCCAGCCTGGGCTACATAGCCAGACCATGTCTCAAAAACAAAACCAAACCAAACAAAAAACCCAAAATCTTTTATTTAATGACAGATTCTAGAGTGTTATATATTCTTCATACTTGGTATATAAAAATTTAGAAGTTAAAACAACCCCCTTTTTCTTTCTCTATCTCTTGTCTCTCATTTTCTTAGACTGCTTGCCTGGGTGGTATTATATCTTTTCCTGTAGAATTTTCTTTTTTAAATTCATGTTCATCTTTGTTTTCCCATGTTTCTCTTATTTTATTTGCTAGTTTGTAAATTCTCATCTTGGGTTTTGTTTTTGTCTCTCTTTAAAATAAGTGCTGGGTTAGGATTGATTTCTGGTTGATAAGATCATTCAGGGTCTTTCTGAGTATCTCCATGATATTTGGGCTATACCCTGATGACTGCTGGCTGTTAACAGTCTGTGAGATAGCCCTGTGAGACTGGCTGAGAATATGTATCAAATGTTAATCGGCTGCATGCTCCTGAGTCAGAAATGCTACTGTAAGGTCTGAATCACAACCACAGTACTTAATGTGATTCTTGGTTTTAAATTGCCTTATTTAATGAGACTCCCTTTCTTTCAGTGTTTGTGATCTTCCAGGATGCTCCGTTACTTTTCAGTGCTGTACAGATTAGTAATGCCAGAGAAAGTGTCAGGTTTGTGTCTCCTTGTAGGACATATGCACACTGATACTGTAAGCTACCCTGGATATTTTGGCTTGATATATATTTATGTATAGTGTGCTGGGAATTAGTTAGTAGGCTTTCAGACATAAAATATGGAATTTTATCCCTTAAGTGTTATGTATGAATAAAGCACTATACTTATTATTAGCTTTATTTGAATATGAGTGTAAATTTATTAACTATTTTTCCTTCAGGAGTGGTTAAAACTTTACCTGAAATCTTTTAGATATACATTTTTTTTAATGAAACAGAACAGTAAGAGCTGCAGATTTTTTTTCTTTTTTCAGCAGTAAGGCTGTCTTATGTGAAAGGTGTCCACTGTCGAGCTTAGCTTGAGTTAACAGAGCATTTTCCTAACTATAGGCTGTGGGGGGCCCAGAGACGTGAGGACACGTGATTCTGTTCCCCTCCCTGTCCTGTCTGCTGGCTTTATCGCCCTGTTCCCTCCTCTGCGCTTTACAGAGTCTCCAGTCCTGACTTTGTCTCATGGTAATCTGTTGGAAAATGCTGTAGATCAGAAGTTAAATTGCATTGCAGCTGTAATGTCATAATCTCTGCCTGCTTTTCTACTTGAAGTCAGTTGAGAGCTGCTGTGGTGTCAGAGCACCCTGAACTGAGTCACTTGGTAGAGTGTCACATTAAGTGTACGCACAGAGTAGCTTTGCAAGCTCTAGACTCTATTCTTCCCTTTCTTTCCCTCCCTGTGTCCCCCTTCTAGTCCATACGAAGTACTAAAAGAACACAACTTCTTTTTTTTTTATCATTTTTTAATTTTAATTTTATATAGCTTGTTTTACATGTCAATCCCAGTTCCTTCTCCCTCCCCTCCTCCCGCACTCCCCTTACCCCCCACCCTCCCAAATTGGCAAATCTTTCCACATAGGGGATATCTAGAGTCTGTCATTTCACTCAGGGTAGGGTCCAGGCACTCCCCCTAAGAGTCCAGGCTGAGAGAGCATCCCTCTTTGTGCTATAGGCACACGAAGACTGTTTGTATATCAGGGATAGACACTGATCCACAGCTCAGGGCCCCATAGGTTGCCCAGGCCTTCTCGCTAACACTCACATTTGGGGGTCCAGATCAGTCCCATGCTGGCCTCCCCACTGTCAGTCTGGGGTCCAAGAGCTCTCCCCTGTTCAGATCAGCTGTTTCTGCTTGTTTTGCTAGCCCATTCTTTGCCAATTTGCTCATCACTCCTCTCTCTCTGTCACAACTTCTAAAGAATCCTTGTTAGAGAAAAACATAAGGCGTGTTTGATAGGGTTCAGTAATACATAGATTACCTCATAAGTTCAACAGTTTTAAAAAATGATTCATCATGTGTGTGTATGTGTATCACTGTGTGTGTATGTATCACTGTGTGAGTGTGCGTGCGTGTGTATGTGTATATATGTGTGTGTATGTGTGTGTTTGCACGCGTGTGTGTGCGTATCACTGTGTGTATATGTGCGTGCCTGTGTGCGTGTGCACATACATGCATGCATGTTTATGTGTACATGTGTATTTGTGCTATGTGTGAGAGGACGGAGCAGCCAACATAACAGGCTGCTCAGTCTTCTCTCAGAGATCAGGCCTCAATTTCAGTTTCCTGAGATTGAGCAGTTTCTGTAAGGAGAGTTAGTCACTGGTGCCCCATCCACAGGGAGACAGGATGCACCAAGCCTGGGCCACGGAGCAGCCCCCACAGCAGCTCAAGGACAAAGCCTGGGGCTTCTCCAGTCGTGCCCCAAAATAGAAAACGGTAGCCCTGACCAGCCCAACTAGCCCTAGCCAATTAGAGCTTACTAATATAATTGCCACCTGCTTAAGCCAATCCTATCTAAAATGACCTAACTGCTCTAGGACCTCTCCCTGCCAGCTCCTCTTAGGATTTTTTAAGGGTTTGCCTTTGTGTGGGATGGACAGCCCCAGTATGCTGGAATAATAAATGCTCTTGCTGATTACATACATGAATAGTGACCTTTTGTGAGACTTCCCCAGGACCCTAACAATGTGCATGACTCGTGGGTGCCAAAAGAAGACTTCAGATCCCTTGGAACTACAGTCACGGTTGGTTGTGAGACACCATGTGGGAGCTGGGAACTGCACCCGGGTCCTCTGCAAGAGCAGCCAGTGTCCTTAAACACTGAGCCAGCTCTCCAGCCTTCCTGTTTTATGTATTTGATGTGAATGAGGGTATCATCTGCTAGGAACTCCTAGACTTGTATGGTTATGATATTTTTGTTTTATCCCAACTAAATCAAATCCTTTCATCATTATTTTCATTTCTAACTTACGTTATAGAAAGCTTTTGAAGCCCTTCCAACCTTGATTCAGGCTGTTTATTTGTAGAATGGTCTTCCACATCATTGTATAGCATGGTAAATGTTGCTTCTGTGTCATGGACAACCTTTATTGTGTTTTGTTGTCTCTGTTGTATTACTGTGTGCCAGCTATCACATTAGTTACAGTGTTTCTGGTTTTGTAGGTTTTGTAGGATCTTAAGCAAGTGTACTTCTGTGTTCTTCTGAGACTTTGTTTTGCTCCCATGTCAACTATGGAGAGGTTGAGAAAGAAGAAATCATAGCATGCTTATTTCCAAAGTAAGAGAAATAGTTGCAACTTAATAGAAAATGGTTGAGTCACATTTAGAAATGTTTCTGTGATGCCCTCATCCAATACAAGGGAATTAGGGGACAGAGGATTTGAGAAAAAGCTTGCAGCATCAGAGAGTACAGGGCAAAACAAAGGTTGGGGAATGTGCAGCTTTAAAGTTGGTGCCGTTTACAACTGAGATTCCTCTGCATATGACCATTGGCTTCGGCTTTTAAAGAAAACTCAAGTTTGTCTTTAATTAGAAAATAAGTTTAGGAAATGAAAGAGAATTCTTTCTTTTAAGCCTGGCGTTGGTGGCGTACACCTTTAATTCCAGCACTCGGGAGGCAGAGGCAGGCAGATCTCTGAGTTTGAGGCCAGCCTGGTCTACAGAGCTAGTTCCAGTACAGCCTCTAAAGCCACAGAGAAACCCTGTCTTGAAAAACCAAAAAAAAAAAAAAAAAATTCTTTCTTTTGCAAAGCTCATAAATACATTGATTCATAAAAGATATTTTTTCTGCACATTCCAATTGGTTGCTTACTTGTTCTTATTTCCAATCAGACTATAATGTTGAAAGGTCAGAGAGGGCAGCATTATTTTATTTTATTTTCAGTATCTTACACAGCATCAGCGCATCATGGATGGCTCTTAGGGAAGGGTAATAAAGTCATCATCTTTTAAGAAAGCAACAGAGTACATCTGTTTCTGTCCTCTCATTCTATAAATGAGTGAGATAGAAGCCTGAAATTTGCTAGTAAGGGCTTAGCCAGAGTTAGTGGTCGAAATATGTGATATTTGTCTATGATAAGACAGGGTGATGGGAAAAGGATACAAATGTTTAATATTTGTAGGATATTATCTTAACTTGAATCATAACTAGAAAGAATATTTCCATTCCTAAATACTCTAATGCTGTAATCCAAGGTGTGTCTGGAGTAGTCTACATCCCATTTGATATGTCTGTTCCCAGTGTTTCTGTATTCTTTCCCAGTGTGATTTCTGGTTTCCCATGTGGATATTTTGTTCCTCAGTCTCATTTGCTGCCCACATTGCTTTCTTATGACTGTACATCCCAGAAGCATCCGGATTTCCAACAGAGGTGACCCCCCCTGCCATCTTACATGTACTCATACGTAGTGAAATAATTCCTTAGTGGTAGCATTGTGCCTTCCAGCTTCTTGGCTGTCACTTTCTCACTTTGATCCATCCTTTGCCTCCCTCCTCTGTTTCTTTCTTCACAGTCTGGATTCTACCTCCCCTGGTACACACACACACACACACACACACTCACACACTCACACACATACTCACACACACACCACACTCACACACACACTCACACACACACACACACACACACACACACACACACACACACACACTATAGTGACCTACAGGCTGTTATCTGAGTAGTCTAGCGCTTGCTGAAAGGCCAAGGATCTGGTAGTTGCTGTGTCTGTACAACTGGATGTTGCAGGCATCCCAAATGGCTGTTGGTCCCAGCGGGCTGCTGGTCTTCAGTCTGTGTTGGAATCCTGAAAAGTAGGTTCTAACACTGATGAAGGGTATCTTAGGAACAAGACAGATGAGCTTGATGGTCAGAGTGAGGGCAAACGTTCAAAAAGCAACAGCTTCCTTCTTTCATGTCCTTTTATGTGGGCTGCCACCAAAAGGTGTGACCTATATGTAGGTTGGATTTTCTGATCTCAAATGATCTGCTTTTCAGGTGGGCTTTCACCAAGAAAAAACCCCTCACAAGTGTATCTACTCCTGCTTGGGTTTTCATTAATTCCCTGTGTGGTCAAGTTGCCAACCAAGGTTAGCTATCACAGTTGGTGTCTGTTTTCTTTTAATATTTTAAATCTCCTTTGCTCTCCTGTTCATTGTGTTCTTGATTTAGTCGGTTTCACATTAGGACACGATAGTAACTGATACAGGTCCCTTGTAAAAAGAGTTTTCTTTCTGAGCGGTGGTGGCACATGCCATTAATTAACCCAACACTCAGGAAGCAAAAGCAAGTAGATCTCTGTGAGTTTGAGGCCAGCCTGGTCTACAGAGCGAGTTCCAGGACAGGCTCCAAAGCTACAGAGATATCTGGTCTCCAAAACCAAAACAAAAAAGAATTTTCTTTTAGCTGTTGGCCTACGCATTTAAGTCCGAGATTGACAGGGTCCTTTGTTTGTGTGTATGATGAAGGTAACACATCAGGGAAGAGCACCTGTCATAGTAGGGCTCTCTTATCTCTAGCCAGAGAGAGAGAGAGAGAGGTGAGGAGGAGGAGCTGCGAGAGAAGGAGAAAGCCAAGGCAGAGATTGACCACAGCCCCGTAGCCCCCTTGAAGGCCTGCCTTCATAGCCTGAGGACACTAAAGTGGCTTTATAGGTCCTCAGCAGTGCCCCTGCCAGCCCTGTGGGGACCCTTGTTTGTGGATCTATAGAGACCACTTTCTACGCCACAGCAGTCTTCACTGCACCTCTCTGGCATAATCTATTTCTACTTTTCCCTGTTTCCTCTTAGTGGCTATTTGTCAGAGCCAACTGATTCTTTAAATGTCTTCAGATAGCATAGAATATAATATCTAAAAAACAGTGTTTTTTTTTTTTAACCAAACAAGAAGCTTTTTAAAGTTCACTGGATATGTGACAAGATTCTTGGCATTTCAGGGACTTTTTATTATCATCATTTCATGTCCTATAATCCAGGCCATAGAGTCAGTCTGTTCATTGCTTTTCTGAGTGTTCTATTGCTCTGAAGAGACACCACGACACAGCAATTCTTATAAAGGAAAACATTTAATTGGGGCTGGCTTACAGTTTAGAGGTTTAGTCATTATTGTTAGGTGGGAAGCATGCAGGCACACATGGAGCTGAGAGTTGTACATCTGGACAAGCATGCAGTGAGAAGTGAGGGACACAGGGTCTAGAATTTGAGACCCCAGAGCCAACCTCCACAGGGACATACTTCCTCCAGCAAGGCCACACCTCCTAATGTCACTCCCCCACCAAGCCTGGTCTAAGATACAGAGTGAGATCCTGTCTCAAAATTTCATTGGGGTAGGAGAAATGCCTTAGGAATAGAAATAAATGATATTCTTAGAGTTCTTAGAAGTTTGGGGATATTAGTAAGTGATCTGAGATCTACTACTTTGTATTAGTCCTATATTCTGTTAGTCCAAGAAATGGGTGTTATTTCAGGCTCTTAGCAATCTCATGAGGAGTGTGATAACAAAACTGTAGAAACTTACTTGTATTCCCAACATCTATCCATGTAGCACATGAGGTAGGTGTTGAGAGTATAGTAATGATCAAAACAAATACAGAACCTTCCCTTATTAAATGTGAATTGTATAAATACCATAAAGTTTGATGAGTGATGGTGTAGTTTGCCCCAAGTCACATAGCTTATCTACTGCAGAGCTATGCAGGCCATCTAACTTTAAATCCCACATTCTATCCAACATAGCATGCTGCCCCTAGATCAAGGCAAGGTAACTGAAGTTACTTCAGATGTTCTGTTAGCATGCATATATAACCCTAGCTACTCAAGAGGTAGAGGCAGGATTGACTGAGTTTTAGCTCTGGCAGCACAAGGATACTGCCTCTGTCTCTCTTCCTCCTATTCCTCCATATACATAAACGTACATATACATATACCATATACCATATACATATATATACGTTTACCCATTAGGTTGGTGTTGTTACTTCTGCATCAGGCAGACAAGGAAACTGTCTTAAAGAGGTCTGTAATTTGCCTTTGGTTTTGGCTATTTAATGTCAGAGCTTGACTTATGATATCTGCCTTACTCTAGAGCCTGTGAAATAGGATTATTGAAAGCTAATGATAGAATCAGTGAAGTGTAAAATTGGTTATTTGATTAGACTAATAAATTATATTGATAAACACCCCAAGAGCTGTGGAGGAACAGAGAAGGACGAAAGAACAAATGGCCTGATAGCACATCCAGAAATCTAAAAAGATGTTGCAAAACATTAGGTTTAACTTTTCATCAATAGAGTTTTAAAAATTAGATAAACTTGTCAAATTCTAGGAAGACAACCTACAAAAATAAGGCTAGGAAGATTGGGTTTAAGTAGTTGTCCTTCTGTTACTAAGATTGAGTTTATCATAACCCTTCCTGCTGAGAAAACTACAAGGACAGAGAGCTTCACAGTGCAGACTTCCAAACTCTAAGGAACGAATGAGCCAACATTACATAAACCCTGTCCAAGAATGCTGATAGCAAAGTAAGGGCATCAGAGGGAAGAAAGGCTACTCGTTGTATGTCTCTTCACCATTGCTGTCAAGCGCTGAGCCTCACAGTGCTAGTGACACCCAAGGTTAGGCATGGCGGAAAGATTCTGCTGTTATATATTTGACTCACCATCAACTGAAGATCTGTATTAAGAAAAATCAATAAGACAAAGGAAGATTTAAGAAATAATAAGATATCATGACTACATATAGAAAAACTAAAACAGTGAATTACAGAGTTCAAGGACAGCCCGGTCTACAGTGTGAGATCCAGAATATCCAGGGATACATGGAGAAGCCCTGTCTCAAAAAACAAAATAACAAAACAAAGAAATAAAAAAATTAAATGGAGAAACCTTGTTGATTGCAATTTTAACCTATAAAAAAATCAATTTTAATATACTAACAGCACACCAAAAATATAAAGGTATGATGTTAAAACCATTTAAGTCATAGTTTCATAAGTGAGAAAACACATAATGCTTTCTTCATAGAAAACTGCCAATCATTATTATGAAAGATTTAAATGAAGACATGAATCAATAAATAGAAATACTATCTTCGTGAGTTGGAGATTCCATCATGATACAGATTTCAGTTCTGATTTCACTGTTGTAAGAAATTATCAGGCCAGTTCTGAAATGTGTATAAATATCATGAACTAGGAATAACTCTTACCTAGTTGAAGAAAGTTGAGCAGTAAAAGCATTGCGAAGCTATGCTAATAGTTCCGATGGTTAATTTTTAAGTAGAGAATTGAGGATCCAGACCAAATCACACATATGGATTGTTGGCTTACCTGCATAGGTGGCTTTTGAAAGGGAGACAGGGGGTAGTTTTCCTATTCTGTATACTTTTGTGAGTAAATACTGTTGGGTAAATTAATATTCATGGAGAAAAATGCTGAAATTGACTCCTATCTCATGTTTTATTGAAATTAATTTCATGGTATTTTTATATCTAATCATGAAAAACAGAATTTCTGTCAGATAATTTATGACACATTAATGTGTGCTGAAAGCCTTTACTTATACTTGATTAACTTTTACTAATTTTTCTGAAGTTCTCTGTAGTGATTTGAATGGGTGTGTTTGAACGTGTGGCCCACAGGGAATGGCACTGTTAGGAGGTTGCAGCCTTGTTGGAAACAGGAAGTGTGTCACTGTGGTGGTGGGACTTGGGGTCTTGTAAGCTCGTTCTGGGCCAGTGTGACACAAAGACTGCTTCTGCTGCCTGTGGATCACAGTGTAGAGCTCTCAGGTCCGTCTGCAGCGCCATGTGTCCTGACGCCATCTGCCACGATGGTCATAGACGAGACCCCCGGAGCCATGAGCCAGCCCAATTAAATGTTTCACTCTGTAAGACTTTCTGTGGCACATGATGTCTCTTCAATAGAAACCCTAACTAGGATGTTCACAATAATTTTATTCTAATTTAACATATCCAGCCTCCTCTCCTTTGATTTCTCCAAGAAAAACTTGACTCCCACAAACCCACATGTACACTAAATTTTTTAATTACAGTAACTATATATAACAAAAGTTATCATTTTATTTGCAGGCAAATGGGCAGAACTAGGGAAAAAAATCCCAAGTGAGGTAATCCAAAGCCAGAAAGATAAATATAGTATGTACTTTCTCATAAGTGGATACCAGACATAAAACAAAAGATACCCAGCCTACAATTCTTAACCTCAGAGAGGCTAGAACCCTCTTTCAGAAACAGATGGAAGCAGATGCAGAAATCCACAACTAACCAATGGGCCAAGCTCCTGGAGCACAATCAAAGTGAGGGAGGAGCAAAAATGTGAACAAAGGAGTCAAGACCATGAGGGGGAAACCCACAGAATCAGCTGACCCGAGCTAGTGAGAGATCACTGACTCAGGTCTGACAAATGGGGAATCTGCATAAGACTGGACTAGACTCCCTTAATGTAGGTGACAATGGTGTGACTGGGACAATATATGAGGCCACTGATAGTGTGTCCAAGACCTAACACTAACGCACAAACTGACTTAGTGGAGCCCATTCTATATGGAGAGAGGCCTTGCCTAGCCTAGACACAGGGGTGGGGAGGTAGAGAGGAGCCTTGGTCCTGCCCAACAAGATGGTGGGACAGACTTAGTAGACTTCCTAGGGGAGGCTTTACCCTCTCTGTGGAACAGATGGGAGAGGGGGGAATAGTGGGAGTGGGAGGAAGGGAGGGAGGAAGAACTGGGATTGGAATGTAAAAAAATAAATTAATAAAAGAGAAAAAGTTATCATTTTAGCTGTTTTTAGGTTTATAATTCAGTATTATTTACTAATACAATCGTATTTCCTCCACTGTTCCCTTCTTCTAAGTAGCACTACAATGCCCTTTGTTGAGACTTTCTTGCCATTTCTATTACTTTAACTCCTGTCAGAGGAGCTGTCAGCAGTTGACTGCTACTGAGCGAGGCAAGTTCGCTCTCATTTGATTATGCGGCTGCTTGTAGGCTGCTTATGCCCTGGACAGATGGCCACACCCATGTGCATGTTGGCAGTACTGTTTGGATTCAGAGCTACTAACAACAAGAAGTAAACAGGACAGGGTGCTGGGCGGGCGTGAGGGTGGGGACCACTGGAGGGAGGCAGACATGCATGGCTGCAGTCAACATAAATGTATGGAGCTTTTCAGGAGTAAGAACTGTGAGAAAACAGGATGCATGCAGATTAGGAATGCCTTTTCGTGTGTAATGCAAGACTTCTTCATACGAAGAATTTATTCTTAAAAGACTTCGATAGGAATGAGAGAACATTTCACAATAGAAACAATTATCAGAGTGTTGCACCTAAAATACACAGAGAGTTTGTACAGATGTATAAGACATCCAGTTAGAACAATGGGCAATAAGGAATATATATTTTATATACACACCAAAAAAATAAAGCCTCCTGCCTACCATCCATGACAAGGCAGCTTCCCTGGTGTTATAGAAAAGACAATGAAAACTATAGCACTTACTGGAAGCAGGAAGTAGGTTAGAGGCGCGGCCGTGGCTGTTGTGGGTGAGCTGATGGAGTGTCTGCAGTTTGTGCAGTGTCTTTGGGAAGTCTGCTGTCATCTCTTAATGCAGCCTTGTGACTTCACTCTGCTTTCTCATGGCACAGACACCTGTGCATATTTAATCACCAAATGCTGAGTGCCCAGATGATTATGCCGGTATTAATTATAATGCCTGGAATTGAAACAACTCAAATGTGTGTCCACAATAGAATGGGCAGACATTACTAAACAGTAATAAACAGGAATCAACTTCTGTTACATGAAACACAGAAACATCCCACGCATAAGACACCGATCACAGGAATCTAGATACAAAGTCATATGTACTGTATAATTTCATTGATGTCAAGGTGACAAACAGAATAAAAGTTATGGTAGTGATAATTCTTGGAGGGATACAGTTGAGAGTTGCTAACAGTATTGGGAGTTACGATCTATGTTTCATGTGAGTGAGGTGTGATGTGTGTGTTCACATGTATTGAGGGTTTACCTGTGTATGGATGCACTACTGTGTGGTACTGTGTGATGTCAGGGAATCGTTTTCATTGTCTTGGACCTTATTCATCCAGTCTGCATCTCTCAGCCAGAACTCAGAACTCACTGCTGTGTCTAGTCTTGCTGGCTCTACACTTGCTTCCTTCCTTGGAAGCTGGAACTACCGTGGGCCACCATGCTCACTTGTATTTCTGGGAACCCAAACTCCAGTCATTACACACAGGCAGTTTACACTTTAAATATTGTGCCTTATCTCCTTGATAGAACACTTAATTTTTCCCTAGATTTTTAAATTTAAATTAGAAACCATCTCATTTTAGATTCCTTCTCCCTCTGACCCTCCCATACCCCCCACCAACCTTCCATCCCATCCCTTCTCTGCTCCCCAGGGAGGGTGAGGCCTTCCGTGGGGGATCTTCAAGTTTGTCACATCATTTGGGCAGGGCCTAGGCCCTTCCCTGTGTTTCTAGTCTGACAGAGTGTCCCTTCTTGGGGAATGGGCTCCCAAAGTCCATTCATACACTAGGGATAAATACTAGACCACTTAATTTGAATTTATATTCATTTGCTTTTTTTCTTGTTCAATGAAAAAATAAATCTCAAACCCATTTTCTGTTACTTTTTAAGGTTTACTGTGATTTACCTTTGCTTCCGTGTGTGTGTGTGTGTGTGTGTGTGTGTGTGTGTATGTACTCAGGAGCTTAAAAGTCTTCATTGAAATGAATTTTTCATTCATCATGACTCAGTATGTATAAATTAAATTATTTCATTAGTTTTTATTCCAAACCAAGTTAACAAATAATACAGAAATTACTTCTGAACTCTGCTAGCATTACTATAAACTTATACTATACCCTACACGTACACACATATACGCACACATACACAGGAGTGATAGATGAAGAGGTAAATCACTGTAAGCCTTAAAAATACAGGAAATGGGTCTGCTTCCATTGAGCAAACGAATACTATTTCAGTTTATGGCACAACAGTGTGTGTATATAAATAAAAGTTTCCTAGACTGCCTTTGCTCTTGCCTTTCTTAACCTGGAAATACAGTATTAGCTGTAAAAATACCAATTAAAGTTTTTGCTCTTCTTAAGATTTATATTGCTTTCTCTTATTTTTTTATATCTGTTTTCACCCCATTTCACCTGTGTTTCAGAATCCAACTCAGGTTGGAACAGCTCTTCAGGTTTTCCATAACCTCGGGACTTTGAAGGAAACTGTTACCAGTGTTGTGGATGGTTATTGTGCTGCTTTAGAAGACAGTATCAACAATGCATTGGATGTCAAAGTTTTGACTCAGCCTTCTCAGTCAGCTGTGAGAGGTATGGCAATGGTTTATATTTAGCTCCTTTATTTATTTATAACTGAGAAGTTCTTTGAGTAGTGTGTCAGGCACTCATATTTCAAAGCAATCTAATGACTCATTTTTAGTAGACAAAAAATGAGAGAAGAAAATATGTTTCAGAACTTATTTATAAGTTTTGTGTATAATCAGTGAGTTGAACTGGCTAGTTGGTATATTCAGAACCTCTAGATGAAGAGTTGTGGCATCATTTAGGTGAAAGGAAACAGATGAAAAAAAGAACAGATCGTATTTTTCTTCCTGATATGTACATTTTCCTGGGAAGGAAAATATTTTTAAGGAATGTCATTTCTACTTTAGCTTTCTGGGCTTTTCCTTATAATTTTCATATTGAAAAACAATCATGGTTGAAGCAGTCAAAATGGATCAAACCCTTGGTAGCATAACACCTGTGACTGATGGAAAGAGAACTGTCCTAGAAGGTAGACTTTAGGCGGCAGACAGCCCTGACATAGTGCCCGGCCGGACCCCTTCCTGCTGTGGTGTGCAGCACCACCACACTGTCCCCGCAAGCTTCTTCATACATGTGGGAGACCACCCACTGTGTGTGCCCTTCCCTTTCTGACCACGCACTTGCTAGTCTAGAAGGAGAGAGTGTTCAGCTCGTCAGTAAATCCACCCCTTCTCAGCTTTGCTCAGCTCTGACAGCTTGTCAGTTTCCCATCTCTGAGGTTTTGTTTGTTTTGTTCTGATCACACAATTGTCCTGTCACCTTTAGCTTAAAATCAAATATATCTTGACTTCCATTTCTTTGACTCTGATATCTCATTTTATTTCGCCAGTCTACAGTAAAGTTTCCCACTTTATTATCTGTACTAACTGTAACATCCCCCATGTTTTTATTGAAGACAGTCTGACAATCACAGAGTAGCCCTGAAGAAAACAAAACGACCATGTAGATTGATGATACTTCTAGTGCGTAGGTAATACAAAAGAATTTCATTTTTTCTGGTGTGGTGCACGTCTCAGCCTGAGCAACACAGAGAAACCCTGTCTCGAAAAACAACAACAAAAAGCAAAATCAAGATTTCGTTTTTGTACTTTATCTTAAGCAAAAGTGCATTCATAGCTCCTGAATTAATTGCACTAGTAAAAAGTAATAGAAGAATCTTAAGTCTCAGCTAGATTTTTAAAGATTTGCTTCAGCCTCTGAATAGGTCCATATTCATACGATTACCAAAGGAGTCTGTTGAAAAGATATCACCAAAGGAGATTTTCCCCTCAAGTTTTGCTAGGAATTATTTTCAGAAAGTTTGATATGATGTTTAAATTTCTAGAAGCTATTAATCTCATTCCCTCTTGTGTTGTCAAGAACAGGGAAAAATGGAAGCAATTATTCACATATTGTCAATCTTAATGTGAGCCTCTTACATTAAGAATAAAGGGTCTTAGAGCTGCCTTTTGCCATCTGTTGAGAAATGGGTATCATGATGTAATATAGAAATCTTAAGCACTAGTTCCTCATCTTTTCAAAGAATAAGTATTATCTTTATTTTAATATGAAATAGTTTTCATGTTGTCTCACATGTTGAGATTACATAGTTATTTTAAATACTCATTAAAGTAGTTGAGTATGGCCGAGCACTACAACAATTTTGTGTACATGGTTTAGGGCAAAAGTTTTTAAACATTAATTATAAATTTTCTATAGATTTAATATCAAGTAATATATTTTAAAATGTTACTTTGAATGTGTAAAGAATGCAAAAATGCATAAAGATAACAGGGATGGGTAGCTTTAGATCTGGCATCCATGAGGCTGAGGCAGGAAGATAGTACATGTTTGAGACTACCTTCGCCACATGGTCAGATTGTGTCTTGAGAAAAAACAAAACAGCAAACCCAAGTTTGCAAGCAGACTACCTAGGCTACATGGTGATATCATGTCTCAAGAAAATAAACATAACAAAGCTACAGCAAAACCTAAGTTTGCAAACAGTCTTGGTTCATAGCTGTATAGCTATGAATAGACTTGTTACAGGAGCACATATTCAATAAACATGAAAGACGTTCACTGTCTTTTTAGGAGATAGACTAGTGATTAACAAGATACTATTTACTCTCATTTAGTTAGCCAGTGTCCAGACATAGATGTTAAAGGAGAGCAAAAACCCGGTCAGTATTCCTGTTGTAGGTGAGTGGTGATTCAGTCCCTCAACCTTAGCAGTTTGATTTCTCAGATTAAATTTGTATTCCTTATGAACTCCTCTGTAAGGATATGTCCTAGAGGAATAAGCTGCACATGCATGAACGTACTGTTGTTTTGTGTAGGTGTGATGTGTAAGAGTCAGTGCATCATCGGGTAGCATGTGGAAATCAAGAAACTCATGGGATCCTTCTCTCCTTCCAGCTTTATATTTGCTATGGGGATTGAAATCCGGTCATCAGGCTTGTGTAGCAATGCTTTTACACACTTACCCACATCACTGCCTCAAGAATTTCTATTGCACCATTGTGTGTAGCAATGAATGCAACCTGTGCTCTTTTGTTTGGTTGGTTTCTTTTTGTTTTGGTTTGGTTTTTTGAGACAGAATTTCTCTGTATTGTTTTGGAGCCTGTCCTGGAACTTGCTCTGTAGACCAGGCTGGCCTCAAACTCACAGAGATCCGCCTACCTCTGCCTCCCAAGTGCTGGGATTAAAGGCATGTGCCACCAACGCCCCGCATAATCTGTGTTCTAATGGAAGATTGTGTAAGCTTTTAAAAAAATGTATCAGTGTAAATAATTCTCAAAAACAGAACCCAAAAAAGAAGTTGCAGAAAGGTGCATTCTTTATGATGTCTAAAGCCCCAGAATGTGATAGTTTATGGTGTGGTGCTGTTTTGGATACATACATATACACCAGAAGTCTAAAATCATGGGATGATAGTTCTAAATTTATGAGGTCCTTTGCTCTGGAGAAAGAGTAAAGGAAACAAGACTAGGAAAGAAGAAATGGAATATTGTTTTATTTTCTGTTATGTTTCCTAAACTTGGAGCTAGTGTTCACATTATTATTCCATGTGTGCTTCTTTAGTTTACAATTGTTTATTTTGTGTTTGTGTACACATGTGGACACACACGTGCTGCAGTGTGTGTGATTGTCTCAGAACAACTTATGCGGGTCCTAGGGATCAAACTCAGGTCATCAGGCTTGGTGGCAAGCACATTAACCAGTGGAGCCATCTTGCCAGTCCTCATATGCTTCTTCATATGTTGAAGTATTTTATTATCCTTGAATCTGGTTTTTATATTTTCTTCATTATATTTTAAATGACTTGGTTCTCACCTCTGGTTTTTTTCATATGAATTCTCTTTGCTACATTTCTACAGTTATCTCTTCTGGGGATTTCATAATACAATTGATTTTTCAAAAATGTTTTTATATACACTGTTGTTGGAATTCTTACATGGTTTATAGTATTTTTTTATCCTCATGTTTAAATAGTTTGAGAAGATATAAGTTTTCACTTATACTTTCTTTCCCTTAGAATTTTGCAACTTTTTGTGGTCCGGCGTGTAATGTCTGTCTTCCTTACTGAACTAATAAAATAATTGATGTAGAAATTTAGGAGATAAACCCGATCTAAAGAAATAACATTACTGTAGCACCTCAGAATGACTTTGTGCTCAATGCCATCATGCCCTGCCTCAATGACACTGACAGCATGTGAGTCAAAATTCACTCTTGTACATGTAGGGATTTAAAAGCAGCTAGGAAGACGCTCAGTGTTTTTCCCTAAGCCACTCCTCTTCACATGGAAGGTCAAGTGTTTGGTTGGAAAAGAAGAAAATCTGCTATGTTTTTTTTCTTCCCTGGATAAGAGATGAGGCCTAGGAAACAGAGAATCCCCCCATACAATTTGTGTGTGTGTGTGTGTGTGTGTGTGTGTGTGTGTGTGTGTGTGTGTGTTGTATGTGTGCACATGTGTGTGTGTGGGCGTGCTCCAGTGGATGTTTGTGTAGGGGCCAGAGGTTGATGTTGAGAAGTCAACAGCTAATCTCTAGAATTGCAGGTAGGTTCAGAGATGTGCCTTAGGAGTCTCTGCCTCTTCTCCTATTAAGTTGACAGTAGAGACTAATCCTCAACCTGCCTCTTAGCTCATCCTGGGGATCCCTGAGTTTGAGGACCATTGTCTTACCTAGCTCATACTGTCTTTTCATCATCTCTCCATTATTTCTTAAACTTCCAATTCCTTTGCAGTTTCCTCGTGGATTTTCTATAGTCATTGGAAATACTCTGAGTTGGAACCAAATCCTAACAGCCTTTAAAAGAGAAAGCACACCTCTCAGGTGACTAAGTAACTGTGTGCACTCTCAGTGTTCACTCAGTAGGAAATCTCTCGTCTGTTTCACAGCTGTGCTTGCAATTGATTTTAAAGCAGTTTCCCACTAATGTCTCCTTTGTCCGTTATCTGGTCCCTTCTTCCTTTTAATTTATCAATGGCATTTGATTTTGAGCACTGCTACATAATTAGGTCAAAGGGTTTATCTGATTCCTTATTTTAAGCAAATTACTTACTTTTTGTTTGTTCTTAATCTTGCTGACTTTCAAAAGAAGAGAATATCACTAACTAGAAATCATCTATAAGTTTTTTTATTTCAGGAACTCTTAGTTTCTTTTATTACTTTAATAAAGAACAAATTTATGCCCGTGTATTGTGTCTCTTGAGTCTGTTAAATCTAATCTAAGAAAGCCCGTTTATTGTAAAAGTTCTTCCCGTGCCTTGATGTTGGTGTTCTCTTTAGTCAGTTGGTCATTTCAATTGTGATTGTATCTTCAGTACAGTGTGTGCTTGTGACCATAAAATCTTTATGTGCTGCTTGTTGGTTTTCTTTTTACTTCCTTACCAATGTGTCATGAGGACAATAGTTTAAAGGGAAGGAAGGAATATTAATTCTGTCTCGATAAGAGAGCAGCAGACTCAGAGCAAGCATACAGTTCAGGGGAGCCTGGGGTTAACTTCTGTAGGTGCAGCAGAAAGACTAGTCATTTGAACAGGGTGGGTATAGGTGGTATTTTGATTGATAGACTTGGGTTGCATACTGTTGTGCCCAATTTCTGAAACCCCAAAATCACCAAGAGGCCCATTTCAATGCAAAAGCGAAGAGGCTTTTACTGTCGTTGTTTAACGAGCTAACCCCATTAGCTCTGGCCTTTCATCCATTCACAGCAGCAGAGGGCTGCAGAAAGACCCCAAGAAACCACAAGGTGGGGATCTTAAAGGGCAGCATAAGGGGAGTGTCTGGGGGTATGCAACAGTCTCAGGATTGGTGCCCTTCCAGGTTTGGGCGGCCTGCTCTGTGTTGATTGGTTGTTATGGCCCATAGGCCCTCCCAGGGCAGTTGCTATGCTCTGTACATCACTTGTCCATAAAGCACAGCCCCACCAGCTAACTTCTGATTGATTCCTTGCCCAATGAGGACATCTGACCTCCTAGTGACCAGGACAGGAGCGGTAAGGTCATGCAAGCACATGTTAGCCTGTCATGGCTGCTAAAAAAAGGGGGGGGGGGCTGGTCACTTCACATACTACTTCATTGATTGTGCATGCCCTTTTGCAGGATTTATCTGGTTTTAATCATGTGTATGTCCTATCATGAATATGTATAATATGTATAAATAGGAGATTTTCACTAAAAGTTCACACAGAGGAAAGAGTTTGCATTATTATGTTCGTATCCAAAAACCAGTTTAGGCTGGACCAACCCTGTGCTCCTAGTTTCCAGATATGCCCAGATATCATTGACCACAGAAGGGAGCCACTACCAAGTTGATAGGAAGAAGCCAGCTATTGCTTCTCCATAGCAGGGTGCATGCAGCCCAGTGGAGGGGGAAAGGGGGTACATGCAGCCCAGTGGAGGCGGGGCGGAAAAGAGGGTGCATGCAGCCCAGTGGAGGTGGAAAAGAGGGTGCATGCAGCCCAGTGGAGGCGGAAAAGATGGTGCATGCAGCCCAGTGGAGGTGGAAAAGGGGGTGCATGCAGCCCAGTGGAGGCGGAAAAGGGGGTGCATGCAGCCCAGTGGAGGCGGGGCGGAAAAGAGGGTGCATGCAGCCCAGTGGAGGCAGGAAAGGGGGGTGCATGCAGCCCAGTGGAGGGGGAGAGGGGGTGCATGCAGCCCAGTGGAGGCGGGAAAGGGGGTGCATGCAGCCCAGTGGAGGGGGAGAGGGGGTGCATGCAGCCCAGTGGAGGCGGGGCGGAAAAGAGGGGTGCATGCAGCCCAGTGGAGGCAGGAAAGGGGGGTGCATGCAGCCCAGTGGAGGTGGGGCAGAAAAGAGGGGTGCATGCAGCCCAGTGGAGGTGGGGTAGAAAATAGGGGTGCATGCAGCCCAGTGGAGGTGGAAAAGAGGGTGCATGCAGCCCAGTGGAGGTGGGGCGGAAAAGAGGGGTGCATGCAGCCCAGTGGAGGTGGGGTAGAAAAGAGGGGTGCATGCAGCCCAGTGGAGGTGGAAAAGAGGGGTGCATGCAGCCCAGTGGAGGTGGGGCGGAAAAGAGGGGTGCATGCAGCCCAGTGGAGGTGGGGTAGAAAAGAGGGGTGCATGCAGCCCAGTGGAGGTGGAAAAGAGGGGTGCATGCAGTCCAGTGGAGGTGGGGTGGAAAAGAGGGGTGCATGCAGCTCAATCTAGGCAGAGCTACTGGTACTTAGCTTCCTCTGTGCCTCCCACCGCAGTTGTGCAGACACATCATGGCAGCAGGAGTGTGTGGTAGAGATGGTTGTTCGCTCATGTCCTGCAAAGGCGTGTCCCATAATGATGCACTTTAATTAGGCCTACCTCGTTAAGTTTCCACTGATTCAGTACATGACCCTTTGAGGGACAATCTGGTTATAACTCCCGGCTTTGGCTCCACAGGGTCACACCACCCCACATAGCAAAGTGACCAGCCTTGTCTGTGTGTTCTCAGAGTTGTAGCAGTTCAGTGTTGCTTTCAAGTTCAGTTCCAAAGTCTGTCCTGAGACTTCAGACGAACTCTGAAGTGAACATCAGTAATGGTTAAAAGTAAGGTGGTTTCTCCTGTTCTCATCCCTGCTCCCCTTCTCTCCTGTTCCCCTTCCCACCTCCCTCCTCCCCCCTTATTGCAGCTCCCAATTTGCTCATGGGTTCTTGTCCCCCTTCCCTTCTTCAGGGGACCATACTTTCTTCTCTTGGGGTCATCCTTGTTTCCTAGCTTCTCTGGAGGTGTGGATTGTAGTCTGGTATCCTCTGCTGTGTGTCTAATGTCCATATATGAGTGAGTGCATACCCTGCTTGTCTTTCTGTGACTGGGTTACCTCGCTCAGGATGGTTTCTTCTAGTTCCATCCATTTGATTGCGAATCTCAAGATACCATTTTTTTCCCACTGAGTGAGTAATACCCCATTGTGTAAATGCACCATAATTCCTCTATCCATTCTTTGGTTGAGAGGCATCTAGGTTGCGTCCAGGTTCTGGCTATTACAAACAGCACTGCTATGAACATAGTAAAACAGATGTCCTTGTTGTATGTATGTACATTCTTTGGGTATATGCCCAGGAGAGGAATTGCTGGGTCTTGAGGTAGACTGATTCCCACTTTCCTGAGAAACCGCCATACTGATTTCCCAAGTGGCTATACAAGTTTGCACTCCCACCAGCAGTGGAGGAGTGTTCCTCTTTCTCCACATCCTCTCCAGCATAGACTGTCATTGGTGTTCTTGATTTTAGCCATTCTGGCCAGTGTAAGATGATATCTCAGGGTTGTTTTGATTTACATTTCCTTAATGGCTAAGGATGTTGAGCACTTTCTTAAGTGTCTTTCAGCCATTTTCAATTCCTCTATCGAGAATTCTCTATTTAGCTCTGCACCCCACTTTTTAATTTTATTGTGAGGAGGGAACAAAGGAGATGCTGTGATAGAGGGAGCCAGTATAGGTTTGGAGAGAGGCACAGGGGAAATGTTTGGGGATCCACAGGGATGACCCCAACTAAGAATCTAGGCAGTGGTGGAGAGGCGGCCTTTGCTGCCCTTCCCCTATAATGGGATTGATAACTACCTTCATTACCATTCCTAGAGCCTTCATCCAGTAGCTGGTCGAAGCAGAAACAAGTACCCACAGATAAACACTGAGCCATACTCCTGGAATGCAGTTGTGGAGAGGGAGGAGGGATGAGCAAAGGAGCCAAGACAGTGCTGGAGAAACCCGCAGAAACAGTTGACCTGACCTAGTGAGAACATGGAGACCCTAGTCGTAAAGCTGGGGAACCAGCATTGAACCGAACCAAGCCCTCTGAATGTGGGTGCCAGCTAGGAGGCCTGGGAGGTCTATGGAACCTCTAACAGTGGACCCAGTGTTTATCCCTAGAGCACAAAGGACATTGGGAGCCCATTCCCTATGGAGGGATACTAATGCAGGCCAGATACAAGAAAGAGAGCCTAGACCCTCCTCCAGATGATGTGAAAGACTTTGATGATCCCCCGTGGAGGGCCTTACTATCCTTGGGAAGTGGGTAGGGAGTGGGCTTGGGGGGTCAGTGGAGAACATGGGAGGATGGGAGCTCAAGGGAATGAGGGGATTGTTATGTAAATAAGAGTGCTTCTAAAATAACAACAAAAAAAAGAAGGTAAAAGTTTCCAACATATAATAATGCAGAATAAAGCAAGGGATGGGGTTAATATTTTAGCTGCTGTATTATTTACAGAAGGAGAGATGAGAATAACTGAACTGGAATCCAGTGGGGCAGACTTTAACACTGTTGCTCCATGGCCAACAGTTAGGATGTGAGCTCCTTGGTGGTGTTGCTGCAGGCTGCATGGTTCGGCGTGGTGCACTCCTCTGCAGATGGTCCGTGCTCCTGGACTCTCTTGCTTCCTGCTGTCCCCATTACAGCTTGGGCTCTGCTCTAGTAGCTTCATGAAGCAGGTTTTTGGGGGACTAGCAACAGGCATTCTGTCCTGGTCATACACTGACTGTCCAGGCATTCTTTTGGAGTCTAAGTGGAAGTCTGTGTGCAGTCAGCATTAAATGGTCAATGCCAAGGTCTACTTCCTACTCACACAGTAACCAGGACCAAGCTGCCATTGAGTTCTTTGATGGGCATGCTCAATGGCACCATTCCTGGGGAAGTAGCTTCCTTTGTTTCTGTGTAAACAAGGACCCTCTTCTCCAAGCAGAGTCTTCTGAGCTTTGTCTGGCCAATTCTTGAGATACCTTCAAGGCATCCTTCCTATCATTTTGGGCTTGCCTCCTATTTGGGGGCTGTAATGTTTTCAGCAAACTACCTTACTTTGCCTCCATTTTAAATGTGTGGTTTGTTTGTTTGTTTTCTGCCAAGACTCGCAAGTTTTATTATGATTTTTCACTGTGTTTTTTATCCCTATTTTCACTTTAAATCAGGCACAACATAACAAGCAATAGTCATCCTATAGCCTGAATACTTGACATTTCTAAGATAATTGGTCTTTTATCTTTAAATTCAGCATTTCCTCACTGTCTTAAAGCCTGTAACACAAATAGCCTCCAGCCCAGTTCCTGTTTCCTTCTATGACCTGTGAGCCTTGCCTTGACTGTGAATTCTTACCAGGGGTTTTGGTGTTCCAAACTCCCACTGAATCAACTCAAAAACAGACTGTATCCTTTTGGTTTAATTATTTTATTTTTAATTTTTATTATATTTTGTTTATTTCTGTTTGTAGGGGCATGCACGTCATGGTACATGTATGGAGGTTAGAAACAACCAATTGGAGTTGATTCTCTTCTTCCAATATGTGAGGCCTGGGAATTAAGCTCAGCCTGCCATGCTTGTCAGCAAGCTCCTTTACCTGCTGAGTCATTTTGCCAGCCCTTTTATCCTTTTAAAATGATTGTTTCTCCCTATTTACTCATGACTTGTTTTTTATCAGTCTACTGTTTCCAGTATCCTTTCGTTGGCCTGGTTTTTCCCAGATTGTTTTGAGGAAACTGTTACGACACAGGGATGGAGCCTGACTGGTTTGAGAAAAGAGGGAGGCTAAGGCCATGTGCTCTGTGGAGATGAGCCTGTTAAAGTAGGAGTCCTGGGCTGAAGGGCAATGAGACGAGGGGAGGACTCGAGTACTGCTGAGTGCGCAGGAAGGGAGAGCGCAGGCAGAGGGAGGAATCCAGCTGAATTTGGCCTGTGCACTGAACCAGGCCATGACAGGAGAGGGGCGAGGGAGGACAAGAGAGGAGATGCCCAGAGACCAGTGTAGCCACAAGAGCCAAGTTACACAGGGGCGGGGCTGCTGGAAGTGAAGCAGACGGGGGCGTGGTCAGAAGTGCTGGGCGGAGCCAAAAGCCCTGAGTGATGCCTGGTCAGCCTTTTGTCCTCCATATCTGAGACCTAACAAGGCCCATGTGAGCTGGGATCGGACCTTGAGGGGAGAGAGCCACTAGGAACGTTATGAGAACACTAAGAAAGTTAGCTTAAAGCAAAAAGACTAGGAGAGAGAGTTGTCCTGGACCGCTTGGCAGGGGACCACACTTCAGAGGCGCCCTCTGTCTCTGCACAGAGCGGGCTATTCTGACTGGGGTCTTTCAGGGGGTGGTAGCAAGCTCCACACTACATGATGTTAGTCTGCATAGTGTGGGTGACAAGAGCCAAGTACTGGCCGGGACCATAACCTCTTTCAGCCTCAAGCAGGAGGAGCTGCAAGCCCACAGCCTCACCATAGCGGGAAAGCTGTCTGAGTCTGCGGCCTGATTCCTGCAGACTGCCAGGGTCTTCTAGAGTAACCAACAAGGTTAATTGGCAGGCCTGTGATCTAATAGCCATCCCTTCCAGTCAAGTTCATAGGTTTTTATTGTTGTTGTTTTGATAAATAGCCATTTACTCTGAACATTTTGCACAATAGATAACTGATTTTGCATTGTATTTTCATATTATGGTAGTGATATGATGATCTGGTTTCACCAATGGGCTCTGGTTTGATTGGTTGGTTTGGGGAAGGATGGTTGTAGAAATAAAAACTTGGATGCTAGATATGCTTATAATTTTTGAGGGGTCATTGCCGCTCTGCTCTTTTGGTAGACAGGTTTGGAAATGCCTTTAATTTCCATTGCTTTGTTCACTTTTACTCTGTTTATAATGAGAACATTGGTTGCTGCTTTTAAACATATACCTGAACTAGCTGCAGGCCTGTTACATCTAAACTGCACACACAGCAAACCTGTTACATTTATATTTTCCTTGATGTTCGTTTTGCCCATAGCATATTTTCTACTAAAGTGTTCTGTTATTTTAAATTATTTCCATTAACTGGTTTCCCCATGGTTGTGTTGTTAATAATTTCATTGACTCAATATTTACTTAAATTCAGTTTTGGGGCTTGTCTTTGTCATTCTTGTAAACTTAATTTTGAATATGTAAAATGTTTACTTTGTTTCATGACTCATCCCCCTCTTTCCCTTTTAAGGAAACTGTTTTCATTAATTTTCATTTTGTTTTTATTGCCCCACGCATATGATTGTATGGTACTTTCCTTACTACACACAAAGATTCTGCTTATATTGTGCATAAGAAGCTATTTGTGAGAGGGGAGACCTCTTGGTTTTTGTCTTCCTTGTACTTTTTTTGTTGTATTTGGGAACTCACATTTTCCCATTTCTCTGTTCCTCTTAACCAGGAGGCCCCGGGCGAGCTGCCATGCCAACCCCAGGAAACACGGCAGCTTTTCGTGCTTCTCTCTGGACCAATATGGAAAAACTTATGGATCATATCTGTGCTGCTTGTGGGCAGGTAAGTATTGCAAAAGATGGGAAGAGCTTTCCAGATAAAGTAGCTCCTGGAACTTAGGGCAGGTCTTATCCCTGATGCCCCAGCCCCTCTGCTGACTGCGGGGTGCACAGGCTGGGACATGGGTCTCTTTTCATCCCTGATGCCCCAGCCCCTCTGCTGACTGCGGGGTGCACAGGCTGGGACATGGGTCTCTTTTCATCCCTGATGCCCCAGCCCCTCTGCTGACTGCGGGGTGCACAGGCTGGGACATGGGTCTCTTTTCATCCCTGATGCCCCAGCCCCTCTGCTGACTGCGGGGTGCATAGGCTGGGACATGGGTCTCTTCTCATCCCTGATGCCCCAGCCCCTCTGCTGACTGCGGGGTGCACAGGCTGGGACATGGGTCTCTTTTCATCCCTGATGCCCCAGCCCCTCTGCTGACTGCGGGGTGCATAGGCTGGGACATGGGTCTCTTCTCATCCCTGATGCCCCAGCCCCTCTGCTGACTGCGGGGTGCACAGGCTGGGACATGGGTCTCTTTTCATCCCTGATGCCCCAGCCCCTCTGCTGACTGCGGGGTGCACAGGCTGGGACATGGGTCTCTTTTCATCCCTGATGCCCCAGCCCCTCTGCTGACTGCGGGGTGCACAGGCTGGGACATGGGTCTCTTCTCATCCCTGATGCCCCAGCCCCTCTGCTGACTGCGGGGTGCACAGGCTGGGACATGGGTCTCTTTTCATCCCTGATGCCCCAGCCCCTCTGCTGACTGCGGGGTGCATAGGCTGGGACATGGGTCTCTTCTCATCCCTGATGCCCCAGCCCCTCTGCTGACTGCGGGGTGCACAGGCTGGGACATGGGTCTCTTCTCATGCCTGATGCCCGAGCCCTCTGCTGGCTGCGGGGCGCATGGGCTGGGACACGTTGCACTTCCCTGTCCTTGTCCTCTTGTCCCTCTGCTAGTGGTAATGCTGTTCTTGAGGAGTTTCTGAAATATACCTTGCTTTCCCCAGTTCCTAAGTGTTAAGGTTGGTTTCACTTGGAAATGCCCAGTTAAATATACTTTGCCTCTCTCTCCTGCCCCACCTTTAGGTACAGCATCTACAAAAAGTACTAACCAAGAAGAGAGATCCTGTTTCTCATGTTTGTTTCATTGAAGAAATAGTTAAGGTATGTCTAAAGAAGAATAGTTGTGTCTCGCTCATGCAGAAAGTTGGAAGATATCAGCAAGCGATAGGGTAACTGTATATCAAAGGCAATGTATTTATTGGCAGCTACAAATTTCCCTTGCAAGGAAATGGCAGCAGGGGTGTGGTCTAATTTCTGAAGTGTACTACACACTTTGTATTTCTGGCATGTAAGTGATGGCTTGTAATGTTTCCAAAATTTCCACTAGAAAGTAGCCTGAAGTATTTTGGTATTTAAGAAATTTAAACAGTAGTCATGATAGCACTCTCACTTAAGGCCACAGAACTCATCCCATTATTAGTTAGCTCCACGATTTTCTTTGCTGTGTCCACTTTTCATGTTGTAAGATCTCCTTGTCCTTTACTAGCTGCTAGCTTTTGGACCATTAGGACTCCTTTCAAGGCAGGGAAATCTCTGATTCTACATCTTAGTCACTAATTTTGAAGTGCTCTTATAATTGTTAACAGAATAAGGAATTATAATCCTATTTATTATTAAAGCCTAACCTTGAATGTGTTAAATAAAAATATTAGTATGCTCCCATTAACATGCCACCATTTCCAGCCAGAATAAAAATCTTAATGCAAAGTATTTATCATTTGTAAAGTTTGGCTATGTCTAGAATAATGACTGTCTTCCTAATTTAAGAGTTCAGCCTTTTATGTTTGTTTCTCTGTGTGAGTACATGTGTAAGTGTGTGAGTATACATGTGAGTATGCCTGTGTACATGTGTAAGTTTATGAGTATGCATATGAGTATGCATGTGTACATGTGTAAGTGTGTGAGTATGCATGCGAGTATGCATGTGCACATGTGTAAGTAACATATGACATGTGTTGGTGCGGGTCCCTACACATGTGGACACCAGAGGGAGACATCAGGGCCCCGCCTTTTCATTCTCTGCCTTATTTGAGCCTGGAGCTAGACCGGCAGCCTCCTGTCTGTGCCCCAGTGCTGGGGTTGTCCACAGAGAAGTCCTGCCCACTCTTCCCTGCGTGCTGGGGGCTTGAATTCAGGTTCTCATGCTTTCCTGAAAGGCATCCTTCTTACCCATTAAGCCATCTCTCTAGCTCTGGGCTTGTCTTTTAAATCTGTGAGAGCATATTGTAAAAATAAGAGAAAACAATGTAAATAATTCTTAATGAAAAATGTTTCTTACATTATGGGCTTTTTATGATATCTATTTAGAAATTACGCTTTTTTTCCTAAAGATATCAATAGTAATAAATATTTTTCTTTTTACATTAAAATCCAATAGAACTTAAAAGTAATTTGTTTGTTTATTTATTTATTTATTTATAGTCTGTATCAGAAATTCAGCGAAAGGTCACTTAAACGACGCTTCCCATTAGTTTTACTGTATGGTGCAGCTAGCTATAGGAATAATGGCTGTAAGTAGGAAACTGAGCCTCTCTTCCAGATTTCCTTGCTAGGAACCAAGCAGTTCCCATGCTTTTGCAACTCACTGGAGACTAGAATACAATTTCTGCGTTTGATAGTTCTTTTGGCAAATTCTTTCTTTTTTCAAAAACTTTTCATTATCTCCTATGTTATAGTTGTTGTAATTAATGTCTGTTACTGTTCAATTTTTAAGTATTGATACTTGAAGTTTTAAATTTTACTTTAAAATATTTAATTTTTAGAGCAACTTTAGTTTATAAAATGCTAAATAGAAAAAGTGAATTATGCGAAACCCAGGGAACTGTAAAATGATAAGGCTAGAAGTAAGCTTCAGTAATATCCTTAGTTGTTCATGAGTTGTGACACATATACTACACCACCTTAAGATACTGTTTGTAAATGCTTCATTATGTAGATGTGTATTACCTTATGTCCTT
Source organism: Mesocricetus auratus (assembly GCF_017639785.1). Classification (NCBI taxonomy): domain Eukaryota; kingdom Metazoa; phylum Chordata; class Mammalia; order Rodentia; family Cricetidae; genus Mesocricetus; species Mesocricetus auratus. The sequence continues at coordinate 82,834,804 of NW_024429186.1, forward strand.
ATGCTTCGCTATAGAGCCATACAAAGTAGTCGGACTTTTTCCCTTCCCTAAACCCCAACTTTATACTTGACATTTTCATAATAATAGTGTTAACGTTTTAGCCTTTGGAAAGCTGAATTGTTAAGTTCTGCTTTTTTTGTTTGTTTGATTTTGTTTTTTTAAGGCAGGGTTTCCTCTGTGTAACCCTGGCCATTTTGAAACTCACTCCATAGACCAGGCTTGCCTCAAACTCACAGAGGTCCACCCACCTCTGCCTCCTGAGTGCCAAGATTAAAGATGTGTGCCTCCAGCTCTCCCTATAAGGTCTGCTTTCTTAGTACTAATTCAGACAATGTCAAAGGAAGGCAGTATACTGATTAGTGACTTAAGCCTTGACTTCCCAGCACTAAACTCTGTCTAAACTGATCATATGCTATAGCCTTTCAGAGCCTCAGCTAATCAAATGGAAATGGTTATGTTGCCACTGAAATGAGATACTCTGAGTAGGAAAAAAAGAAGTAAAATCCAGATATAGCAGTTCGTTGTACCAGGCTCAATAATGATAGGACAGTGGGCAATAATAAGACTCAATGGTATGATATGATAATTGCTATTTCAGTCTTAAAATCCTACAGTACAGTTTTTTTTGTTTGTTTGTTTGTTTGTTTTTGGTTTTTCAAGACAGGGTTTCTCTGTGGCTTTGGAGGCTGTCCTGGAACTCACTTTGTAGACCAGGCTGGCCTCGAACTCACAGAGATCTGCCTGCCTCTGCCTCCCGAGTGCTGGGATTAAAGGCGTGCGCCAACAACACCCGGCTACAGTACACTTTTTAAGGTTCATACGCTTATCAAAAGCTAGGTAATAAAGAACCCTGAAACATGAGGAAACCAGTTTTATTTTAAAACTTTTAGTTTTTGCCACGCTGTGGTGGCACAGGCCTTTAATCCTACTATTCGGGAGTCAGAGGCAGGTGGATTTATGTGAGTTCAAGATCAGCCTGGTTTTCAGAGCGAGTTCCTGGACAGCCAGGGCTACATACTGAGAAACCCTGTCTTGCAAAGCCAACATAAAATAAATAAGTAAATAAATAAATAAATGTTTAGTTTTCAGCTTGGTTATAGCTAAGATGCTTGATTCTGGGTGTGAGGAAGGGCAGTGTGTATAACATCTGTAGTTTAACAGTGTGGGTGTTCTGACGAGGTAGTTTCTGCTTTGCCTTATTACCTTGGAGGCGGTGTAGTCGATGTCCATCCTGTTGTCAAGAACACATCAATATGGAGCAATAAATTGGGTTGGATATAAGATGATCCTGGACCAGTTATATGTAGTATAGTAAATAAAGCCTGTGGATATTTTGGTAGAAGTGTGGAGCCGTTTCAAAGCTCTTAATTACCAGAAGTGACTAATTCTGCTACTGGTCATTTCATAAATGCCTTGTAAAAATTAACCTGTATTACCTTGATATGCTCACGTGAAACAGCACACTCACACTCGTCAGTTCATGCATCTGTTCAATTCTCTATTTTCCTCTTTCTGTAGTGTTTCCTATAACTTCCATGAATGAGTCAATAATTTCTTTAAAAGGAAAGGTTTGAGGCCGATGATTAGACACTAGGTGTTCAAGTTTAGGGATAGATGGATGGCTCAGTGGTTAAGTGTGTCACCACCTGGCCTCTCTGAGTTTTCTGCAGCTCCACTTCCAGGGGATCTGACACCCTCTTCTGGACACCCTCTTTTGAGCACCAGGCACACACATGCTGCACAGACATACATGCAGGCAAAACATTTGCAACCCTTAAAATAAAATTAAAAAATCTAAATTTGGAAAAAAAAGTTTAGGATAGCAGAACAGAAGAGTTTGTTACTTTTGGCCCAGCAAGAGTTCCAGTATCACTGTAGAGTCAGACTACTTTGTAATAAAATTGGCTCTAAAGTATCTAGCAAATTATAGACAACATAGTGAAAACAGGCTGTAGATTTTCATAGACAGAATTAAGCCAGCTTAATTGCATTGGGATGTAGAATGATACTTTCATTTTCTAGGCCAACAATAAGCCAACAATTTTTATCTTCCAACAGAGTTTTGTAATCATGTGTGTAGGATGCGTTAAGCTAACTTTGGAATGTGTTCAGCATTTTAAGCTGCTGTAGTACTAATGAGAATTTTAACTATGCCAAGAATGTGTTTTATTTTGCCCTTTTAGACATAGCATATGATTCAATAATAGCATGGAAACTCTAATTAGAAAAGTTTAATGCACCCAAATTCAAAACCTTAACATTGTACATAAATATGCAACCTGAATGTGGCTTCTTAATGTATTAAAGAGCTGAATCCAGGTAAGTCTGTTAGACAGAAGATATAATATTACTGGAGAGTACTCTGTCTGTACAGGTTGGGTGATTCATGTATATTTTTTTTCTTTTGGAGACAAGAACTCTTTAATATAGCCTCATAGCCTTGGCTGTCCTGGAACTCACTTTGTAGACCTGGCTGGCCTTGAACTCACAGAAATCCTCCTGCCTCTGCCTTCTAAGTGCTGGGATTAATGGTGTATGCCACCACCACCTGGTGAGATGAGATAGCCCTAAGGCCTTATCACTATAGCAGAAGCAAACGAGTAGCAGAGAAGCCTTGCATGAAGTTGATACTATGTCACAGGAACAAGCAAGGTTATGGATGCTAACAATGCCTCTATTCCCACCAGAAACAACTACCAGCCTTTGGTAAAGGAAAGCATCTGTAGCTTTAGTCATCAGACTACTGCATGTACTACAGTCCCAGGCAGTATCAGTTCACAGTGAAAAATGCCCAGTCCTCTAAATTGAATGCTGTTATTGATATCTAACAGGAAAAAAAAAAAGCAAAGAAACTCTTAGACTTTGAAAATGTCTCTAGCACACTACAGATTTGGTATATTAGAATTATTTGATAAACTAAGTAAATAGTTGAAAATAATAGGAAAATTGAAAAACAAAATTATCAAATATTATTTTTAAAAGTAGCCAAATAGAACATTTGAAAATAAAAATCATTGGGAGCTGGCAAGATGACTCAGCAGATACAGGTGACAGCCATGTCAGCCTGAGTTTGAACCCTAGAGCCCATATGAAGGTAAAAGCAGAGAAGTCCTCCTCTAGTTGTCCTTCGACCTCTCCACATGCAGCAGGACACATGTACCCACATGAACACACAGTACTAAAGCGAGTGAGTAAACAGGCGAGATAAAGGTCAGCAGGTTGTTTAAGCAGCGGTGTGTGCAAACCGACAGAAGCTAGAGGCCAGGCACAGAGTTAACGCCAATGTAAAACCGGATAGTCGAGTATGATTTTAATGTAGACCTCATTGGAAAAAAGGAAGCCAGGGAGTATAAAAGACAACCTCTGCTATCATCTAACTCATTCAAGAAAACGCTGGACAGAATCCAAAATTCATTCCTGATGGAAGTTCTTTATAAAGTAAGACTAGAACTATCATTTCTCAAGCTGGTAAAAAGTTCCGATGAAAAACACAAATGGGTAACATTTTCAATATAATGGTAGAACCAGATACTTTTTCCCTCAGATAGTGTAGAAGACAAGGGTTTCCTTTCTGTTTACGCGTGTTTCACATTGTTCTGTCTGTTGCAGTCGGTAAGAAAAAGAAACAAAAGACTTCCTTTTGGGAACAAAAAAATTAAAGTATGTCATAGGTGACATGATTACCTTCAAACATGTACAGATGTACACATACATGGTGTCTTACCCAGATGCAAACTCACAAAATCCAATGTCAAAGACGATAATAGAGCTATTAAGTTACTTTTGCATTGCTACAGAATACAAAATACACAACCCCTATGATGTCTTTGTCAGTGTTCTGTTGCTATGAAAGGGCACCATGACCACAGCAACTCATAGAAGGAAATATTCAGTTGGGATCTGCTTACAGTTTCAAGGGTTTGGGCCGTCTTTATCCTGACAGGGATCATGGGGAGACACAGGAGACACAGTGCTGGAGAAGCAGCTGACAGTTATGCATCTGGATCTGCAGACACAGGAAGAGAGAGACACTGTGCCTGGTTTGGATTTTGAAAACCTCAGAGTCCACCTCCAGTGACACATTTCTTCTAACAAGGCCACACCTCCTAATCCTTTCAAATAGTGCCACTCCCTGGTGGCCGAACCTTCAAATGCACGAGCTTATGGGACCGTTCTTATTCAGGTTGACACATAACAATAAAGAACCTAGCTCCACTTTCTCTATTTCTACTGTCATTTACAGGGAATTGAACCATATTAATTTTAACAATTATACTGTTTTTATGTAAGGATACCTTTATTTCTCAGAGATCAGTTTATTTCTTCAAAGCCATTGTTCTTTTACTTACTCTCTAATAGTTCACAGAGAAAAAGAATGAAGATGATAAGGTCAGCGTGGCTGATTGGAGCAAACAAACAGTGAATGGGTTTTTTCTTATTTTAGTATAATATCTCTAAATTTAAATTTCCATAAAAATTAAAGTTTATATAAAAACATGAGGATACTATGAAGAACTAATTTTAAGATGTACGTAGAAATGAACACATTTCTAGATAAATAACAACCTTGCAAGTGTCAACTTAGAATTGGAAAGCACAATCTATTTTCCTGTAGCTTTTAAAGAAATTGTGCCTGCTGTTTACACTCTTACCATCAAGAAAACCGTCAGCCCAGATACTTCTTTAAGTGTATTTTACAAAGAATTCAAGGAAGAGATTATTTTGTTATCCTCAAGAAGAGGAGTACTCCCCATTTACCCAACCCATTTAGTCACTCTGTTACACCTTAATACTAATCACAAAGACGAGAAGGAAAGTTATAATCCAGTCCTACTCAGAAGTATACATTGAAAAAAAAGCTACAATATTAATTACTGCAACAGAGCTCAGCAGTATTACTGTCTTGATATAGAGGACGTATTTGACAGTTAATGTATGAATGTCTAACAACAACAACAACAACAAAAAAAAAGCATTAAAGAGACACTAGAACCTTTCAGTTAGACATTTGGAATTCCAGTTCCTCATTTGGTTCCTTTTTTGTGTGTTTGTTTTGTGTTTTTCTAAAAGCAGGGTTTCAAGACAGAGTTTCTCTGTGTAGCCCTGACTGTCCTGGAACTCACTCTGTAGAACAGGCTGGCCTCGAACTCAAGAGTTCTGCCTGCTTCTGCCTCCCTAGTACTAGGATGAGGGCATGTGCCACCACGCCTGGATCCTCATTTGATTCTTGGTTAGCAAATATTTTCTTCCCCCGTGCCTGTCTTTTTACTTTATTGACTATTGTCTGTATGTGTGTATACGTGTATTCCACTCATGTGTGCATATTTGTGTTTGCACATGTGTTGACATATGCATGTAAATGAGGCTACTCAAATTACTAGCTTAAAGCCTATTTCATCTCACATAGAGTGCTGTCTAGGACCAGCAGTGCTTTCGCAGCCTGAGTAACTGGATCACAAAGGACAGGATTTGAGTTTGGAGAGACTTGGCTGTCTGTCTGTCTGTCTGTCTGTCTGTCTGTGTAGACAATGAAACTTTATTTAAAAGCCAAGCCACTTGGAAAATATATTGCCGGCTTGACAGGAAACAGATAGTATATCACTGTTTCAAGTAATTAACTGGTATAAATACAACAAAGTACCTATCCCAAAGCTAAGCTGCCATGTTGGGGCAGCAGCAGTGCTCTGCAGAGCGCAGGTAAAAACGGCCTTTGGTAAGGTGTGTGCCTGTCTTGCTCTGTGTTGATCCTAGTTTTCCTTGGCTCAAGTTGCTTACTTTTAAGCCTCCTTGTTGCTAGTGGATTACCTCTATAAGGCTCTGTTAATTCAGGGGCCTGTGTGAATAATAATGGGTTTGAACTTTTATCTGTGAACTCTAGGTTTTTCCCAAGCCTAGAACTTCTCAGCAGTTCCTATTAGACTGGTTACTCTCAGCTACTAGTGTGTGAGTGACAGTCAGATCCCATTGCTGCTTATGGGCATATGTTACCTTGCTGCAGAAATCAGTGAAGGAAACTTCTCCACGCAGAACAACACTGCCCTGTTTCTTCAGGGGCTTCCAGAATAACAAAATTTGAAGAAATGAACTTTCCCATCTTTATGGCCAGAAAATACAACCTTGAGAAGTTTTTCAAATTGCTCTGTGTCTTAAATCCACTTTGTGCCACTGCATATAAGACAAAACCAAACAGAAAAGATCTGGAACGGAACCTTTTCCTACCTGGGTTTTGTTACAGAGCACGTTCAGGTTAGTGGTAAACGGAAGCTTGGCAGCAGATACATCTCTCCTCAAAATAACCAGCAGGCTGAGGAGACCTGCTGACTTGGATGTCTGTGCAGTGGGAACTTGAGCCCTTGGGACAAAGGCAGTCTCTAGTGCCAGAGCAAGCAGGAGGGATTCTAGGATCTAGACTTCTCCCCTGTGCTTATATCTGTGACCCACATTTTAGCATCCCCTTCTTTCCACCTCACCTTCCAAGATCCAGATGCAAAGCAACTGTGTCAGAGGTTAGCGCCATTTGCCTGGAACTTGTGTGTCCCGTTTTCCACATTGATAAACTCTGTTTAACAGACTAAATGTTCATTCTTCCTTTTAAATGGCCTCCAGTAGCCCCATGGCCACTGGCAATCAGCTCTACTTCCCGTGGAGAACAGAGTCGGACGCCTTCATCTCCTTGGTCATTGCTGGGATGAGGTGCGTGTGGTCATCCACACACTGGGCACAGCTGCCAGCCGTCACTTCACCTGCAGCTCTCTACGCCCTGAATCCACGGTGTCTGACTTTGTCACTGCTGCACCAGGCCAGCCGGTCCTGGAGCCTTTCCAGCTCACTGGTCACCAAGGCCTGGGCTTGAACCAGAGCCTGGCATCGCATTGCACTGGTGCACCTGCTGCACAGGTGCCTGGCTGTCCCACAGAAGCTGGCACTGCACCCAGACACGAGGTCTCCACCTCTTACCACAGTGTCCACAGCCTCCTGCGTCAGAGTCGCGGCACCTCCACATGGCAACACCTCATCTGTCGTTTGTCTGTCCCTCCATCCGTCCATCTATTTTTTTAGCTCGTTTTTTTTGGGGAGGGTGGTCAGGCAAGATGAGACTTAACCCCTCAGGGTTATTTTTTAGCAAAGTGAACTTTTTTCTTTGTCTTATGTTTGCAAATCCAGGATTTCTCTGCTTTGAGTTCAGAGGGTGATTAAGAACTAATTTAAAATTCATATCCATTTGGTGTCTTTGATCGAGTCTGCCGGCTTCCTCATTGCTGACACTCTCTCCACAGAGGTCTCTGGCACAGACTTTTCCCTGAGTCATTTGCGTCCTCATCACTTTTGATCTTAGCCTGGCTCTATGCATCTCTCTGGCCTTTTCTCAGTCAGCTTACTTGACTTAGGAACACTTTGTCAAGGTTGGAGAAAGGGTGTCCCTTATCACCCTCACTTAATACCTTTGTCTAGAAGTACAAGGAAGTTGTACCCTTTCTCCCAGGGTCCTCCTCTGTTTGTTCTTATTGACAGACGTTTCTGTTTCACAAGCCGCTCTCAAATAAACACACCAAAGCTTGTGTTGATTACAAATGATCGGCTAATGGCTCAGGCTTGTCACTAGCTAACTCTTCTATTGTAAAAATTAACCCATATTACTTGGCACCTTTTCTCATACGGCATGCCCGTCTGGCTTCTCTCTGCATCTGCTTGCTAGTCCCCAGCTCCTCTCTTCCTCCCAGCATTCTCAGTTTGGCTCTCCTGCCTAACTTTATCCTGTTCAGGTATTGGTCAGTCACTTTCTTTACTAGCCCAATCGCAGTGACACATACTCACACAGTGTAAGGGAGCATCCATGGTTCTGATAGGTACTTACTTTTCTTCAGTCTCCTCTAATAGAACCCCTCCCCCATGTTTACATCTGAGAACAACGCCCAAACCTGCTGTATTAGTCAGGGTTCTGCAAAGGAACCAAACTGATTAAGTGAATGCACATATATTAAAAAGAGATGTATTAGCATGGCCTATAGGCTGTGGTCTCCTGCCGGAAAGGCAAGGAAGCCAGTAGTTGTTCAGGGCATAGGACTGGATGTGCCAGCTGTTCCAATCTGTTGCTGGAGTTGTGGAGAAATCCCCAAGAGCTGCTGCCCTCCAGTCTACATTAGAATCAGAAGAAGTAGGTTCTAATACCAGCAAAGGAATGCCTCAGCAACAGGGCAGATGAGCTTACCAGCAAGAGCATGGGCAAACATGCAAAAAGCCAAAGCTTCCTTCTCCTGTAGTCTTTGTATGTGAGTTCCACCAGCAGGTTTGACCCGGATGTAGGATGAATCTTGACACCTCAGACGATCTAGTCAAGAAGTCTCTCATAGGTGTGCTCTGCTGCTGAGGCTTTGCTTGATTATCAATGTTGACAGCCAGCATTAGCTCTCACAGGTCCACCCTTTGTCAACGTAATCACATCCTTATGCCCTACTGAATTTCTAAAGGAAACAAGAACCAGGCTACCATTATTCTAGCATGATATAACTATCTTATGTGTAGCCACAAATGCATTATTTATTTTAGAATACACATAAATGTACCTCGAGAAATGCTTCTCAATCAATGATGTATGATAAATAAAGAAAACAAATAATGCCTGCTTAATATGTGTTTATGTATACAAAAGCACATTCTTTTGGTGATAGGGCAAAAGTACTCATGCCACTTACAACCGTGCTTAACTGGTATTTTTAACTACCTTCCTCTGCTACCTATTCTATATTTCATTTACCTTCAGCTAGCACCTTAGCAGACCTTGGTGCTTTTCCTGGAGAAGTGACCTATACTTTTATTTCTGAAGGGTCTGTTGTTAGCATAAAGTTTGAAGGGGGACCTTGGGTTGGGGACCTTGGCAGGCAAGGGTGACTGAGGCAGGGAACAAACACGCCAGTCAGACAGAACTGAGTGAGAAGTTTTACTAGAAAGGGGAGGGAGGGGGAAGGAAAGAGAAAAGCGGTAAAGAGACACAGAGAGAGGACAGAGGAGAAGAGGGAGACAGGAAAAGTCCTGTCTGCTCCAGAGGAACAGCAGGAAAGAGCAGAACGAGGAGAGCAGGAAGAGAAAAGAGCCAGAAAGAGAGCAGAGCTGGAAAAAGCGTAAGTGAGAGGGGTCTGTGCTTTAATGGGGTCTGTTACACTCCCTACAGACTAGTACTCAGGGAACCCTGGGCTGACCAGAGTACTGCCTGCGTGCATTCTGCCACGTGACAGGGCCAGGCCAGCATAGTGCCTGAATACCAAATTCTGTTTGGATTGGTTCCTAGTAGTTTCAAATAGACTTTAATTGCAAGACATGGTAACATCAAGAGACACCCTAAAGGTGGTCCTGCACTCCAGACATAATATTCCCTACCTCCACTATGCAGAAGCAATCCAAATTCCCCCTGGCAGTCTGAATCAATCACTCCTCTAACAGTGTTAACCCTTTCTTTGTCTGTTGGTTTAAGGCATCCGAGTACCAAACTACCAAGACTCAAGCTTCCAGTTCAATGGAAGTGCTCTGGCAGGAGTAATCCCCTGTCTGGAACTCAGACTTTAGGCCAGTAGAACTTAAGGCTTTTGGGACAGGAAGCAAAAATTGTCCTAGTTTGTCATTAGGGGTGATAGTGAATGAAAGAAACCATTTTCTCACCTGCTTGATTCATGAACAGGTGAATTGCAGCTATGAGAGACACTGTGTATTATCTTGGATGCTGATTCAAAGCATCTTCCGGAATACCCTGCCACAGCCCTTCAGGCTCATGTAATTCATCTATTACTGTGTCTTGAAGAATTCATTCTGCCATTCTCTCAGGCCAGCTGCTTCAGGATGGAGGGGAACATGGTAATATCAGTAGAATCAATGAGCATAGGACCACGGCCATACTTCTCTGGCTGTGAAGTGAGTTCCTTGGTCAGAATCAATGCTGTGTGGCATACAGTGACAGTGGATAAGACATTCTTCAAGTCCACCGGTGACAGTTGGTGCTGAAACATTTCATGCAGGACTGCAAATCTACTTCTATCTTAATTATTCTTCTGAACCTGTAGTTCCTATGAAATGACCCCTAAGTATCTCTTTTCTCATGCCACATGTGGTTCTGCCATTTCCATGTAACACAAATGAGCTTAATTTGATCTTACTCTTAAGCCAGAGGCTTTCATTTATTTATATAAAGCAATATTTTATAAAAGTATATCTGTTGGTGTAGATGATCTTCACTTGAGTGCCCTGCAGGTTCTAGAAACATCATTTCCCTTAGCTCATCTGTCTCTGCCCACAGGTGGTTCCTTCTGGAGTTCCGTTTTGTTTGCAGACATCTTTCTGGCCCTTCTAAAATATATCTTGTCTCAATGCTTCATTGCCTTTTAACCCAGTCATATCAACGCCTTACATACTGCTCTTGCTGCTCTAATAATATGGCCTTAGAAAAACCCTCTTGTACCTAGAGTTGTTCTTTATTAAAATCCTAAATTATATCCTTGTCTATAAGTTCAACCACTCATATTATCAATCAAACTTCCATATTAGGATCAGAGTGTTTTCCCTAAAGTCTGGATCGTGACGATATTTCTTTGTGATCCCCCTCAAGTGACTTAGCAGGGTCTCTTGTGATGAAAGGTACCCCTGGATCTTGCCCTTGCCTTTCCTGACATCCTTACCCCCTCTTTTCCAAATATATTCACATGTGGTTTTCATCTGTCTCTCTCCAAGGTTACATACTCTTCTTTTCCATATGAATATATATGGAATACACACACACACACACACACACACACACACACACACACACACACACATGAAGAATTCCATGGCTATCCCTCCAGCTCACATGTGGAACACAAAAGGCACAGTGATGCACCCATCCACTCAAAGTAGAGCAAATTTTCTTCATTCTGCAGTCAAATTTTTCTCACTTCAAAGTCTATAATTCACTATACTAGATGGGGGACTTATTCCTTATATTAATACACAAACAGGTGATGGTCGCTTCAGATAACCTAAAAACTTTCCCTACATTAGTACTTATTGAGTAAATAACTACAGTTTCTTAAAATCTTTATGTTGATTTTTGTTTAATCAATTCCTGAAGTTTAGAATTCTAAATTGATTTTTTAAACACTAGCCTCAGAAGATATATCTTCATTTTTGCTTCAGAAAAGTGAGAAATGACATCATCTAAGATTAAAACTCTTTTTTGTGGGAAATAAAAGCCCAAATGGAGTCTTTGATGGACTTGAGACCTGTAGTGCTCAACCCACCAAGGAGATGAAAGCAGACCAATGATCACACGGGGCAGATGTGCAAGGACACAGAAGGAAAGCATAGAAGGCCGGGATGAAGCGAAGCAGCCTGTGGCACCCGCATCCTCTGTATTGGCTTCTCAGCAAAAGGCAACGCTGTAAAAATGCAATGTCAACATTGTATTTCACGATCACCTCCAGTAGCAAACAGTGTAGAAGGAGTGAAATGAAATTAGAGACCATTTCAAAAATCTGAGATGTGAAATGAAATAGACTTTCCACAGAAAATATAATTAACTTATTAGCTAAAATACTAATTTTACTTATATTTTTCAGTTACTAAATGTTGAAAATATTTACTCATTTCAACATGTAAAATTTCTTCAGATTATCTGTAGAGAGAAAATTTCTTAGTCTGTGGAAAGTTTCATCCTAAAATATGTTTTGAACCATTTCTTTTTTCACCCAACAGGAAGAGTAGCTCACACTTTCTTTTCACATGTATGATATACCTCAAAAAGCCAAAGTTGGAGCTCTCTTAAAAATTTCAGCTGTCAAAACAAGTTGATTTCTTTCTTTCTTTCTTTCTTTCTTTCTTTCTTTCTTTCTTTTTCTTTTCTTTCTTTCTTTTTTTTTTTTTTTTGTATTTATGAGACAGGGTTTCTCTGTATTGTTTTGGAGCCTGTTGGTCCAGCCCGGCCTCGAACTCACAGAGATCTGCCTGCCTCTGCCTCCCGAGTGCTGGGATTAAAGGCGTGTGCTGCCACCGCCCGGGCCAAATTGATTTTAATAGTATATTTAGAGCAGACTTGGTGAAACATGCCCATAATGACAGCGCTCTGAAGTCTGAGGTAGCTGAATTGTGGTGAGCTCAAGGCCAGCATAAACTACATCATGAATCCCTGTCTCAAAGAACCAAAAAAAGAAAAATCATTCTTGCCTTCTTGAGGTGGTCAGAAATTTGATATCACTGTCTTTGGACTGTAGTCATGGTATATACATACTGTCTTCTGAGGCTCAATAACATACTAAAATAATAATGAATATTTTATTCTAAAATAGGTAGTAGGAGCCAATGTCATGTGTAATGTCCATAGTATTTTACTTCCTTCCGGTCAGTAGTGCACATGAGCTGGGTTTTCTCAGCATCCTTGCTAAAACTCACTATGTTTGGCTTTGCTGTTTTGCTTTGGCTTTCTGTTTGTTGTCACTTGTAGCCTATGTGGGCCTGGAACACCCAAGTTATGTGAGGCAGACTCTTAACCCCTGATCATCCTGGCTCCACAAAGCTGTTGAAATTACAGACTTCTTGTGTCCTACCTGTTTGGATAGTGGCCATACTAATGCATGCAAAGTGGGTGTCTTTGATTTGTACTTCCTGCCAGTTCCTGATGTTTTCTTTAGTTCTTTTCTGTATTTTTAATTGACAGTGGAGGCTGCTGCTGCTGCTGCTTCTTCAACTTCGTCTTCTGTTGCTGCTGTTGTATTATAGAGTAGTGTGTTTTAGGGAGTAATCCCTCATAATGTCTGTGGTTGGCAAATATTTTTCCCATCCAGTTGATTTAATTTCAGTTTGATGCCAGAACCATTCCCAGTAATTATTGTGATATATGTTGTCTTGGAACTGCTTCACACTTTCTTTTAGGGATTCTGCTCTTTTAAGTCTTGTTAAAGTCTTCATTTTAGTTAATATTTATTATGGGTAAGGTATAAATTCTGTTTCATTATTTAACACCTGTATGTCCAATTTCTCAACACATTTGTTGGTAAGCCTATATTTTTCTTATTCACCATATTCTCTAACGCTTTGGGCTACTGATTTTGTGATACTGGTCTTGTATCTGTCTCTACACTAGTAGTTTTGATGACTGCAGTGAAGTCAGAAAGTGTTAAGGCTTCAAGAAAGATACTTGGATATTTGACACCTGTAAGATTCCATGTTATTTTAAAGTTTTTTTTCCCTGTTTCTGGGAAAAGAAAAAGGCATTGGGATTATCTTAAATCTGTAAATCACTGTCAGTACTTTGAGCATTTAAGTAATAAAGGCTTCCAGTCCACCTCAGAGGATGTCTTTCCATTTATTCTTTAAGTATTTTATGCTTGATATTGTTTTGTTCATTTTCCTTTCAGGTTGTTTACTGTATGTGTCTAAATACAGCTGATATGTGTTGACATTTTACAGATTATATAATTTTATAATTTACAGAATTATATAAATTCATTTATTCTAATGAGATTTATTATGAACTGTTTAGAGTTTCTACATACTAGATAAGTAGAAGACTTATACAAATGGAGGTCTTCTGTTTCTTTTTCTGCTGACTGTTCCATTAGGACTTGTGGTATTTCTGTGATCAAGGTGGGTGTATAGTTCATATGTGGCTATGTTATGTTGATGTAAGTTCCTCTGATTCCTAGTGTTTTGAATTTTTTAATTATGAAAACATGTTGAATTTTGTTGAATGCTTTCTGTACACCAAGGGTAAGGATCCTGGAATTTTTTTTTTATTTTTTCTAATTAATAAGTCATACTTCTTTAGTATAGAAAAACATGTTTAAGATACATGAGAGCTAGCATAGTAATCCCAGCTAGGAAGGTGGAGGCAGGGAATCTCCAATTTTATGCCACCCTGACCTAAACAGTGAGTTCCAAATTAGCTTTAGCTATGAAGAGAGACCCTACTTCAACAAAAGAAAATATATGATATATGAGAGATGAACAGAATATGTAAATATATGACTGTTAGGAATTTGAATAGATTTTGCAGGGTCTTAGCCCAACCATTGAAGGCTGAGCTGAGTCCCAGGAAGGGTAAACCCTTTCCCTAGCCTCACAGGATCCCAGAGACAGTCAGATGCAGCGGGGAGTCTAGTCAAGCAGGAACTTGTCCCACAGCAAGCATCTTTTAAAACAAAAAACCTGCAAGGGGGAGGCAGCCAGCCAGTGGTTTTAAAGGTCAGCCTGTCATGCACCTAGGTGCCCGATGCTTTACCTAGTTAAATCGAGCTGTTCATGCAGTGACCTCATCTGGTTTGATCTAGGCAACCAATCATCTTGTTTTGTAAACAACTCAGAACTTGCCCGTCTGATTTCCTCTCAGCCCCATCTTTAGCTCATGTACCCTACAGATTTCTGTCATTTTATATAAGAAATCAATTCCTTTTTCATATATGTATAATTTTTCATCTGCATAAGTTCAAAACCATTAGTATTCAAGAAGAAGCAAATAACAAAAATGCAAGTGTGCATAAGTATGAAATTACAGATGAGTATTTTTTCACTGAAAATTTTTTCAAATTAGGATTTAATTTTTATCACACTGATAGTATTTCATTGTTAGAACATATTTTCTATGGTTACTTTGAACCGTATGAAATTGGTATTTTGGGACTTCAAAACTAGTCAAATACTAGTAATTTGATATATGACAGACATGTAGAAGTACCTTAATATAGTTGTTAAATTTTTATCAAATGTACCTTTTTTCTAAAATTAAAATAGTTTTCTTTTCCTAATTGAAGCTATTTTGACATTTTTATTTGTGTGAGTGGATAGTTGGCCTGCATGTACAATGTGTGCTGTGCGCCGTGTCTGTAGATGACACAAGCAGTGAATCCCAGCCGTGAGTGCAGCCCCGGGAGCAGCCAGCACTCCTCAGTGCTGCACCGTCTCTCCAGCCTCCTTTTTCTTTCCTAAAAATTCTGTGTATCAATACTTGCCCTGCCTTTCCAGAGTCTATTCATAAAACATCCTCAAAACTGAGTACAGGTACCCTAATGCTTTTAATTAGTAGTGATTCTGCATTTTTGTTTTTCTTTTAAAAATTATATCAAGACTTTGAATATTCTCAATTGCAATGCAGCCATCCTTGACCTGAGTGTGTGCGCTTTGTCCTGTTACCCCGCCAATGCTTGTGCATATCAGAGGATGAAACCACTAGCAGCGAGTACTCATTGAGGGTTTATGGTGTGTTGTACTGGCCCAAAACTTTATTAGCTTCTGCAATACTTGTAGTATTAATGCTCGATGGTTCTGCTGCCAGCCTATCTCATACATGAGGATTTGAGGACTGAGAATGTCCACACTCCTCACCCAAGGTCATGGGGCTAAGGAGTAGCAGAGCAGGATAGGATAGCAACTAATTACTTGAATGTAAGACAGATTTGAATCTTCTCTCTCCTTCTATGTGTGTGACTGAGTGTGTGTGAGTGAATGGTATGTGTCTGTTACCCTAGAGCAGGAGTTACCTGTAGTTGTGAACCACCTGCCCCGGGTGCTGGGAACCTCATGGCTCCTCTGGAAGAGCAGCCAGTGCTCTTAACTGTAAGTAGCTCTGCAGCCTCTGCCACACGTCTTCAAGTAAACAATGCACTCTTGTTGTGTATGTTTGGCTCACAGGATGGACAGCCAGAAATTCTGTACATGTTTTGGAGTGCAGTTACCCAGGCACTGTCTTCTCGCTTTCAAACAGCAACAAACTGTAAGTCACCTCCATTCAGATTCATTTCAAATGTTTACTTCCTTTAAAACTTCATACCAAAGATTTGCTGTATTGCTCTATAAAACAATTTTGTTATTATTCTGAAACCCTTGGCTGGTCAGCAATGGTGCATGCCTTTAATTCCAGCACTCAGGAGGCAGACAGTCAGATCTCTGTGAGTTCAAGGTTGGCCTGGTTTACAGAGGAAGTTCTAGGACAGCCAGGACTATTAGAGAAACTGTTTCATAAAGCCAAACAAACAAACAAACAAATAAAAAACCCTGTTGTTTCTCTTAGACTTTTGATTTTTTGAGATGGGTTTCACTGTGTTGTGTATCCCTGGCTGTCCTGGATGGAGCTCACTCTGTAGACTAGCCTGACCTCAAACTCAGAGATCCTTCTGTCCCTGCCTCTCTGAGTACTGGGATTGTAAGTGTGAACCACCACCTAGCTTAGAATAACATTCTTAATTTAGCTGAGTATTTCCTGTGTAGATATCATGAAGCAAATGATGTTAAAGGTTTAATTCTTTATTAGAATTGTCTTTTAATGAAGCTATAAAAATGAAGATTTGATATAAATAAAGAGATCACATTGTAAATCACAAGTTGATCATTAGAATCTGATTTCACTCAGGCTATCAGATGGCTGAGCAGTAAAGGCACCCGCCATTCAAGTTTTATTACAGGCTCCATATAAAGGCAGAGCAATCTTACATGATTTGTATGAAGTGCTGTTTTTGATATGCTAATCTAGATAAAGAGTGTTTCTTAAAAAAAAATGGTAGCAGGAACCGACTCCAGAGTTGTCCCCTCCCCCACTGTATATACATTCAATAATAACAAATTAAATTAAAGAAAAAGTAGTATTCACAAGTTTTCTTGTTTTTATTTCTTTGAGACAAGACCTCAGTATAGCACTCAGGATGGCTTTGAACTATGGTAGAGTAGCTAGAAAGAATGAAATATCTGAATCAGCTGAGTATGTGTCTAATTACCCAATTCCAGAAATAAATGTAAGTTTTTGAAAGGGCTTTAAGAGTTTGTATATAACCAGGAGGTGTAATCCAACACCTGAAAGGCAGAAGCAGATCTCTGAGTTCAAAACCAGCTTGGTCTACAGTGAGTTCCAAGACAGCCAGGACAGTTTGTGTGTAACTAAATTTTTATTCATGGCTTTTACTAAAATGGCCCACTATATAATGAACATTTCAGTCATGGAGAACCTGCAGTCCACTGAGCTGCTCCCTGCCTCCTCTTCAGTCTCTGGTGAATTATGCTAGACTTAGTTAAACAGCCACTTCATTGAGGACCGTGTGGCTGCTGTAAATCACCCCAGTCATGTTGTGAGAGTCCTGTTCATCTCTCTACGTTTGGTTTCTCATTTTAGTGAGCTTTGTTGCACTACAATTTGGATAGAGTAGAAGTTTCCAATTTTAACATAAAAGTCTGTGACTGCTAGGGAATGCTTACCTTCATTCATGTTTTCATCATTACAGGATTCTCTTTCCCACCAACCACAGGGACAGGGAAATGACAGTTGTCACAGTTCTTACTGCTGGTTTTGATGGCCTTGGTATTTTAAACAGCAAAGACATCAAAAATGAGATTGTATTTTGGAAAGCACTGTGAAACACAGGTTAAAAAGTTCTATTGCTGCCGAGTGACAGTGGCGCACGCCTTTAATCCCAGTACTTGGGGGGTAGAGACAGGCAAATTTCTGTGAGTTCAAAGCCAGCCTGGTCTACAGAGTTGGAGTTTGAGTTCTTTGTTGCTACAAAGCTACAGAGAAATCCTGTCTCAACAGCCCCCATCACACACCAAAAAAACTCTGTTGTTGATATTCATCTGTGTCTTCATTAGGTTTTCTCTTAGTGTTTTTTGTTTGGTTGGTTGTTGGTTTTGCTGTGAAGAGACACCATGACCATGGCAACTCTTACAAAGAAAATGTTTAATTGAGTTGGTAGCTTACTGTGCTGGAAGTTCAGTCCATTATCATCATGATGGTGAGCATGGCAATGGACAGCAGATGTGGTGCTGCTACATCTGGACCAGAAGGCAGCGCAAAGGCCATTGGCTGTCACACCGAGTGACTTGAGAAAGTACCTCAAAGCCCACAGTGATACACTTCCTCACATAAGACCACACCTACTCCTAAAGGGCCAAATAGAGATGCAAGGAAGTAAAACAAAGAATGCTTTGGTTCTTGGCCCTCATAGGACTTACAAGTCTAACGTGCAGTTGAAGTCTTAAAGCTGAGAGATGAAGAAACAAAGAATTGTTGAAACTATGTGTGTTCTGTTCTAAAATGTTTGTGTGTGTGCATGCGTGTGTCCATGTCCACCCGCCCACAGTTACTACACTGAAACCCAGGTCCCCAGTATGACTCTTGGGGCAAGAGCTTATTATGTGACTCTTTCTAGGGACTGTGAAAAAATGGCTTTTCACTATAGATGATTAAGGCTACTTATGCAAGCCTGAACGACTCCCAGCAGTCTCCCTGAGAATGCTTGGCAGCTGCACCATCAAAAAATCTTGTGCCAGTTACTTTTACTGTTGTAGAGGTGACTGGAATCTGCATGAGGAAAGGGGGCTCAGAACTTTCTGGTCTTCATTCCTTTTCTCCTGTCCCCCACATGTGGAGGGAAGTTATACAACAGAGGTGTTATAGAAGAAACAAAATTAAATGATGTCATAGTGTGGGGCTCTGATCTCATGGGATTTATATCCTCATAACAAGAGACACGAAGGAGGGAGTGAGAAACCAACCCAGCCACCCGTAAGCTTCAACCTACAGTCTGCCCTGCCTATGGGATGTGCTGGGATTGGTGCCTAGCCCAATTTTCATCAGAGAGGCTTCTTCCAGCAACTGATGGAAACAGATGCAGACCCACCCAAACAGGTGGAGTTTGGGGGATCCTGCAGAAGAGGGGGAGAAAGGAGTGTATGAGTCAGAGGGGTCAAGAGCAGCACAAGAAAACTCCCAGAATCAACTGACCCGGGCTCACAGGGGCTCAAGGAGACTGAACCTGACCCGGGCTCACAGGGGCTCATGGTGACTGAACCTGACCCGGGCTCACAGGGGCTCATGGTGACTGAACCAGGGAGCCCACATGGGACTGACCCAGGCCCTCTGCATATGTGTTACAGTTGTGTGGCTTGGTCCTCTTGTGAAACTCCTAACAGTGGGAGCAGGGGCTGTCTCTGACTCTTTTACTGGCTTTTGGAATCCTGCTTCTCATACTGGGTCACCTTGCCCAGGCTTAATATACGCAGAGATGATTAGTCTTACTTCATCTTGATACGTCATGTTTTGTTGATACTCATGGGAGAGCTGCCCTTTCCTGGATAGAAATAGAAGGAGAGTAGATTGGGGGGGGATGGGAATAGAATCTGGGGCAGGGGCTGTGAGGAGAGGAAACTGTAGCTGAGATGTAATTAACTAAAAAGGAGAGAGATAGCTGGGCAATGGTGGCGCACACCTTCAGTCCCAGCACTCGGGAGGCAGAGGCAGGTAGATCTTTGTGAGTTCAAGCCCAGCCTGGTCTACAGATTGAGTTCCAGGACAGAATTCAAAGCCACAGAGAAACACTGTCGAGAGAGAGAGAGAGAGAGAGAGAGAGAGAGAGAGAGAGAGAGAGAGAGAGAGAGAGAGAGAGAGAGAGAGAGAGAGAGAGAGAGAGAGAGAGAGAGAGAGAGAGAGAGAGAGAGAGAGAGAGAGAGAGAGAGAGAGAGAGAGAGAGAGAGAGAGAGAGAGAGAGAGAGAGAGAGAGAGAGAGAGAGAGAGAGAGAGAGAGAGAGAGAGAGAGAGAGAGAGAGAGAGAGAGAGAGAGAGAGAGAGAGAGAGAGAGAGAGAGAGAGGAGAGAGAGAGGAGAGAGAGAGAGAGAGAGAGAGAGAGAGAGAGAGAGAGAGAGAGAGCACATACATATGTGAAGGTCAAGGTATGTCTTCTTGAGCTATTTTTCTCCTGACATGTCTTGGGCACCAAACATAGATGTCCACGCTTGGTAACAAGTTCATTTTCCTGAGGAGCCACCTCACAGGTGCCTCATCTAGTTTCACAAGCAATGATGATAATGATGATGACACTGTTGGTGTCTGTATGGGAGACAAAGCAAGACAGACACACACACAGAGACAGAGTGAGAGAGACACCAATATAAACAAAGAGGGAGAGAGAGACAGACAGAGAGTTGAGTAACTAGCCCTCTGGAGGCAAGACAGTCTCATTAAGAAACTCAGTTCTGAACACCTTTCTTTCAAAGTAGATCCCTGGTTCCTCCCTTGGTCTTCAGCTCCATGTTTACTCTTGTTCAGTTGGGGTTTGAGAAAGCTCTTATCAACAGATCATTACTTTCCCTTCTGCCTTGAAAATCTCCTGATGTCTCCTCATTGGATGTCAGCTTCTTTCCCAGTCTAGTCAAAACTAACGTCACAGTGCTCCGTAGTTACTGTTTGTTCTCCTTTGATGCTCTTACCTGTATTTCTCATGACAGTGATGTCTTTTGTCTTCATTTTCATTCTGCTTTCATTGCTCAACTAAGTGAAACTAATAGTTCTGACTATTTCCCACCATTCTATTGAAATTGTTCTCATTAAGGTAACCAGTGACCTACTTCTTAATTGTCAGATTCAGTGTATGTTTTTTGTAATTACCTCTTGGGGTCATCTGTTTGTGAGTCAAAGAAGGTACTAAGAGAAATATAATTACTTTAGGCAGAGATTCTTGTTAATAGTTCATAGTTTGTATACCATATCTCCTGATATTATTATTACTTTAATAACTTCCTTTGGGAGAACTCCAAAGTGAGTTGTTTGTGAAGCATCGTCCATTTTGTAGCCTGCACAGCCCTGTAGTGTGTTGTAGTGCTGCTTCAAATCCCAGGCAGGCAGTGGTAAGGGATGCAACCATCTGCAGAGTTGAGGGTTACAGACAATGTAACAGATTGTCTAAGTAATATTTTGGCAGAATGTATCTGAGGGGAAGTTTCCCTAGTTAGGAACATGTTCTTTCTGATTATGCATGTTCATGCTTAACAAAAATATTCTACTAGAAAGTATAATTCGAGTGCCTGGGGACTGCCACAGAGCCTCTCCTCTCGACTGAAGCCATGCACCCCAGATTCCTGGTCTTCTCTTCCTCCAACAGGACCAGGGGACCAGACAAACTAGGCCTTGTATCCAGGCCTGCCTTGCAGTACCTGGGGACTGCTACAGAGCCTCCCCTCCTGGCGAGAGCCACACACCCCAGATACCTGGCCTCTTCCACAAATGGGACCAGACCCTGTAACCGGGCCTGCCTTCCAGTACCTGGGTTCTGTCTGGGGACTGCTACAGAGCCTCCCCTCCCAGGTGGAGCCACACACCCCAGATTCCTGGTCTTCTCTTCTACCAATGGAACCAGGGGCCCAGTGCCTGCAGACCGCCAGTGGGAGCCTACCCACCCCAGATTCCCAGTCTTCTTCTCCGCCCACAGGACCAAGACTAGGGACCAGGAAGAGAAGAACTACCAGAGCTTGAACCCACCGAAAGGGAAGTCTGGTCCCCTAACCACCAGACCATCAAGGGGCTCTTTCTGCACCCACTAGGAGAAGAGATAGGAAAGAGACAATACAAAAAACACTCAGCAACAGAAAAACAAATATGACACTGCCAGCTTCTAGAGACTCCACACCAGCAAGACCCCAACATTCCAATGCAAATGAAGCAAAAGAGAATGACCTTAAAAATAACCTCATGAAAATGATAGAAGCCCTCAAAGAGGATATAGGAAAATCCCTCAAAGAAATAGAGGAAAAGCAAACCAAAAACTGCAAGAAATGGAAGAAAAAGCAAACCAAAAAATTCAAAAAATGCATTGAATGGACGAAAAGACAAAGCAAAAACTGCTAGAAACAATTCAAACAGTGCAAGGGTCGAAAACTGAAATAGACACAATAAAAAAAAACACAATCTGAAGGAAGGCTGGAAATAGAAAAGCTGGGCAAATGGTCAGGTACTACAGATGCAAGCATAATCAACAGAGTACAAGAGATGGAAGAGAGAATCTCAGGTGTTGAAGATACACTAGGAGAAATTGATTCATCAACCAAAGAAAATCTTAAGTCCAACAAATCCCTAACACAAAACATCCAGGAAACATGGGACACCGTGAAAAGACCAAAGCTAAGAATAATAGATATTCAAGAAGGTGAAGAAAACCACATCAAAGGGACAGAAAACATATTCAACAAAATCATAGAAGAAAATTTCCCCAACATAAAGAAAGACATGCCAATGAAGGTACAAGAAGCTTACAGAACACCAAATAGAGTGGACCACAAAAAAAGTCCCATTGCCACATAATAATCAAAACTCCAAATATACAGAATAAAGAAAGAATATTAAGAGCAGCTAAGGAAAAAGGCCAAGTAACATATAAAGGCAAATCTATCAGAATTACACCTGCCTTCTCCATGGAAACTCTGAAAGCCAGAAGGTCCTGGATAGATATTCTACCAACACTAAGAGACCACGTATGCCAGCCCAGACTACTATACCCAGCAAAGCTTTCAATCACTATAGATGGAGAAAACAAGATATTCCATGACAAAACGAGATTCAAGCAATACATATCCACTGACCCAGCCCTACAGAAAGTTGTGGAAGGAAAACTCCAACCCAAGGAAGTTAACTACAACCAGAAAAACATAGATATTAGATAATCTCACAATACCAACAGCCAAAAGGAAAAAAAAAAAGAGTGGAATTCATTCATAATTCCACCACCAATAATCATTCCAAATCAAAGAAGAATGAGCAATCAATGGTCATTAATATCTCTCAATATTAATGGCCTTAATTCACCCATAAAAAGATACAGGCTAACAGAATGGATTCGAAGACAGAACCCATCCTTCTGCTGCACACAAGAAACACACCTCAGCCTTAAAGACAGACATTACCTCCTTATAAAGGTTGGGAAAAGATTTTACAACCAAATGGACCCAAGAAACAAGCAGGGGTAGCAATCCCAATATCTAACAAATTAGACTTTAAAATAAAATCAATCAAAAGAGTTGAAGGAGTTCATTACATACTCATCACAGGAGAAATCCACCAAGATGAAGTTTCCATTCTGAACATCTATGCGCCAGATACAAAGGCATTCACGTTGTAAAAGAAATATTACTAAAACTCAAATCACATATAAAGCCCCACTCACTTATAATGGGATACTTCAACACCTCACTCTCACCCCTAGACAGGAATACCAGACTAAAACTTAACAAAGAAGCAAAGGGGCTAATAGAAGTTATGACACAATTGGGATTAGCAGACATCTATAGAACATTCCATCCACATAAAAAAGAATATACCTTCTTCTCAGCACCACATAGAACCTTCTAAAAAATTGACCACATACTTGGCAATGTATCAAACCTCAACAGGTACAAAAATACTGGAATAACTCCATGCAATTTATCAGACCACCGTGCATTAAAATTAGAATTCAACAACAGCACAAAATGCAGAAAACCTATAAACTCATGGAAATTGAATAATGCACAATTGCACCATTCCTGCATCAAAGAAGAAGTAAAAAAAGAAATTAAAGACTTCCTAGAATCCACTGAGAATGAAGACACAACATACCCAAACCCAGTGGACACTTTGAAAGCAGTGCTACGAGGGAAGTTCATAGCACTAAGTGCCCACATGAATTAACTGGAGAATACTTACACTAGAGAATTAACAGCACAGCTGAAAGCTCTAGAACACAAAGAAGCAAACTCACCCAGGAGGAGTAGATGCTAGGAAATAGTCAAACTGAGGGCTGAAATCAATAAGGTAGGAAAACAATACAAAAGAATCAATGCAATGAAGAGTTGGTCATTAAGAAAATCAACAAGATAGACAAACTTTTGTCCTAACTTACCAAACTGCAGAGTGTGAACATGCAAATTAACAAAATCAGAAATGAATTGGGGGACATAACAACAGACTCTGAGGAAATTCAGAGAATCATCAGGTCATGCTTTGAAAACCTGTACTCCACAAAACTCGAAAATTTAAAGGAAATTGACAATTTTCTGGATAGCTATCACTTGTCAAAATTAAATCAAGAACAGCTAGACAATTTAAATAGACCTGTAACCCCTATGGAAATAGAAGCAGTCATCAAAAGTCTCCCAACCACAAAAAGCCCAGGTCCAGATGGCCTCAATGCAGAATTCTACCAGAAATTCAAAGAACAGCTTATACCAATTCTTCTCAAAGTATTGCATGCAATAGAAGCAGGAGGGTCTTTGCTAAATTCTTTCTATTAGCCTTCGATACCCAAGCCACACAAAGACATAACTAAGAAAGAGAACTTTAGACCAATCTCCTTTATGAACATTGATGCAAAAATACTCAATAAAATACTGGCAAATTGGATCCAAGAACACATCAAAACAATCATTTACCACGATCAAGTAGGTTTCATCCCAGTGATGCAGGGATGGTTAAACATACGAAAATCCATCAATGTAATCCACCATATAAACAAACTGAGAATCAAAAATCACATGATCCTCTCCATATCTCTTCAATATTGTACTTGAAGTTTTCTCTAGAGCAATACGACAACAAGAGAAGATCAAAGGCATACAAATTGGAAAGGAAGAGATCAAACTTTCACTATTTGCAGATGATATGATAGTTTACATAAGTGATCCAAAAAAGTCTACCAGGGAACTCCTACAGCTGATAAACACTTTCAGCAAAGTGGCAGGACACAAGATCAACTCAAGAAAATCAGTAGCCCTACTATATACAGGCGATAACAGGCTGAGAAAGAAATCAGAGAAACATTACCCTTTACAATTGCCACAAACAACATAAAATACCTTGGGGTAACGATAACGAAACAAGAACACTTTGAGTATTTAGAAGAAAGAAATTAAAGAAGCCCTCAGAAAATGGAAAGATCTCCCATGCTCTTGGACAGGTAGGATCAATGTAGTAAAAATGGCAATCCTGCCAAAAGCAATCTACCAGATTCAATGCAATCCCCATTAAAATCCCAGCACAATTCTTCACAGACCTTGAAAGAACAATAATCTATTTTGTATGGAAAAACAAAAGACCCAGGATAGCCAAACAACTTTATTCAACAAAGCAACATCTGGAGGCATTACAATCCCTGACTTCAATCTCTATTATAGAGCTGTAGTCCTGATAATAGCTTGGTATTGGCACAAAAATAGACAGTTAGACCAATGGAATCGAATTGAACACCCCATACATGTATGAACATCTGATGTTTGACAAAGAAGCTAAAAATATACAATGGAAAAAAGAAAGCATCTTCAACAAATGGTGTTGGCATAACTGGATGCTGGCATGTAGAAGACTGCAAATAGATCCATGTTATTGCCATGCACAAAACTTAAGTCCAAATGGATCAAAGACCTCAACATAAAATCCAGCCCACACTGAAACATTTAGAAGAGAAAGTGGGTGGTACCCTTGAACAAATTGGTCCAGGAGACCAGTTCCTGAACATAACACCAGTAGCACAGACACTGAGGTCAACAATTAATACATGGGATCTCCTGAAACTGAGAAGCTTCTGTAAGGCAAAGGATGCAGTCAACAAGACAAAAAGACAGCCCACAGAATGGGAAAAGATATTTACTAACCCCACATCTGACAGAGGGCTGATCTCCAAAATTTGCAAAGAACTCAAGAAGCAAGTCTCTAAAATACCAAAGGGTCCAGTTAAAAAGTGGGGGACTGAACTAATTAGAGAATTCTCAATAGAGGAGTCTAAAATTGCTGAGAGGATATTTTAATAGATCTGATAGGATACTTTTAATAGATCTGGTAGGTTACTTTTAATACATTTGGTATGGTACCTCTAATAGATTTTGTAGGGAACTTTAATTAGATTTTGTAGGGTACTTTTAATAGTTCTCGTAGGGTACTTTTAATAGATTAGATTTAGTCTGATAGTGTACTTTAATAGATTTGGTAGGGTAAGTAATATATTTGATAGGATACTTTTAATCATGTTATTTTTTCATTACAATCTTTCACCGACTTCCTGTGCTCTTTAAATTTTTTTTTGTTTTTACGAGACAGGGTTTCTCTGTATTATTTTGGAGGTAAAATGTTATATTTAAAAAATATACAATTTGGCCAGGCAGTACTGGGGTACACCTTTAATCCCCTGCACTCAGGAAGCAGAAGCAGGTGGATGTCTGTGAGTTTGAGGCCAACCTGACGTACAGAGTGGGTTCTAGGACAGTCAGGGATACACAGAGAAAGTCTTTCTAATTTTATGTACATTTTTATGTTATTTTATACCTAGAAGAATTTTTTAAACCTAAAGGCTTCTTTGTAATTTCAATCAAGGAAGAATATTGCTTGTGTCCTAGGCGCTCCCTCTTCCCTCCTTTTTATCTTCTGCCTGGCCGATGTAACAATTTCTGATTTCTAATGTAATGTCTTTTTAAAAAATGTTACTACTTTATTTTATTCAGATAAAACTGCTGCCTTTGTACGGCTGTGTTTGCTGTTTGGCTCATCTTCCTCAGCGTATTTCTTAGGTCTCCATGTTACATGTGCTTATAAGTCACTTTCAGTTTTTTAAGCCACCCCACTTGTGAATGTTCTGTAGGATATTCACCCTGAGACATCTGGGCAGTTTCCTATCGTGCTAGTTCGGATAATACTCATACGACACTTCTGTACAGGTTACTTGGAGTAACTTCAGAAGTACAGAGTTGGTAGGGAGAATAGGAGCTCTCAGAGTGACATGTGCTAACGGTGACATCCTGTTTGTACTCTAACAAATGAAGCCTGCCTGAAGATCAGAGGGCACTAGCCATTAGCTGACCCTGGAGGTCTGTGCAGATGACTGGTGGAGAGAGGATAAGTCGGGAGGAGACAGGAGCTCACTCTCTTTTCGGGCAGGAGATTTTGTAGCGGTAAGAACTGTAGGGCCTGCTGCTCTGCTTCTCTGATCCTTCAGCTTTCACCCCCAATATAGGACTCTGGGCTTTTATTATTCAGACAATTAGAACTTGTGCTGTATCTGGCACCCAACTTTTGGGTCACAAAGTCACAGAAAAAGCCTCTTGCCTCTTGCCTGTGGCTTTGCAGCCACAGCACAAACTGGAACTGTGCATAGGACGTCCCCCAGCAGCCCCGCCTCACTGGCTGGATTCTGCTCTCTTTTGTTCCTAAGTCTCTAAGTGAGTTTGGGATTTTTTTCTGCAGCAATTGGGCTCCTAACGCCACAGGAGTTAGCCGCTTTCATACATTCCCCCATGCAGAAGACTGACTCTTTGCCTTCTTTTCTCCCAGTGTTCAATGTAATGTGTCAATTTAAATTCCTCTGTGTGTGTGTGTGTGTGTGTGTGTGTGTGCGCGCGCGTGTGTGTTTCATTTTTCCATACTACTTTAATTCATGGCATTTTTACTGTTGTTTTCATTCAATCACATTTTTATTTAATTTTAATATATTTATAGATTATTTTTATAGCTTTTCCATGTGCACATTCACCATCTGCATTCTCTTTGATGGGGTATATGTTAGTTCTCTGAGAACTGTCAGGCTTATTGGTTCATGAGATTTATTTGTCTGTTCTGATGTATTTGGGTGGACTCTTCATCTCTGGAGTCTATCTGTGTATGTGTAGGCGGACAGGACTGTGGAATTGTCAGGATTTATTTGTATACATCTTTTCCCTCTCTGCTGCCGTCTGAGTTTGTACGGGCTAATGAGGTTGACATGGGGCAATGCAGTTTTAGTATGTTTCAGTCTAGCTTTACCTTTATCCTCTTAGAAATTCTTCTCCTGGAATTTCAGTTAGGAAGACTGACGGTTTTTGTCTCCTTAGCCCCAAAATACTGAAGTAGATCTGAATCAACTCTTCATTGGTTCTTCCCCCTTGTGAGACCTTTCTAGTTATAATGCAAGATTCAAGAAAAACACCTAGAAACCAGACATTGAAATATTTCAAGGTGTTAGGCGTAACATTTAGAGGGACTCTTTTATATTCCTTTCTACTTCCCCATTAAACTACTTCACTTGTAAGTACATTTTATCTCTGTTTATCCTCGTGAAATATGCTTAGATGACAGGAAGAACTGCTCTTAAATCCTGTGAAGTCTTCAAGTTATGATATTATTACTGTTGTTACGTTATATTATTGTGTGTGCTATGGGTTAGACACCAGTGACCAGTTCTAGTAATATTGTAGAGAATTGGAATTTCTCTTCCATAAAGTTTTTATTTATGTGTCTGTGTGGGTGTATCCGTCTGTGTGTGTCTATGTGTGTGTGTGTGTCTGTGAGTCTGTATGTGTGTGTCTGTGTGTCTCTATGTATGTGTGTTTGTGTTTCTCTGTGTGTGTGTCTGTATGCGTGTGTGTCTGTGTCTGTGCCTGTGTGGTTCTATGTGCACCAAGTGTAAGCATGAACTCCTGGAGGTCAGAAAAGGGTGTCAGGTCTCCTAGATCTGGAGTTACAGTTTTGAGCTGCCATGTGAGTGCTGGGAACTGAATGCATGTCCTCTGCAAGAACAGCAAGTGTTCTTTTTAAAAAGCTTTTTTTTCTGTTTAAATTTTTAGTGTTTTAGAACTTCATGCATAAGTGCTGTATTTACGTTTTCACTCTTCCCTCTATCCTATCCAGCTCCTTCTTTGTGCTTCCCATTCCCTCTCAAATTCTTGCGCTCTTTTTTATTAGTTACACATATATGTATATATGCTAAGCACACACACAACCTACTGAGTTCAACATTGTTCATGAGTACAGTAGGGATTGGATAATATATTGGTGAGTTTTGCTCTTGAGAAAACAGATTCTCCTCTCAGCAGCCATTGACTGCCTGCTGTTTTCATATTAAGGTAGACACTTGTGAAATTTGCTTCATCTGAGTTGGCATGTCGATGCAGGTCTTTTTACACAACTTGTTACTGACATTTCCTTGCCATGTCTAGAAGATACCATCCAGCAGCAGTTATCCAGGTCCTCTGCCTCTGACACTCCTGTCTCCTGTTCCTCAGTTTCCCCTGAGTTTTAGGTGTGTGGTTGTGTTGTAGATGTAACAGCTGGGACTTGGCACCTCATGGTGGTTTATCTTTTGCATGCTAACCAGTTGTGAATCTCTGTAATAGTGCCTGTCGCTTGTAGAAAGAGGCTGCTTTGATGATGGGGAGAGCTACTGTCCCGCGCCACAGTCTCGCCAGCAAGAACGACACAGGACACTCGGATCCTTCTGCAGTAAAGCTTTAATGCATCTTGAGAGATAGATGATCAGCTTCTGAGAGGGAGACCCCAAGCTAAGAAACCCAGCCCCTTATATAAGCCTAGGAGCTCCGAGTGAGACGTGTAGAGCCGGGATTGGTGGTTTGCTCATCACCCCAGATGACGCCACGGGAGAGGCAGAGCTTAAACGGTGAACTCCAACTGACAACGGATGTCAGTGCCATCTTCTAATGGCGATAGCGATAGCGAGGGCGGCTCCTCACATCTCCCCCTATTCATTTATTTTTGAAGCCATAGGACACCCACAACTTTGGAGTGGAGATAGAGGTCAAATCCCCATGTGCAAATTTGGAACATGTACAAAGCTCCTCTCCAGGGTTTTATCCCCAGAGGGAGCCCTGACCAGTCCTGATGTGGTTTTTCTGGGGGAAGGAGATCATGACATAGAACCTTCATGCAAGATGACTTATCTCCCAGGAGAAAGTCGTTATACCGCAGACCTCTCCTGTGCAGTGCTTAGCCTTACAACTCCTTGGGCTGCTGAAGCCTACCCACTCTATCCCGTGCAATGAGACTAGCCTCGTGGGGTGCAAGAGCTGGGAGGCCAGCGACCTATTGCTTTAACATGGTTAACCAAATGTCAGGGGAGGCTCCGTGTTC
Organism: Mesocricetus auratus; assembly: GCF_017639785.1. NCBI lineage: Eukaryota > Metazoa > Chordata > Mammalia > Rodentia > Cricetidae > Mesocricetus > Mesocricetus auratus. The sequence continues at coordinate 82,864,433 of NW_024429186.1, forward strand.
TAAGGCAGCAAGTGCTTGTGCCACCACCACTTTGCCTCTTTTTGTTTGGGCTCTGAGCTTACACACCATCCAAAGCATCAACACTATTCCACAGCAGAGAACTAGGCTAAATGATCCCACCCCCACCCATTCCTTAAAATAAGAAAATGCAGATGAAATCCAGGAGGAGAGGCCTTCCATCAGAGAAAGATCCAGACGCGTCGAATTCACTTGCAGGATCGCCACTCTCAACTCACGGAGTGTCTGCTCAAACTCAAAAGTCCAATTCTGTAATAAATGTTGAGACAGAGCTTTTGACAGGTTAGCTGCTCTTGTAAAATTATCATATTGTACTGAAGTGACACAAAGGCCAGGCAACTTTTGTTCACATCCCAATTGGGCCATCTGCCACAATATATCCAATTGTTCCTGAACCAAATTAATCTGTTGGTTTACCAACATCATGCCTCCTTGTATCTGAGAATTGGCAGTGGCCTGTTTATCTAGGGCCATGGTCATAGTGGCCGATAGTTCATTAATGGTTTGAGTTGTCTGCACAGTGGCGGAAAGTGCAAGGGCCGAGGCGGTAACCGAAGCAGTAACCGCGGCGGTGGCTATCAGGCGCACAATAATAGCAGAGATCCCAAAAATCTCGCTTTTCCCTAAACAAACTCAAACTACTTGGCGCCTCAACAGGAACTGGAACAAATCGAGGCATGCGCATTACCAAAGCAAAAGGGTGCTTAATAGCATCCCAGCATAATGCATAAAAACAATTCTAAGCAGAGCAATTTATTTATTTCTGATTCTTACCTAAGGTATCATTACTCACAACCCAAATAAAGGGCAGCCAAACACAAGTTGGAGCAGCTGAATAATTAGTTCTCTTAAAAGTGGTATACTTAACATTGGAGGAGGACCAATCAGATGATCCAGAGCTCTGTCCCTCACTCAGACTGTTGCCTAATGCCCCTTTCCAATCAAAAGTAATCTGTCCAGCAATCATTGCCATAGGAGAAAGATCAGTACAGCTTCCATTAATTCAAAAGGATTAGCATTAGATCTTTCTGGATCCATATGAATAAAATTATCCTTTAATGAAGAAATCACAGTAAAGCACAAGCTTCCTACCAATGACAAGGTTCTCTCATCCTGAAAACTCTGTATCTGAGGATCCAAAGGCAAAAAGGCAAGCCCCAACTCTCTATTAGTTGTGAAAAATCTAGGGAACACCTGGGCATTATGCATCACTGGCATCAGTACGGCGAAGGTAGACATGATGGCCCACCGTAACTCTCCCATCATACTAGGAACCATCATCCCGAGTAGGAGAGTCTTCATCACCCACTTGGCCTCCATCCTTCTTATTCTGGAGTTGTGAAGGAGCTCTTCGAGTGAGTCTTTCAGGGATCCACAGGGGGTTTTCTTCCTCCTGTGGAAAAACACACACAGCTCCCCTGGATCTTATAAGTATAGGATCCGGGCCTTTCCAGAGATCAGTCAAGACATCTTTCCATTTTACCATTTCTTTTGGCCTATCAGGCTCTAAACTGTGGCGATTGGCCGCAGTGTGGCCTTGGGCATCAGAGTTCAAGAAATTAAGGGTAAAAAGTGCCATGGATACAGCAACTCTTGGTACTGAGGGTAGAACATCCTCAATACTCCCCTTTGTTTAATCAGATATGATTTGAGTGTACGATGGGCACGTTCCACAATGCCCTGTCCTTGAGGGTTATAAGGTAGGCCAGTTAGATGGGTAACATCCATTTGCCGACAAAACTGTCGGAATTTTTGAGAGGTATATGCTGGTCCATTGTCTGTTTTTAAAATTCTGGGTTTTCCCCAAGCACTCCAGGCCTCAAGGCAATGTTGAATCACATATGAGGCCTTTTCCCCTGTTAGGGGTGTGGCGAACATTACGCCAGAACAGGTGTCAACAGAAACATGAACATATTGAAGCCTTCCAAAAGAGGGAATATGAGTAACATCCATCTGCCACATCTGCAATGGTCTAATGCCACGTGGGTTTATTCCCACGTTGGGGAGTAGGTAAGAATTCGCAGCAATTCTGGCATTGAGTAACAATTTCCCTAGCCTCTTTCCTGGATAGAGCAAAACGACGGCGCAAGGTCTCAGCCGTCACATGAAAGCGCTGATGGAATTCTTTTGCTGCTTGTGCGTGGGTAGACAAGGCAGCGGCCACCAGCTTTGTAGCCTTGTCCGCTAAGTCATTCCCTAAGGACATGGGACCTGTTAGTCCAGAATGTGCTCGGACATGGGTAATGAAAACAGGAAATCTCCTATTTAACAAGGCAGCTTGTATCTTCTGAAAGATGTTAGCAACTCTGCTGGAGGATCTTATTATTCCAGCTATCTCAAGGAGATTAACTGCATTAACCACATACAAGGAATCTGATACAATATTGAGGGGTCCTGGAAAAGCCTCAAGAACCTCCAGTACTATCAGACATTCTACAACTTGAGGTGAAGTTTCATTATATTGTTTAGATATAACCCTATCCTTGACCACATAAGCTCCCATACCAGTTTTTGATCCATCAGTGTACACCACAGTCCCATCTGGGAGTGGGTCTTTAGCTGTCACTTGTGGAAACACTATAGCCTGGTTTAGGGCAAACTGTAAAATTGGATGCTTTGGAAAATGATTATCAATTTGTCCTGAAAAGGAAGTAACTAAAACTGCCCAATCACTAGATGTGGCTGCCAAGGTCTGAACTTGTGCAGCAGTATAAGGCACAATCAAGGAATCAGGATCCCTGCCAAAATGCGTAACAGCTGCTTTTATTCCGCGAAGCACGAGCTGTGCAACAGTATCAGGGTACCAGTCAATAATCTTAGCGGGGGAAGCATTTGGATGAATCCAAAGTAATGGTCCATGTTGCCACAGGACTGCAGTTGGCAATTGAGCTGTCTTAAAAACACACAGATTAAAAGGTAGTGACTCCTCAATACGTTGTAATTGTGCTTCCTGTAAGGCCTCTTCCATCATCTGTAAGGCTCGGTGGGCGGCAGGGGTAAATTTTCTGGGTGAGGAGATATGAGGCTCACCCTCCAGGAGATGGAAGAGGGGTTTTAGATCAGCAGATGGAATTTTTAAAAAGGGCCTCAACCAATTTATATCTCCCAGAAGTTTCTGAAAATCATTTAATGTTTGTAAGTGGTCTTTGCGAATTTCTATTTTCTGAGGAACTATATTTTTGGGAGTAATCATTGAGCCCAAAAAGAGGCCTGTATCTGCAATTTGAACCTTTTCTGAGGCAATCTCTAATCCCCACTGTTTTAATTCAGCCACCAGCATGGGAAAAGCCTTTTGTAAAACATCTAACTCTTTGTGACAAATAAGAATATCGTCCATATAATGGATCATGATTAAAGATGTAAATTGCTTTCTAATTGGCTCCAAAGCCTCCTGCACATACAGCTGACATATTGTTGGGCTATTGGCCATGCCTTGCGGCAGTACCTTCCACTGAAATCTCTTGTCTGGTACCATATGATTAAGAGAAGGGATGGTGAAGGCAAACCTTGGTCTATCCCATGGGTAAAGTAGAATAGAGAAGAAACAATCCTTAATATCTATAATAATAAGCTTCCAATCTTGAGGAAGTGCAGAAAGCAAAGGAAGGCCTCTTTGAACAGGGCCAAAAAGATGCATCTGATTGTTAATGGCCCACAGGTCGTGGAGTAATCTCCACTTCCCAGATTTCTTCTTAATAACAAAAATTGGTGTATTCCATGGGGAGGTAGAAGGCTCTAGATGCCCCAGCCGTTCCTGTTCTTGCACTAATCTTGTGACAGCCTCTAATTTTTCAGAGGATAGAGGCCATTGAGAGACCCATAACGGCTCCTCTGTTTTCCACGGTATGGGTCGTGAAGCCTCAACGGCCCCTAAATAAAACCCAGTCCTTTTCTACTCCGATTTCCGTGTTGCGTAATGGGTTTTATTCTGCCTTGTTCTTGCCTACCCAAGCCTCTACCCTTTGTATACCCCATCTTTGCCATAATGGCTGATGCCTGGGGGGGAGTATTCATTAGTTAGGGTCATGCCCATGGTTTGTAACACATCCCGTCCCCATAAATTTACAGGGAGTGGCAACACATAGGGGGTAAAACATCCCCGTTTGCCCTCAGCGTTCCGCCAGGTTAAGGCTGAGGCACTGATGGCAGGAAAGGACTGGTATCCAAGACCTTGTAGAGAATGAGATGAAACAACAATGGGCCAAGACTTCGGCCACCAATGGAGTGAAATAATGTATCCATTATCCCTTCAAATTCTTTTCCATTAATTAACAATTTTATTGTAGGTCTCTCATTTAGGGGTATAGCCAGATAGGCTGAATCACTTCCAGAAGATCCCATAGCCCTTTTTTGTAAAGTGTAGGTTTCTCCATCCCCGAGGGAGGGCAGCAACACCAGTTGTGCAATTCTATCTCCCTGCTTTATAGAAAATACGCCCCGAGGGCTAGAACAGAGAACTTGAATCTCCTCTTTATGATACGGGTCAACAATCCCAGGATATATAATGAGTCCCTGTAAAGTTAAGGAGCCGCAGCCCAGAATAAGCCCAATGGTGGCAGGGGGCAAAGGTCCAGGGGGAATGGACTGGGACCGGTTGAACATTCATTTGGGGCATGAGTAAGAAGTCGGAGGTGGCACGCAAGTCCATTCCGGGGGTTCCTCGGAAGCCTCTACTTTCTCTTGATTGCTTTTCTGAAATTGGTTCCAATATTTCTGAGGGCCCTGGGACTATGGGCCACATGACCCGTTTTTTGATTGGGGTACCTTGGGTTTTTCAATAGGGGGCAGAAGCCTCCCTTTTATATCCTGGACTGACCTGCATTCGCTAGCCTTATGATAACCTTTACCACAACGACGGCAAAGCTCCAGTTCTCTTGTTCTTTCAGGGGCTTGACAATCTTTCTTAAGGTGCCCCATTTTCCCACAATTAAAACAAGCTTTTCAATTAGATAAATTTCTACGCCTGTGCGTTTGTAAAATGGCGGCAGCTAGTCCTGCAATGGTTAGGGGTCCCCCCCAGCTCCCTGCACACTCTGAGCCAATCTTGTAAACCTTTGCTTTTGCGAGGGGCGATAGCCGCTCGACATTCCTGGGTTGCTTGTTCATAGACAAGTTGCTCAATCAGGGGCATAGCTTGTTCTGAATCACCAAAGATGCGACCGGCGGCCTCGGTCATTCTGGCCACAAAGTCTGAAAATGGCTCTTGGGGTCCTTGGACAATCTTTGTAAGGTGTCCACTGGATTCTCCCCTTTTTTGTGAGGGCCTTCCATGATTTAATAGCAGCGGCCGACACCTGACCATAGACGCCCCAGATGTAGTTGGTTTGATTAAGGGCATGTTGACCCTGACCTGTCAGCATTTCAAATGTCCACTGCCTCTGATTCTCATCTTCAGCCGTGGCATTAACTCTAGCTTGCACCTGGGCTGCATCATACCGGAGAGCCTTCCATTCCATGTATTGTCCCATGTTGGGAAGCACTGCTTTCACTGTCGTCCGCCAGTCAGTGGGAGTCATGGCAAAATTAGCAAGCCTTTCCACCTGTATTGTGGTAAAGTTAGCATTGACCCCATAATTACGAACGGATTCGGCCAATTCTTTGATTTGATTGTAATCTACGGGGGTATGTACTCTTCCGCCTTCCGCATTCTCGAATACTGGAAAAGCCACTTGTATTTTTCTCTGTTCCTCTAAAGGTAAAAAGGAGTCAGTACCAGTATTCAGCTGAAGCTCATACAGTGGAGGCGCCGAGGGGCGTGAGCCCGCCGGATTTATAGGCGGTGGCCTCACATTCATTTTTGTTTTCAGCGGCTGGTGTCTATCAGGGTGATATCTTTCTTCCTCATACCGTGCCGCCGCCTCCTCTAGACCAGCTTCTTCGCTAGAATCCAGAGTGTCAGAATCAGAATTATCTAGCTCCAAGGCTTCTAGCTCTACCGTAGGGTATAGGCTAGATTCTGGCTTTTTCTTTTTCTTAGATTTGTTAGGGGGTGAATGATCACTCCCTTCTTTCTCTCCCCCTTTCTTAACTTCTTGGGGAGGGCCTTTTTCTTAGACATGTCTTTCCTTTTGCGAGCTCCCATTCTCTCACTCCGTTCAGTTTCTGACATGCTATCCTGAACTTCCTCTAAGGTTCCCTGACTTTCTACTATAGCAGGGTGACAGGCCTCATCCTCCAAGCAGTTTTTAACTAGCTTCCAAATGGCTTTGGTACCTAAGCGGAGATCTCCTTCTGCATGCTTCCTGTCTAGTTCTTTACCTAGCTTGTTCCATGAGGCCACAGTGAGGGACCCGGAACAAGCATACCATGGTGCCACTCTATCTACCTCCTTCACAAAATTTTGAAGTGTTCGTGGTGCAATTTTAAGATCTCTTTGTTTTAGCACAGTCTGTAGGGCAGTAACCACTGACTGTGATGACCCCATCGCGCTGACAGCTTATCTAAAAAAACGGCGCTCGACTCCTTTACCAGACTGACAGCACCAGACTGACAGCACCAGCCACGATGAAGAAGAAGGACAAACAGGACTAGCACCAAAGCCTCCACTGACCCGTCCCACGGTGATGACAAACTAAGGCCGGCGATGTTGAAGAGTTCCCGGGTTTCGGCACCAGATGTCCCGCGCCACAGTCTCGCCAGCAAGAACGACACAGGACACTCGGATCCTTCTGCAGTAAAGCTTTAATGCGTCTTGAGAGATAGATGATCAGCTTCTGAGAGGGAGACCCCAAGCTAAGAAACCCAGCCCCTTATATAAGCCTAGGAGCTCCGAGTGAGACGTGTAAAGCCGGGATTGGTGGTTTGCTCATCACCCCAGATGACACCATGGGAGAGGCAGAGCTTAAACGGTGGACTCCAACTGACAATGGATGTCAGCGCCATCTTCTAATGGCGATAGCGATGGCGAGGGCGGCTCCTCACAAGCTACACTTAATCTGTAGGTATAAAGATAGGTATTTAGGATACAGTTAGAAATTATTTTGGTTTAAGGAAAATGGCAATTGTTGACTCTCCTAGTTTTCTGGCCTTTCAAACATGAGTAGTTGGCTAAGTCCACAGTACTAGGTATGAATTTCCCGCCATTGACGGGAACTTTAACCCAGCTCCACAGCTGTTGATTGTCCCCAAGATAAAAGAACCACTGTGTACCATTGGAGGTTGTTGCTGGAACTTTTCTTGTCTTGCCTGGTCCCACAGATGCTTTAGCCCCAGATAAGCACACAAATGTTTATATTAATTATAAAACTGTTGGCTGATAGCCAGGGCTTCTGACCGGCTAGCTCTCTCATAATTATTAACCCATTTCTATAAATATGTATTTCCAAGTGGTTTTGGCTTACTGGAGAATGCTCAGGCCTGGTAGTCCCTTTGCGGCTACATGGCGTTGGTGGCGCCTCTCTTCCAATCTTCCCCTCATCTTCTAGCCCACCTTCTTCCTGCCTCTATTGGCTATTGGCCAAACAGTGTGCCAACAACCAATAAGAGAAACATATATGCAGGAGGCCATCCCCCATTAGGAGATGTCTTGCTGGGCCAGTCCCGGTGGTTGATTTTTTTATGGGCTGTTCAAAGGCAGAGTGCAGCATAGCCAGCAGCATGTCTTGTTGCTGTTCGTTGGTGCCTAGTGCTTCCAGAGCTTCTGTGGACACAGGGACATAGGCTATGCCTCAGGTAAAGAACCAATGACTTGGTGAACCTACTGTCATTGTAGCGAGTCTGCAAACCCTGCCTTCTCTCAGCAGAAGGTGATGCCTGAGCTAGCCAGCCAGACTCTGGAAGAAGAAAATGTGGTAGGAATCCACCATGCCAGGGCCCATGGTGGATTGCCTCTTCATCAGGGGAGAGGAGGAGGGAAACCAAAGAATTTCTTTCTCAGATAATTTCCTTTGGAAACAACTTCACTTGTATAAAATTGGTACACAGGAAACTAAATATTTAAAGCATACAAGTTGGTAAGTTTGAACTTTTTTTTTCTTTTCTGTTTTTGTTGTTGTTTGTTTCTTTTTTAGAGCAGGTTTCTGCTCTGTGTAACAGCCCTGGCTGTCCTGGAACTCACTCTGTGGACAAGGCTGGCTTTAAACTCACAGAGATCCATCTGTCTCTGCCTCCCAAGTCCTGGAATTAAAGGCGTGCACCACCACCATGAGGCTATGTTTTGACTCTTGCATAATCTTGCTAGACTATCACAGCAATAAAAATTAAGCCAAACTTGTAATCCTAGTACTTTGGAGGCTAAGGCAACTGCAAGTTGATGCCAGACTGGACTACACACTGAGTTCCAGGCTAGCCTGAACTGCTTTTTATGACTCCTTCCCACCTCATTTTATTTCCTTCCCCCAGCAAACGCTGATCTGCTTTTCAAGTATGTATGTTTCCATGCCATAGAATTCTGTACAAATTAAATGGTATAGAGTAGAGTATGCATTTTTCTTGTCTGTCCTCTTTCTGGTGTGTGCTTTTATTACTAGGTATTATTATACATATGTATTATTTTGTGTGTATTATAATCTTGTCATGTATTTCACTGTTGATGGCACCTAAAATAAAGGTGCTTTTACTATTTATGTACAAGTCCTTATATGGACATACTGTTCTTTCTCCTGGATACCGTCTATCTGGGAATGTAAAATGGCAGAACTCATACACACACCTTTTTTCTTTGTAACAATGTGTTTGAGAGTTTCATTTTTATATCTTCAACATTTTATATAGGCATTGATTTGGTTTCTTTTTAAAGACATTTGAACAATTTATACAGTTGTGTTCGTTGTAGTTTTAATTTACATTTGGCAATTTATTGAAGATGTTTAGTGTTTTCTAGTCCACAACCCTCTTTGATGGTCCCCTATAAAACAAAGATCCGACTCTGTGTGCTCCAACTGTACATGCTTTGTCAGTTATGTAGGGAATACATTTCCCACTCTGGATTTGGTATAATCTCAGCAGTGCCTATTCAGGAAACAACACATTTGATTTAGATTCTCTGCTTCCTTTCAGTGATTGTGTCTAGAATTTCATATCATGTCTAACCCTCAGAAGGAATGCTTCCTCTGGAAGGTTAACTCCTTTGTGAACTGGTTTCTGTGTAAGGTGCAAAGGTATTAGATCGCAAAGGGTGTGCATAGAAATGCTCAGTTGTTACATTTCCTGCCATGGCCTCACCAGATAACCTTTGCGCGTTTGTCAAAGCTGAGTTCCGTGTTTGTCCATGAGCTTCTGTGTTCTCTGCTGTCCATGTGTGTGCTGCTGTTTGTTCGGGGCCCGGCGCTTTGACTGCCATAGCTCTGCCAGTCTTGCAACCATACGGAGCCAGTCCTCTGACTCATTTCCTCAGAGTTCATTTTGCTATTCCATTTCTGTAGGAGTTTGCAGTCCTTTTCTTCGTTTCTACAAAAGGTCTGCCTTGATTTTTGTGTGCGATTACATTAATGTGCAGATTAACCTAGCCATGACCCACATGTAGCAGCTCATGCGCTGGACTATTTAGGCCTTCTTCAGCTCAGCATTGTTTCCACACTGTCTTCACACTCTGTTTGGGACAGGACGAGGAAGTTCACATATTGAACATCACTGCCAATGTGTTCTTTTAAAACTGCAGTTTCTGTTTGGTTATTGTCAGTGTATAGACATGGATTGTAGTTCACATATTGAACACCACTGCCAATGTATTCTTTTAAAACTGCAGTTTCTGTTTGGTTATTGTTAGTGTATAGACATGGATTGTAGTTCACATATTGAATACCACTGCCAATGTATTATTTTAAAACTGTAGTTTCTGTTTGGTTATTGTTAGTGTATAGACATGGATTGTAGATTGTAGTTCACATATTGAACACCACTGCCAATGTATTCTTTTAAAACTGCAGTTTCTGTTTGGTTATTGTCAGTGTATAGACATGGATTGTAGTTCACGTGTATATAGACATGGATTGTTTGCTCACTGAACTTATATACAGTGACTTAAACTCATATCTGTTAAGTCTCATAGATGATCACACTGCCTTTTATTTGCTGCCTACTCCCCTCCAGTCTGAAAGCCCTGTTTTCCACTTACTGTGCTGACAGTGCTGATTCTGCTGCAGGGTTTCTAGACTCTTCTCTTCTGCTGTGGGCGTGCATTTCAGATTCCAGTTTCCCTTAGAATGGTTATTAGAAGTAATTGTTAGGGTTTTTATTTTTTTACTTTTGAATATTTTTCTTCTATTAAAATATAATATAATTTTTCTTGGAAGTTTGTTAATATGATGAATAATACTGACTGATTCTAAAATGTTAAAGCTAGTGATTAATCCCTGGAATAATTTTCCTCAGTCATACTGCATCCTCTTCAAATGTTGCTGGATTGGATTTGGAAAATTTTTCTTTTTAATGTTTGCACCTACATTCACAAGAAATGTTACTCTTTTAAAAAAAATACATATTTTTATTTTGTGTTCGTTGGTGTTTTGCCTACATGTATGTCTGTGTAAGGGCATCAGATCCCCTGGAGCTGGAGTTACTGACAGTTGTCAGCTGCCATGTGGGTGCTGAGGATTGAACCTGGGTCCCCTGGAAGAATGGTCCGTGCTCACAGTCACTGAGCCTTCTCTCCTGCCCCAAGAAATGCTCTTCTTTTTATTTCCTTCCCTTTAGTGTCTTTGGTTTTGGTATCCAAGCTTTCTAAGAGAATTAGATAGACACTGTTCAAGAGAGAAACCGTAGGCCTGGAGAGGTGGCTCAGCAGCAAAATGCACTGATCGCTCTTCCAGGGAGCTGGGGTGATCCCGCACTCACATGGCACCTCACAGCTGTCCTAACTCCAGTTCCCGAGGACCGGACACCCTCACACAGGCACACACAGGAACAAAATACCAGTGTGCATATATTCAAGTAAATCCTACTCTAAAAAAAAGATTGTTATGTTTGATTTTTCAATGTACCTGTTTTTTTTTGTAATCTAGAGGATATAGTCAACTAAAATTGTGAATTTTTGTCTTTTTTTTTTTCATCTTTTTGGTTTTTTTTAGACAGGGTTTCTCTGTGTCCTGGAACTGTCTCTGTAGACCAGGCTGGCCTCAAACTCAGAGATCCACCTGCCTCTGCTTCCCAACTGCTTTGATTAAAGGCGTGCACCACTACCACTTGGCCAGATTTTGTCTGTTTTTAATGTGGATAACATTCCAGAATAAGTAGTCTTTGTACCAAATGTAATGAATTATCAGCATCATTTTCAAAGTTGTCGTTGGAACATACAGTTAGTTTATTCTTTAGTATTGGTTGTTACATATTCATGTACAAAGCAAATATTGATTTACTTCCTCTTATTTTCTTGTAACTTATCTAATACATATTTTGCTTGGCAGCTTCTATGTTTTTGAAACAGGCATTTGAAGGAGAATACCCTAAACTATTACGTCTTTATAATGACTTATGGAAGCGTCTTCAGCAGTACGGTCAAAATACCCAAGGGAATTTCAGGACAAGTGGGACTGCTGACCTCTGCGTTGACCCCACACACATGGAAGATGACACACAAGACATGTTCATCCTGAAAAGGCCAGATTATGAGTATGTTTGAGTTAATGCGAATGAGTAGACTATTGGCATTTTAGTTATTTTATTTTCTATTTTTCCTTATAAATTAGAAATTGAGAATATAATAAGCTTCTAAGTCTTTGAAATGAATTTCTGGTGTATTTTGTACAACTTGTACTGCAAACATTAAATTGACCTGTGGCTGAGCATGGTGTCTTCTGCCAGCATGGGTTTTAAGTTTAACACTATGCTAGGTAATGAGAAGCTGGGTGATAAGGAAGTGCAGTCTTTGTCTTTGAGGTGATCTGGTGTGTGCTGAAAGTGCCAGGGAAATGAATCTTGTGCTGGGATAGTTCTCAGGCAGTGTTTTATGAGTTACCAAGTACAGTCAAATTTCCCAGATAATCCCTTCAGTCACCACAAAGCACGTTTTTAACCGTCTTGAAGAGCTACATTGGAAACCAGTATTATTGTGTCTGAATTCTACAAAAACTGATATGGATTTCACATTTCTCTGTAAGTGCCAGATTAAGTGATTAACGTTCCTCCAGTTCTGCAGTCCTGTTTATTTTCCCAGTCCTGACTAAGGTAGCGGTGAATTCTTGTCTCTTACTTAGTAAGAAAAAACAGTAGGGAAGTTCCTGGTAATGCTAGCTGCTTGTTTGTCTTTTAGCATTTTCCCTAAGATAGCGATTGTATCTGCTTGTACTGACTAATGAAGTACATAGCCAGGTTAGACTGTTTGAGACCAGATTGTCCTCAGTAGCTGTTTCATGATAAAAGGCAGATTAGCTAAAACACAGCTCAAGAGGAGACATTTAATAACACATTAACAAGGAGTTGACATGAAACACTGTGCACAGTATCAGTCTATTTGACATAGCTTTATTTTCAGTCCATGCATATGCACTCAGAAAGGACTGGAAGAAGCAGGAATGGTGAGTGATACTGCATCTCCAGAGAATAGAGCTCTGTTTGTGCTGTGTGCCTTTTGCTAGTCAAGATGTCTGTGTGGTCAAGAAGCAAGAGAGAGCACAAAAGGCTTTATTTCCATGTCTCTGTCCGTGAGTAGGTGGCGCCAGTGCTTTTGGGATCTGGGCAAGCACCAACAGCAAAGACCCCCTGGAGGAGAGCATGTTGGAGGGAAGCAGTCCACCTCATAGTGACCAGGAAGCAAAGCGAGCGAAGGGGTGGGAGAAAGATGCAGTGACCTACTCCTTCCCCGGGGCCACCACCAGCGTTCTGCCCTTTCCCTGGGTGATCCAGCCATGTGATGGAGCCATCAGGGTTCAACCATCTGTTAGTCAGAGCCCCAAAAAGTTCATGCAGCTTCCAAAAGCCAGTTGTGGCAGCTAGGCTCCCAATGCATGAGTCTGTGAGGGACATCTCATATTCTAATCATAACAATAGAATTCAAAGTGTGGAAAGAGGTGCCTTGCCGGGTGGTGGTGGCATACACCTTTAATCCCAGCACGCGGGAGACAGAGACAGGTGGATCTCTGTGAGACTGAGGCATTGAGGCCAGCCTGGTCTACAGAGCAAGAGCAAGTTCTAGGACAGCCAGAAATACATAGAGAAGCCCTGTCTCATAAACAAGAAGAGGTGCATTGTTTGTTAATTTGACTTTAAAAAGGAGTTTAATAGCCATTTAATACAGAATGAGTGGTCATTGACAGATGGTGCTCAAACAATTAATAGTCATATGCAAAAAAATGAAGTTGCAAAAGTGAATTAAAGGTGGATCAAAGACCTAAGTGTACAGCATCAGGGTTAAACGATGACTTAGCAGTTGTGAGCACTTGTTGCTCACAGAAGACCCAAGTTCAGTTCACAGTACCCACATGGTGGTGGCTCATAACCATTCGTAACTCCAGTTCCAGGGGATCTTAATCTTATATCTCAAGTCTATGGGTGCCAGCCATACACATGGAATATACATACATAAATACATACATACATACATACACACACATATATTTGTGTGTGGTTGTGCAAACATACAAAATAGATCCTTAAAAATGTTAATGTGTAGTGTAAACTTACTGTTACAGGAGAACATAAGGGCATATATCTTCATGATTTAAGATATGGTAAAAAGCTGGGCAGTGACGGTACGTGTATTTAATCCAAGCACTAGGGAAGCAGAGGCAGGTGGATCTCTGTGATTTCAACACTGGCTGAATCTAAAAAGTGAGTTCCAGGACAGCCAGGGCTGTTACACTAAGAAACCCTGTTGGAAAAAAAAAAAGAAAAAACTTGATTTTTAGACATGATATGTAAAGTGCAAGCAGTGAAAGAATGTATTGTATTTATATGTATATGTACACACAGACACACGTATACTGACTCAGAAGTAAAATTTTGAGTGCATCAAGACCACCAACATTAGAGAATATTTATGCATATATCTGAGAGCTGACTTATATCTAGACTATATAAATATTTCCATGTCTAATTAAAAATGGACAAAAGATCAAAATTGACATATCTCCAAAGAACATCCATGGCCTATAAACACATAAAAAGAGGCTGAACATCAAGGTAGGATAGGCAAAAAGACTACTGTGCTTATGATCAGAGAGAGGTAGCAGAATGTATTAGCAAGTATGTAGAGAAACCAGAACCATTCTATGCTGGTGGTGGAAATCTGAAATGACACAGGACTTTGAAAAGCAGTTTGGGGTGAATGTTGGCTGGAGAGATGGTTCAGAGGTTAAGAGCACTGAGTTCAATTCCTAGAAACCACATGGTGGCTCCCAGCCATCTATAATGGGATCTGATGCTCTCTTCTGGTGTGCAGGTGTACTTGCAGAGAGAGCAAGCCTCAAAAATTTTTTTCTTAAGTTTAAGAAAAAAGGAAATGAAAAGGAGTTTGGCATTTCCTCAAACTACTAAATAGATCGCTTCCATGTGACCAGTATTTTCATTCCTAGGTCTGTAACGAGGAGAAATAAAAACATGTTCATACAAAACTTTGTATACAAATGCTATGAGTTAAAAGGTGGAAGTATCCTAAATATTGCTTGTAATATTGATAAGTGAAAAAAGCTTTATCAATAAATGAACCTTTCTTACTCATAAAAAAAAGCACTAATAAAAGTGCCAATGAAGAGCTGAGAACATGGGTGAACTTTGAAGACGTTGCATCATGTGAAATGACAGAAACCAATGGCAAAGCACGCACCATTCAGATGAAAGTCTAGAATAATAGTATCTGAGGAAACAAAATGTAGCTTAGTAGTCATACAGAATTGCGCATAAAGTATGTATGTATGTTGGTTGAGTTAAGGTTTTTGTGGGGGCGGTTTAGAGACGGGATTCAACTGTGTAGCCCTGCCTGTCCAGGAACTCTCTGTAAACCAGGCTGAACTCAATCTTAGAAATTCTCACTGGAATTAAAAGTGTGTGCCACCATGCCAGCTTCTTTCTCTATTTTTTTAAAATTTATCTTACTTTATGTATAAATACCTGCATGTATATATGTGTACCACATGGCCATGGAAATTATCAGGAGGTGTTGACCCCCCTGAAACTGGGATTATAAATGTTTGTGAGCCATCACGAAGGTGCTAGGAAATCAAGTCAGGTCCTCTACAAGAATAGGCAGTGCTCTTAACCACTGAGCCATCACTTGAGTGTGCTGACTAGTGATTTCAGGGATCTTAAGTATAAAACTATTGAAATGTAGACTTTAAGAAATTGAATTGTGTAATATGTAAATTTATTTTAATAAAAAACTCTTTTAGTGAAAAAGGAAGAGGTACATTTTTTTCTGAAAATATTTGTTATTTTAAAATAAAGAAATGTACTTTTTAGATCAACTAATAGAAAAATCATAGAAGACAGATCAGATTTCAAATAAAACAAAATAGAGCATGCCCAGTTGAGGAAATTTGTAGTCAGCCGCTTTGGCAGTGAGACTGAGCAGCTTTTGTGGTGGAGCTGTGGCTGTGGGTTGGCCTGCAGGCCTCTTGATACTAAACATTGTGAAAATGGTTAATGGCATTGGCTTTCTCCCCGATATCTCACTTTAGTTTCCTTCTAGCACTTACTGCTGTCATTATAAATTGAGCTCATTCATGACTTACTTAGAAAAATGTGTGAATGAATATTCTGCTCAAATGTATGTCTGTGTGCCATTTGCATGTCTAATACCCATGGATCCCAGAAGAAGGTGTTTGTTCCCTTGAAGCTGCCATGTGGGTGTTGAAATTTGAACCCAGGTCCTCTGAAAAAGCAGCCAATGTTCTTAACCACCACAGACTGCCTGTCCAGCCTGATGGCTGACTCTTTGTGTATCTTGTTAGCTTGTGAGCTTTCTAAGACGAGTGTACTACTTTTTAACCAAGCACATTGCAAAATTTCCATGTCAATGAACTACTTGGCAGATTATAAAGACTCAGTGATACTTGTGGGCAGAGAAGAGATAGAAAAGTGTGGAACATATACAAAGTCACCTTTATAGTTGAACTTCACCAGCCCCCTTCCCACTGGACTGCAAAGTACTATTTATTTTTATCTTCTCACCACTTATCAAAGTGTCTGGCTCCTAGTTCCAGGAAATGTGTGTTGAGTGAAATGCCTACTGAATGAGAAAGATAACTGGGGCATTGTGCATCGAGAGCCAAGGAGCAGTCTGACCTCTAGGCTTGTGGGTTGTCAAGAGGGGTGAGAAAAGAGATGTTGCCTATGCACAGAGAGGAGGTCAGATGTTGTCATGGTTGACATGTACGACAAAGGGAAGTTTGTGGAAACACTAGTGAAGGGACGGTAAGGCGGGCAACAATCACAGCAGTAAGGCAGTTTAGTGACAGCGACGAACGAAAAATGCTGCAAGCTCTAGTCATTGCCTGCAGGGATTGCGGGGACTTTGGTAAACTCAAGTTTTGTTTGTGGAGAACACTGTAAAGCAAATGAACACTCCTCTCTGACACTTATGCTGTTGTAGGACTTTCACAAGCTTTCCTTCATTTTGCCTCATTCTTGCTAATATCCCAAGAATGGAAATCTGTTGAAGGCCTGTATCCTTCCCCTAAGTTTGTGGAAGATAGCAGCTGGGAATAGAAAGGGTTGAGCTAATGTGAGAGGAATCTGCTGGCTGCCTCTCTTGGATGCTCTTGATCGCCTATAAATGGAATAGAATTGATAGGCTCCTGCCATGTTCTTTTAGTTTCGGGGGACAGCCAATCCCATAACTGGTGGCTAAGATTTGCATTTAAAATGCTTCTGTAAGCCTTAGTAGGTGTCCAGGTGTGAAACATGTTTCTGAAAGTGCTTATATCTTTTAAAACAAATTCTTGTTAATAGTTAAACTCATTAGAGTTTGAAATGTACTTATAACTACAGTTTATAACTATTACTTACCTTTTAAAATATTTTATTTTCACAGTCCAGAAAAGGCTTTGAAAGATTCACTACAACCCTATGAGGCTGCTTATCTCTCAAAATCCCTATCTCGACTCTTCGATCCCATCAACTTGGTTTTCCCGCCTGGTGGGCGTAACCCCCCTTCCTCTGATGAGCTTGATGGCATCATTAAAACTATAGCAAGGTATGTGTTTTTTGTATATGTCAGGCTATCTGCCATGTTTGCCATGGTACTACACTTTAAATGTACCTCAAAATAAATTATTCAAGTAATTAGGCTTTCCATTAAATTGAATTTTATAGTGAGTGATTGTTCACATAGTGCTTGAGATTCTAATCAGTAAAGTCATTATTTAAATGATTCAGTGTGTCGATTGCAGAAATCATCTTTTGTGGCTGGGCGGTAATGGCGCACACCTTTAATTCCAGCACCTGAGAGGCAAAGGCAGTTGGATCACTTGAGTTCAAGGCCCACCTGGTCTACAGAGCGAGTTCCAGGACAGCCTCCAGTGAAACCCTGTCTCAAAACACACACAAAACAAACAAACAAAAACAAACACAAAACCATCTGTTATAATTAATTTGTATCTTAGCAAGATGAAATTACATATAGTTCTTTATACTCTACTATCTTCCTAATTAGTATTATATAGGAAAACATCGCTAAATTGTACAAACTGATGACCAAAGACAGAGACTTTAACACAGGATGCACTTCTGAGAGAAACAGGATTGATAATTCTGATTAGCCTATCTGTGTAGCAGGCTTTCTTTTGGGACACCAACCAGCTCCCAAATCAAGACGCAGAGACTTATTAGTGATTGTAAATGCCCAGCCTTATCTTACGCTTGCCCACTAGCTTTAATACTTAAGTTAACCTGTTTCTCTCCATCCACATTTTGCCTTGGTGCTTTTCAGCTTTCTTTCATTCTGTCTGACCAACTCTGTGTCTGTCTGTCTGGCCCTACCTATCCCTCTACTATCTAGCTATTCGCTGTTCACATTTTTATTAGACCAATTAGGTGCCTTTGTCAGGCAAGGTAAAACAGTAACTCATCTTTGCATAATTAAACAAATGCAGCAAAAACAAATGTGACACACCTTCATATAGTTAAAGTAGTTTTCCACAACATATTCAAGCGAATGTGAATGGCTTACAAAGGGAAGGTATCCAGCGGAGGGTTTCTTGAGCACTTGTAGACAAATGCAGTTATACTGTGGCTTCAGAGGTATCCAGCCAGATTACAGGTTAGAACCACAGTCTCTTCCATAGCTGGCAAGTTGTCATGACAGTACTTTCATTATTAACATTTTGAGGAGTGAAAACAGTGAGTGGCTGGGTAGTACGGAACCATGAGGTAGAACTCTTTAAGTGCTTTCAGTCCACAGATTGGAAGACGGCACTTTGCAGATGTGACATGTAGTGCACACCTGCAGCTGTGAATACACCCGTACAGTGCTTGAGCTGACCTACACCTCTCTCCGTGTGCTTTGAGTTGACAAAGTCTTGACAGTGAGCTTCTCAACTTAGCGACTTTTGCCTTCTTAGTGTGCTCTAGTTGGCAAGGTGCTGAATTCTACTTGGTTTCTGTTACCTAGTTCTGTAAATGCTAGGGAGGTTGGTCACCAAGGATGACAGTGCTGTAGTCAATTGTCATCTGGGGTTTGAAGAAGGCTGTTTACGCCAGTGTTTAATAAAGTGTAAAAGCGAGCAGTTTCAGTATTACATGAAAGGGCATTTTGTCATATGCACTATGTACCACTGTTGTTTCAAACCCTCAGTTTATTTTGTCATATGTACTATGTACCACTGTTGTTTCAAACCCTCAGTTTATTTTGTCATATGCACTATGTACCACTGTTGTTTCAAACCCTCAGTTTATTTTGTCATATGTACTATGTACCACTGTTGTTTCAAACCCTCAGTTTATTTTGTCATATGCACTATGTACCACTGTTGTTTCAAACCCTCAGTTTATTTTGTCATATGCACTATGTACCACTGTTGTTTCAAACCCTCAGTTTATTTTGTCATATGCACTATGTACCACTGTTGTTTCAAACCCTCAGTTTATTTTGTCATATGCACTATGTACCACTGTTGTTTCAAACCCTCAGTTTATTTTCTGTTTTTATTTTGAGACCCTGTCTTTATATAGCCCTGACTGTTCTAGAACTCTTTATATAAACTAACCTGACCTCCAACTCTAGATATCTGCTTGTCTCTGCCTCCCAAGTACTTAAAGTCAGCCAGGGCCTGTAGTTTCCTTAGTTTCTTTAAAAAATTAATCCGGCAAGTGCCAAAATTTCATACACCTCATGGTTTTCATGAAATTTTTAATTCTTGGCATTCTTTCCATGGTTTTTGAGAAAAATGTCCTCTTTTCTTCTACAGTTAAATCAAATGCCCTATCTGTTTACTGTTAAAGTTGACAGGGAACATGACAGAGAAATACTTAAGAATCTAAAATTTTAAACATTAAAATTATACTCCCATACTATCCATATATTTAAAGTTATTATTTACAAAGCAGAATTAGCTGGTATAGTTTATACAGAACCCAAGTGTCCTTATATGTCATATGTAATTTATATGTTTAGGCTATGTCCCTCCAAGGTCATCATTTCCATTCAAGAGCTGTCATTTCCTTGCAGATGTCTGTGACATGCAATGCTGCTAATTGTACTTATCAGTATCAGCAAGAGTGCTACTTTCAATCTGTACATAATTTACTCTCTTAATCACAGATTGAACCCACACGTGGCTTGCTTTTATTACTGTGAAACTGATCATTAACAAAGATATCTCAAACCCTGTTTTCCTGATGCTGCATTTAGGGAGAAAAATGACACATTGTAACCAGTTTCTGGAAGCAATCAGTGAAGTCTGTATAGAGATTTAACATCTTTCTTCCTGGGTTTCAGGTTCTATGACACTCATTAATTTGTTGATGAATTATGTTACTAATAATTGATATCTGCTTTTGTTTTCTCTAGTGAACTCAATGTAGCTGCTGTTGATGCAAACCTCACATTAGCTGTGTCAAAAAATGTAGCAAAGACCATCCAGTTATATGGTGTGAAATCAGAGCAACTTGTAAGTGGTATCCCTTTATTTATAAACTTTAATGATTTGGCTAAAAATTCCTAGTTATATGTTCATTGAGTGACCATAACAAACATTGTAACAGTTAAATGATCCATTTATACTTACGTCTGAATTGTTGTAGTTGGTTTTGTAATTTTTAGACTAGCATGCTAAGTAATTTACATGAGCTGACCCCACAATGGTAATTATATTATGAAGCTTCCTATTTTCAGTTCCAAATTGTGATTGCTAATATGGTGCAATTTTCCATTCATTTGTTCTTGTAATTTTGACATAATTTAGAGGCATGTTGTTTTTTTAAGCTCTGTTTATTGAAAAAGAGCCATACAGAGACACAGGAGCTGCTGGCATACAATCGGATGACTAATTTTTC
Source organism: Mesocricetus auratus (assembly GCF_017639785.1). NCBI lineage: Eukaryota > Metazoa > Chordata > Mammalia > Rodentia > Cricetidae > Mesocricetus > Mesocricetus auratus. The sequence goes on from NW_024429186.1 coordinate 82,884,815, forward strand.
TTTCAGTCCTTATTTGTAGATGTTCATAGCTTAAAACACACACAAACATGGTTTATTGCCATAAATAAAGTTTATAGCTTTAATTAATGCAGTAATGGCAAAGGGCTTTGAAAATGGAAACTATGTTAACTAATGATTGATTACGTGACAATCTGTGGCCTGAAATCTCTTGTTCCTCCCTAAGCAATGATGAAGACTAATAAAAAGTCATCATTTCCTTTTTTAATAGAATTCTTTCTGTGTCTGAAATAATTTTACTTTTCAACCTTCATTTTATTGGCTAAAGGAAGCCTAATCATTAAATAAAATTACAAAGGCCATAATTTATTTTAAAACATATTACTAAAATCTGCTTAGTTACTAGTAGTTACTATTTCTTTCCAGTAAATAACAGTTTCTGCTACCGCATTTTAAAATTTTGACACATTTCCTCTTTTATTTTGAAATTATGGTCATTGATTTATTTGCATATTTGCCCTCATATACATATACATATATATATTTTTTTATAATCATAGATCATCAGTACATGTATATTTACCTGTAGCTGGGAGTTTCTCTCCCGCCTCCAGTTCCCCAATAGCCATTCAGAGGCTTAATATTAATTATAAACTGTTTGGTTATTAGCTCAGGGTTATTATTAATTAGCTCCTACAACTAAATGAACCCATTTCTATTAGTTTATATTTTACCACGAGGCTTAGCTTGTTTCCTCACATCGTGCTTCTCCAGTTGCTGCTGACGTTTCTCAGACTCCCCCTTCTTTTCCCTGTATCTTTGCTTGGATTTCCTGCCTGGCTCGCTTCTGCCTGGCTGTTGGCCAAGTCAGCTTCTTTATTAGCCAATGGTAATGGAACATTCACAGCCCACAGAAAGACATCTTACATCAATTTCCCCTAGGACTTTGCTGCTGTTATCACAGGTATATATAATGTAAACCCATGTCTCTATAAGGATGAATCTTTAAATCCTTTTTGACCAGAGAATCCCCAGTTTTTTCTTGTATTTTTGAAACACAGTCACTTGTCTTGACTTGTTATATAACCTAGTCTGATCTGTGTTCCTTAGCAAACTTACCATCTGTCTTAGTCACTGTTCTGTTGCTGTGAAGAAATAACCATTGCCAAAGTCCAACTTCAGCGGGGTTCAGGTCCCAAAGAGGAGGTGTGGAGTCTGTGAAGGAGGGAGATTGGCATGATCTGAGGGGGAACCGGGGTGGCTGCCCGCTTATTGAAAATAGGCTATATCTTATATCCTACCTAATTGCATATAGTTTAGCCACAAGCATTATGGAAAGCAGACTCAATGATTCTAGGTAAAAGTGGTCACCATTTTTATTACAGTATTCTTCCTGAAGCAGAAAGCAGTAAGCTTAGCCACACTCTAAATGCCTGTTTTCCTTTAATGTTCAGTAACCCCGCCAGGTGCACTCTTACTTCTTGCTGCACAGTCTCAGCCTTTGGGGTCAGGAGGGGGTCAGACATTGAGTTATGAGAAACAAACCCATAAGAGCAGTTTTTATTCCTCAAGGGTCATGTTGTAGTGTTTGTACCTTGAGCACAGCAAGCATCGAGCTGTTTCCTAATTGCACTCCCTTGTAGTTCCTATAATATGAGCCTGTTCTCCTCATATCTTCTCCAAAGGGAAGGACCCAACATCTTACTCCTTTTCCATTATACCACACCATCCTGATTTCTTTAGTGTATGCTCCTGTGCATAGCAGAGGGAGAGCAAGCCAGTCTAACTTCTTAACAGAATATGTTCCCTGTGGAGCACACAGGATGAAGCCATCAATCCTGGGCACTGCTCTTGCCCTTAATGGCCTCAGGCTTGGGATCTGGGCCATCGTTTCTCTTGATTGTGTGCTTTTCATTCTTGGAGCCAGATGTGCTCAGTTAGTAAGTCTTTAACTTCTCTATTCTTGGTGTGATGGGGGCAGGACCTCAGTGAGGATTCCTGTGTGGGAGTAGGCAGAGGTATCACACTCGTTATACTAAAGAATTATTTGGTTTAAGGAAACTGCCATTTTATACATTGCATCCTCCACCAAAGGCCACATGCATTTTCCCAAAAGAAAAGACATAAGGAAAATTCCACAACACGTGATGAAAATGTCTGAAAGTGAAAGATGCAGAAGAACTGTGATCTGCATTTAGACTGCTGCAAATGCATCACACCGTGAGAAGGCAGCTCTCTCTCGGGAGAGAACGCGTTCTGGGGCTTGCTTCCAGGTTCAGGGTTAGGCCACGAGCCTCCTGGCAGGCAGCATGGTGATGTGGAGGCACACGCTGGAGCAGTAGCTGAGAACTACATCCTGATCTGTAGGCACAGAGGGAAACTCTGGGCTTGGCGTACACTTTTGAAACACTTCCCCACATAAGGCTACACCTCCTAATCCTTTTAGTCCTTTCAGATAATGTCACTCCCCAATGCTATTCCTATTCAAACCACCATGCCATTCCAACTGGTGTCTGGCAGTTCAGAAAATCTATTCTTATCTACTTCTTGTTTAACCAGTTGTCCTCACACTTTACTGAATATAGAACCTAGAAATACCATTTTACGGTATATAAACATCTGTTCTATAAACACATTCATACTGCATAGGACACATGGTGTTTCTATAGGTATGGTCTTGTGCTTTTTTTAATTTAAATTAGAGACAAGCTTGTTTCACATGTCAATCCCAGCTCCCTCTTACTCCCCTCCTCCCTTGCCCTCCACCAACTCTTCCCAACCCCCACTCAATCCCCACTCCATTCCCCAGGGAGGGTGAAGCCCATCATTGGGGATTTCCAGAGTCTGTCATATCATCTGGGGCAGGGACTAGGCCCTCCCCCATGTGTCCAGGCTGAGAGAGCATCCCTCCATGTAGAATGGGCTCCCAAAGTCCATTTGTATGCCAGGAATAGATTTCTGAGGCCTCCTCACTTACACCCACATTCGGGGGTCTGGATCAGTCCCATGCTGGCCTCTCAGCCATCAGTCTAGGGTCTAAGAGCTAACCCTTGGTCAGGTCAGCAGTTTCTGTGGGCTTCAGTTTATGCTGGAGAGGATGTCGAAAAGGGGGGACACTCCTCCACTGCTGGTGAGAGTGCAAACTCGTACAGCCACTCTGGAAATCAGTATGGAGATTCCTCAGGAAAATGGGAGTCAGTCTATCACAAGATCCAGCAATTCCATTCTTAGGCATATACCCAAAAGATGCCCATTCACACAACAAAGACATGTGTGTGAGAGCAGCTGGGAGGCCCAAGGTTAACACTGGGTGTCTTCTTTGTTCACTGTCCCTTATATCTCTAGGCAAAGTCTCAGTGAACCTAGAGCTTGCCATTTTTGCTAGTCTGGTTAGACACTGTAGTCCAGGGATGCGCTGACTCAACCTTCTGAGTTTTTGGATTACAGGTGAGCCACCACATACCCTGGATTTTAAGTGGGTTTAGAATATCTGGGTCCTGGTCGTCATGCTTGCACAGCACTGAGCTGTCTTCCCCTCTCCCTGGGTTCAGTGACATGGGTTTCACATGAAAGCGCTAAGCAATGAGACATATACCCTTTATCTCTTATGTTTATACTGTGTGTGTATGTACATGCATACACATATACCCTTATTCATGTGTGTGTGCAGGTGTGGGTACACATAGTCTATTTTCATGGAGATTGAGGCCAGAGGTTGATGTCATGTTCTTTCTTAATCACTCCATCTTATTTTTGAGTAGGTTTTCTCACTGAACCTGGAGTTTACTGATTTGGCATTTTTTTTCCTCCAGTTTTTCAAAACAGTGTTTCTCTGTGGCTTTGGAGGCTGTCCTGGAATTAACTCTTGTAGACCAGGCTAGTCTCGAACTCACAGAGATCTGCCTGCCACTGCCTCTGGAGTGATGGGATTTAAGGCATATGCCACCTGATTTGGCAATATTAACTCACCAGCAAACCCCAAGGATCCTCTTGTTTCCACTTCTCCACTGCTGGGGGTGTGTCTTAGGGTTTTTAATTGCTGTAAAAAGACACCACCATGACCATGGCAACTCATATAAAGGAAGCATTTAATTGAGGGGCAGCTTACACAGTTTCAAAGTTCAGTCCATTATCATCATGACGGGAGCTTGGCAGCGGCAGGCAGGCATAATGCTGGATCTGTTGAGGGTCCTACATCCTACAGGCAGCAGGAGGTTAACGGAGACACTGGGTGGTATTCTGAATATAGGAAACCTCAAAGCCTGCCTCCACAGTGACAAACTTCCTCCAACAAGGTCATACCCACTCCCACTAGTTCCCTTCCCTATGAGATTGTGGGGCAGTTGGATTTGCACTACTGCAGAGTGTAGGGATGCGGGTCTGCATCTGAACGCAGGTCCTCATGCTGCTCCCTCGCATTCTCACTATGTGCTTTTCCAGAGGGCGTCATACGAATACCAGCTTCCTGGGCACTCCTTTGTTTACAGTGAGACCAGTACTTTGTATGTTATCTTCATTTAAAATTTCACTATTCTTTTATATTGGCAATCATTGTAAAAATATGATTAAATCACTTAGTGTAATTTTGTGTTCAGAACACGTGTGTATACAGATTAAGAATATAGCTCAAAGCCTGACTTGGTGGCACACTCTTTTATAACAGCACTTGGGAAGCAGATACAGACCTCTGTGAGTTTGAGGCCAGCCGGGTCTATATAGAGAGTTCCAGGACATCCAGGGCTATATAAAGAGACCTGGTATCCAAAAACAAACAAACAAGAGCCAGGCCCCAATTTGATTCCCAGCACTACTAAACCAACAAATGAAAGCAAAACTCACACCTGTACATTCATTTAGGTGTGTATATTATCATTTTTATTGAAAATAGTTAATGTTAATGTGCTCGAAATTTGTTTATATATTATGAAATAGGAAAAAAATCACTGGTCTGTATAATAAAGTTTGAATGAATGTTTTTCTCTATCCTCTGTATATTGAAAAGAAATTAAAGTGTTATGATAAGGAACTGCTATAGAGTTTTATACTCTCAAGATTGTAAATTATTATAATTAAGAAAATTATAAGCATATCTATTAATAAGATTGATTTTAAGAGATGGATTATTGGGTATTTTCTAGCACTAAAACTATTACATGTAAATGTCAAATGTTGTGAACTGTGAAATGGACATGTAACTAAGTTGTAGACAGAGTGACGTTTAGTGGAATGTCTCCATCTTAGTGCAGAGCAGCAGCTTTGTATGAGGTCAGTAGTTCTAGTGTGTTGTTTTAAACTTTGTGAATATATACTTCATTTCATGAATAACTTTGTAAGTGACTTGGAGACTGATATTCATTCACTTTGAAAGAAAACCTGTAATGATGACAAACGGGAAGCCATGATATGTGCAAAGGTAGAGGGAAAAAGTTCTGAGTGAACTTTAAAGACAGCACCTCCAAAGATGCTGTTGAATCCCTTGCGTGTTGGCCGTTGGCCACTGGGCATGCAGCCCACCCCTCGCTGTGTATGGGAGGCCTTGTTTCCTGTGTGAGCTCCGTCCACTCTGGCTGCCACCCTCTCCCTGTCTCCTGTTTGCTGTTGTTCTCTGAGCCTTGCAGGCATTTGGCAGGGACAGCCCATTTAGGACTGAGTGTTCCAAAGTTTTTCACTCTGCTCATTGTCCCATTGTGTGTCTCTGTATTTACTCCTGTGTGTGGAAAGAGGAAGCTTCTCTGATTGGCTGAACAAGGTATGGATCTATGAGTATAAAGGAATGTTGTTTGGAGTCATGTTATTGCTACATTCCTTTAGCAGAACAGTAGTATTTGGTTTCCTCCTAGGTCCATGACATATCTAGTCTCAGGTTCTTGCTCACCCCCCCCACCCTCCCCAAGCAACATTGGGTATAGGTTCCCATGGAGTGGCCTTAACCCAGATTAGATATTGTCTGGTTACTCCTGTAATGTGAAGTTCACAGAGTCTAGTAAAGGTTTTCAAGAATTTGTTTAGTTATCACATAGGGTAAACACTGATATAGAATTCAGGGTTAGAAGCCTCCGCTGTCCCAGCCACCTTCACCCAGTGTTCTCTCCAGGGTAGGAGGGGTTTGCGGAGGGTGGGGGGGTGAAGAGCAAGCAGCCCACTCTGGTTCAGCCACCGAAGAGAGCGCTCCAGCAGGAGAGTGAGAGACCCTTTTCCTTCCGTTTATAAGTTGTCATGTAGCAGACAAGGCCACACCCTAGGACTTGCTGCCCCATTGGCTAAATGGATTGAAATCCCACAGCATACTTCTACAAGCTTTGTGCCAGTATCTTGGAGACAGGTGACTCTTGTAAATTGAAGGGTTTGTAGCTGGGCTTGTGTTTATTTTTATCCTTTGGTAACATGCAGAGAACCTTCTAGCACCATGGATACTAGTTTGTAAGAGTGGAAGCTTTAACTAGGTAACAGCTTAACTTCTCCATGGTCAGTGAGTTATGTCAGTGGTATCTTCAGCATTGGGGCCTTACTGTCAGTTTGTGAAGAGCCACCAATAGCCTTGACAGTAGCCAGGGTTGTTTGGGGCTTCCCATAGGGCCCCTTTGACCAACAACTCATGTGATGTAACCCATTCCCTGTAGTAGAAGCTTCATTTGGTGGCAAGAGATGTCTAGTTGGGGGCTTTGTTTCCCCACGGTTTGGTGATTTAATTTAGACCACTTTATATATATAAATATATATATGTATATAAATATTTCAATATATATTGAAATATTGAAAACTCCTATTGTATTAGGTTTCCATACAACACCTCAAATGGCCCTTAATTTAGCTATCCCTCCCCACATTGCCTCCCTTGCTCTACCCTCCCTATTTGATTTTGATCTTCCCATTGCAGCACCAAACTTTTTTTTTTTAAGTTTTTACGAGACAGGGTTTCTCTGTATTGTTTTGGAGGCTGTCGGTCCAGCCCAGCCTCAAACTCACAGAGATCCACCTGCCTCTGCCTCCCAAGTGCTGGGATTAAAGGCATGCGCCACCACCGCCCAGCTAGCACCAAACTTTTCTATTTTCTTTTCCTAACAATGTCCATCCCTCCCCCCTAGTCCCTTACTTTCTACCTAACCTCTGTAGTTATACATATTGTAGCCTGATTATTTAATTTAACAGCTAAAACCTACATATAAACGAGTACATACCATATTTGTCTTTCTGGGTCTAAGTTACACCACTCAGGATGATTTTTTTTTTCCTAATCCCATCCATCTACCTAGGAATTTCGTGATTTCCTGGAGTGGGCCTCAAGTCAAATCAGACACTGGTTGGTTACAAGCTTTGTGCCACCATTGCCTGGGTATATTTTGCAGGCAGGACAGATTGCAGATCAAAGGTTTTGTGCTTGGGTTGGCATTTACATTTCTCTTTAGATAGACTGCAGTTGTCCTTCCGGTACCTAAGACGATACAGTGTGGGATGAAGATTCTGTGTAGGCACTAGGTCAGCTTCCATGTTCAGGGAGTATGTGGGTGCTGTCTTCAGTAATGGGGCCTTGCTGTCAGTCTGTACAGAGCAACCTTTTTATTGTCAACATCCTGGATTGTTTGGGGATTTTCTTTGGAACCCATTAGCCAACAAGTCAATTGGTTGAAACCCAGTCCCAGTACTGGAAGCTTCATTTGGGGACAAGAGATGGCCAGTTGGGACTCTGTCTCCCTCATGATTAATATGTCCTTAGGATCACTTTCAGATATTTTAGGAAGCTTCCACTGCACTAAGTTTCCATACCACCCCTCAAATGACCCCCAGTTCCGTCTTTTCCCCAAATCCCTTCCCTCACCTGGATCTTCCCAGTCCTGCCCCTCTACCCCAGGCCACCCATAAAATCTATTTCCCCCTGCCAGAGAGACCCATGTGTCCCTTCCTCTGTATCTATCTTCTCTGTAGAGATTGTCCCTGCTTATCACTGATTTATCATTTATTTAATGGCTAATAGCCACATATAAGTGAATACATGCTGTTGTGCCCAAACTCTGAACCCCAAAATCACCAGCAGACCCCGATCCAATGCAAAAGCAGAGTCTTTAATTTTACAAGTTACCCCATCCATCCAACACAGGTGTGAAGTAGGAGGGCTTCAAGCAGCAGTGGGGCAGGGCATATATTGGGGTAGAGTAAGGGGCGTGTCTGAGGGTCCACTAGTTGCATAGCAACAGTCTCAGGATTGGTGCACCTCCAGGCTTGGGCACCCTGTCCTGAGTTGATTGGTCAGATGCAGTTGCAGGAAGGTTGCTGTGTCTGGAGGCCATCCCAGGGCAAGCTGCCAGCAAACTTGTTCTTGGTTCCTTACCACATGGAGGGCATCTGGCTTCCTAGTGATTAGGGCGAGGTCAGGCAAGGTCAAGAGCTCAGCACTTGCTGCTGAGTCAGGGGCCTGCATCTTTCTGGGTCTTTTATGCAGCCTGTCATGGCTGCCAAAGCAGGGGGCTGGGTGAGGGTCTGGGCCCTTCAATACTGTATTCATCTTTCTGGGTCTAGATTACTTCATTCAGGATATTTTCTCTAGTTCCGTCCATTTGCCTGCAAATTTCATGAAGTCATAATTTTTTACAGTTGAATAATACTCCATTGTGAAATGTGCTGAATTTTATTTGTTCAGTCTTCTGCTGAGGGCGTCTAGGTCGTGTTCAAGTCTGGCTATCATGAACAGCCGTCAGGAGTGCTCATGACTGAACAAGTGTGTCTGTAGTGGGATGGAATGGCCCTGGTGTATATGTCCAAGAGTCATAAAGCTGGATCATGATGTAGATGGACTCCCAGCTTTCTGAGGAACTGCCACTCTGATTTCCATAGTGACTGTACAAGCTTATACTCTCACCAGCAGTGCATAAGTATCCCCCTTACTTCACATCAGTACCAGTATGAGTTGTCTTTTGTTTTATTGATCTTAGCTCTTCTGACGGGTGTTAACATGGAATCTCAAAGTAGTGTAGGTTTATATTTCCCTGATGACTTTTAGCCTTTTGAGTTTCCTCTTTTGAGAACTCTGTTTAGATCAGTATGCCATTTTTATATTGGATTCTTTGTTTTCTTGGTCCAGAATTTTTTAGTTATTTATATTTTGCATATTAGCCATCTATTGAGTGTGCAGTTGGTAAAAATCTTTTCTTATTCTGTAGGCTGCTGCTTTGTCCAAATGACAGCAACTTTTGCTGTGCTATTTTCAGTTTCATGCAATCTCTTTTAGTGTTTGTGCTATCAGTTTAGTTTTGTAGAGGGTGATAAGATTGTATCTATTTCAGCTCTTCTATGTGTAGCCCTCAAGTTTGTCCAGTGATGCAGGGTCCTTGCAAGCATCATGGCCAGCAGCAAAATGATCCAGCTGAGGTGCTGGGCCACACTTAAGGAGTTTGACACCAAGGGGGTTATTTTTATACATTTAAACACAGTAAGACTTTGGAAACAAGTTTCCTTGTGACACGGATTGTGTTTTAGCTATCCTAGGTTTTGTCTGTATATGTCTTCCCATATAAAGCTGAAAATTACCTTTTCAAGATCTGTGAAGAATTGTGTTGCAATTTTTATGGGGATTGCCTTGAATCTGTAGATTGTTTTTGGTGCGAAGGCCATTTTTACTGTATTATTCCTATTAATCCATGACCATGGGAGATCTTTCCATTTTCTGTTATATTCTTGAATTTCTTAAGTGTCTTAAAACTTTTGTCATACAAGTCTTTTATTTGCTTGGCTAGAGTTACCCTGTTGTGCCCAAATTCTGAACCCCGAAATCACCAAAAGACCCATTCTGATGCTGAAAGCCACGGTTTTATTGTCTAATGAGTTAACTGTATTAGCTCAGGCCTTCTGTCCCTCTGACATGGGGGGAGAGAGAAAAATGACCTGAAGTAGCCTCGAGGCAGGGAATTTATTGGGTAGAGCAAGGGGAGTGAACCACTGACTGCATTTGGGTTATTGTGCCATCTGTTGAAAAATGCAGACAGGATATAGACTAGGGTTTTTTCATAGATTTTTGTCTGGTGAGTCAGAAGACATGGTTACTTTCTGGAGTCCTGCTAAGAGGACAAGAGGGGGCCACAATTTTGGTCCTGATGCCTTTTGTATACATGAGAGGTAGACTAGATAATCTGAAGATCATATTAAAAGCTCATCAGTAATAGTAAATTTAACTTTTTATGTAGGATTTACTTTGCTATGACTCTCAAAATAGAACAGAAATCATGTTAGAGTATAGTGGAATAATCTTTTTGTACAGTGTGAAAATGTGTCTTTGCCAAGGTACCTTTTGATTGGTTTACTAAAGAGCCTAATGGCCAATAACTAGGCAGGAAGAGGTTAGCCAGAACTTCAGGGCAGAGGGAGAAAAAGAGATGAATCTAGGCTCACGAGAGGTGCCAGAGAAATTGGAGAGGAAACAGGGTGAAATATGGAAGACAGACGAAAGTAGATTAATATAAACAGGTTAGTTTAAGTTATAAGGACTAGTGGGGTCGGGAGGTGGTGGTGCAGAGGCAGAGGCAGAGGCAGGTGGATCTCTGTGAGTTAGACCAGCCTAATCTACAGAGCGAGTTCCAGGATGTGCTCCAAAACTACAGAGAAACTCTGTCTCAAAAAACAAAACAAAATAAAAAAAAACAATAGTGATGGGGGATGTCCTTCTGCATGCTATGAATGTTTATCTTATTGATGAATAAAACTGTTTTGGCCAGTGGACAGGCAGAGTGTAGCCAGGCAAGAAGTGTAGGCGTGGCTACCAGACTAGGAGAATGCTGGGAAGAGGAACAGAGTGTGTGTCTCGTGTAAGATGCCGTGTTGCTACCAGGAAGATAGGATGCCTGGGTATTCTCCAGTAAGCCAGCACCATGTGTAGATACATAGATTAATAGAAATGGGCTAATAGTTAAAAGAGAGCTGTTCAATAAGAAGCCTGAGCTATCAGCCAAACAATTTATAATTAATGTAAGCCACCACTGTGTGTTTATTTGGGACTACCGCAGGACTGCATGGCACAGAAACTTCCATCAACTAACTAGTGGGACAAGCCGAAGCTATAGGCTGCACTTTGGTAATAAGTTTCTGGTCATTATTTGGGAGCTAGCTGGCAGGACAGAGAAAGATGCCTGGACATGGTGTCCAGTGTGGGGCTCAAATACCCAAACTTAGAGCCTGAGACAGCTAAGTAACGTTCAGGACCAAGAGCCAGATGTGACTTTCTAGTCCTGCAGTCTCTCAGGTAGGCCCAGGCTTGCATGCAGAGGAGCGAGCCACCGTGTGCTAAGCTGAGGCCTGTGGTGGCTGACATAGAAGTTAGAATTTGTGTCTCACAGTCAGGGAACACTTTGAACAGGTTACAGTGTGTTAAAAATGTGTGTAAACCTAGACAAGAAAAGAAAATGAGTATAGACAGTTATAGAAAAAAGTGAATAGTTTATAAATAATCAAATAAAATCTTCAAAGAAATATAAAAAGTGAGCCATGTCAAGGTGAAAAGTGCACAGGGAGTCTGGATCCTGTATGGTACACTGTTGACTTTAAACTTTTTTAATGTTGATGAGTGAATGACAACTGTTGAGAGACATGGAATTGTAAGAGGGACTGCTGAATTAAACCAACCTGGATACCTTAGGAATGCCTTAACTTTAAATGAAAGTCAAACTTTAAAATGAAAGTCAAAAAAGTATTATATTAGGGAAGAGGTTATACTTATTCTACAGGAAACGAATGGCTATGGATTCCTTCAAGGTTAGTAGAGATCATGTTTGTTCAGGGAAGTCCCCCTGAAAATCTTGACTAAAGACAAAAAATAAATCTAAATAACTACAAAACAGATGATAATATAAGCTGATCCTTTGACATGGGAACAATCCTGAGACTGGACGAGACATGATAAATCTTGTGAGCTTCAGTGTCCTCATGATTTATTGTTACATGCCATCCTTTCATATGGCATGGATAGAGATTTGGTTATGCAGTCCAAACAGACTTATAAAGAAGTTAACAGATGCCTTTTACCTGCTGAAACATAAAACAAAAAATCATCATTAGCTGGCATGTGCTTGCTGTACTTTCCATATTTGTGTTAATGCAGATATATTTGTTACCTTTAAAAGCTTGTATGTTTTCAGAAAAAAAGAATCAGACACAAAAAAAGACAAATAGTCCAAGTGATCCATTGCTCAGAGTGCCCCTGTTGCAGTACCTCAGAGTTCTGCATCCAAAACACTTCAAGGCTGCTGGCTGACATGGTCCAGCCTCAGACTCTTCTATCCAGGACTACAAATAAGCTTTGCCCTTTCCCATTGCTCAGGGGCTGGACAACAAATGTTATGACTCGCTATCCCAGGACTTGACCATTATCCTAATTTTCTCAGGCCCCCCAAGGATGCCATTGCCTCTAGACAATAGGAAGCTGTTTAGGGAACACATGCCCATATTCCCAAGAGGTGGGGTGGGTGTTTTTGACCATTCAGTGGGTTATGGACGTCTGTCATCATTTAGGGGGATTGGTTACAAGTCGTTGTCAGTTGTACTCAAGAAAAAAGCAGAACAAAGGAGATCAGATTCAGGGATCTCTTTCTGAAGGGAAAAAGTGGGGATATAGTATAGAAATGATGGGATAAAAGAGTGAATTATTGAGTCTACATTTGAACAACCATTAGTCGCAAGTATTTTAGATTGGTATAGATTTTTGCATATTGATACAAATTTAAGCTTATTTTTTGTTTTACTGTATATATGTTTCTATTGTTGTTTAAAAATGTAATATATAATTTAAAAATCAGGTTAGTAGTTAGCCATATATAATTAAACTTGTAGTCATGTTAGGTATATTTTCAAGGTTAAACAGAGAATATTTTAGATAGAGAGATAGTCTTCAAACACTTCAGAGGCCTACAGAGTATGGCATTTAAGATGTTTAATAACCTAAGGATTTTCATGACAGTGAGACTTATTTGCTCCTGACAGCATCAATTTCATCAGAAGGGATGATGGGCATTGAAGAACCTCCAGTGGGGTTTGCTTTCATTGTCACCATTTGGGCAAGAAACTGCCCTTGCCTTGACTTCTGACAGTATGCTGTCCAAACTGGAGAAGCAGGACACAAATAAAGTGACTGCCAATCTTTGCCAAGACAGGGTAGGACAGTCCTTTAAAAATTCCTGTTTCAAGGCTAGAGAGATCTTAGAAGCTAAATGCATTGGCTGTTCTTCCAGGAGTCTGAGTTCAATTCCCAGCACCCACATGCTGCTCACAATATAACATGACAGGCAAAACACCCATATACATTAAATCCTAGAAAAAGCCCTGCTTCACATAAAAGTCTGTCACATATTCAAGGCATGTAGACTGAATATGGATGCCTAATTACCGAGAAATCTCAAGTGACAGTCCAGACACCTAGCTGTTTCTGTCATTTCTATAGTTTTGGAAAGTGGCTTGGTCTGCATTTCCTGTTTACTCAGGTAATATTATATTTCTTGGGTCTCTGATGGAGTTGAAGGTAAGGTGGTTATAGTTACACTTTTCTTTGTTTCCAAATTCAAAAAAGAAATTCACAAAAATGGTATAAAATGTATAAGGTTGAGAGACATAAAAGCTTAAATTGTGTATCTAAGAAAATATTTTGAAGTCTAAAAAGATAGTTTTTAGATGATAATAAAAGTTATAATAAAAATGATTTAGGTGTATGTCACTATTGCCTAGTTTACAGGTGTGATAGGAACCTTTATTCCCAGTATTTGGGAGGCAGAGGTAGGTCGACCTCTGTCGTTTTGAGGCCAGCCTGGTCTACAGAGCAAGTTCCAGGACAGCCAGGGCTACACTGAGAAACCCTGTCTTGAAAAACCAAAAAAAAAAAAAAAAAAAGAAAGGAAAAGAAAAACCCATAGCATTAATGGAGAGCATGAGTATGTAGAGCACTAATTTGGTATTTCCATGAAATTTAGGAAGAAAATTGTTCTTTTATAATTTGGAATGTATAATGCATTTTCTAGTAATTGTTGTTTTTAGACATTTTTCTGAGTCACCTTTAGTGCCCTCTACAGATAATTTTCATCCATTTTCTGTATGGAAACTATGAGCAAGCCTTCCCTTGATGGCCAGTTTTCATTCTGATTCAGGTGCTTGGGGAGCTCCTGCTATTTCATTCACAAACTAATAGGAGATGCAGCATTCTTTAGCTCTGTATTTTTCTGTACAGATCTGGGCTCTCAGTTTCCCAGATCCAGAATTCATGGACTGCTCCTACCACAGAGATATAATCTCAATATATAGTATCTCAGAAACATATTTTTCATAGTTAAATTAAGAAGGAATATTATTTCTTTCTTGTACCTAGGAATTATTTTGTTATGCAAGGATTTGTTTAGCTTTTAGATTTGTTTGTGGATCTGTGTGTGAGAGACAGATGTCTGAAAGTTAAATACAATTCTTTTGGTTTCCACCATTTCTTCATACATAGTATGATTGCCCATGTATATGTTTCTCATTTTATTATGTTGAATATCTTACAGGTTAGTCATTTCCAATAACTGATTTGAAATAGCAACCATGACTCTAGTAGCTCTCGAGTCATTGACTAGATGTGTATAAAGCATTTCTCTGTGACATTCTGCACAAAACTAGTGACAACTAGGGAGCTAACCCATGTGAAATACTATAATTTTTTATGTTCAATATTAAACAATAAAGCTTTGTAAATTCCAACAGTATGGTAATATTGCCACTAATTTTAAGTTTTTGAGGGATTTTTGGTTGAGTCTAAATCTAATTTGAAATACTGTTATTGTCAGATATGGTGGTTCATGTTGAGCATAATCTCAACACTCAGGCTCAGGTGGAGGCTGAAGCAGGAGGTCTGCAGCAATTGTGAAAGCCAGTCTGTGATAAGCAGTAGGTTCTAGGCCAGCCAGGGCTACAGAGTCAAGGCGAGTGAAAAGAGGAAATAAGAGAAGGGAAAGGGAGGGGAAGGAAGGGAGGGGACGACAGTGAAGGACAGGAGGAAGGAAACTACTAAGTAGAAAAGAATTGAGAGGGTTGGAGAGTGGTTTTAGTGGTTAGCAGTACTGCTGCTCTCACAGAGAACCCAGGCTTGCTTCCTATTTACTGCCATATGACTCACCACCATTCATTCCTAACTCCAGTTCCAGAGGATGTGGTGCCCTCTCCTCATGTCATGGGCTCATGCTTGCAGATGGTGCACATACAGAGTCTCAGGCACACACATGTCCATGTGAAATGAATAATTTTAGATAGATACTAAGATCTAAAGCAAAGGCATAGGATCTGGTATGAGGGAGTTGGTGACAAAGGAAGCATGGAGAATTCTGGGTTGCTAGCCCAGAATGCTCATAGTAGGGCATAGCATTTGCTGAGATACAAGAAAATTGAAAGGAGAATAGAAGCAGTGAAGAGAAGTCAAGCTGTGAAGGAACAATCCAGAGAGGCCAAGAGAGGACACGGTGGCATTCATAGGGCATTTTTAAAAGATGCGCTTTAGGGCACCTGACTCAGCAATTCCGGTGTCCATATTGGTCATGTATTCACACCCAGATTTACCCCATAAGAGTGCTTATGCCCATTTGTCCCTCACTCAGTGCAAATAATAGTCTTTCATTACTGTGGATTTCCCTATCCTAGGTGTCTCACAGAAATATAATCATTTATTATATGACCTATTATGACTAGCTTCTTCTACTTAAAATGTTTTCAGGATTCCTCCATGAGAAACCATGTATTAGAACTATGTTCAGTTTCTATTGCCAAATAATGTTGATTGTCTGCATTTTTATCTTATTTCTAAGTTGGTTGATATTTGATTATTTTTACTTATGAATGATATTCCAATGAACATGTGATTGTGTGCATACATCTGAGTGAATTACGAGGTTACATAGTTAAATTTGAATTCCCTTTTGAGGAACTACTAATCCAAAGTGATTACTCTATTCTGTGCCTCCGAGAGCTATTGTGAGCACTCATTTTTTCCAGCCCCTTGCCAGCATGTGAGTCTGTATTATTCTGTATAGTTTCCTAGTGGATGTCAAGTCAGCTTCTGTATCTACAAACGTCATAACATGCCCAGCCCTCCCTTAATGAAAGGAGTTCCTGCTTTCTAGCAGTGATCTCTCTGTAATCTCAATTTTAAACATTGTACTGGTCCAGGACATAACTTTTGTTTCTTCAAACAAGTTCTGTTGGCCTTGAATTCCCATGCCTTAGCATCTTTGAAAGCTGTGACTACAAGCATGTACTGTGTGCCCTGAAGCTTGTGACGTAAATGCCCATTATAGTGAGATTCACACCTGCACACAAACACACACACACACACACACACACACACACACACACACACACACACACATGCTGAGCCCTCTCCTGCAAGACTGATGTTTCAGATTGGGTTAGTTTTCCACAGTGTAGGTTAAGTTGGATTTGTGGACTCTTCTGAATGCCAATTGTTTTTGACATAGTTACCATAGGAAAAGAAGATTTTTTTCTATTTTACATACTTTAAGTAGAAATGTTTTAGAACATTATTTGATTTCAAGTTAGAATCTGCCCTTGCTGTAAGTAAAAGTAAATGAGTTCTTTAACCTGATGTCAAGAGGTCTTAGAGGTCCTAGGTTGACTTCATAACTTGTATGATGGGTGAGAACTTTAATAAAGTAGTATTGCCTGTATAAAAGTTAGAATTGCTAAAGCTTTTTGAAATTCTACTTTATTACAAATATAAATTGAAAAAGTAGGGGTTAATTTAGTTTTGATTGATATATATATATGTATACACACACACACACACACATATATATATATATACACACACACATACATATGAATATCAAAAGAAAGGAGAAAGAAAAGGTAGCCATCGCCTTTCTGGTAGTTAATTTGGATTATAGAACAGCAGAAAGACGCTTTCAGATCTATCTCCTAAAAGCCTGGTTTCCATATCTTGAGACTTGTGCCAGTTATGTCCTGGTCAGGTTTGCCTTTAGATAATAATGTTACAGAGAATTAGGTTATGATGGGATCAGCATGTCAATGGATGACACATGGGTTTTGTTCCTTGCAGCTGATAGAGATGAGTTTAATAAGGTAGTCTATATATATCCTTCCCTTAAAACTGTATTTAGAAGTAAAGATCAGGAAGGGGAAGTTCTTAGTATTACTTTTTACCGCTCTCCCACACAAAATAATCATGGGCAATTTCTCTCTAAAACACTGAAAAATAAGATGATGACTACCTCTTTCCACCTCTTGTTTCCATGGAGTATTAAGATGGTTGTGAAATATGTACAAGGTTCTTCCTTGCTTTTAACAATATGACTTGAGTGTCAGTTGCCAGTGCTTTTGAGGTTACTGTGATGGTGTGTCAGAGACACACGCCCCAAGAGCCTGTCAGCCATGGATCTGAAAAGAGACATCTTCAGAAGGCCAATTGAGTTAGCACTGAGGTGTTATCTCTATGGAGATTTCTGGTTCCTCAAGTCCAAAGTTCTGTTTAGCATAATCTGAATTCTTCATACTTTGTCATCAGGATACACACTTCTTCCTGGTTAAAAGAAGCAATAAGAGGTACAGTTTTTCATCTTGGTATGTCTTTGTATGTTGACTTTTATAGCTCTGTACTCAAGGAGATGCAAGCCAGGTGATTGGGCCTCTCACTGAAGGACAGAAGAGAAATGTAGGAGTGGTGAACTCCCTGTTTAAGCTGTACCAAGCAGTAGCAAAGGTAACCTTTATCTTTATTGCATAAAGAAATATTTAGGAGACCCAAAGGGTGCTGAACCTCTAAGCCAGGTTTGGTGGTGCATTGCCTATAACCACAGCACTTGAGAGGCTAGGGCAGAAGCGTGGGGCGGGAGGTGTGGGTAGGCCAGTGTGAGCTACATAGCAAGACCCATTCAAGAAACAAAAGGAGAGAAAGGGGCCGGCCACAACAACAAAACTCAAATGTGATCTTTGTTCTCCTCATAACGTGGTCTTTAGCATTAATTTTCATTAGCTCTTATTTGGGGGTAATTTTTAAAAATTCTTTCATTGGTTTGTACTTCTTAAACATGTATTTTATACATTAATGAAACATATTCTGAAGAATTACCTGGTAGGTGTCAGAAACTTAAAAATGACAAGATATGTTTAAGGGTACACAACCCACTTTCTTTTGTCATTTTTCTGTTGCACCAGGGGACATTAGTGTGGTTCTAGTCAGCGTGATTTCAGTGGCCTAATTGATATTTGTATCGATTTGTAGAAATTCAGACATCTGAATTTTATACTTTAAATATTGTGAAAACAATAGTCAGTCTAAAGAAAAGTGGAATGTTTTTAAAGAAATAAGTAAATATGGGATTCTTCTGATCTTTATCTTATCAGTAAAATTGAATTTTTAATGATTCCACTGTGAAATGTCTGTTTGCTTTGTACTAAAAATTTTCAATGAACTCATTTTTAAAGCAAGTATGAGATATTAGTATTATTATAAAGTAATGATAATATTTTAATGTATCTTCTGGGAAGTTTGTCATATTATGGTAAGAATTAGTGTTTACAAAAATAAATGACTTAAGCAAAATTGTAACTGCATCAAACTCTGTTCTAGGTGGTTGCTGGTCAGAGCTCATTCCCGTCAGCAGCTGAGCAAACTGTAACCTCAGCCCTAAAGGTAATTAGATTTAATCTTTGGCTTTATAGCTATTGAAGCAGTCCTAAAGTTATTTGGCTTAGTAGAAGATAATTTCAGAATAATTCAGTATGACCTGTATATACCCAAAGTAACATATTGTTAATTATTCTGCAGAAGAGATTCATACATGTTTGCACTTTCCAGAATTTAAAATTGTGCTCTCTCACTCTGTGGACTGTGTCTGACTTCAGACACTTGCATATACGGAGGAGTTTTGTAGTATGCCCTGTTATCTTGTAGACACTTGCATATTCAGAGGAGTTTTGTAGTGTGTCCTGTTATCTTGCAGCAGTTCCTAGTGACATACCAGCGCAGTGTTTCTTCACCAGTTGGCTTGTCCCTAAGCGCTGTCTGACAATGCTGTAGACATTTGGGTTGCTGTAAGTCAGGGTGGGATTCTACAACAATCTAGTGAATGAAGACCATCTCCTAAGCATTTTGTAATGTAAAGGACAGTCACCCCACAACCCAGAACCAATCCCAGATGTCAGAAAGGCCAACGTTTCAAAATCCTACTTCTGCAGGAAAATGTAAAGTTAGGGTATATTCTCATTTTCACACATGCCAAGGGAAAATACCTCTTTTCTAATACTGAGGAAGTTAGGGTTGGTTTGCTTGTTTTTGTTTTGAAATAGTGTAGCCCTGACTGGCCTGGGAATCACTGTGTAGATCAGGCTGGGTTTGAACTCCCTGAGCTGTGCCTCCCAGCGCTAAGATCAAAGGCATGTGTCACCATGCCTCGCTTTTAAGAAGTTCAATAAACGTTAATTTTTGTGTAAGATTCAGAGGCTTAAGTACTTACATTATAAAACGTTAAACATCAACCAAATTAGACGTTCCTATGATGTAATAGATACCTTTCATTCATCATCACTGCTTGCCAGAACAGTACAGTAACCTTCATGCTATGTAGTCTTGTTTCCATTTTGTATTATGAACAGCAAGCTCTCACGGTCATAAGCCTAATAAGCACAGATCTTAGTGGTCCAGAAGACACTCACCATTGGACTGTGCTACCCTGACTCACTCATTACCTTATCATTACTACGTGAGGCCCTATTAACAGATTCTGAAACCAGACAACCTGTTCGTCCCATCTCAGCTGTCTAACCAGCTATAATCTTGGTCAGATTAATTCACTCTCCTTGCCTTAGTTCCAAGATTTATAAAATGCTACAATATACCCATGTGATAACAAATGTAAACTGTTACATTGGATTTAGATCATGAAGAAAGAGTCTACAAATAAACACAGGACAAATGCATTCAAAGAAGAATTGAAGAAAGAAAGAACTCGGGAGAGTGTGTCACAAATCTTCAAGGAAAGGGGAAATGTAGAAACCAGATATAGTCCGTAGGTTCTGTGGCTGGGGCCACACAGGCAGCAGTGGCATGGCGTGTGCTGTGTGCAGAGGTGTGACGTGTCGAGGACAAGAGCAGAGACACGTGCACATTCCATGTCCTCCTCTTCCCCAGTGTGCTTATCCACTAAACACAGAAGCTGCCATAGCAGGAGACTTGATTTTAGTAAAAGTTGCTAAAATTATTGATTATCATATTGGAAGATTGGACCAGAATAACAAACCTGAAGGTTCTGCAATTCTTGGATGCCAGAAGGGGACAGAGGATCATCATTTCTGCCCTATATCTCTCATGAGAGCTAGCTAACATTTTTAATAAACACAGTCATTGCATCCTAACAAGCATGAGGATAAGTGGCATTTAATCACGTTGGCACAGTTATTCTGATCCATTTTTGGTGAGTTTGTCTCATTGCAGATAGTGACTATGTTGCTGGATTTATATATGGCAATGCCTCACATCTCTTTTATTGTGTGGGTTTGATGTTCTCTAAGAGAATATTCCAGATTGCTGAGGCTCTGATATTTTTATAATCGTAGCTATTTTAGGAAAGCCCTTTTAAAATGTATAACAGACTTCCTTAGTTTGTAGAGAGCATATGGAATGTAACATGATCTCCTTTTGTTTCCTTGGGTAATTATTTATCCGTGCCTATCTTTGATACCCTGGCAGTCCCCAAGGCTTTCTGTCACCCTTCTTCATTGTCCTCAGTGGAAGCCTAGCCCAGCTATGAAGGTTTCTGTTAGTTATTTAAACTAAAGAGAATTCCTGTTTGGTAATTATGTTGTTTTCCACACCCTCTTCTCTGGTTATGACATAAGTCAAATGCTGAATAGAACTGGGCTCCAATAACTGTTCCTGACCTAAAATAATTAATTTATTTTATTATTTTAATGTAGTAAGCACTATAAGGTTTGTAATATAGTGATACTACTTTACAGTTTTTCATAGATGAACTTTGCCAAATTAAACAAATTTTCATTCATTCCTAATTTACTGGGACCTTCAAATAATCAGTTGAATTGTTTAGGTAGTCTTAAACAATTGAATTAAAGTGAAGTTTTGTCCCTTTATTCTGTTAATAAAGTACATTACAGTAATTTACTCTAAATCTCATGCAGAACATGATGTATTACCCTTGTAATGTGCTCCAGGGTTTGGTTTGATTTTTGTTAAGTGCTTATTTCTCTATCCACAAAGGGTCTTGGTATATAATTTTCTTCATCACTACTTTATTCGTTTATCAACTTAATACTGGTGTCAGTAAATTTTTAAAAGGCTTTTACATTGCAGACCTTTTTCCTCCAATGGTAAATTTTATTACTGAATCCATCTGAGCTCTACTTTTCTTTGTAGGAAAGTTTATGGCTGCATTATCTGTTTAGTAGGTAAATGAGTTTTGAACTATGACTTCCCAGGTATTATTCTTTTCATCTAAGTCATCTAACTTGTCAGTTAGACTTTCCTGAGTCACTTGCTATCCTTTAATATTGTTAGACTCTTGGTGACAGCCTCTCTTTCAATTTTATATTGTTGATAGGTTTTCTTTTTTAATATTATCTGGTCATGGTTTTGTTGACTTTGTTGATATTTAAATTACCAAAAAAACCATGTGGTGCTGGTGGAACCCAGAAGAGGTTGTGAGATCCCCTAGAACTAGAGTAACAGACAGTTGTGAGTGGCCATGTGGGTGCTGGGAATCAAATTGAGGTCCTCTGGAAGAGCAGCCAGTGTTCTGAACCAGTGAGCTGTCTCCCCAGTGTCTCTACCTTAGTTTTAAAGGCAGACACTCTCCCTGAACCGAGAGTTCATCCATTGGCTGGACTGGCTGACCAATGAATCCCAGAGTACCTGCTGTACCAGGCCCCATTCCCATAGGAGCCTTTCATGGATACTAGAGATCCAAACTCAGGTCCTCACCCTGTGTGGCATGTATATGACCAAGGGACCCATCTTCCAAACCCTCAACTTACTGTCTTTGACTTGTTTCTCAGGGATTTGATTTGTTTTAGTTTTTTATTTTGTTTTGGTTTTGGTTTTAAGTCCTTGTATTAGTGGTGGTTAGACCCTGAAACAGCCAAAATACACATTTAAACTTGTACATCTTCTATTGAAGCACCACAGTTTCCATTACTTTTATCTTCATTCTGCTTCAAGTATTTTGAAATTTCATTTTGTGGTTTCTTCCTTCAGTCTATGAATTATTTAAAAGCTGTCTCTCTCTCTCTCTCTCTCTCTATATATATATATATATATATATATGTGTGTGTGTGTGTGTGTGTGTATGTGTGTATATATATATGTGTGTGTATATGCATATGTATATATATTTATTTTTTATTTCCAGGATTTTGATGTTGTCATATTTATTTTACTGACTTCTACTTTACCTGGTGTCAACAAACAAGTTTGCATGCTGCTTGTTCTTTGACATTTAATTACTCCTGTTTTCTACCGAGTATTTTACATGTCTCTGTGTGTTGTGTTTTGAATAGGTGCAGAAGTGGACTTAAATGTAGCTTTTCTAACTTGGAATATGTGTTATATAAATGAACTATGTGTGCATGATACTAATTTTAATCTCTGTGTAGCCTTGGCTCTCCTGAAACTTGCTCTGTAGACCATACTGTCCTTGAACTCACAGAGATCCACTTGCTTCTGCCTTCTAACTGCTGGGATTAAAAGCAAGTGCCACCCACCACTACCTGGCTAAAAATGTTTTAATGAGAAATATTTTTACATTTAGCTATACTGTGCATTTGTTCTTGAAGACTTCAGTTTCCTTGTATACCAATTTGTACTTTATCACTTTTTTATTTAATGGTGGAGGAGAAGGTTTATTGTAGTTGAGAGAGAAACAGCCAGAGGCAGCGGAAGAGTCCAGAGTGGACATGACCACCAGACTGAGCCGGGCCATGGGAGGGGAAGAGGAGGCCAGGAGGCAAAGAATTCAGGAGAACAAAATGGACTATGTACCAAAATGGCGGGTTATATAGGGGTCGGAGACGCTGGGGGAAGTGAAGGCGCAGACCAGTACCTGGGCTGGAGAAGTTTGGGGCAGGAGAAGGGTGTGTCAGCCAGGAGGACACTCTACATGTCCACACTGAGGAATGCTAAGAGAGCCTGGTAGTCAGCTTCAGCATCGGTGTACTTATAGACACTGCAGTCAGCATCGATGTACTTATAGACACTGCAGTCAGCATCGGTGTACTTATAGACACTGCAGTCAGCATCGGTGTACTTATAGACACTGCAGTCAGCATCGGTGTACTTATAGACACTGCAGTTAGCCTCGGTGTACTTATAGACACTGCAGTCAGCATCGGTGTACTTATAGACACTGCAGTCAGCATCGGTGTACTTATAGACACTGCAGTCAGCATCGGTGTACTTATAGACACTGCAGTCAGCATCGGTGTACTTATAGACACTGCATTCAGCATCGGTGTACTTATAGACACTGCATTCAGCATCGGTGTACTTATAGACACTGCAGTCAGCATCGGTGTACTTATAGACACTGCAGTCAGCATCGGTGTACTTATAGACACTGCATTCAGCATCGGTGTACTTATAGACACTGCAGTCAGCATCGGTGTACTTATAGACACTGCAGTCAGCATCGGTGTACTTATAGACACTGCAGTCAGCATCGGTGTACTTATAGACACTGCATTTAGCATCGGTGTACTTATAGACACTGCAGTCAGCATCGGTGTACTTATAGACACTGCAGTCAGCATCGGTATACTTATAGACACTGCATTCAGCATCGGTGTACTTATAGACACTGCAGTCAGCATCGGTGTACTTATAGACACTGCAGTCAGCATCGGTGTACTTATAGACACTGCAGTCAGCATCGGTGTACTTATAGACACTGCATTCAGCATCGGTGTACTTATAGACACTGCAGTCAGCATCGGTGTACTTATAGACACTGCATTCAGCATCGGTGTACTTATAGACACTGCAGTTAGCCCTTGGTCCTTGGCTGAACACCTAACATTCACTCTTTTTTGTTGTTGGTTAGAGGATGATATAATCGCTTTTATAGCCACGTCTGGCTTCAGCTGGGGTGTCTTTGTCCAGCTGGAATGACAATCGAAGGCTAGACTGGGGACATGTTCCACTGCTTGCTGCCCAGGCTCTGCAGGGCCACAGGGGGCTCCACCAGAACCCTCTAGGGAGCAGAGTGGGAAGGAATACCTGAGGCCCTGCTGGCAGCCTGGGAGCAGTCTGCAGTTGACTTGAAACCTGTTGGGACACAGGTATGACTCTTAGAGCAACAAACTTCCTCTTTCTTTCCCCCAGAGTACCTTTATTGTAGTTTCAGTCTTGAAGAATGTTTCTTCTAAAATTAGGGCTTTGTTTTCTGTTAGCTCCTTAAATACACTGTTATTTACCCGTCCTGCCTGATATCCAGTGAGATGTCACCAGCCTTTGCCAGAGGTTCCCACACTCATGATACCTTCCTCCTCCCTCAGCATGCACCGTTTTCAAGCTTTTCTCTGTATCTTTGATTTTCAGTGGTTTGGCTTTGATATAGCTACTCAGATTTCTCTTCATAATTACTCTATTTGGGATGACTGTTTTTTCCAAATCTATACATTTATGCTTTTAATGATTTGGGGGAATGTGGGCTTCTTTTCTCCTCTAAACAGATGTATGTCTCCTCCTCTGTCTTCTTATGGGACTCTAGTTACCAGCATAGACCTTCTACACCTGCTTCAGAAGTCTAGTCATTTGCTAGTTTTCTTTTTCTCTTCTCCAGATGGATTCTGTTGAATTCATCATTGATCATTGACTTTCGCCTGTTTTGTAGATCTTTTCTATTAAAGCTGTCAAGTCCATTTTAAAGTTCAGATAATACAATTTTTTGTTTAAAATTTTTATTTAGTTTTTATAGCTTTACTACCTACCGAAAATATCATCATCATTATTGTTATTATTTTTTGTTTTACTTTACAGAGGATATTTCCTCATAATTTTGGAATCTGGGTCATTTCAGGTCATGTGTTTTCTTGAGGCTTCATAAAATTTCCTAGGTTGCTGTGTGGTACTTTACTCTTTTAGCTTTGGGGACTCTTTGGGGGCCCACCATGAGGCTCCCACATGAATCACACACGGGATGCTTATTTTTACTTATGAATGCCCAGCGTTAGCTTGAGTTGTTTTTTGCCAGCTTTTCTTAAATTATCACATCTATCTTTGGCCTTGGGGCTTTTATTTTTTTCTATTTCTACAGACCTTTCCTCTCGTCCTTTTCCATGTCTGACTGCGTAGCTGAGTGGCTAGCCCCTAAAGTCCTCCTCCTCCCTGTGTCTTCCCCGATCCTCAGATCCTCTTCTCCCAGGTTCCTCTCATATTCATCCTCTCTGCCAGCCAGCCCCACCTCTCTCTGTCCTGCCTCTCCTGCCTCACTCTGCCGCTCAGCTCTTCATTAGCCCATCAGGTGTGTTAGACAGGCACAGCGTCACAGAGTTAGACAAACGCAGCATAAACAAAAGTAACACACCGTAAAATAATATTCCCTAACAGGTTTTTCTATTTATATTAATTTTGAATATATCCTGGCCCTTGTGAGTACTGTATTGTGTAAACTTGTAATTTTAAAATATTTCTTATAGGGGTATTGCTGATTTTGCCTTAATATGAAATTAATGTGGTCATATTCACTGCCATGCCCACATTTATTCACTTATTTTCCTGTTAACAGATGATCTCATGTAGCCCAGGCTGGCTTTGCGTTTTCTGTGTATCTAAGATAGCCTGCAGCTGCTAGTCCTTTTGCTGTCATCTCCCAGGGCCTGAGATTATACTTAATAGTTCACTTCTTAAAATAGTATTGGCAAGACAGATTTAGTTTATTCTGCATGAATGGGGCTTATGAGTCAGATGTAGACTAGTGCTGGATCTAAATGTGCGATTAGACACTCTCCACCTCCCAGTTTTCTCCCTCATAATACCCTTCTCACACCCTAGGAGTCTAGCTTGATCCAAATTTCATCACTCTTTCCATTGTAATATTGTACAGTTCCTATCACTTAGCCCTCAGGAAGTGTAGACAGTATCTAAGGCCATCTTCAGTTACATAGGGAGTTCAAGGCCAGTCTGGACTACAGGAGACTGTCTCCAAACAACATTATTATAGTTTGTATCCCAGAAACCCTCTTCCCTGTCAGAAGCACAGACAACATGGAAAATCAAAGCATGGCAATCAGTGTGTCAAGTACACTGACCCAGTGCTCTTTCTGATGTAATATACTTCAAGTCAAAATGAGGAGAGGTGAAGGAGGCCACAGCACATCAATAAAAAGACACTCCCTGCAAAGATACAACACTTGTAAACACATGTGCACCAACACTTGGGACTTCTGGCTTCATAGCAAATACTTAGGGACATAAAATTCAAATAATTGGTCCTGAAACAATAATCTTTCATCAATAGATAGATCATCTAGAAAAAAGTCAACAAAGAAGCAGTGGTATTGATGAAATGCAAAGCATCATTAGAGAACTCTGAAAATCCAAAATGAAGAATAATCTAGAAGAAATTAATAATTTGTAGATGCATATAACTTACTGAAATTAAGTAAAAAGAATATAAACTACTTTAAAAAGTCCATAACAATCAGCAATATTGACGCTGTCATAGTCTCCCAACAAAGCAACTTGAAGACCTGCAGATTCCCACTGAATTGCATCAGACCTGTGAAGATCTGACACCACTGTCCCTCTAACTTTCCCTAAACTAGAAACTGAATGGACACTTCCAAGTTCATTCTGAGAAGAAATGAACTGAGTAGACAGTTCTCAAAAGAAGAGCTAAAATGTAGCCAGAAGTTGTCCTCTGCAAGGAATGAGTAAGGATGAGATAAGAAGGTGTGTGTGAAATGACTAAAATTCAGTGTATGTATAAATGAAACTGTCAAAGAGCTAAAAGGCTATAAAAACCAATGAATATATGAAAAACGTTAAGCATCCTTAGCCACCGGAAAATGCAAACTAAACCTACATTATATTATATCCCAATCAAATGGTCATCATCAAGAGTAGGAATGACAGCTAGTGCTAACACCGACTTGAGAAAAGATGAACCATCATTCACTTACGTGTATGAATATAAACTGTTTTTTTGTTTGTTTTTTTCGAGACAGGGTTTCTCTGTATTGTCTTGACGGCTGTCCTGGAACTCGCTTTGTAGACCAGGCTGGCCTCGATCTCACAGAGATCCACCTGCCTCTGCCTCCCGAGTGCTGGGATTAAAGGCATGTGCCACCAACGCCTGGCTGGTGAATATAAACTGTGATAACCATATGTGGAAATTGATGCGCAGGTTCCTAAGAAAACTGAAACTGCCATACAACTCAGCAATAGAACGTCCTCGCATAGCAAAAGAATGAGGTGTAGTGAACCCACATTCATGCCTGCACTATTAACCCTCACCAAGATGTGGGACCAGCCTCAGTGCTCATTTACAGACAAAAGGAGGAAGGAAATGTGTCTTTATTCAGACACAAAGAGGAACGACTGGACATTTTCCAGAAAACAGATGCTGGCCCAGACAACAAACATCATTGTTTATCAGCTGATAACCCTAAGTGGTTGCTTTTGGCCTTTATGATAGATTTTAGGAAGTGACTTTCAACTTCTATATTTCCTCCTCTTTCAGCAAATGACACATGTGCGTTACTTGGGTCAGGGATGTGGAAGAGTATGTAACTTAAGACTGCAGCTATGCATCAGCTTAGGTTGTAAAAGCTGGTAAGTGGGAAATCCAAGGCAGGTGAGGTTGTCACACTGTTGTCTTAAAGGCAGGTTAAGTACCTGGCTGACTATGGAGTTGGAGAGCACTCTCAAGGGACTTCAAGGTGTATTCTTAACTCTGGCTCTGGCTGTGAGGTCCAGCAAAACTTTCAGTCTCTTTGTATCTCCTGCGTTCTCCACTACACACTCTTGTTTTGCATTAGATGTTCCTTCCTACAGCGAGTAAGAAACACCGACTGTTACCGCGAGTAAGAAACACCCTGTTACCAGTGGCCTTTACTTTTCTGTTCTGTACTCTAAGGTCACTTGGTTTTCTGTTCCCAGTAGACAGCCAAGTTCACAGGGTGCCTCTTCACCCTGGCTGTGCAGTCTTGTGAACTTGCCTGAGTTTCTCTATGCATGCATCATTTCACATAATAACTTATTTGTAAATAAAATCACCTGTCTGATAAAGTTCCCCCCTTCTATCCCCTCCAAGAGCACATGTTCTTTTGTTCTCTAAATGGCACTTGGCATCAGTCCTGCAGTAAGTAATGTCTGGGCTCACTGACTGTCTTGGTTTTTCTCCTGTCTCAAAAGCTGGTGACTACCAAATCTAACCAGAACATCCCAGGAAGTACACATTTAAATACCTCTTACCTACCCAATAGCCCAGCTAGTTTTCACATTGGCATTTCTAATTTTTAACTCAAACTGAACTTGTCTTTTTTCTTTATTTCCCCAAGTCAACTTCTGCTGCTTTTATATGTAATGATCTATCAGTAGTGTCACTAAAAATTAAAGAAAAAACATGTATCCTTAAGTCTCTTCACACTTCATAAATCTAGCTACCAGGCCCTACTGAACTTTGTCCTTGCTGGGTCCAGTTGGTTCTTTTGCCATCAGTGTCTCCTGCAGCCTGGCTATTGTTTTCCCGCCTCCAGTCTAACCCCTGAGGCTACTGTCTAACGTGATTGCTTTCTGAATTGACTATGTTTTCCTCTGGGCTGCATCCCTTCCTGATCCCCCAGAGCACACTACAGCCCTCACAGTCAGGCCTGTGGCACCAGGGAGATGAGCGTTTGACACGTGTTCCCACTCCCGTCCTTCTCTCTGTTTCTCTCCTGCTTGTCAGAGATTCAATTCAATGGAAACACTTTTATTTTGTGTATCTTTTCAGCATGGCATGGAAGACCCCATGTGATCCCACTGTACTCTGCTGGAATGTTTAAGTTACTGTTTCATCTGTGTCATTAGACCTGTGTGCATAGTATGCTTATTATCTTGACAGATTAAGGCCTGCAGATGACATGTAGAAACTTAAATGAGTAATTGTCTGCCTTACTTTTTTCTTATTGACTTCAATTATTATGAGCCGTGGTCACATGGAAACATGGGTAGTGTACTTAAAGTTTTTTATTTGGGGTTATACACCAAAACCAAAACCCCTTAACTAAGCCCTAAGCTCTTGCACAGATTAACTGGTGTTGTACAACACTTTTCCCCCTGAGCAGCATGGATGTTCTGGCTTGTAGATCTCTGGTGTGTGGTCCAACCTGTAGGATGCTGAGCAGCATCCTGTCCTCTGCTGCTAGATACTGATGAAACGTTTCTCCCCGGCTCTTGGTCGTCTTGCCCTGCCAGGTTCTCCCAGGAGTACAGCTACTGTTGGTAGAGAATCTCTGCCACAGCAGTCTCCACAGACACCTGCCTTGTGAACTGCCCAACTGTCCCACCCTGCAGGAGTCTCCTCTGTTCACCCTGGTGATGTTCTCATTTTTAAGGACTTGCTTGTCCCACCTTTTTGAGAAAGAAAAACAATTGTGTTGGTTTGCTCGTCATTTTGTCTGCTCCCTGACGTGGCTTACTTTCTCCGCGGGCTCATTTAACCATAAACCCTTTTGAAAGGGTGAGATCAGTGCTACTATATTCTACATATTTTAAGCTCTACAAGTCATAGCTGAAAGTGGTTGGGGGGGAGCAGACCTCCGTTAGTTAAACTATGTGTAGTCTGACTCTGATAGAATATGAGAACTGTTAGTCAAAAATGTCTTGTGTTGGCTTCTCTGATTTTGTTTCTCTTTCCCTTTCTCTTCATCAGACAATTCACTCTCTCATGGGGAGTGCCATGCAGCCCTTACTGACTTCAGTGGCAGATGCGATCGAGGCCATAATCATCACCATGCATCAGGAAGATTTTTCTGGGTAAACATCTCAGAACTGTTACTTGATTTTCCATTCCCTACCCCTTCTACTAGCCACATTCCTTGCCAGCCAGGCTTTACTCTTGTTTTATTCTATTTATTTGTTGGTTGATTGGTTGGTTTTTTGAGACAGGGTTTCTCTGTGTAGCCTTGGAGTCTCTCCTGACATTTGCTGTGTAGATCAGGCTGGCCTGGAACTCACAGAGATCCGCCTGCCTCTGCCTCACAAATGCTGGGATCAAAGGCGTGCGCCGCCACCGCCCGGCTAGGCTTTCTTCTTGTGGTGGTGTTACCTCCTTGCCTCCTCCTCCTCTTTGTGCACGTCCTTACCACCCTCTCTCTGCCCTGGCTCCCGTCGTCTGTCCTCTTGCCGGGACTCTGTGATGCTTGCTTCAGGGTAGACGTAGCTCCTCTCCTGTTCTCCTCCCTTCTCACAGCTGTCCTCTTCTTTTCCTGTGCGACCCCGGCACAGCTGGGACAGTCCTCTGGAGGACTGAGATGAAGCCTTCCCTGGCTTTGGGAGCCGGCTCTCGCTCTCCCCGCCCTCTGAGTGCTAAGGAGAGCCTGTCTAATCGGTGTTTGTACAGGCAAAGGGAGCAGCCACAGAAGCACTCTGGCTCTTTGCGGGAATGGCTGAGTCCCTCTAAGGAAGTGGTTCTTAGCCTGTGGGTCACAGCCTTTTGGGGGGGTGTGTGTCAAACAACCCTTTCACGGGTGGCGCAAGGCCTTCAGAAAACAGAGATACTTACGTTACAGTTCATAACAGTAGCAACAAAAGTAATTATGGTTGGGGATCACTGCAATGATGGGAGCTGTAATAAGGGTGGCAGCACTGGGAAGGTTGAGAACCACTGCTCCAGTGAAGACAGAGCTGGCGCTGTGAAGACACACCCACCACTGTTGCTGTGAAGACAGAGCTGGCGCCGTGAAGACACACCCACCACTGTTGCTGTGAAGACAGAGCTGGCGCCGTGAAGACACACCCACCACTGTTGCTGTGAAGACAGAGCTGGCGCCGTGAAGACACACTGTTGCTGTGAAGGCTGCAGTACCTGCACCTGCCTGAGAACCTGCTGTTCGAGCTTTAGAGTAATTGGGAGACGTGATCTCCAATAGCCAAGTATATTTGTTTTCTAGTACATTTAAGTCAAGCTTTTAGCCCTCAGTGAGGTTTGGTACTGAAGTGTAGCTTCACTTACACTCACACAGCTGCTGGGACGTGTTCAGTGTGCCCCTTCCTGTCAGCACAGTCCCTCAGGAACAGGAAGATTTGTGATGCCTTGGATAAAGTATGAAAAGATCTGAGAGGCCAAGTGGATTGGCCTTCACCTGAGACTTATCTCAGCTTTAAGAGCATACATAAACTGAAAACAAAGGAATGGAAAGATTTTCTATGCATGGAATTGAGAAACAAGAACAGGAATGGTGGAGTTAATCAAAATGGGTTTTAAGTCAAAAATTGTAAAATTCAACTCAAAGATCATTATAAAATGATGAAAGGGGCCGATTCATTAACTGGATATAATATTATATATAACATATATGCATATTATCAGAGCACATAAATATAAACAGATATTTAAAGAATGTTATTGCCACAACACAGATGAACCTGGAAGGCATAATATATAAAAATAAGCCAGACACAGAAACCAAATACTTCATGTTCTCTTTTATATGTAGAACCTGAAATGATAAAATTAGACTATAGAATAGTGGTTACAAGGGCTTGAAAGTTAGGGTAATGCATTGATATTGGCCAAATGGTATAAAGCTATAACTAGATAGGAGGAATAAAAAGAGCTTACTGTACCTGGCATGCTCATTTTTTATCTCTTCACATTGTATGCATATGTTAACTATGTGTCACTATATGGAACAAGTATGTGTTTACTGTTCATCCAGTAAATGAACAGACAGATGAAAATACTTTCTTTTCTGCAACTTAGCCCTTTATACTGGTGCCTGGATAAAAACAAGCCGTCTCTGACCTCTGCTCAGACAGCACCCCGCCTGTCATGGCTCAGAGCCTGGGCACACTGTCCCGAATCCCTGGTGGTGACCTTGCTGCTATTGGGAAAGTCTTTTTTATGTGTTACATCTTGCATGCTTTCCTGGTGGAATGAAAGCTACTTTCCCTGTTCCAGAAGTGGAAGGCCTCTGTTTACAACCACTGTTGTTACTTGAAGGTCATCAAGATCACTTTGCTCTCTTTCTCAAGGAACTTTAGTCATGTCTGTTGTTCATCTCTAGACCATCGCCATTTCCTCTGCATCAGTCTCAGAATCTGGAAACATTTCCCTTGCTTTTTGGAAAAGATTCAGCATTATGTAGCCAATGATCTCATCTATTAGCTAGGATCAGGTGATTTCTAATTTTGGCCTAACTCCTCCCTATAAATATTTCATATTCTTTGAATATTTTCTTTAAAGGGCAATTGTAAACATTTATAAGTTATAAATAGTATGTCATGGAACACAGCTGGTATCATCTGCTGTTCCAAATTAAAGCCTTTCCGAATCTCCTCATCTGGAGGGAAAAATGTCATGCTGCGTATTGTTACACAACAGTCCCTCTGTCACAGCGCTGCCATGGGACTGGTGTGATCAGCTACCGGGAGCAAACATTGTCACCAAGCACTTTCTGCCCTTGCAAAACGTAAAATGTCATTTCAGAATCTGTTATTGCCTTAGTCACTGACCAGGGAAAACATGGGAGTGGGTGGAGAGAGGGGAGCTGTGTCAAACCCTGAAAGGCCAGAGTATGGTTCATCTAAAACAGATAGCTGTCTTTGATTCTTAATAATCTTTTAAGTAAATGCGTGCTGAAACTCCTTCAGTAATCCTCATTCTAAACACTAAGAATATAATTTAGGCATTGTTTTATGTTCTTTAGCACTTAGCAAAAAAAAAAATGGTGTCTTTATACCACTAATGGGAAAAATTGCACAGGATTGAAATAGTAGCCAGGAGTGAAAATGATTGTAGCTTTATGCATTGATGATGAAAATGCCTTTCTTTCTTTTGTAGGTCATTATCCAGCTCAGGAAAGCCTGATGTTCCTTGTTCTCTGTACATGAGAGAGCTGCAAGGCTTCATTGCCAGAGTTATGAATGACTACTTTAAGCACTTTGAATGTTTGGATTTTGTCTTTGACAATACTGAAGCTATTGCCCGAAGAGCCATTGAACTCTTTATCCGAAATGCCAGTCTTGTACGACCTCTTGGGGAAGGTGGGAAAATGCGACTTGCTACTGATTTTGCACAGGTAAATTGATGTGTTGCTCTAGGGGGCTGATGTGTGAACTTCACTGTAAAGAAGACCTAAGCTGTCAGTCTCTAACTGTGCAGCAAAAGAGAAAAGAAAGCCCATTTGAAGCCAATTGGACGAGTTTTAAAATATTTTATTGGATTTTATTTTTGTTCCTTCTTTTTAACAAAATTATCATCCCTCATCTTTGGCCCTTCAAGATTAAGGCAGAGTATCTTATGCCATGATAAAGCAACAGTTCACACTCTTGCTGTTCTATCATACAGTAAAGACATAATAATAATCGAGTGACTTTGCTTGGAAATGATATAGCAATGAGATGACTTTTCAAACAGCCAGAAGGGGCCGCATGTTGCCCTAAGAGAAAGAACTCCAGCCCATCAGTGGTCACAGAGAGCATCTGTGTCTTCTCGGTGAGATGGGCAGGCTGCCTGGCAGATAGTCTGATTATTTAGACTCTCCACTAAGTACAGTACCTGTTTCCCCTGTAGCTAGCCTGAAAATCACTCAAACTATCTGATTTCTCCCTCTTTACCTTTCAGTAATCATAGACAAAGAGAAAACACCCTAAGCATCCAGTTTCCTGAGAAGATTCAGAAACAGTTGATTCTCTTGTAAATATCTAGGGTGAATCCATTTCTTTAAACCTTTTGAAGCTGTTAGCTTTACTGCTATAGTTGTTCAGTTGGAGTCTTCATGTTAATCTGCCAGATCCTCCTTGCTTATATGGCTAAAGGCTAATACCAGTGTGTGTCGGGGAGAGACCCGGCCAGGGTTCTTCTGGCCGATGGCTGCTCCCACATCCTACCACACTTAGAACACAAACAGCCAGCCCAAACCTGGTTTTCAGAAACCATCCTCTTTGCTTGTAATGGCCCAACAGTTAGTCATTTTCATTCCCAAAATGGTGTCTGTGAAACTAAGCCACACAGGAAGAGCCTTCCTTTGGGAAAGGTACCTTTAGTAGCCAGATGTGAGAACAGAAATAATTAATGCTCCTATTTTATTGCCTTCGTTGTGTCTGTGAATAATGACTATGGAAACAGTTGTGTCCATGTGTCCCACACCTGTCGTGTGCCTTAAAACTATTGTAAGCTGTTCTCTACAAGTCTCTCCCTGTCCCCTCCTGGGTTTTGTTTTTCTCTGTCTTCGGCCCTCTGCCAGGCCCCTCCCCCAGCAGCTCATTTGCATTCTTCTCCAGCTGGCCTGAGTCACTTTCCTGGAGGCAGCACTTCAAGTCCAATTAGAGTGGCAGCTGAGCAGGAGATGGCCAGAAGGAGAGTGCTGTAGGAGAGCTTGCTGTGGGGTTCATTTGAATGATGTGTTCTCTTGAAAGATGGCAAGTGCTGTCCTGTACAGCCCCCTTCTGCAGCTAGCCTCCAGTGCACAGCCTCCAGTGTTGGGGTGAGCGTCCCCTTCCCAGAGCCACAGCAGGAGCTCAGAGCTGTGTTTGCACTCCTGTTCTCCTTAGGACAGACACACTACTTTCTGAAACCATCCCTCCCTCAGCATCAGTGGAGCTCTTTGGTGCCTATCAGTGCACAGTGTTCCGTGCTGAGTGTGCTCCAGCGCGGTGCTGGTCTTAGGTGCTGAGCTCAGCCCCTGCCACCCAGTGTCCTTTTGCTTCTGCACCCTGTGCTCCAGTTTTAGAAGATCCCACCATCCCCTTAGCTTGGCTCAGATCTTAGCCACAGGTGCAGGAAGATACTATTTGTAACCAAAAGTGTTAGCAAACAGTTCCCAGGTCATGCTCGCTACTCCATTTTTGGTTTGGTTTTGTTTTAATTAAAATTTGAATTGGGGCTTTGATTTCACTGGGTTTTGTTTCTTGCCCCAACTGCAGTTCTGTGTGTAACTTCAGCTTCCAGAGTCCTGTCCGGTTGCAAGTGTTTTGGCTGGCTTAGTCAAAATACTAGCATGACATTTCTCTGAAATTTGTATGCCTAAAAGACATCAGCTGGGGACTATAGTCTTTTACCTAGCTCGTTATTGAAGGTCTATCAATTTGTAATCACAATTAAACAAGGTCACTGATATTACTGAAATCCAGAGCACACAATTCTCTGTGGGTTTGAAAAGGGTTCTTGGGATGAAAGTCCCTGCCTTACAAGAGTTCAAGAAAGGACCAGTAGAAAGAATTTGGGAAGATTTTGACATAGCTTGTAGAAAGAAGGCACAGTGAAGCATGTTAAGGGCTCTCTAAGCAGCCCTTACTAACCTGGCTCCTCAGGAGCGCCTGTGCCCAGAGAAGGCGGTTGCAGGCTACCATCTGGAGGGCGCATGGCGAGGGGAGTGCCCTGCGAACAGCCCAGTGAAGAAGTAGGTCATGAGCATGAGGTGGCTTCCTACAGGTAATTAATTTCCCGCTGTGACCACACGGCCTCCATGTCTACACTAATCACACGGCAGTTCACAAAGCCCACGGGCCCTGCTCCCACCCGCGGCTGACACGCTTGTGAAGCCTGCTGCAGCCCATCTCCCCTCCACCCCACTTGTCTCTTGTGTTCCTCTGAGGGAAGCACAGCTACTGATGTCAGAGTTAAACCCTGAGGTGCTACTTCTAGCAACTTCCATTCGTGTGTTTTCTGGTGCCCTCTGAGTGTACATTTT
The DNA here is from genome assembly GCF_017639785.1 of Mesocricetus auratus. NCBI lineage: Eukaryota > Metazoa > Chordata > Mammalia > Rodentia > Cricetidae > Mesocricetus > Mesocricetus auratus. The sequence continues at coordinate 82,920,650 of NW_024429186.1, forward strand.
TATCTTTCCCACATTGTCCAAATAATGCAAAGTTAGAAAAGAAAGCAATTTTCTCATTTTGGCTCTGATTCCTCTTGCCTTTTCTTATCTTGAACATTGTCAGGGCAAGAATGCCCCTGAAACATGTAGATGAGCCCTGTGGTAGCCAGTGTCTGTCCCTGAGTGGCCATCTGGAGCTCTGCAGACTCCTCTAACAGAACACTGGCTCTTTAAACATGAGCTTCATTGTTTAAAGGGAAATGAGTTTTCACCTTTCAGTCTCCTAGGGGTCCTTTTTAGATTAAAAATTCATCTTGAACATTTAACCTTTTGAAATCACCCTGTGGCATGGAAATCTGTGTCATCATGGAGTTCACAATCTTTTGAGGTGATAATCTTTCATATAGGATCTTTGCCATAGCTATGTTTTAACATTTAGTCTTACTCCAGGACTAGGTGAAAGGTTGCTCGGTTTGAAAGAGCAAGCCTGAGGGTGCAGCATCTTTATTCAAGAAGCGCCTCAGAGCCAGTTTCCTCTGTAACAGTCCTGGCTGTCCTGGAACCAGGTCTGTAGACCAGGCTGGGCTCGAACTCACAGAGATCCGCCTGCCTCTGCCTCCTGAGTGCTGGGATTAAAGGCGTGCATCATTGCTGCCTGCCTTGCTTAGTTTGATCTTTGAAGATACTGAACCAAAAGGATAATTAGGAAAAAAACAAAGGACCAAAATATGTCATGAAACTACATCACATAATATGTGCTTGGACCCCCTTATATGCATCCCGTAGTTAGTGGTGTGGATAGAATTAGCAAACCAGAGGCACATGCTGATTATGTATTTGCTTGTGCTCAGTGTAAAATAAATGTTTCACTCTGAAGGAAACCAGAACTCCCTGGTGAGTGAATAACCTACCCAAGACGCAAAGAGCGGCCCCTCGGTGGGTGCTGTCTTTTGCTGAGTGTGTTGGTTCCCAGCTATCATGTTTGGGTTGTCAACAAGAATACCGGCTTGTTCTTTACATTTTTGTTTAGTCTTCTGTATCTTAGAGTTTTCTAACTCTAAGTTTTCTTTTAGTTTTCTGTATCTTAGAGTTTCCCCCTTAAGCCATGTAGTGTTTGTTCTGAATCTTTGGTGTTTATTTTGAGGCTTCTGTAGCAGAAGAGAGACACTGGCCTGCTTGCTAACCCTGAAGCATCTCCACAGGGCTGCACTGCTGTTCTCTCGGAGCAGGCAGGCGTTCTCAATGTGCCTTCATTCTGCATGATCATATCCGCTGGTGCTGTTATGTGCATATGCATGCATTTATTTCAGGGATATAACTAGCCTTCAACAAAATCACATTTGGGCATGTATATTTGTATCTGAGTGTACACAATTACATGTTTTGTGATCTTATTGAAAAGTTATATTTTTAAAAAATCCCCTTCACTAAATTTGAGAATTGTTGAAGGAAGGACAATCAAGTTCTAATGTCCACCTTATCCCTATGTGTAGTTTTGGTACCTGCCTGTGAGTAGGGAGTAGAACTTGCTTTGCAAATGATTCATTAGGCTTTGTGGTCCCCTTGGACAAGGAGCTTTGAACAGGTTTTCATAGGGTCTTCTGATTGTCCTTCCTTGGTGCTTCTTGAATAAAGATGCTGCACCCTCAGGGAATTGCCTGCTCTTGGCCATTTTCTAAACTGCTCCTTACCATGCAGCACATTTGTAGCCAGCGTGGACGACCAGTTTTCTTCTGTGTACCACATATTGCAAATAATTGGTATGACCAGGTGCCAGTTCATGTCAAGTAGAATTTCCAGTCAAAGGAGAAAAATACGAAGAAGTGAAACCAACATTTGCTAGTTTCTTGTATGGGGAGAGATTAGTAGTTTAAATGAGAAAAAATTGAATACTGATAATTTCCAAAATTTTAGAGGCCTATTTTAATTTTACGTGCTTGAGCATTTGTCTTCATATATGTGCACATATCATCTGTGTGCCTAGGATCTGTGGAGGTCGGAAGAAGGTACCAGACCCCTGAAACTGGAGTCCCGAATAGTTGTGAGCTGCCGTGTAGGTGCTGAGAACTGAGCCCCTGAGCCACCCATGCAGTGCCAATTCTACTACTAAGTATTTATATGCCATGCAAACAGAGCTTGTGCGTCTAATTTCTCTTGTTATGCTAAGTAGATATTACATCTCCATTTGACAGATGGCAAAGGTAAAAGTGAGAGTTAAGTGACTTGTTCAGGGTCACTTTATATTGACTGTATCTAGAATTCTGTCACTTATATCGCACAGAAATCCCCAGAGCTAAAGCTTTCTATTCACATGGGCCATGCTGACTAGAAAAGTTCTCATCAATTATATCGACTACAGAGAGACTTGTGATACTTAGGTAGAATACAAGAAAACCTTCTTTTTCCAACTCAGAAATGATTTGAACTCTTTCTCTTACTTAACAGCATTAAAATTATCTCCTCTTGGGCCTCTTTGGTAAAGAAGTCTAAATGTCATTTAAGTGTCTTCCAAAACTTGTTTCACAGTCAGTTAGCATTAAGTTTACAAATACTACAACACTTGAGGATTGAGATAGATAATGGCTAACCTGTCAGCTTGATTAGATTGAAAATGCAGTAGGGGTTCATAAAGTGCAGCTCTAGATCTCCTAGGAGGGTATTTCCAGAGAGGGTTAGCTGAGGGAGAAGACCTGGCATGAGTGTGAGTCTCACCATCCACAACTGGGACCTGTACCGTCTGCGAGGCCTGGATGGAGAGGGGCCGCCTGCGAGGCTTTTTCTCCATTTCTGCCCCTCTGGTGAGTTGTTCTGCCACAAGACCTTCACCATGATAGACTGAACCCTCAGAAGTCAGGAGCCCAAATAAGTCATTCCTCTCTTAGTTGTTTGTATCAGGTATGTTGTCACATAGAGTAGGTCTCGAGTCTGGCCTTCAGAGTCTGCCGTGTCAAACCATGGTCTGTCTTCATATTTCAGATGGAGCTGGCTGTGGGTCCACTTTGCAGAAGAGTGTCTGATTTGGGAAAGTCCTATCGAATGCTGAGGTCGTTCAGGTAAGACCTCATTCTCTGTTATTACATACCATCTTTCTAGCAGGTGCTCCTCAGGCTAAGCTATATAAAACTGTCAACATTCATTTCTGATTACAACAGTGCCAATGTGAGATTAATCATCCTAAAAGGTATTGCTAGAGAACCATCTAGAATTATGTGCAATAACTAATAACATGGAGGGGGTGGTTCTTCCTGAATTATAACTCGCAGGTTGTGTTGACGGGTACAGGTACTTTTTAACTTCCCTTTCCTGCAGAAATACCAGGAAATTCATTATAATACAGGGCCGTTACACAAGGGAGCATGGACATAAGCCGCAGGCATGGTGGCAGGAGACAGTCTTGGAGCCCACATCTTGCAGCTCAAGCAGAAAGCTGTTGTTGGTCTTTGGCACAGCGGCTGCACCTGACCCTGTCACTGTCTGAGCTGTGACCGCCCCTCACAGCCTCGGCCTCCCTGCCACTGCCACCTCAGCCACCGTCACACAGGGAGGCGCGTGTTCTAACCAAGTCTGTCTTTTTGCTTTGCCAATAGAGGCTTGGGAGCCAGGTGCTCAGTGAGGCAGAGAAAGCAGCCAGCTGACCTCCGCCCTCTGCACAGTCTCAGGAAGAGACTTTCCCTACCCCTTCTGAAACAGAAACCCCTCCACCTGGAGGCCCCTCCCTCCCAGCCTCCCGACTTCCCCTCACTCTCTGTAGTCAGCAGCTTGCTTATTCTGCCTCCTGACTGATGGCTGGTTTCATTTAAATGATGCAATCTTGGGGTTTACAGTGTGATCAAATATCCTGACAGAAAGGGGAGAGAGCACAGTGTGAGGCTTTAAACTCAGAGCCTGCCCCAGCAAGGCCACACCTCCTAACCTTTCCAAACAGCAAATGCCTGAACTTAAGTGGGAGTGTGTTCTCTTTTAAACCACCCCAAACAGCAGTCTGTGCTGTGTAATCGAGTGATGTCGCCACTGGGTGGATAAGTGTGCTGAGGGTTTGGTGAAGTAGCTTTGACAAGGGTCTGCCAAAGTCACTGACCCAGCTTTTATTTGTCACAGTAGAACTAGGCTCTTGTTTTTTGATAATCCCAAATTCCATATTTAAATTGTATTGTGTGTATATTAAAATACTGCTAATCTCTATAGTTTTAGATAGGATGGCTTTTACCTTAGTACTTGTAAGTTTGTGTGACAGTACAGAAAAATAAAATCTGAGGCTAAGTTTCACATAAAACTAATTAACCACTTAAAATGAGAAGATACCACTAACTCTCCCAGTTCATCCTCATATGAGAAAAAGAACCCCAAAGAAACAATTTCAGGCTTGGGCAACATCGTTTTATACCTACTTAGAGATTGAAAAATGTGTGTTAATGCATGCATTTTAAAATCATAGTTTTTATATCTAGCTCTTGATAGAGTAATAGTCAATCCAAATGCATTTCAGACTTTTGGCTTTGACACATGGCAAGAGAATTTTAGGGTTTCTTAATTTTCTTGTGTGTGCTTGTTTTTTCTAGCAGTGTCTTACTATTTAATCCTGGCTGAGCTTCTTCCCACAGCCTCCTGTGCTCTGGGATTAAAGATATGGGCCACCACCACCAAGTCCTAGAACCTGTGATTATTTTCTTTTCAGATTTTTTAAATTTAAATTAGAACAAGCTTGTTTTTACATATCAATCCTAGTTCCCTCTCCCTCCCCTCCTTCCCTGCTCCCCCATTAACCCTTACCCCATCCCCTTTCTGCTCCCCAGGGAGGGTGAGGCCTTCCATGGGGGAATCTTCAAAGTCTGTCATATCATTTGGAGAAGGGCCTAGTGTATATCTATTTTCTCTATGTGGAATGGGCTTCCAAAATCCATTTGTATACTCGGGATAAATACGGATCAACTGCCAGAGGCCCCATAGATTGCCCAGGACTCCTAATTGACACCCACATTCAGGGGGTCTGGGTCACTCCTATGCTGCTTTCCCACCTATCAGTCTGGGATTCATGAGCTCCTCCTTGTTCAGGTCAGCTGTTTCTGTGGGTTTCACCAGCCTGGACTTGACCCCTTTGCTCATCACTCCTCCCTCTCTGCAACTGGATTCCAGAGTTCAGTTCAGTGTTTAACTGTGGGTGTCTGTCTGCCTCTGCTTCCATCAGTCACTGGATGAAGGCTCTAGGATGGCATATAAGGTAGTCATCAATCTCAATATTGGGGAAGGGCATTTAAGGTAGCTTCTCCACTATTGCTTAGATTGTCAGTTGGTGTCATCCTTGTAGATCTCTGGACATTTCTCTAGTGCCAGTGTCTCCTCAAACCTATAATGACTCCCTCTACTATGGTACCGCTCATCAGTCAGTTAACTGTGAGCATGCTGGATCTTGGCTGTCCATCATAGTTCACTCCAAGTTAACTGTCCCTCCATGTCCAGGCAAATAATGGACAGTATTAAATTGCCTCTTAAAAATTAGTAAAAGTAAAACAAAATGTTCCCTAATGTACCACTAAATGAAAAGCAAACCAAAAAAATAGAAAATAGGCTACTAAGAAGGAAATTGCTGTGATCTCTGCTGTAAACACTGGTGTGTGTCTGTGTCCTCTGCTGTAAACACTGGTGTGTGTGTGTGTGTGTGTGTGTGTGATCTTTACTGTAAACACTGGTGTGTGTGTGTGTGTGTGTGTGTGTGATCTTTACTGTAAACATGGTGTGTGTCTGTGACCTTTACTGTAAACATGGTGTGTGTGTGTGTGTGACCTTTACTGTAAACATGGTGTATGTCTGTGACCTCTGCTGTAAACACTGGTGTGTGTGTGTGTGTGACCTTTACTGTAAACATGGTGTGTGTGTGAGATCTCTGCTGTAAACACTGGTGTGTCTGTGACCTTTACTGTAAACATGGTGTGTGTCTGTGACCTTTACTGTAAACATGGTGTATGTCTGTGACCTTTACTGTAAACACTGGTGTGTGTGTGTGTGTGACCTTTACTGTAAACACTGGTGTGTGTGTGTGTGTGATCTTTACTGTAAACATGGTGTGTGTCTGTGACCTTTACTGTAAACATGGTGTATGTCTGTGACCTTTACTGTAAACATGGTGTATGTCTGTGACCTTTACTGTAAACATGGTGTGTGTCTGTGATCTCTGCTATAAACACTGGTGCGTGTGTGTGTGTGTGTGTGTGTGTGTGTGTGTGTGTGTGATCTTTACTGTAAACACTGGTATGTGTCTGTGACCTCTGCTGTAAACACTGGTGTGTGTGTGTGTGAGATCTCTGCTGTAAACACTGGTGTGTCTGTGATCTCTACTGTAAACACTGGTGTGTATATGTGATCTCTGCTATAAACACTGGTGTGTGTCTGGGGTCTCTGCTGTACTGTAAAGACTGGTGTGTGTTTGTATAGAGAAGAGAAAACAGAAGAGCTATCAAAATCTCATCAGTTTTTTATTTTTCAAATTTTCTGCTACAGCTTTATTTTTTAGTGAGAAAAACAATAAATTCTGATGTTAAATTCCTCACATTATTTTCCCATCTAGAAATAAGAGAAGAGCTAAAGAATAGTATAACATCCATGAGAACATTTTCTAGCTAGGTGGGAGGCAAGCAAGCGAAAGGGTGACCGGTGTACTGTGGAGCCCACAGCAGGCTTCATTCTCAACAACCTGAATCAGAAGCAGGGTGCAGGGGAGCGCAGCAGGGACCCCTTTACCAGATCTCTCTGCACTTAAGATCCTACTCCCCTCCCACCCCCAAAGCCTTCCCAAGCTCTCCCTTTTCACAGCAGGCTGCCTTCTGCCTCTAGGCCCTCTCTGATGGTAACCTCAGTGGACTGGTTAATTAAGTCAGCAGGCTTCCTGCATGCATTTACATTTTGCTGTCTCCATTAGGGCTCCTCAGACAGCAGGAACCTTTTCATGCTTGGACAGAATGCTGCCTCAGAAAAATGCTGACATTCCCGATCTGCCCCTACAGGCCTTGTATTCGTACACATGACACACATGTCAGAACTGTCAAGACCCTATGCCTGTCTGACTCTGCAGCATGACATTAACCCCTGAGCACCAGATGCAGGAAACTCTTGAGGCTGTCAGTGTAGGTGCCAGTGTGGCTCTGTGAGCTGACACAGAAATGCCTGAGGTACAGCACCTGCCTTCCAGCACACCTCACCCTGCCTCCTGATGTCTACGCCTCCTTTGCTGGAACCTTCTTACCTGGGTTTCACAGATGAGTGGAAACAGCCAGGGAACAGGGCTGTGCTGTGCTACAGCTTTTAGCAAGAGGGCAGGGAGGAGAAGAGCGAGAAAGAGCCGGTTCCGGAAAGGGCATCATGAGTGCTGAAATAGAGTGCTCCTTGTGCTGGTTTTCGTTGCAGGGACAGTGGGGGTTTCTTTTTTGTTTATTTGTTTGCTTTTTCTAGGTAGGGCTTCTCTGTGTAGCCCTGGCTGTCCTAGAACTCATTCTGTAGACCAGGCTGGTTTCAAACCCTCAGGGATCCATCTGCCTCTGTGTCCCGAGCGCTGGAATTAAAGGTGTGCGACACTACCACCTGGCTATTGAGGGCTTTCTAAGGCCCTGATGAATCTGCTATGCAAATGCTGCTATAGCTGATCAGATAAAGGCCACCCACGTTAATAATGGGAATAATTTGACAAGAGACAAGATGGTCACCATTATGTTATGCCAGAAACATAGAAGGACACTGTGTGTCTTCCCATAGTGTCAGAATTTATTGAATAACAATATATTTACTACTTGCATTGGTTTTAGTGATAGCAATTTGCCATATAATCTACCTACCTCAACAGTCTGGCTGAGATGAATGCAGGTTCTTTTATTCCAGTCTTAATTACTAATATTGTGTGTGTGTGTGTGTGTGTGTGTGTGTGTGTGTGTGTGTATGCATGTGTTATATGTGTGTGTGGGTGGGTGTGTGAGTGTATGTGTGTGTATGCATTGGGGTGGGGGCAGGCAGAGAATAACCTTTGGTGTCGTTTATTCCTTGGGTACCATTGGGTACCATTCATCTTCAAGTTTTTCTTTTGAAAAACTCACTGGCTGGGGCTTGCTGATTAGGCTGGTTGGCCAACAAGCCCCGAGGTCTGCAAACCTGTGTCTAGGTGCTAGGATTAAAGTGCACGCCACCATGCCCAGATATTTTACATGGTTTCTGGAGCTAGAACTCAGGAATCCATGCTTGCAACACAAGCACTTTACAGATTCTGCCCTGCCTGCCTGCAAAAATTCTTTTTAAAATTGTTTTATTTGCTATTTTCATGTGTGTGTGTTATTTTTATGTAGAGTTTATATGTATGCCATGTGTGAGCAGAGGCCTGTGGAGGCCAGGGAAGTCCATGGGATGCCCTGGAACTGAAAAAACAGGTGCTTGTGAGCTGCAGTGTTGATGCTAAGTCCCGAGTCCTCTGCAAGAATAGTAGCAACTTTAACCCCTGAGCTCTCCCTCCATCCCCCAAAACTCTTAATGCAATACTAACAAACTGAATTTAAGAGACATTTGAAAAATGATGGGGCTGGAGATGTAACTCAGCAGTTAAGAGCACTGTTCTTACAGAAGCCTTGGGTTCAATTCTCAGCACGCACATGGCAGTTCACAAATATCTGAACTCCATTTCCAGAAGATCCCATGTTCTCTTCTGACCTCCGTGATGCCAGACATGCATAAGTGCTCAGACATACATGCAGGCAAAACATCATAAACATATAATAAAAACCATATAACCATGTAATACAACACAGACATAAACTTTTGGACATGAACCACATGATCAACGCAAATACAAAGAGGCCTTTTACTCGCTTAATAAAGAGAGTAAGAATCAAAGGCATAAATCTCATCATAGCAAAGGCTATACATGGCAGATCTTTAGTCACCATTGTACTAAATGAGAAAAGCCGAAAGCATTTCCTCTAGAATCAGGAATGAGACAAGGGTGCCCATTCTCTGCTCTTGCTTAGTAGGACAGCAGGACAAGAAGGAGTAAGGGGACACAAATAATAAAGGAAGGGGAGAATCATCCCTGTTTTTTAGATGACATGATCCTGTATTTAAAAGATTCTGAAGACTCCTTCAGAAAACTGAGACCTAATACACACTTCATCAGAATAGCAGAATACAAAGCATATAGGAGTAGTATTTATTTTTCTATATATAATAGCAAACTTCCTAAGAAAGAAATAATGGGAAAAAATCCTATTTACCATAAAACAGATCAGTAACAGACCTGGAAATAAACCCACCCAAGGAAGTAAAGACATATCGCGGACACTAAAGGCAGCCTTAGAGGAGAATCCCAGCCATGCTAACTCTGTGGGTAGAATCAAAGGTGAGCAGATTGCCAACTGGTCACTACAGTCAACACCCTAATCAAAACTCCAGTAGCATTCTTCACAGAACTATAGAAAATAATGAAAATTGACATAGAAGCATAAAAAATTCCAAATGGCCAAAGCAGTCCTAAGCAGAAAGAGTAATACTGGGGCTTGCCTATCAGATTATATTAGTGAGCCAGAGTAACAGACCATATGGTACTAGCTGAGGGAAAAGGTATGCAGACCAGTCACACAGTTCGGTAGCCATCTAATTTTTAACAAAAGTGTCAAAAGCGTGTATTAGAGAAAAAGACAGCGCTTTCAGCAAATGGAAAACTGGATTTCCACCTTTAGAATAGAGAAACTAGATCCCTGTCTTTCACCCCACACAAAAATCAGTTCAAACTGGATCAAAGACGCCAACATAAGACTAAAGTCTGAAATACCGGTAGAAAACCAGTGGGAATACTTAAGCCGGGCACAGAGAAGGGCGTTTTGAAAAGCACCGTGTTAGTACAGAACATTGCAAATTGACATGATTCCACGTGAAATTAGAAAGCTTCTGCACGGCAAGGGAAATAGCATCGTGAAGGGACAACCCAGAAGGTGAGCAAGATGGCCCAGGAGAGGCCCTGGCCTGAACTGAGTTCGCTGCCTGCGACCTACACGGTGGACGAAGAGAGCACGCCACAGATTGTGGCAGCCACTGGCGTGTGCACACACACGCCACAGTACAGATGAAGAAAGCGCACGGGGAACTGATATCTGGGTATGGAAAAAAGGACAAAGCTGGGTGTGGTGGCCACGCCTTTCATCCCAACACTCGGGATGCCGAGGCAGGCGGATCTCTGTGAGTTCGAGTCCAGCCTGTCTACAGAGTTTGTTCCAGGAGAGTGCTGGCTCCACAAATAAACCCTGTCTTGAAAAACCTAAGAAAAAAAGAGAGACAAAAATTAAACACCAGCAAAATTTTAATGAACGGGACAGACCATTCGCAAAGGAATTTGAAAAGGTGTTCAACACTCTCAGCCATTAGAGAAAGGTAAATTAAAACTGCTTTGAAATTCCATCTCACCCAAGGCAGATAACAAGTGCTGGCCAAGATGTTCACAAAGAGAAACCCTTATCACTAGTGAATGCCAACTGCCGTAGCCACTATTGAAGTCACCTTGAAAGTTCAACCTACTCATGTGCTTGTATGTGACCCAGCTGTACGATGTACACCTGGTGTGTACCCAGGTGCCCTGTCACAGTGATGTCAGTCCTGTTCCACAGTAGCTGAGGGCCTGTGGGAATGATCATCCCACACCTTATTCCAGAAGTGCTTGTTTGTTTTAACTCTAATTGGTCCAGAAACACATGAGAATGCTTGCTTAGATTACCTAGGAAAATAGCACATTTTTAGAGACTGGTGACAAATTCCTGCAACCGAAAGAGTTCATGTTCCTGACTTCTGCTCCCAGCAGCTCCAGGACAGCTCCGGGAGACTTAGATAGGTCCTAAACCCGGTTTCCCCTGCTTGGCCTCAGATGAGAAACAATCGACTCTAACAGGAGCCATCTAACCTCTGCTTTGAGCCCTGTCTATTCCACGTCATTAGCCTCCTGTGTCATTCTCTACAGCCCTCGTGACCCCTGAAGTGTCTTCTGGAGCCTCACCTCCTGCAGGCCTGGGGCACCTATCTGTTCTCCCAATGGCAGTCCTGTACTGGAAAGATGGCCAGCCTCCTCCTGTCCCACAGGTCATTCCCTCTCTCTCAATTCTCTGCGAGTTTCTGAGCTGTACTTGGTGATGTTGCTGCATTCTGGGCCCTTCCCTCAGAGTTGGGGAGGGTAGGCTTGGTGGCGTGGAGGGGACGAGCATTAATACCAGATGTGGGGCAGGAGCATCAGGACCTCTTGTCCTGCATTTCACAACAGCCTTAACAGGCTGTCTGGAAACTGACAGCAGTGCAGTCACCAGTCATTTAAACGTGACTTTCCCTGACCAGAAATAGACAGTTTTCCAAGAGATCTAGTACTTGACTAATTAACTCTACCTTCTGGCTAGAATGTGTAACCTTGGAAGGAAAATAACCTCTAAGAACGACAGTATGGAATTTCTGCCTTTCATATTCATAGCACCTTAATTAATTTTGTTTTGTAAAGCACTTAAGGTGGTGATTATTTTTTAAGTCCCACCTGGAATCAGGGAGGGAGCGGACTCAAACGGAAAGGAGGTAATGTGTGTGATGCAGACGCAGAGCCGAGATTCGCGGTTGTTAGCGGGAAGACTGAATGGTCAGAAAGATGCCTTTGTGTCTTACAGTTCCAAAGGGACAGGGTCCCCAAAACAGCTGCTGTTAACCAGGCCTGGTTTCTGGGCACCTGGCCCACCCTGTCTGTCGTGGGCCATGCTACTAGCCACAGCTCGCCCTGTGCAGGGGTGCTGGGTGCTTCCTGCCTGCCTGCCCACCCCCTGTTCTTCCTGCCTGCTCCCCCCCCCCTAATCCTTGGTAGTTTGCCTTGAAAATAGCTTGAAGAGCAGGGTGATGGTTCGAGGCCAGCTCTGATCTACAGAGCAAGTTACAAAAGCTACAGAGAAACCCTGTCTCAAAAAACCAAAATATGTATATGTATATGTTATATATATCCTGAAGGATAATTATGAAAAACACAAATACTCAAACCATAAAATTAACTTCCTTACTAAGTTTCAGATTTAGCTTCAAATTTCCTGAAGCTGAGGATGAAACAAAACCAGCTGGCTAGTTCTCCATGTCAGAAGGAAAGCAGGCAAATGTGTGGAGGCTGAGGAGGAAGTTTCTTCTTAGCACCTAACCCTGCCTGCTTCCGGACAGCACCGAGACCCTCGTGTGTCTCATTCCCTCAGCTAGTATTTGGCTGTAGCTGCCTTCTTGTGTGTGTCTTGGTGAGCTTCTCTTTGGGTTGGGTTGGTTGGAAAGTGCTTTGATTTCTGTGCCGAGAGGCTTGGCCCATCGTTTCTTTAAACATTTTTCTAGCCCCCTTTCTTTCTTCTCCTCTCTCCCCTAGACGAATCCTGGTGGCCTGGTTGGTCTTTCCTGATTCCTGTCAGCTTCCTTCCTTCTCGTTCTGCTCCTGTAACTTCATAGCTTAAATGCTGCCTGTGAAGTCACTGGTTTCTTACACTTACTCAGGGTTGCTGGTGATACTCAGGGTTGCTGGTATTATTTAGCTCTTGTGTTCTTCATCTGTAGAATTTTTAAAATTCATTTTCAAAGAAAGAGAGTAAGACAGCCAAATATAACTGGCTGTGGTCTAGGAACACAGCTTCAGGTCACTTCAGATACCATCTCCTAACATGGTGTCAGTTTCACAAAGTCTCTGTAAAGTTCTAAAGCAAGGCGTGACTAGACTCACTGTTCCGCACAGGTGTGTGGGTTGGAGCAGAGGGCTCAGGTTATCTTGATGACATCTTGACCTTTTGTTGTAGAGTGGGGAGCTGTTTGTTAGGATTGACTTGACAGTCAGAGGGTGTTAGTTCCCACATGGACGTAGGCAATAAATGTCTGTTTAGGGAACTAAAGGTAGCCCAAGACAATCTATAGCCTCAATATTGTGTCTCTCCACAGTCATAGCCATGCTAACCAACTTGTGGGTTATTTAAAATGACTTGCTACCTTTGAATATAGATTTCCTTTTTAATCAGTTTGATTTTATAGCTGTAACTTCATGAACGGTGAATAGTTCTAATTATGGAAAATGTTGGATGGGTAATAATTTGATATGTCCCATTATCTCAGTATTGTACCAAATTCAGTTTGAGATTTATATTACAGATGAAATCAGATAACAATATAGCATTCCTTTAATTTCTCTTTTATCCAGATTGTCTTTCCCCTACACAAATATTTTTGGTGACAGGGCTGAAAAAGAGAGTTCAGCTTACACAGAATTAGAATTCTAGGAATAACTAAATCTTAGGTCATCATCAGAATGAGAACTAGGATTCAAACAGAAGCCTGTTTGCTTTATTGATAAAATATAAATATTTTAAGTTTTGAAATCCTGCCAATTATAGGATAACTTAAATGCTAATTTCATTAAGAAACATGGACTTTTGCGTGTGTCTATGCCCATGTGTGGTGATCTGAATGAGAATGGCGTGCATAGGTTCGTATATTTTTGGTTCCCGGTTGGTGGAACTGTTTGGGAAGGATTATGGGGTGTGGCCTTGTTGGAGGAGGTGTGCCATGGGGGTGGGCTTTGAGCATCAAAAGGTCTTGAAATGTCTCATGCTATGTCTCAGGATGTGAGCTCTTAGCACTGCTCCAGGCCATGTTTGCCTGCCTGCTGCAGGACTTCCTAACATGAGGGTTGTGGACTCTGACCCTCTGAAGCTGGGAGCCCCAAATAAAATCTGCTCTAGGTTGCCTTGGTCATGATGTCTTATCCCAGCAATAAAAGAGTAGCTAAGACAGTGTGTAAATTGTGTATGCATCTGTGTGGAGTTCAGGGGTTGATGTTAAGGACTGTCTTCAGGTTCTCTCCACATTGTCTTTGGGGTAAGACTTACCCTCACAGGTTTGACGAGTCTAGCCCCTTGCCCCAGGGAGGCACTACCAACCGCTGCCTTGCAAGAGCTAGGATAATAGGCATGCACCACCATGCCAGGCATTTCCACATGCTTTGGGAATCTGAACTAAACTGTCATGACTGCATGGTAAGCATTTTACTGAATAAGGTAGGGTCCTAGCTCAGGGAACATAGAATTCTTAAGTTGAAATACCATGATGGTTGTTATTAAGGACTGGGTTGTTCTTTTTTTAATATATAATTTGGATTAAAAGAAATAACCCAAAATTTTGGGTGTCCCTGGTAAGAGTAAATGAGGTCAGTTACCTTAAAGTAATCAAAGGCTGAAGTCTGTCATGAAGCCTTCAGAGTCTTTTCATCTGTCTTAACATTTAAACATTAGTAGAGACGTGATATTCAAATTGATTGGACTAAGTTAAAATTCTCCATTTCCTTAGTAAGAAACGGTTTATTGACTTTTGTTGTTGTAGTTATTGTTTTTGAGAAACAATGTGTAGCCTTGGCTGTCCTAGACCTCTTGGTAGAGCAGGCTGGACTCGAACTCATAGAGATCCCTCTGCCTCTGCCTCCTGAGTGCTGGCTGGGATTAAAGGCATGCGCCACCACCACAAGCTTGTTTATTGGATTTTTTTAAGAGTTTGAATTTAAAATAATCATCCCTAAATAGAATACCTTTTGGAACATTTAACATACATCTTTGCCAGTTTAAAAATGAAAGGTTTAAAATCCATATTATATTTAATAATGAGATAGTATTTTTATAGAAGTAGTAAACAAAAACCTTGAGACTCAGTGGTTAGGAATGTTTGTAAATCATCCAAGGACCTAAACTCAATTCCCAACACCATCTTCAGATGGCTCACAACCCCTGTAACTCCAGGTCCAAGGAATCTGTTGCCCGCCTCTGGACTAGGTAGGTTAGCTCTAGAACAGTGGCTCTCACCCTTCCTAATGCTGTGACCCTGTAATATGATTCCTCATGCTTTGGTGATCCTAACCATAAAATGATTATCTTTGCTACTTGATAACTGTAGTTCTGCTACTGTTATGAATCGTAATGTAAATATCTGATATGTAGAATTCTCATATGTGGGCCCTGTGACAGGGACACTCAACCTCCAAAGGAGTCATGGCCCACAGATTGAGAACAGCTTCTCTAGAAGTACACAAGGCTGGTATCTCCTTGTCTGGATTCTGAGTGAGATTTTTGGCTAGACAGATTGCTCTCTAGAGGCATAAGCCAGGTTGAACGTGCACAGATTTTTGTGAGCTAAATGAGTTTTGCAGGTAGGCTGTCATTGGCTGGTGTCTCTGATTAGGGACATAGCTGCCACTCAGACTGAACCCTGGCAGCTGTGAGCACTGCTTCCTTTCCTTCTGCTTGACTGCAGCCCTGTGGTACCCACACTCTTCTCCGAGGTACAGAGTGCACTTGTCCTTAGACTGCTGGAAAACTGGATGTCGGCTTCTTGTTCTTGCTCCATAACTTGTAGTGGGCTGCAGGCTGCTCTACTGATGCTGTCCCGTAGCGGGAGGAATAGTGTAGTCTTAGGTGAAACCATCAGTAGCTTTCTAGTGGAGTTTTGTATGAGTGGACCAGTCTCGTTTCTAAGATTGAAGTTTTCATTGGGACATTCTCACCTGCGAGAGGTTCATTAGCTGTGACATTGGGGCAGGAATAGTGAAGGCTGACAACTCTTCTGACCTCGTGTCTAAAAGTAAGTGCGTAAGCATTGACTGTTCCATTGATGACTGAGATGCGGAAACTAGCAGCTTTGACCTAGTAGTGGAGACAGTGCCATCCACATGTGAATGACAGTGACACCTGCAGACAAATGAAAACTACCCCAGCAGCTTCTTCGTGCTTTCTCCACTCATGGCCTGAAGCTTCCGCAGGGAGCCCTGAAATGGTTGGGATGTTGAGCATTTTCACAGCAATGTAGCAAATTCTCAGTGTGGCCACAGGAAGAATTTGGAGGTTTCTGGCTTTCTTGTTACAGACAATTAAAATGAGCATTGTTTCCCAATACCTAAAGAAAGCAATAACAAAACCATGTTATTGGTGAGGCAGGGTTAGTTTTGGAACCCTTTACTTTGGTAAGATGCAACTGTAGAGGAGGGCTTGCTTGTTTGCAGTTTATTCTCTGTCACCAAGGGAGAGTGACAGACTGGAAGTAGTCACATCACACCACCGTCAGAGCTGGTGGACAGTGAGTCCGTCCCGTGTGCGATCCTTCGGGGACCCCTCCTATGCAACGCTGCTGCCCGCATCTAGGGTGGTCTCCCTCATCAAGAAGTCCCAGAAACTCTCTCACAGGCATACCCACAGGCCACCCCAATTCAGACGACTCTCACTGAGATCCCCTTCCCTGCTCACCCTGCATTCCATCACATCAGTGATCCTAGCTAACTGTCATAGGCACTTTAGATAGGGAAAACTCGCCAGGAGGGTAGCTTGGTTGTATTTGTAGGATAATTTCAGTAAAGCCTTTTCCTAATATTTTGTTTCCAAAAAGAATCGAGTGTCTGTTGAGCATTCTCTCCTGGCTCTTGGAATGAATGCTCGTTGGTGAGAGGAAGGATTGGGCTCTGTCACAGAGGCCTGCCTGCCTGCCTTCATACGTTGGCATAGTTGAGGTGGCTGTAGAAAGAGACCAGGATACAGGGTTGTGTTCCAAGGCTCATGTCAATCATCTGGACTCCCGGGCAGTGTGGCTGCTGCTGGCGCTACCAGGTGAGCCTCTACAGCCAGCCGTCAGCCCACTAGCTGGTGTCCGTTAGAAGTCAGAGCTGAAGCAGCTGCACAGCGTTCCTGCCCTGGTTCTGGCATGAAGTGGTCAAGCGTTGGTAGTGGAGATTTCCCTTCACACCACTCTTTGGACATTGTGATGCCGAGACTCGCAGCCGAAGGGGCCGGCATACACTGTTGGACTGATCAGTAAAGTAATGACTCTGCATTAAAGACTCAGGTCCATTGTGAAGGAATACATAGAAAACTGAGTAGAGAAGGGTTTTACCTAAGGTGAGAACTACAAGGATCGATCCAGGTGAGAATCTACTACTTCACCCATGTGAAGGCTTTGCTCTGGGCTTCGCCTGTTCATTAAATGACCCTAAAACTAAGAAGGAATTTTGCTGTGTCCCTGAAGTCATGTCAGACCCATTGATAAGTGCTGAGTGGTAAGGAAAGAGCTTGCAGTAAATGACTCTGCACCATTATGAGTGTGTGTGTCTGAGGGCGGAGTGGAGGCTTTAACGGTTTCAGAGACAACCCAGGGCTGGCCGTGCTGGCCCACGCCTTTGATCCCAGCTCTTGGGAATCAGAGGCAGGCTGATCTCGGAGTTCCAACCTGGTCTACTGGTTCTAGGACTGTCAGGACTATACAGAGAAACCCAGTCTCAAAACCCCTCTCCCCCAAAAAAGATGTAGGGAGAATACTCAAGCAGAGTGACTCCCTACAGGCACGTTTCCTTGCTGACCCACAGGAACGGACTTCTTGTTTCCCTTCTAGACCTCTGCTCTTCCAGACAAGTGAGCACGTGGCGGAGAATCCAGCAGTGGGGGATGTCATTCCATTCAGTATCACTCTTCAGTTCCTGTTCACAAGAGCACCGGCCGAGCTGAAATCCCCCTTCCAGGTAGTGCAGGGAGGGTAGGACCTTCATGGGATCTTCCCAAGTTCCGTCGGAAACAAGTCTCCTCACTGAGTGCGCTGCTGGCTAACCCCCTGCTCTATTTAGTCTTGGATGTCTCTCTGAAAGTGAACAGAGATGGAGGAAAACTCCAGTGCCCCACATCTGTTTTCTCAGAGTCCAGATGAGTCCAGAATTAGCCCTTTAAAAAAACGTCTCAGCTGACTAAGGTGGCCCTGCCTATAATCTCAGCCTTGGGAGGCTGAAGCATGAGTTCCTTGTCAGCCTGAGCTACCTACCTCAGAATCGCTTCCGTCATCACCACCAGACAAAACAAAAAAGACACAAGTCATTTCTGTTCACAAAGCCATGCCAGTCAGTTGACAGGTGTTAGGGTGTTTTGTAACCAGGAGGTTGAGGTGATTTCACCCTGAGAGCCATGGTGTCCCCATGCCAGTGCTGGCTGCCATTTGCTAATGAATGTGCTTTCTTCTCGGTTGCGGCACGGAAGAGGGCAGAGTGGTCCCATGCTCGCTTCTCCCAGTGGCTGGATGATCATCCATCTGAAAAGGACAGGCTCCTCCTCCTCAGGTAAAGCTCTGAGTTCTAGGGGTCCACCTGGACTGGGCCCAGGGGGGCAGGGAATGTGGGGGTGGGGAGGGAGCAGCGATTGTGTGCCCGTGTCTTTGGGTGGCCTCGTAGGATAGGCCTTGCATGGTGGTCTGTCTGCGGTTACTGTCAGGCATCACCTCTTCCAGACCCTCACAGCCCTGTGCTAGCCCTAGAGCACGAGCTCAGCTTTAAGACGTCTCCAACTAGAAAGGGTCCACTTTGACTCTGCATTTCACGTGTCGTCTTCAGTGCTGCAGTCACTGGAATGCTGGCACTTACTGTGAGTGAAATGTGAAGTGACAGTTCTCGCAAGGAAAGGAGTGCTCAGACCTGCTTAGAGACCACATTCTGACTGAGCTCTGTGGATGCATTTCTGTGTGCCGTGTGTGTGTGTGTGTGTGTGTGCGCACTGTACGTGTGTGTGCACTGTACGTGTGTGTGCACTGTGTGTGTGCACTGTACGTGTGTGTGCACTGTACGTGTGTGTGCACTGTGTGTGTGCACTGTACGTGTGTGCACTATGTGTGTGTGCACTGTACATGTGTGCACTATGTGTGTGTGTGTGCGCACTGTACGTGTGTGTGCACTGTACGTGTGTGTGCACTGTGTGTGTGCACTGTACATGTGTGCACTATGTGTGTGTGCACTGTACGTGTGTGTGCACTATGTGTGTGTGCACTGTATGTGTGCACTGTGTGTGTATGTGTGCACTGTGTGTGTGTATGTGTGCACTGTGTGTGTACTGTGTGTGTGCACTGTGTGTAAGCGCTGTATGTGTGCACTGTGTATGCACTATGTATGTGTGCACTGTGTGTGTGCACTGTGTGTGTATGTGTGCACTGTGTGTGTATGTGTGCACTGTGTGTCTGTGTGTCCATGTGTGTGCACTGTGTGTGTGTGCACTGTGTGTGCACTGTGTGTGTGCACTGTATGTGTGCACTGTGTGTGTGTATGTGTACACTGTGTGTGTATTGTGTGTGTGCACTGTGTATGCACTATGTATGTGTGCACTGTGTGTGTGCACTGTGTGTGTGTGCACTGTGTGTGTATGTGTGCACTGTGTGTGTCTGTGTGTCCATGTGTGTGCACTGTCTGTGTGTCCATGTGTGTGCACTGTGTGTGTGTGCACTGTGTGTGTGCACTGTATGTGTGCACTGTGTGTCTGTGTGTCCATGTGTGTGCACTGTGTGTCTGTGTGTCCATGTGTGTGCACTGTGTGTGTGTGCACTGTGTCTGTGTGTCCATGTGTGTGCACTGTGTGTGTGCACTATGTGTGCACTGTGTGTGTGTGCACTGTGTGTGTGTGTGTGTGTGCGCGCGCACGCATTTCTCCAGTCATGAGTATGGCGAGGTGCATTGGTCCATGCAGCTTGAGCATGTCTGGCCCTCATACTCCCTCTGAACCCCTCAGGAAACACCCGAGACCTCATGGAGGCTGAGCTCAGAAATGGCCTGTCTTCTCTCTGCTTCACCTGATCATGTGCTTCCTTCCAGTGTCTTCCCCATCCATTCCACCTGCCGAATCAATCGGTTCCTCGTATCTGTTAAGGCCATTGCCCACATTTTGTTTCTAACTTTTCTCTCAGTTGAGCTGATGCAGACACATGCTTCTTGTAGCTTCCCCACACCCCATGAACCCTGGGTCTAGGACTCACTTGCCTTAGGCCAGTAAACTTGCTCTCAGACATCTGCACGCAAATACATGACAGAAATGTCAGCTTCCGGATGTTCTAATGCAATAGCCCATGCACACCCCCTTTCCTATACCCATCATGGGAGGCCACTCACCTGCCCAGCCATGTGAGGAAACAGCTAGATCATCAGTCAGCCTGTCCACCTCGTCCTCTGATCCCAGCGAGCATTGCTCTTGAACCTGTGAAGCCATTCTCTACCCTGTCACTCTAGTCTGCGGTACACGGCAGGCCGGCCAGGCCGTCTGATCCACAGTGCAAGTATGAGGCTCACGCGGGAGCCATTCCCAGCTGTGTGTGCACGAGAAGGCGTCACAGTGCTAAAGCATCCACTGAGACCCAGAGCCCACATCTGCTGAGAGGCGTGCCATCGGAGCCCCAGGAAGCCTGTGTGGAAGGAACATGAGCCCAGGCTTCTCTTCCCTCACTAGGGAGCTGACCCTCAAATGAGAAAAGCTCCTGGGTGAGCTTCCCGGCAGTGCCCAGGCAGGCCTCCATAAACAAGCTTTGGAAAAGGCTTCGGACGCTGAGGGGGCTCGGGTCTCCTCTCTCTAGTTGATTCAGTGTCTTGGACTTCCTCTTTCTGAGTCCCAAACAGTCCCTGCAGCATGCCTTGCTTTTGTCATGGCTGGCCTGCTATGGGTGATCACAGATCTGATTTCTGCTGCTGCTTCTTAAACTGTCCCTCGGCAGTGCTGTTGCTAAGTCCCTTCTCACAGGTGAGAGCCATGCTCTTCAGAGGCACCTCTCACCCCTGAGTAAAAGGTGCAGCCACAGAAACTGCATGCCACAGCGGCCTGGCCATGGCCAGAAAGGGCCTTTGCCTTAGAGGTTATGGTTTCTTTACCTGGAACCTCGGAGAATTTTTCTCCTGACCACCAGAGCATCACTGGATGGTCCTCTCCCTGTGGACAGATCCAGGGCAAGTGTTGGTCTGATGTCAGCGTTTCCTTAAGCTTCTGGAGCAGGCCTTGCAGGAGCCTCACTCTTCCTCCGGTCTGTTAGGCTGTTGGCAGGGCAAAGTGCTCAGCAGAGTGACTGCAGATGGGGAGTTCTCTTCTGCCCTGCCCGCCTGTGCCTCCCCTGCATCAGGTGTTTCTGTGGAACGTGAAGAGGGGACAGTGAACTGACGTTAAAGTCAGAGCAGTCACTGACCCAGGCCACGAGAGAAATGGGCTGCACCAACTCAGCCACAGGCAGCAGCAGCAGCAGCCATGTGGGCCCCAGCGCAGAGGCCCTGGCCCAGACCGTGCTTTCACTGAAGGTGGAGCATAGTTTGGATGCAAAACTTCCTGGGCTCTGCAGAAACGGTTGGATCTGACACAAACCTGTGTATTTGCAGGGAGAACAATGCATCTTATTGTAGCCCTCTGGGGACACTTAGGTGAGAACAGTTTAGACTTTATCAGCCTGATGGCACATTTGTCTATTGTTACAGAAAACATTGGTACCATTTGAATCCGTGGACACTTAGGCCTCTTGCTACTGTCCAGAACCCACAGGCTAGGACCTTCTTTTTCCAGATAGTCCAGATTTCTAAAAAGCCCTGGTTTGTTTATCTTTTTGGGGGGCAGGGGAGAGTCCAAGACAGGATTTCTCCTGTAGCTCTGGCTGTCATGGAACTCTGTAGACCAGGCTGGCCCAGAACTCAGAGATCCACAGGCTGGGATTAAAGGTGTGTGCCACCATTGCCTGGCTCCTGAAAGTCTTAAAGTGTCTGTTATGGAAGGTAATGTTAGATTCCTCCTGTGTTTATCACTGACAGTAGATGCCAGCTCTAGGACCTGTGCCTGAGATAGATGTATGGGGACTGTGAAACCAGGGAAAACCGGTACAGATATAAGAGGTCACTTAGGATTTCAGTCCTAATCGCAATGATTTCGACAAAAAATTGCTGCTTACAAAACATTTCCTTGGTGTGTGACTCAACAGCGTGCCCTAGTAACACAAGCCAGTCTTCAGTACTTACACTCACTTATACTCACTGCTTTTCTTCACTGAGGGTAACTTCAGCAATCTTATGTGGTATAAACAAGCCTCTTACATAATGGTTGGCCTGACTTCCAAGAAAGCTAATGTTTTGCTGAAGCAAATGAAGTAATTTAATAAGTGCTTGAAAACCTTGTCCTGATTTATGTGGGAGGGCAGCTTGGTCTGTTTTCTTACTGTAGTTCTGATGGTGTTTTTGATGGATATCAAGAAACAAGAAAAAGCTAACCGAACTTATTTTGAGCCTCATCTACGCACTCACGATTTCCATAGCCTTATCCCTGCAAATGCAAGAGACTGCTGCTTTTAATGAACATTTTGTAAACAGAGTGTCCACCCTGCAACATTCCTTTGTAAGATTTTCCACATCTTAGATTGGGAAATGTGTGAGCACACACCCCACTGCCCCGGCGATGGCTGAGTCCTTGGAGGTTACTTCCATTGTCTCTCAGCCAGTCTCCAAGGACTGAACAGGCATGGCAGTTGTTGGAAAAGAAACCGTTTTCTCCAGAGAACAAACTCACCAAGGGTTGGCTCTGTATGCACTGGGACAGCTCACAACGTACTTTTTTTAGAGCCCTGACTTCCACTCTCTGAGAGTTGAGAATTACTTGAGGCTGAGCTGAATACCATTTTATGAGAAGCCTTTTTTTTCCCCCTTTTCTTTTGGAGACAGAGTTTTTCTGTATAGCCCTGGCTTCCTGGAACTTACTCTGTAGACCAGGCTGGTCTCAAACTCAAGAGTTCTATCTACCTCTGCCTCCTGAGTGCTGAAATTAAAAGGAATGCACCACTTCTGCCCAGCTGACTTAATGGCCTGCCCATGATTCCATACAGCTAAAGGATTCACTCATCCTCAACATAGCCTTGATGCCAGGAATTGAAGAATTCTGGGCACTGTGTAGTCAGGCCTTTATATATATCTGTGTGACTGATGTTAGGAATGGTTTATGGCAAAGGAAATTTTGAAAGCTGAGCCCTCACTGATCAAGACTGTCCAGGGAGAGCACAAGGAGGGGTATCATCCCAAGGGTGATGGTAAGGAGAGTGCATCTCTCTAATTGTTGGATATGTGGGATGGCAAAGTCCAAACAGGCCCTCTGCCAACTCCTGTTTTGGGACAGACATCTGAGTGGAAAAATACCTTGATCTCTTCCCTGACTGGACAATGGGCTCAGCCAGGATCGAGTGAACTACAGATGAGTGATCTGCAGGTCTTTTTAGACTTCATCAAACTGTCAAGAAGCATAAAGGGCTGAGCAGTGGTTTGTCACACAGCTGGGTTGTTTGGGTGTCACCCTCTTACAAACAAGGGATAGCTGGTGATGTTGGAGAGTTAGTAAGTAACCAGGATGACCGCCTCACAGGTGCAGGCACTCAAACTGAACCAGAGTTGCTGGGGGCAAGTGTGGAAATAGGTGGGGTGGTCTGAGTGCATGGTGATGGACTCCATACAGACAGGAGTGAGTTTCAGAACTGGGTCCCAGGGCTCCAGAAGGAAAGACCAGTAGAACAGTCCCAAGCATTCTGTAGACACTAAATATTACTTCAGATGCCCAGAAGGCAAACAGAGGCAGAGACAGCCCCATAGGTGAAGAGGCAGGCACACACACGACCATGACTTTTCCAGTGTTTGGGAAACGACAAAGATGTGAATAGTACAGCAGTAATTGATTCCTCTCTATAAAGGGGCACAAGCCATTGTTAGTTCTGCTGGCTGGAGATAGATACCCAAGTTTTCCCATGGAGACCAGTTATAGCCACCCCTACAGCTCTGTTGTTGTGGGAAAACGGCCACCATATCCTGTCCCTCGTGCAATTCACAAGAATGCCACCAAAGAGTATCACACACCAGTGCCTAAGTTCAGACTCCTTGCCACCTATCTTCCAAACACAAGAGCCCTAAAATGCTGTAGCTGTGTGTGCCCAGGGTATTCTCCCCTGGCTGGACTCCATAAGCAAGCACAAACTATACCCACATTCTCCGTGCCTTCAGGATGGACACAGGGAAACTGTACCAAAATGTCAGCAGACTGAATTGGCCATAGTTGAACCACCAGACTGGCCTAACTACTGTAACCCCGTGCATGTTTGAATACTGGCCTGCGGCTCTGGGCAGAGCAATTCCAGAAATGGACAGTTACGTGGACTTTTGACAGTGTTCCTTTGCATTTCAGGGGAGCCCTGGAAGCTTATGTTCAGTCAGTGAGAAGCAGAGAAGGCAAAGAATTTGCACCAGTTTATCCCATTATGGTCCAGCTGCTTCAGAAGGCCATGTCTACTCTTCAGTGAAGTTGCAGTCTCCACCACACCCATCCGAGGGTGGCAGCAAGCACCTGAAAACCACAGTGCTTGCCCCACTGGCCCAGTGCCTGCTTTACACGGCCAAACGGACCAGCCGTCACTTTCAGTTCCACACACCCCGGTGTTCATGAGGCCATGTTTCCCTTTTCAAATTTCTCAACAAGGTAAAATTAATTAGGTAGGGGTGTGTGTGTGCGCGCACGCACACTACCAAAGATCAACTCTGCTGCTTTCCCCAGCCTCACTCTAGAGTCAGCACTGGGGAGTTCCCGAGTGCACACCTGATGAGGACTCTCCTTTAAATGAAGCCAGGGTCTCCTTAATCCTTTGCCATTTTATTAAAAACAGGTACCTGAACTTTGAAACAAAGACAAGTTAAAAAATAAAAGTTTATAGAAAGATTCTCTGTAAGTCCTTATTTTTCTATTGTCCTCATTATTTAACATGCTTTAATTTTTAAAATCCTACCAGAAACCTAATTGTAACACCAAAACTCAGTTTTACCAAGCATGTTTTTCCATGCACTGGTCAAATTATTATGAGAGCTTATACATAAATTCACTCAGCCAACCAGAAATCAGAGACTTTTTCCATTTTATTTCAAATAATATACAAGAATATAGTGTGCAAAATTGAGGGGCAACATGTAGAAGTGTGATCAACTGAAATCAATTTTACAACTGTGATTCCTAACCAAAAATACCACTTGGTAAGTAACATGAGAAGCCATGATTGTAGCGCAGAGCAAACTCCGCACAAAGCGCTCGCTCTGTCCAGAAGCTGCAGGAGGAGAGGGCGGCGGCCGGCAGGCACTGCAGTGAGTGCAGTCTGCCCCACATAGACGCGATGACAGCATGCGTGTGGTGTGGTGGAGGAGATGGAGAACACACTGGCATACAACGGTGTCGACTGTTAAGAGCACCATTACAGTGACTGTCCCATTGCTAGAGACTGACCGCACCCTGGTCAGTTTGGCCCCCACTGGAAATCATGGAGGGCTGCCCCCTGGGGCCGCCACTCAGCACAAGCCTGAGTTCCCCAAGCAGGTGGCTCTTTTAGCTAGGACAATGCCACCACCTACCTGCCATGTCATGTTGTCTCTTGGCACTGGCCAGACTAGAAGCGACTGTGTTTGGCACAGATGCTGGGCCATGTGGTGGCTACTCAAGAAAAGGCCAGCGTCTACTTCCTTCCTGATATCATGGGTACAATACAGATTAATAAGCAGTAAGGAGCTGATATATGGACAGCAGTTACATAGTTTTAATTCCCCTTCTTACAATTTAAAATAAGACATGTATACAGGGCTTTCTACTGTACTTTAGCACCACAGGATATCAATTTTCAAGCCTATATTACCTGATAGACATATATGAAGTTTGGAAGGAAAATAAGGCAATTTGGTTTACAATGTTGATAGTTGTAGCTTACTTAATGCTCTAATGGAGAAAGCAAATCCTCACTCATTAAATCATTTCAGGACTCAATGCTATCAGTATCTTATGGTCACGCAAATTCAGGACAAATGGTGAGACCAAGGTCTTCCAAGCTTTTCCATCCAGAGTCAGTACTTATGCAGACATAGATTTACAAACACAAGCATCAGGTTCAATGTTGTTGAGAGCCCTGTGGAAATAAAACAGTGAATGCTTACAAAACAATGCATGATAACCCTACAGGGTAAACTCAGATGTTCATAAATTTACTGGGAAGATTCTCAGCTTCCTCGTGGCTCAAATATCCAGAAACTTGATACAAATGTGAGAGCAGCATGCACAGACAGTCAGACAGGTAATGGCCAGTGAGATGTTCTCAACAACGGGACTCTGTCAGGACATGTGTGCTGCCTCAGTTGGTAGAGATCCCGCCCACCAAGCACAGCCCCGGGCTCAAACCCCAGCACTATATACATCTGTGAATCCAAGGCAGAAGATACCACAACCAACACGAGCTTGTCCTGTGACTTTAATATGCAAGGCTGCACTTGCACACACGTGTGTACACACACACACAAAACCTTGGGTTGTGTGTGTGCTCCCTGAATTAAGGGGTTTGGAGGCAGGGGAATCACAAGTTGCAGATCATTCTTGGGTACAAAAGAAGTTTGAGGGCAGCCCAGGCTACATAAAACGTTTCTGTCTCTCTCCCCTTCCTCTCTCCCTCCCCCCTTCTCGGTCTTCCTCCCCCATCTCTCTCTCTCTTTCTCTCTCTCTCTCACACACACACACACACACACACACAGAGCGCAAAACAAACTTGTACATTTGTACATTATAGTTCAACTACTTCTGGCAGCTGACTACTACTTTAAATCACTGAGCCATTTAACCTACAAAAGATAAAGAACTAGATTAAAACACTCCTAACAAGTCCTCTTCCTCTTAACTGCTCACCTCACCATCAAAGCTGAGCTCGTTCTACTGCAGCATGTGTACTCTGCACACAAAGGTGCCAGTCTGTCAGCCAAGACAGTGTTGGGAGGCTGACTTCCCGCCCCTCTTTCCTCTTCACACTCGCTGTCAGCACGTTCTGGCAGTGGGTAAGACACCCTGAACTAGAGACGTCTCCTACCACAGTGTTCATAAGCAAGATAATGGTGTCCACTTTTATTTATTTTATTTTTGAGACAGGGTTTCTCTGTGTATCCGTGGCTGTCCTTAAACTCGTTCTGTAGACCAGGCTGGCCTCTAACTCAGAGACTTACCTGCCTCTGCCTCCTAAGCGCTGATCAAAAGCATGTGCCACCACTGCTCAGCCTAGTGCCCATCTTTTAACCAAATTAGAACTACTACTATATTCCAAAATTATCTTCTACCTCAGCATTTAGGGCATTCTTAAGCTGGCTTGAGATTTCTGCTTGTCCTAAGTGGTTCTTGATGATTAAAAAAACAAAGGCAGAATTTGCTGGTATGTTCTGAGAACATTAATAGACTGAGTATGACAACGGCGAGACCTCTTCAAAGGCCCTGACACACAGCACACAGCACAGCCAGAGCAGACGCTGCCAACACGTACCGAGTTGGTTCTTTTCCTTTTCCAACAGTCAGGGTTTAGGCGCTTTTGTTCTTCAGCCAAAGCCTTGGCTTCTAATGTGTACATCCTCCTCTCCTCGTTCTTCATCTTTTTCCACCGGTCACCAAGGATGACACTAATGGCTCTGCAAAGTAAATATTAACATGGCGTAAACTTACCACACATGTGTACCAACTGCTACTTCAGACAAACGTGTAAAACACAGAGAAGGCCGTCACAGCCATGTTAGCAGCATCCTGTCACAGGGTCACTTATCAGAGTCTTGGGTGGATAGTGCCAGTATGAATATTTGTTCCAAGACATCCAGAATGGCTAACAACTGGCTATTTCCCTAGAAAAGTTTTCAGTATTGGCAGCATAAGGCAGTCAGCTTGTATTAGGAACTTAATTTGTGTGCATAGCTGCTCAAAACCATCCCAGTTATGATAAAAGCTTTTTCTCCACATAAATGCAAGCCAAGTGAGAAAGACTTCTTTGCCTTAGTTTCTGTTGAATGATAAAAAAGTACACTTTAAGTCGGATTTGTACTTAGCGTGAGAGACTCTGGATTAAATTCAAAAAGGTAAGAGGGAGGCAAGCTGACATTTTCCTATTTTTCCTAGTCATTCTGATAATAAATCTATTACAATGGCCTCATCCAGAACATACAAATCACTTCCTTCCAAGAATAACCCTTAGCCATTCACCTCACTTGTCCTGGAGTTCATTGAAGAGAGGAGGGAGGGATAATATGGGCAAGGGCGGGGGGTCAAGATCATGGTGGGAGAACCACAGAGGCCCAAGCTAGGGGGAGCTCAGGACGAAGCCGGGGAACCCGCATGGGACTCAACTAGGTCCTCTGACTGTGCGAGACAGTTGTGTGGCTTGGTCTGTTTGTGGGGCCACTAGCAATGGGACCTGACCTCTCCCAGTGGCATGGACTGGCTTTCTGGAGCCCATTCCCTATGGCAGGTACCTTGCTCAGCCTTGACATAGGAGAAGGGATTAGTCCTGCCTTAACTTAGTATGCCAGACTTTGTTGACTCCCCAAGGGAGGCCTTACCTCAGCCAAGGAGTGGTTGGGGGTAGGGATGGGAGGAGGTAGGGGGTGGTAGAAGGGAGAGGGGTACTGGGGTTGGTATATAAAATGAAAAAGAAATTTTAAATAAACAAAAAAACAATGTATCTAAAGCCAACCTAAGAAAAGGAAAGAAATCCACAAGAGCTCTTGAAGTTACTGTGAACTGCACTAACATGTCAGTACCTGAACTTAGGTTGTCACTACTTACCTGTTATCTTTCCCTGGGTACATCTGAGTGTACTCAACTCTGTATTTTTTGGCGAACAGCATGAAGGCATTCATTGGTCTTTTGCACTTATTAGGAGAAGTGGCACTCACAGTCCCCGAGCTGTGGCTTTTGACAGCTTTCGCATACAGAGGATCAGAGGAGAGCTGTGCTGACCCAGGGGAGCCACAGCCTTTTCTGCACCCGGAGCCCGCGAACTCCTGAGCACTCCCGGGTCCTCCACAGGACAGAGACGCGCGGCGCTGGCGAGCCATGCTGCTCAGGACGTAAACCGCAGAGGAGTCCATGGGGGTGAAGTCATAGCTGGAAAGGAGCAAGCCCGCTCAGGTCAGACCACAGCAGTGTCTACAGCACTCTAACCCTCCCGTGGACGGAAAAGTTCTCTGCCTCTTACACCACGCCGTCACCATTGTTACTTTAGCAGCTCTCGGACATTTAGAGGGGAAACCTCATGCAGGCACCTGAAAACTGCTTTAAACATCAACCTCCAAGGCCCAGGAAAGTCACAGTCAGCACATGTCCTTCCCAACAGGTAACTCCTTTCCACATCCCATACCTGTTCTTGATTATTCTACATTCATGTTTAACAAAACTGGTTACAAATTAATCTCATTTCGTGCCTAGAAGACTCTGGACCTAGGAAACCAAAATGGCGTGGGTAGTATCCAGGCCTGAGAGCTAATGACTTGGAAGATAAAAGCCAGCTTGAGAAGGGCCGTCACTCAGCCCAGAACTCCCCGTGTTGAGGAGGCTCAGACAGACCCTCACCCAGCCCCCTGCTTTGGCAGCCTCGACAGGCTGCTGAAAAGACCCAGCAGGATGCAGGCCCCTGACTCAGCAGCACACGCTGAGCTCCCGACCTTGTCCGACCTTGCCCCAAAGACTAGGAAGCAACCACCAGGTCACAACGGGATGTGCTTTACTGGTAACGGTGGAATGCAGACATAGCAACTGCCCTGGGATGGCCTCCAGACACAGCAACCTTCCTGCAGCTGCAGCTGACCAATCAACTCAGGAGAGTTCCCCCAGCCCAGAGGGGCACCACTCCTGACACTGTTGCTATGTAACTAGTGGACCCTCAGACACGCCCCTTGCTCTGCCCCACTGCTTCTCAGGGTCCCTCCGACTCCACGTGCTGTGTTGGACGGACAGAGGACAAGTTGACTCATACATTAAAGACTCAGCTTTAGCACTGGATCTGGTCTCTTGGTGGTTTGGGGTTCAGAGTCTGGGCACAACAGCAGCAAGCCTGAGCAACACGGGGACTGACACCTTGTTTGCCTTCGCTAATGGCCGTTAAATATGGTAGCTTAAAATACACTGCAATTTGAGAATTCATATGGACAAAAACAGTTCTGACATATACAGGTCCACCTATGTATTACTAGTATCTTAACCCACCCCATCAGTAAAGGTCATATTTTAACGTAAATTCCACATGCATAATTACCCAAACAAACTATCCATAGTCCGACTCTTCAGCAAGCCTGGGGGTAGGGGAGTTCATTGGCGCTTTCATAAGGAGAGAGAGGCCAGCCAAAAGATACATTGTGTCATTCAACCTAGGCTAGTGCCTAGGATGTAAAGTCCAGGTTTCCCACCCACATTCCCAGCATCTTCATAATTCCAATGGCCAAATTAAAGAATAATCAAGCAATCACCATATTAATTAAAACAAGATAAAAATCGAGCTAATATAGATCACAGCCTAAAGATGCACCCTCAAAGGATCCTCAAACTCTTTCATTTGACTTTTATCATGAATGTTTCTCAAACAGAAATTCTGGGTAGTACATCAAAGTAGAAACAATATGAAATACCAATAGACCACAAAATCTATAAACAGCAAAGTGCCGAAAGAGCAAAGCAGGGTCCACACCCTTAATGCAAACAGCAAAAGTTATTTCTGCCAAAAGACAGTTCTGTCTTTTTTCTCAAGGTATTAATGAAATAAATGTACTGAAAACAACTAACTCCAAAATTGTCATATAATCAATGTTTAGAATTGGCATGCACTAAAGGCTTTATAAACTATTTTAAGGCCCTACTAAAGTTTAGAAAATGATCAAAGCTAGCCACTGTGTAAGAATGTAATGCATAACTGTCCACTTCTACTGAAGAAAGTAATTATCTAAACTAACAGAGGAAGCTAGTTACTAAAATTTGAAAACTCCACCACCTAGTGGCAGAGATCTGTCTTTGTGAGTACAACTCAGGTGAGTTCCCACACCCAGCAACAGTATGCAGGATTTTGACAGCTAAAGCAATGACAGCCATCTTCTTAGCATACATGTTCTGCTACCCTTTGTGAGCATCTGTTCCTACCGTGCATCTTAGCACATCATTCTTCAAACCCCTTCCTGTTTAATTACTCTCTTCTTTCAAAGATTAATTTATTACTTTCAACTGTGTGCAGATGCTTATGGAGGCCAGAGGCAATCTGGGGCTGGAGTTACAGACAGCTGTTAGTCCCCTGATGTGGGTGCTTGGGACAGAATATGGGTGCTCTGAAATGCTCTTAGGCACTGAGCTATCTCTCCACCCACCCCCTTAGTCATTACTCTTAAAGGCAAACTCTACAATAATGTAGAGCCACATGTACCAACATATTTAGTCTAAAAGATGAGTATTTAAATCACTACATGTTTTATGGCTAGAAAACCACTATAGAGAAGTGAATCAACTTTACGCAGGCTTCCACAGCTAGCTTAGTGCACCATCAGGATGCGAAGGCAGGCAGGCTAGCTCTGAGTCATGCTTCTACCAGACCCAAGGCTTGCCGCAACTAGCACACTACCTATCACCAGCCCAGTTCCTTCACAAGACTGCAAGAAGAGAGGCATACCAACAGTATTTAAAGTGCATCCTAACGTGACTGGAGAGTGTGTGAGGCTACAAAATTGAACACCTTGGAAAAACTATCTAGTGCAGAAGAGGAGGACCACTATCACACTACGGTCACTCAACTTCAATGAGACTAATGGTCTTCCAGATGAACTCACCTGCTCCCACTAATTAACAGCAACACCAACAGTGAGAAATGAAAGCTTGCTATCTTAGAAAAACAAGACTTGAACAGCCAAATTTCCCTTTTTGTTTTTTTTTAAATGAACTATACTATGCAATGCCTAAGTTATGAAGGATAAACTAAACAGTGAACTAATACTCAGAAAGGTTCTAACACCCCTAACACAGTGCATTTGTGCCACAGAGAATCAATCGCTCTTAGGTTTTGATAACACAACAGTGGGGTTTCTGTGTAAAACGACATTGTAGGCCTGCACTTTCAACAGTCTATTCACAGCACTGGTCCTTGACGGCATCTAGAACTTGGTTTCCCTTCCAACAACTTGGAAGAGGTTAGGGTTAGGTACCTACCTGGATCTGAGGTATGAGCACCCAGTTATTGTTTAAAAACTGCAATGTTAGTGCATACCAGGAAGGGAATCTTATTTGGCCATCTTGAAAGTCTAACAAACTTCTCTGGCAAAAACCCCGATGTTTGTACTACTCATTCTTGGACGCCGAGTCCGGCTTTTCACCTCTGCGGGGACGTGCCCTCTCCTGACTGCTCTTGGTATCCTTCTGCCATAGTGTGCTGTGGCCATGAAGAACACAGCACGTCTGTGCCTCGCGAGTCTCCCTGGGACATCACTGAATGTAGGTAGGGCAGTCCAGAGAATACCTGACACTGTATATGTTTCTTAGATTAACTTTTGCTTAACAGATTTCTTTTTTTGGTTTTTTGAGACAAGGTTTCTCTGTGTAATCTCCCTGGCTGTCCTGGAACTAAAAGAGATTCGCTTGCCTATGCCTCCTGTGTGCTGGGATTAAAGGTGTGTACCACCACTGCCCAGTTAAAAGTTATTTCTTAAATTGATTCAATTCATTAAAATGTGTAGTTAGGTTCATTCATGTTCTGGTAAGAACACCACAATGTAAGTAGTAAAATCCAATTTAGCAACACCAATAAGGCCTGTTTGCTGCCATGAACAATTCAGTTACAGAAGTATTTACATGATTTTATACTCATCTACAAGAAATGACTTGAGTCTCAGTTGCTCTCTAACCTATTTTGTGAGGTGAGGTGGTAACCCTCAACTGAACCCAGTGCTCCAAGGCTTGCGTTGACAACCAGTTAGCTTCTGTCGCCTCTTGTCTTCCTGTTCCCAGTGCTGGAATTACAGACAGGCCACTATTCACCTAGCGTAAATTAGGGTTCTCTACAGCAAGTGGTTTTAGTTATTGGGCCATTTCCCCAGCCCTTTTTAAATTCTTAAAACCTTTAAAAGTTACCCTTAATTTTGACTCAGCACTCACTAGAGCATAAACTTTAACAGGAAAGAAATGCACTATTACCTTTTAAATGTATCAAAAACACCTGAATCATCGAAATTAATGGCATCAGGGTGTCCAGGAGGTAGACATATGTCACCAATATGAATTTCACAACATGGAATGCCATGCTGTACCACAGTCAAGCTTGGATAAAATGATGACCAACCTAAAGTTAAACAATAGACAGAGACATGACACAAGGCAGTCTAGTGAGAACGCACGTTAGAAAGACTAGGTACTACTAACTAAATCTGACATGTCAAGTCTCTGACTTTAAAATAAACAATCACGAGATTAAATATTTTGTTTCAGCTATGTAAAAGTTCCCAAAACTAATTAATTCAGTATTTTATTTATAAATCCCTATCAGTCCATACTTTCTAGTTATTTATAAATGTCTATCAGTCAGACTTCTATCCATCTGCATAAACAGCTAAGGGATAAATAATGAAACTATAGACTAGCCTGTGAATTACTAAATTATGCTTAGCATGATATTTTTGTAGTAAAACTCGCAGTAAGACTAACTGTGGCTTACAACCTACTTGTAACTATAAACAAAAATATGGTTACCGAGGATACCACTCCCCACATTACACCAAACTGAGGGGCTTACAGTATGTTGTATGAATGAAATTTCTCAAATACTCAGGGACATTTTAACTGACTATGGCAAAGATAAACATTATTAAATATAATTACAAAAAACTTCCTTTGTAATTTTATTTGGTTTGAAATAAATTTTCAACTTTTTTCTTATTCATTAAAGCCACAGAACAGGTGTAGGAAGCCTTTTTAAAGCATTTATGAACTCGGGGAAGGTTAAGATTAGTGCCTGTTCCCCCAGAGATCTGGGGTGCAGCTGGCAATTCTTAGCCATCTGAAATCTAGTCCCATGGGATTGGATATCCAAGCAGGCAAAAAACCACACACATGAAAATAATAGTGAAGTCTGTACAAATACAATTAAAGCCCTACCTTTATTTTTAACATAGAAAGGGTGATCCAGTTTACATTCCACAGTAAGCAAGCCATCTTCTACTGTACCAGGATCAAAAGTCAACTTCAGTACAGACTCACCAAATGATATACTCTCTTCATGGGATAACAACTTTAGACCATCAGAACCATAGCCCTGAAAGCAGATAAGCATATGCGTTGAGTAAATGAACTGTAAACACTCCAACTCAACAGTGAAATTCCCAACATGTGTCACGGCTGGAGGTAACACTCAGTATCTTCAGCTTTAAAGTACTCTCAAACCAGTAACAAAGAAACACACACACAAATGCCCACAGGATACATGGCAGACTGGATTTGCATTTTAACCCAAATAAAAATATGATCAAGTTTAATAAGCAAAGATACTAATTCTGAGATAGATTAAGGACTTTCATTTGAAGTGAGATGGGAATTCTTTGAGTATCTAAGTATTTGCTTAAAACAGGCCCATTACCAGAGTAAGATAGGCAAAGTAACTAAGTTCCACTTAGAACGTGTTGGGAAGTCAATGCAGTATTTTTATTAATGTGGCTGTCAATTTTAAGATGATGATGATACAGAAGGAGAATCTAGTACTTGATTGCTTTTAGAGATCTGTGTGTATCTGTATATGCCCATGCACTAGTCTCTGCAGCAGCCCCTATGTTTTAATTACTCGAGGTTATAAGAAACCCATTGTTCATATTGAGTTGACAATAACAGAAGAACCAAATGAAATTTACATTCAATGTATATTTACTGAGTAATACAGTAGTACATGCCCGGCTTGTAAATGACATGAAAACGTGATGCTTACCCTTGCATTCATAGAAAAAGAAACATGATCATAGCTAGCTATAGCATGCAGTTCCATACTAGTGGATGAACAAAACGACTGAGAGAGACAAGACAATGTTGAAAATCCTATGGAAATGGTAAACTGAACATGAAGGGATCAAACAACATAATGAAAGACAATTTCTTGGTTTTGAAATCTGGTCATCAAGAATAACTAAAGGAACAGGTAGAAATTTTAAAAAAATAAATCAAGGCTATATAAGACTTTTATCTGATTTCAAATTACAGATTAGGAAGTCACAGTCCAGATAATGAAGTTAGTCCCGTAAGGATTCCTGGAGGACAGTCTGGGAGCAGAGTGCTCTCCACAACAGGATGCCTATCACATGGGCTGCATGGAGGAAGGATGCTTACACTGGCAGCAAGAGTCAGAGACGTGAGACCTGGGGTCCTGCCAATGTACAAACTAATGGGAGAGAGTGTTAGGAAGTCTGGGACTAATCTGATGGAGCAGATCTTGCAGACTTCAAACTACAAAACAATTTTTTTGTGAAACAAGAGAAGCGGAAGTCAAACTGCACACTTTACTAAATGAAGAGTAACAATACGATGAGGACACTATACTCAAGACAGCCAAATTAAGACTTTTTCTCAAGGAATTCAACAGGAGACAGTTAGGCTCCAAAAGGAATTTTTTGCTCTTTTTTTTGTTTTGTTTTGTTCTGTTTTTCAAGACAGGGTTTCACTGTGGCTATGGAGGCTGTCCTGGAACTTGCTTTGACCAAGCTGGTCTTGAACTCAGAGATCCACCTGCCTCTGCCTCCCGAGTGCTGGGATTAAAGGCATGTACCACCAACGCCCTGCTTTATCAGTAAGTTTTATATTCTCTCATATTTATTTCTTTATTCAGCCTGCAGTATTACAAGCTTTAAAAGTAAAATTAAAATGTGTTGCTAGGCTGTGGTGGCCCACGCCTTTAACCCCAGTAACTCAGGAGGCAGAGGCAAGCAGATCTCTTGAGTTTGAGGCCAGCCTGGTCTACAGAGTGAGTTCCAGGACAGTCAAGGCTATACAGAGAAACCTAGTCTTAAAACAAAAAACAAACAAAAAAACCACAAACAAAACAAACAAAAAACCAAAGAAGTACAATGTATCAACAGATATTTATCCTAATGTTGCTCTCTACCATTTAATTCATCAATAAGGAAAATGATAGTTTGCTGGGGTCAATTAAAAAGAGACAACAAACTCCCAGTTAACTGCAGAGGAAATTAACTGCATTATACACCTGAGAACCTGAAGTTTTCATTAGTTTACTATTTGTGTTTAATGTCAGTTTAGTTTCCAGAACATATAAGCATTTAAAGCATAACTCTGCTAAGCAACAGAGACTCCTCCATCTTAGATGCAACCGGAAGTGCCTCACAGCCACGATCCCATTGACCTCTCTAGGCACTGAGCTCGAAGAGTGCAAGGTGCCATTTAAACAGAAATACAAGCAGAGGCCTGCAGATTAACCCTGAAGTTTGAATGGTTTTTAAATTCTTGAGGAGGGTTTTAAATGAATGAACCTTGTGAGTGCCCATTTGAATCTCTTCCTCATTATCACAGCCTTCGGCTCTAGCAAAGTCTTCAACAGCTTGCCATTCCTTACTGCTTTCCTTATGGAAGCACAGTCGCGTGCCTGGAGTTGAATTAGAAAGAAGGTATCAGATAATGTGACTAGTGAGTGTCACGCAAGTGAGCTGCACAACATTTAAGTATTTCTCTACCTTTCAAAAAACAGTGCCAAATAGTTGAAGGCCAGGAATTGCACCAGCCCAGGTCATCATCGTCAGACAGGGAGGACATGCAGAAAATGCCAGACTCTGACTCACTGTTTGCCTGCACAGAGAAACAAGCTTGTTACGTTTTTAAGACATCTTTTAATACCTATTTTTAACTCAAGCTTTCAAACAACTTAATTGTAAGCTTAAGGAAAATATGTGTTCAATACTGAAGGTTATTTTTTTTAAGTTTTAGTTGACTACTGTTATTTGTTAACAAACTTTCTTAACATAACAAGCTAATACAAAATCAAATGCATATAATGAACAATGAAATGTTTTTGTCCATCTGTATGTTCTCCAGAAGAATTTCTTAGATGGGGAAAGGCAATGCTTGTGAACTATTATACAAACTTTGTAGAGATCTAACATCATGGAGACTCACCCGTTCATGCCTCACTGGAGTTTCTTCCTTCCAGTGGTCATGAGGAAAGGCTGGCCCGCTCTTTGAAGAGGAGGACACTGGTGGTGGGCGTGCATAGGAATGTAAACTTTTGCTAGTAGCTATGATGTGTACAGGAGGCGATCTAAAATAAAGCAGCAGTTTTACTAGACAGTGTAGGCTCTGAAAGAGCCGCTTTTCTCTCAATGGAAACACAGTGCCAACAGTCACGCACGCGGGAACCATGGAAAGCACTGGCAAAGACAGCACGACTGCGCTCCATAGCATGCTGTCCCTTCAACTTAACAGAAGCTCTCTCACACGCAAGCTTACTAATATATGCTAAAGTAAGTGCTGTTATCACAGTCATCACATTCTGTTGCAACCTTTTAAAATTCAGACAGCTCTGTAGTCCAAACTGGCCAGGAATTCAGGATTTTCCTGCCCCAAGATCCGGGATTGCAGACATGTCCATCATTCCTGATTCTCATCTCTTTTATCCCAACACAGATAGATGTGTATATTATCATGAAGGAAATTCCCATCCATTTTTTTCCCACTCAGCATGGAATAACAAGCTAAAAGTTCAGCAACCATGTATGACCAGGTAGAAATGAAGTGCCTTAAGCAAACGTTCTAACCATAAACACTCTAGTTGACACTTCTTATAAGACAACACTATTTCTTGTATTCTAATACAAACCTGTTGCAAAGCAACTAGACACTAATAGTCCAGTCCCTGTCTTCCAAGGAGCAACTTGACCCCTGCTCCTTCCTTTCCTTGGTAAAGTCTCCCCTGAGCAGTGCTCTTTCAAGTACACGGGGCCCCCAAGAACACACAGACCCTTCCTCCATTACCAGCACCACAGGACACATCATACATCCAGCCTCAATAACTAAAATACTGCACCAACAGCCTCTAACGATGATGGAGAGCAGGAAGCCAGCAGAGTCTGGCACAGCTGTGAGAACAGCCCAGAAAATGCCTCCAAGAATAAAATGCCAGCCCCAGACAGACAGTCCCTTACTTCTATCTTTCTTTACACTCATATTCTCAGGAAAACTACTGACTTCCCACACGCTTCTTCCGTTCCTTTCTTTGTAGTGCCTCAGACACAACTCAGGTCTTCACTCTGCACCTGCCCAGTAAGACTATTCTACAGAGCTGTGACCCCCAGCCCTTCTGTCAACTGTGAGACCAACATGAAGACGACAACTGTCATCCTCTAACTCTAGTTAGAGGGAGGGCGACACTTCAGCAGGATTTGTTTTTAAGTGTGTGACTGAAGTGAAGGAACTAGGATGCAGCTTATTACAAAGTTCTTTCCTAGCATCAAGTGACCTAGTTAAACATTACCATGGAAAGTAGGGATATAAAGGAAAGGATACTCTGAAACATTTGCTTTCCTATGGAAATTTACACAGAATTTAACTGAACCAATCAAAACCAATATCCTGCAAAATAGAAAAGCAGGGTACCTTAACAGGGTGCAAGACAACTATGCTATGATGTTCTAAGTGTTCTGCAACTTGGGAACTATACCCAAATCAGAGTTTCTCCTAGTTACCTAGTGCATTCTAGTCTAGTTCCTAGCGACAGAGTGAAGATGGGGTGAGTGAAGATGGGGCGTTTCTCCAAGCAATTCAGCTATATTTAGTGAAATGATACCCATTAAGGTCTTCTAGGAATATCAGCTAGGATTTTCCAGTTTCACTACAGATGCACCCATTTTCTTAAACTTTGGTCTTGCTATATGAAGTGATTTTTATTACTGGAAGTCTCATCTACTTTAAGTTTTTAAATTTATTTTATGTGTAGACTTGTTTCCATTATGTGCATGAGTGTTTCGCTAGCATGCCTGTCCGTGTACCATGTGTGTGTGGTGCCTGAGGTCAGCAGAGGGCACAGAGCCCCAGACTGGAACCACAGAGGGATGGTTGTAAACCCCCATGTCATACCTGGACCCTCTAAAGAACACTGAGCCACCTCTCTGGCCCCCACTTTTAAGATTAACAAACCTTACTTAGAATTGGCAAAGATAAGGTTTATACACAGTGTGGAAAAGTAAGAACACAATGAATCAAATGTACAGTTGATAAGTTTCAAATACAGTGTTTTATTTAACCATAGCTCTTTAAAAAATGCAATTTTTACTTCTAGAAGTAAAAATGTATAAAAATATATGCCTTAGGCTAATTTTTTATCTGTAAACACAAATATTTTAGGCTATTTTTCTCATAATTGTTATCTAATTCTTCAAACAATGAAATCATCTTTGATCATTATTTGGAAGTTAATTCTACTGACTTTAAATGTTAAGTTAACCACCCATTAGGTAGTATAATTATTGTAGAATGAGGAGATTTTGAAGTAACAACTTGTTGAAGTTAAGTTTAAATTTCTTCTTAATTCGGGAGTATGCACACATGCACTACAGCATGCATGAAAACCAGGACAACCGCAGGTTTGCTCCTTCAGCCTTGGCAGTAAGTTCCTTTCTTTACCCACTGAAGCAACAATGCCAGTCCTAATGATATGAGCTTAGTGGAAGATGCACCCAGTGTTCCTACCTGTTATAAAACGAGCACTGCATAAGAGGGCTTTGTGGGCTAGTAGCAATATTTGCTAATTCTGTCAGCCAGTCCACCTCATCTTCACGGTGAGTGTTTTCCGATATGTCTGAGGTATCCTGGCTCCAAGACGGTCTTGGATAGTCTTGATGGGACACATCTGAACTTAGCTGGTATATGGCAGATTGGGTAGGATCACTTTGAACAGCCTGAAGTTCAGGAAGGTCATCTGGAAATAATACAAGATTATTTTTTTTAAACATTAATATAATGAATACCACAGTAACTTTAGTTAGGAATACACAAAGTTAACTATTTTTGAGGAAAAATACATTCAAAATTAAATTCAGAAATTTCTTTTTTTTTTTAAGACAGGGTTTCTCTGTATTGTTTTGGAGGCTGTCCTGGAACTCACTCTGTAGACCAGGCTGGCCTCAAACTCACAGAGATCCGCCTGCCTCTGCCTCCCGAGTGCTGGGATTAAAGGCATGCGCCACCAACGACCGGCCAGAAATTTTTCAATAGAAAAAAAAAAAAAAGAAAAAAGGCTTCTAATGTGGACGCGTGGGTGTAGGGAGTCTGAGGAAAACCTCAAAGGACTGAGTATGACAACAGTTCACTACCTGAGCCATGTGACTATCACAAGAGGTCAGTTTGTGTTCCATCCCTTATCTAGGAATGACTTACATACCAGTGACATGTCCCCACATTAACAGACTGATGAATACAGTGACATTCAATGTGCACATACAGTGACATACAAACTTTAGTAACCTAATAAAAACAACTGCAATACTGAAATCAACTTCTAAGAGGAGAGCAGAGATGGCACAATCAAGTTTTAGGTAGTAACATGACACAAACCTATGTTAATTATTGTGAGTTAGGTATGGTGGTACATGCTTGAAATCCCAGTATCTGGGAGGTGAGACTGATGGACTCCAAGTTTGAGGGCAACCTAGGTTACACAGCAAGACCCTGACTCAAAACAACCAAGAAGTAAATGCAATGGATTCCATAGTCTTTTCTGTTTGTGTTTTAGCTGGAGCTGCTTGTGCACACTGAAACCCGCAACTGGGACGCTGGATACAGGAAGACTGTGGTGGAGTTCAATGCCAGCCTGAGCAGCATAGTGAGACCCCAGATCAGAAACAACATAAAATGGGAACTCTCAATTCTGGTATTCTTTTCCTCATGCATCCCCCAAGGCAGATCACAAAATTTAGATCTTCAAAGAAAAAACTAGGAAATTACCCCCCAAATACTAAATTTTTCTTTAAAAGATGGAGATGGGGGGGGGAATCCCAGCACTCAGGAGGCAGAGGCAGGTGTATCTCTGAGTTCAAAGCCAGCCTGGTCTACCTTGAAATTCTAGGACAGTCAGAGCTACATAATAGAGACCCCCCCATCTCAAAAAATACAAAAGACCAAACAGCAAAAATCCCCCTTTAAAGTGCCACTGCCCCTCCAGACCTACAGGGTCCCTTAAATATGCAATTCAAGAAAACTCTTTTAGGGGCTAGAGAGTTGAGCAGTTAGGGGACCTACGTTCAACCCCAGACATCCACACAGAAGCTAAGAGCTGTCTGTAATTTCAGTTATGATGCTATGAGTTGTTTTTTTGTTTTTCCACACGACAATGGAGAATACAAAAGTACCCAGAAGCACACTGGGGGGACAATGACTCAAACACACAAAAACCTCTCCTACTCAGAACTAATCATCTCCATAAAGGCCTATATGCAGGCAGTGGACCTCTAAAACTAAAGTATCTTAATTCAAAGTAGTAAGTCACTCAGGCCATCCATTCCTTCTTAACACTAACTACAAAGCATCCATCTCACTGAACAAATGAGGTACAAAGCCCACACAGTAATTCTAACTGCCAGTTCTCAAGGATGCTGTAACTATATCCCTTACCTCACTGTCAACAGCCTGCCTTTAAATGCGCCATTTCTTCATTACAAAAGCTTTATTTCTGTTTTTCAGATTCAGAAAAGTAACTACGTTTAAAATGCAGCCATGGATAGGTGGGGCAAGCTCCTTGGCCTATTTTTCTCTGGGCATGTGATGATGATGGACAACTAACCATAGCCAAAAGCATCACTCACTGCTCAGCAGTAACTGCTATCAGAAAGTCTTAGGAGGCAGAGTACATGTGGCACTTGACATTAGGCATTATGTCCTGAGACCTTCAGGACGGCCAAACCCCCAAGCACCACTGCACCCTCATTTGTAAAGGTGTTCATGAGCCACACCCTAGAGTGGCTCACATTCAAGGCGACCACAAATTACAGAAGACAAGGCCCAGTGAAAAGCTGAGCAGCAAGCCAAA
Source organism: Mesocricetus auratus (assembly GCF_017639785.1). NCBI lineage: Eukaryota > Metazoa > Chordata > Mammalia > Rodentia > Cricetidae > Mesocricetus > Mesocricetus auratus. The sequence goes on from NW_024429186.1 coordinate 82,962,317, forward strand.
GGTGCTCACTGACTCCCAGAACAGCAGTCTGCAAGCAGTACCATTTATAATCATCACTCGATAGCCCTGCACATTCACAGGCATCTCTCTGGAGTGGCGCACCAGCAATGGTCACTACACATGTCTGATGAGTACTGTCACTTCTGTATCAGGTCGCCCACAGAGAGTTCAATGCGAAGGTGCCAAGTCACATGGTACAATCTTCAAAGTTGAGGTATTATTAGTCTGATCTTAGTACACAGAATAAAATGATGTACTTCAACAAATTCTCAGTCTCTCTGAGTACCTAAAGTAGGTCACACTGTCTCAGTTACATTTTAAAACAGAGGACTTCCTCCAGAAGGACAGAGAGGCTGGACCACTGGGCCTGCTGCACAGCCCGAGGACCCGAGTTTGGATGCTTATCACCCACAGGACCTGTCTGTGACAGAAGGTGTCTGTCTGGGCAGTTAGATAAGAGGACTCTGGGGGTGCTGCTTTCTGGACTGTGAGCCTCTTAAATTCACTGAATAAACAGAGTAAGGTAGAAATGGACAGAGGACGCCACTGACACAGACCCTGGCCTCCACAGCACACACAGGCACATGCACCACAGACATACTACAAAGGAAAGTAGAAAGAAGACAATGTTCTGAAGACCCTGTTTCACAAGCTCTTCAGGCACTTTCTCAGGTAGACAAGACGCCGAAGCTGGCTGACTACGGCAATTACCCTGAGTCTTAGAGAGATCTTAAGTAACTTTCGAGTGGTTTACCCAGCTCCATGTGCTCATCGCAGGAGTTGTATCCTGGAGAGGACGGCAAGTTCTCCTCACACTGCAGCAACTCGAGTGAGTCATCCATCCCCGAAGCTCTCTTGTCCATCACCAGCAGGAGTTTCTGTACTGCATTAGGCATCTCATTTGTCTTTACTTCCCACACCATGTTATGGTGCTCCGACTTGAAAGGAAAGAAGACAATGTCAAGTCATGCCAGGGAGACAGACAGCACTGCGCTGTGTTTCAGCTTAATCGGACATTGCCATTTGATTTTCCTCAACCCTCCCATACCACAACTGGATGCTCAACACTAAATTTACATAACCCTCAAAGTGCTAATATTGTTAAGTCAGCATTTTTCTCACCAGTAACTGCAGAATTATGTAAGCTTTCATTTTTCTAAACTAGTGTCTCTCTTTTCAGCTGCAAATACTAACAAGTCATTTTCAGATGGGTTCAAAAATCAAAGGAAAATCAAGCCCAATCAACTTTCCTTAAGTAAAAAGACAAAGGAACTTGGTGGGTGTGGTGGTACACACCTTTAATTCCAGAACTCAGTGAGCAGGCAGGCAGGGTTCTCGGAGTTCAAGGTCAGAGGTCAGTCTGGTCTACATATCAAATTCCAGGCCAACCAGGTATACCTAGTAAGACCCCATCAAAAAAGGAAAAAAAAATCCAATGGAATAACCCATTCTTCTGTTTTTAAAGATACTCTTTTTATTGTTCAATACTTTGCTTCTTCATATTCTGAAAGTGAGCTATTTTTTAAATAATTGATTTATATGCATTGCAGTTGGGAGCTGCTATGTTGAGTGCTGGGAATTGAACCCGGGGTCCTCTGAGAGAGCAGCCATGCTCTTAACCACTGAGCTATCCCTCCAAACTGAAAGTGAACAATTTTAACATACTTAACATTATATCCTCTGTGAACATTTAAGAGTTTCTGGCTATTATGCTAGCCATGTTACATTTTACTTTTCATGAAACTTAGAATGTTGTAAAGTTTTCTTCAGAAGACTTGGAAACTAGCCTGAGAAGACGAGGGCTGCAGACTGACTCAGCATTTTCCAGCAAAGTCCTAATGTGATTATCCGCGTCACACTCTCAGCCTCGCCGACAGGCACATTAGGACCTAACACACTAACATAATAGTGACAACCAAGTCACACTTCCCAACTTCTCAGCATTTTCCAGCAAAGTCCTAATGTGATTATCCGCGTCACACTCTCAGCCTCGCCGACAGGCACATTAGGACCTAACACACTAACATAATAGTGACAACTTCTCAGGCTCTACTCCAAATGCTGCTTCTTGTGAAAATGCTAAGAAATACACAAATTCTGATTTTTCAACAATCTATGGTTCTTTCCCTCAAGACAGTTTCATTCCTAAAAGGCACAGTGGAAGGACAGAGCTGAATCCAAGAAGTTGTCGGGTGCTCTTCAGAGCACACCCCGTACACACACACACCCTGTACACACGCACAAGCACAGAAACCAATGTGCCATAGAGAGCATACCCCGTACACACATGCACACACGCACAGAAACCAATGTGCCATGCAGAGCACGACCTGACACACACACACACACACACACACACACACACACACACACACACAGAAATCAATGTGTTATGGAGAGCACGCCCTGACACACACACACACACACACACACACACACACACAGAAATCAATGTGCTATGGAGAGTACGCCCTACCACACCCACACCCACACCCACACCCACACACGCACACGCACACACGACAGATATCAATGATGTAAAGCGTTGCCTGGGCACTGCTTTACGAGTTTCTCTCCTACCAACTGAAGATATGACATGGGGTGGCAGGGGACCCTCAGATTTAAGAAATGTCTTTTGATTCCAATTGGATTATTTCACTTTATGAACCAAGTGACTGAACTTAAGGGCTCTCCTTAAGTTCCTACCACGAATGAGCAAAGTTTAAAATGTAAAGTAAGTTTTAAGCCCCAGACTGTGAGGCAATGAAAGCATGCTGTTGGGGTTCGTAATGTCCTAAGTAAACTAAACAACAGACACTGAAAGCAAATGACCATACAACTATCCAGTTCGGGCAGTTTCTTCTGGAAGATCTCACAAGCTGTCCATAGACCTTGGAACAGCGATGTCTCCAACAGTTTACCCAGGTCTGACACATGCTGTGGAATAACCCTGCACACTATGAAAATGTGTTCTTCTCTGATTGGCAGGTAGCGAGGCAGGAAGTAGATACAGACGGGGCAACCAAACTAAAGGGGAGGGGGCAGAGTCAGGAGTAATGAGATACAGGAGAAGCAAGGTGGACATGCTGTACTAAAAAACCCTACCATGCCATGTGGCAAAACACAGATAAAATATGGGTTAACTTAAATGTCATAGTTAGTAATAAGCCTGAGCTATCAACCAAGCGTTTATAATTAATATTAAGGCTCTGAATGCTTTTTGGGAAATGGCTGCCAGGACAGGAAAACTTTGTTTACAAATGGCGCCCAGTGTGGGGCATGGAATTTCCATACAAGATATGACAAAGCTTAAAAAAAAAGAAAAACCCTCTAGGCACACGAGAATGGAACCAAGTGTGGCTTCTTGGTAGCTGCTTCTTGGATGGGCTGTTTGCCGGTGGGGGGGGCAGAGGCACAGCTGCTCTCTGGCTGATGCTAGTGGCAAAGGCTGTGCGAGTCTTAAGAGGCGTGGCTACTGAGCACTTGAAACGTTTTTTGTGAGCAGTGGGCTGTACTAGGTGGCAGCATGGACCCAACAAATTTCCTGGACTGGGATGCTCTTAAAGATAGTCCTCAGTTCAATTCCCAGCAACCACATGGTTGCTCACAACCATCTACAATGAAATCTGGTGCCCTCTTCTGGCTCCCACAACTACTGTAAATGCACCTCCACCCTGAGTCCAGGCTCTCAGGCAATTGAGGGGGAGGAGTCAGTTGCCAACCTACCATGTTCTAAATTTTACTCAGATAAAAAAAGCTTACAGATGCTTGGACAGATTCAGACAAACAAAAACCCCAACGATCCTCTAAACAGATTACAATATGTTTAAAAATATACATAGGTTTGGCAGAGAAAAGAGAAGGTACTGACAATCATAAATATCTATTTTAAAATAGTATTCCAATAAAAAACACACATAAAGATAAAAAATACATAGAGCCTGGATACTCCATGTTATTACGTTGTCTCTGAAGTTTCTGGCTGTTAAGAGACACTGGATTATAAAAACTGCTACAATCAACCAACCTATATATTTTAAAAATATCTTGACTTTTAAATCAAGTGATACGTTACTTTGGGGGAGAGGTTTTGCCTTTATTTCCCCCTCAAGTCCAGATGAAATGGGCCTTCTCAAGTGTCAGCTCATGCTTTCTGTGCCTCTACCCAGCCCTTGAAACACTGAGCAAATTTAGCTCAATCAGTGATTCACACTCAACTCTGCAGAACAAGGAATCACATGTATGCCTAGAAATAAATGAGGAAATGATCTGTATCAGCCCTGTTTACTACTTTTTGTTTGCAAAAACTCAAGTGTGGTGAGTTAAGAACTCTGAGGCTAAAAATGATTGTTGGCAAGTTGGGGTAATGTTTTTTTTTTTTGTTTTTTTGGTTTTTTTTTTTTTCGAGACAGGGTTTCTCTGTATTGTTTTGGAGGCTATTGGTCCAGCCCGGCCTCGAACTCACAGAGATCCCCCTGCCTCTGCCTCGCGAGTGCTGGGATTAAAGGCGTGCGCCACCACCGCCCGGCGGCGGGGTAATGTTTAATAAAAGTTGGCACAAAGTATCACAATGGCTGGTCACCTGTCTGTCATGCCAGAGAAGGGCTGGGTCCTCAGCACAAGGACACTACATTCCTTTTTCATCAAGTGCCATATACAAGGCATCAATTAGCTGCAACAACCAACAGTTAACCTGAATGTCAAGGGATGTGGCTTTAGTTGCCTAAGACAAGTAAATAGCTTTCACGGTGTAGAATGAGGCTTCACTGTTAATAGGGAGAAACCCACATCAGCTAACAGTCTTATCTGGTAAAGTGCTATGGATGAGATCGGGGAAAAAAGAAAATAGAGAAGCTAGTATCACCAGGAAGCATGGCAGCCTTGAGCAGTATGTGGCCACGGATACTGAACTGTAAGGTGCAGTACAGCGGGTCTTTTTCTGAGACAGGTTTCCTCTGTGTAACAGCTCTGGCTGTCCTGGAACTCAAACTCACAGGGATCTATCTGCCTGCCTGTCTCCCAAGGTGTGCACCAACACCACTTGTTGAGAGTCGTCTTAATCCTAGTGTAAGAAAATGAAAGAAAGAGACGAGGGTAAGGACTCTGAAATTAAATTAAGTATAAAGCAAGTTTGCCAACAGGCTACATGCTCTGAACAATCTATTTTAATATCTTGCCTTGTTTGTAAACCAGAATAACTAAAAGTACATACTTCATAGTTTGTAAAAAACTCAGTGATAATGACAAATGTCTTGAATCCCTAACCTAAAACATCTTCAGTATGGAATGGTTGGTGTTGCCATTAGCAATTATCAGACAACAGGGAACCATTGATGGTTTGTGGAGTTGAGGTCTGTAGTGTAACTACAAACAGGTTGTTCAATCTGTTTAAACCATATTAAAACACTATCTGAACAGGCAGGGTCTGTATCATATGCAGGGTATTTTTTTTTTTAAAGAGCACTCACATTTTCAATTTCTGAATATGCCAACTGTTTCCAGATTCCTTTGGAAAATCTTGTAGAAGGTGGTAAGTAGCAACAATGCATATTCCTTACTTAGTAATTCCGAAGACACACAGGAACTCAGTCATTCTTTGCAAGGTGTCTCCAACCGCTAACACCAGCATTTCAATTCATCCTATAGTGATCTATTGGACAGCTTAAAGAACATAATCCACTCTTCATATCGTCAACTCCTGGACGTCCACAGCCCTTTCTAGACTGGGCCTGATTAACTGTCAGCCCCACTGAAGACAACGCCGCTTCACCAGATTCTCACCGTCCTAAGGAGCCCATGCGGCTGTTGTTTCTCTCCCTCTGCAGAGAGCTTTGGTTTTGCCATTCTTCCCAGCCGAGCCGCCTCCCCCTTCAGCAGTGTCTACCATTCAGCTTCACCACAGAATGTCTAGCACTTAGAATTCCATCTCCATCTCATCAACACACTTGCAGGGTAAACACTAATTTTAATGTCGAAGCACAACTACCTACAGCTGACAGACCAAGGAAATATTTACTCTTCTGGACATTTGGACTTCCCACTGATTATGATGGGGTCTGGGGTTTTTGGTTGAGGTTTTGCCAAGGTAAAAGTTAAAAAAAAGGTTTTGTTTTCCTATGAAGCTTTGATTTTTTTAGGGTTTTTATTTCCAATACAGAAAAAGAATGTCTAAACTTCAAGACAAAAGGCCCACATTTTACTCTTCTGGTTACATAACCTGGAACTATATCCTTCAAACTCACAGTACCTTAGTTCACAGGGCTCCTGTAAGAATAAAGTACATGAAAACACACATATACAAAAGCATATACAAATTGTTGGTCTGAGTCTTCTTACAATCCAGTGCTGGGTAAAGCAAAAGCTCTGAAAATGGAAAGGAACCCCATTTCAGTCTATCGTCAAAAATATCCGCACGCACACACACACACACCAGCCAGGTGGGATTCTGACAGACGAGCTCAGTTCTAACACACCTCCTGGTGGAGCTGACCCCAGTGCTCACACACTGTATACACCGCTCTGCTACTAGAACATGCCTTGTATTTAAGTTACATAGGCACATGCCAACTCTTCATTAAATCAACTATTTTCAAAACTTCAATTCTCTAATTGCACTCTAAATGCCATGTTCAAACATTCAAATTTTAATGCTTTGTAACAAATATCTGCAAAGTCTAGGAAGGGGAGGGCAGAGACAACAAAGACACTGGGTTTTTAAAGTGCTCGCCCCCCTCCTCTCCTCCTCCAGAGGAGGGCCACACACTTCCTCTCATTTCAGTCAGCATGAAAACAGCTCTGTGAACATAATGCTCGAGGAAGGCAGGACTCTGACCACTGAATGGTTCCATTTTCCTTCTAAAGAAATAAAGAGACAAAAATAAATAAGCATTTAGCTCAAAATATGTTAGACCCTGGCTTTCAAGAATTTGTTTCTGGATTCCTACCTTTTTGTTCAGTGAGCCTTACCAATTTTGTGAAAGACCCTCTGCCTCAATCCTCAAGGACAAAACCATCCAGACTATTTGTTCAAATTGTTTTGAAAGAGGTGAAGAGAAGTCAATGTACAATTAATATAAGCCTGACAAGAGGAACTGAAGTATTTAAAATGAATTATATAATTACAAGCTACAAAAGACTAAAACTAGCAAATACTAAATTCTACTTCCTATATCAAAAGCAATCAGAAGGCCTTACTGAAGTCCTTTAAGAATACCATCACATATTCTCAAAGTCACTTCTTTGACCTATGTTTCTGCCATGGAGCTAAAAAATGAAAACAAGAAGCCACATGGTGGGTTTGTTTTGGTAAAGCTTACCACTTAGCACCTTTGTGCTCCTCAACAGTTTAACCACTGATGCCTACTTCCCTTTTTGTCAGCAGAACTAAAACCTATCCACTCCTCAAAACTGTTATAGGTATAAAAATATCTCACATCCTTCCTTTACTCAATATTGTAAATCACAGCAATTAATTACTTTCATGCTCAATCAACAGGAAATACTAATACAGATCACATAAAACTTTCCATGATCAGAACTGTCAATTCAAATAATATTTACGGCAAATCATTCTGGAGGCTGAAGTAGTTAAAAGCACTGATGCTCTTTCAAAGGCCCTCCCTGGGTTCAATTCCCAGTCCCTACTATCAGTAACTCCGACTACCCCTTCTGACAGGCTTAGGTACTGTGTGGACACGATGCAGACACACATGCAGACAATACACACACACACACACACACACACACACACACACAAAATTAAAAAATCTTTAAAGTCCTTTTATGAGAAACTTAAAATCATCTAAAATTTACACAAGAGAAACTATTTTCCTACACTTGACTATAATCCTAAACATTTTCATATTATTACAACTACTCTTTTTGGCCAGGTACGGTTGAAATCTAAAATTTTTATGAAAGAAACCTATACTCTTACACATTTCCATATTTCTACAACAACCTGTGACAACATCTTTTTTTTTTGTCCAGACATGGTGGCACACCTCTGTATTCAGGAGGCAGAGGCAGAAGTTCACTCTGAATGCCATTCCGGCCTGGTCTGTACAGTGAGTTACAGTAGGCTACCTTGGGCTACAGTGTGAAACCCTGCCAAAAATGGGGGGGGGGGAGGCTTCTATAGGAGCATCAATGGCTTTAAAATTTCTCGGAGGACTGCCAAGAATTCAGGGCCAGCCTAGGCTAGAAAGGCTTCGGCGTCTCCAGGACAGGTTTAAGTTTATTCAATTAAGATGATGCCATTGTCTAAAACAAAACAGAACATCGAATTAACCATATTAGAGGGAAATTTTGGGTGTCTCCTCTTCCCTATTTTTGTTTGTTTGTAAGATATGGTCTTATGTAGTCCAGGCTGGCCTGGAACTCACTATGTAGCCAAGGTCTTGGCCCATTCTTCTGCTGTACCTCCCAAGTGCTTGAGATTAAGAACAGAAATGGATGAAAATAAACTTTTCTAACTCTCTGGAAATGTAATAGAAATTATGATTGGAAGTACAACTCAAATGCAGATTACATTATGAAACTACATGATCAAATTATGAATTTTCTTGATTGTGTTATATACAAGTATTTGTCAGTTTAACTTCATTTCTGTGATTTTTCCCCCCTTCTCAGTACATACTGTGAAATTTAGAACAAGAAAAATATCTGCCCTTGTTAGTACTGTTAGGGAGTAACTTCTTAAGATAACTTGTGTCAGTAAAAGAGTACTGATGTCTTTATTTCCAACTGATACGAATACCAAAGAACCTTCAGGGTCAGTATCTAAGTTTCCACCACAAGCCTGCTTCACTGGACACAGGGAGAGAGTCTGAAGGTAAAACTAAGTCGAGACAACGTGGTGGTATAGTGTTCAGGGAAGGAACACAACAGAGAGATGTATGACAAAAAACAAAAACACTGAGAAGCATCCTTTTCACAGTCGGGGAATGAACAAAGGGCCTTCCCCGGGAGAAAAGGCACCTAGGTTTGCAAAACTAAGCTGGAAGCTATAAAACTGAATTTTTATTAAAAAGATTCTGGTTTGCTAGTCGAGCTAATGTTTCAAAACCCTAAGGTAAGGAACACACTTGACGAAGTTTCTTCCGAACGTGCAGCTCGAAACTTTTCCCAACACTCAGTTCACAAGACAAGAGGTGCGGACGGAAGGGGGAGGTCGAACGCCGGGGAGAAGGCACAGAGTCACACTCGAGATCGCGGCCGCAGCGGGCACACGACGGCATTCACACTGGCTACAAACACCCGCTCTCAACCGCCCCACTCCCGGCCCGGCGGCGAGCCCCGCGGCGGCGCCCCGACTCCTCTCCGGGGTAGAACTCGGCCTGCGGAGGGCGGGGCCTTGGCCTCGCCCGCGGGCCCACCCCCGCCGCGGTCGCCGTTCCCCGCTCGCTCCGCTCCCCTCCCCCCCGTCATGTGACCGCGGGCGGCCGGGACGCCAGCCTCGTTTCCCCCCCCTCGCCGCCGCCCCGCCGCGCACGCGCCGCGCGGCCCATTCATTCGAACTGCGTAACAATGAGCCCCGGCCCGACGGCGCGGCGAGCACCCCCGCCCGGCCCGCCCGCCCGGGCTCGCCGCCCGCGTCCGCCCCTCGGCCCGCGGCTGGGAGTGGCGACCCGAGCTTCCCGGAGCCCTCCGCGACGCCGGGCCCCTCCCCGCCGGCCCCCCGCCCCCAGCCCCGGCCGCCCGGCCGCGGGGGCCCGCGGGAGGCCGGGGCGCGAGCTCGCGCGGGGAGCCCGGCCCCGGCCCCGCCGCCCAGCCCCTCCCTTACCCGCCCCCACCCTCCGGGGCGCGGCGACCACCACACACCGCCACGACGCGGGCCGCCCGAGGCGACAGCCTCACCGGCGGCTTGCCCGCGCGGCCCCGGACGGCCGCCCGCCTCCCCGGCGCGCGCCGCGACTCCCACCGTCGCGCTCGCTCCTCAGCCGAAACTTTCCTACTTACCAAACCCGTCGCCATTACCAAGTCTTTCAAGCTCCGTCTTCCCCCTCCCCTCCGAGCCCCCGGGGGGGCTGAGCCTTCGGTCACCTTCTCCGTCTTTAACTGGTCAGAAGAGCTGCCATTCTAAGGTTCCGCTCTCCCATTGGGCAATGCCGAGGTCTCGTCTCGATGGGCGGGTATGTATTGACTTTTGTGTTGTGTTTACTGGAGGAGGCGGCTTGTCAATCATAGCAGAAAGCGCTCCGGATTGGATTACCGCCGAGACGCTGGGGACCCGAGCCAAACTTTGTTCTCCAAGAGGATTGTGGGTTGGTAGTCTCAGCCGTGCTCCTCAGCCCGGGAAGTTGCCGGCGAGAGGAGCGGGCGGAACTACAAATCCCAGAGGCGCACGCACAGCGCAGTCTTGATAGTAAACAAGAGTCATAGGGACACGTGTATCAGCTCGTTTGTTTTGGTGTCCGGACAAAAGGAGGGGGCGGAGGGAAGGAGCGAGGGAAGGAGGGTTTTGGAGCCTGGACGGCGCCTCTTCCCGCGGGCCCGCGTTGCTGCGAGCTGGCTGCGTCCGCGGCAGCGCCGGTCCAGGCCGCCGCTGTCGGCCCCGAGTTTGGCAGATGGCCAAGGCATTGTTTGCGCGCGAGGGGAAGGAGGTGGCCGCGCCGGCGGAAGCAGGCCGGGCTCACCGGGAACCGCGGTTCGGAACCGCCCCGCCGCCCTCGCCTCCTCGCGCCCGCGGCGTTGTGTCGCGCGTGGCCGCGGCGGGCCCCGTGGGGCTGGGGCACGAGCGGGCCGCTCGCGGTCGCGGTGGCGCGTTTGGAGCGTGCTTCGGAGGCGCGGACTATGGTGGGGCCGGTCCCCCAGTTCCCCGGTGGGTATTGTGACTGTGTCTCCCGCTCCAAGGGTTCGGAGACAGAACTCTTCCCACTCTGCTTCCGCCAGGGGTCGTCCCGACTGTCCCAGGGCGCCCTCCCTTTAGAGGAAGCTCGTGTGTCATCGGCGTCGTTACCAGGCTCGTCGCGAGCGTTACCGCAGGGTTAATGAGCTTCGTGCCTTTGAACCTGAAGGGGTTAGTCATGTAAGCCATGAATTAGGTTTTATTTCTTTCTTCCGATTATTAGAGATGTGCCGAAAATCGAGAGACAGGAAAACTGGAAGGAATTAATTCTGCGGAAGTCGGTTTGGGGTAGAGCCCGAAATCATTCCTTCAACTTAGGAAAGCTGTCCCATTCCTTCAGTTTTCAAATGTACCCGAAAGCTAAAGGACGGAATCAGTAAAGAATGCCGGTATATGATTGAAACAAGGTTTCAATGAAGGACAGAATCAGTAAAGACTGCCGGTATATGATTGAAACAAGGTTTCAAATTCAACTTTGAGTTCTACGTTCATACTCTTGAAATTGAAACCCTTCCAAGTAAGCAGTGGTTTACATTTTGTGTTCATATATAGTAATTAAGCATTATTTTCCTCAAAATAGTCCAGAGGAAACCCCCCAAATGCCTGATTTTCCCCTAAGTAAAAGAGTTAAAGGTTTTAATGTACGTCCTCCAGATACTGTAGAGTGAGTCCAAAAAGCGTGAGTGTATTTCAGCCGTTTTGTGCTTGTGTCTTCTGCTCTTAATGGAAAGTGACCAATATCCATAATTTAAAAGTAGAAACTCTTAACATTTAGTTTCTTAACCCAAACAATAATTTCTTTCCTTGGGGTATATTTAACCATTTAAAATTAATATCTGTAAGATTTACATGTACTTGAAATGAAAAAGTTGTAGTTTCCAAAAATGAAATCAACACAAGCTGTGAGACAGTTATTTGTCCCTCTTGAGAATGTAAGCTTAACCCTGACTTCCTCTGAATGTTACTAAAAGACAGGGGAGAAGACAAGCAGAGAAACATTTGGAAGCTTTTGCTGAAAGCCTTAGTGATGATTTTTTTATTTTTTGGTTTTTTCGAGACAGGGTTTCTCTGTATTGTTTTGGACACTGTCCTAGGACTCTCTGTGTAGACCAGGCTGGCCTCGAACTCACAGAGATCTGCCTGCCTCTGCCTCCCATGTGCTGGGATTAAAGGCGTGCGCCACCACCGCCAGGCAGTGATGATTTTTTTTAAGCTTAAAGTTACCAAGGTGGAAAGGATAAATTTGACTTCTGATAAAGATATTGTACATTAATCTTATATCCCTTGTGACTTCATAGATCTTTGCCACTCATTCATATATTTCATACTGTTTATTGACCCCCTGTACTCTGACAATGCAATGACTTAAAACATTTGTCATGCTTTGTCTTACGTCCAAGTATTTATAAGGTAGATTCAGATAGTCTAATCACAGATAAATAAATACAGTTATTGGCATCACCTCACCTTTAGCAGAAACTTAACCCAGTCTTTTGACTTCCTTGGGGAACTAACTGGGAACCTTGGCACCTTATGTATATTTAACATGAACAACATTAATTCTTGGTTAACCAAAAAAGCAGCCAATCAAGAGCCTGAGGGAAGACCAAGAAAATCTTAGTAAGGCCATATGTAAATTAGACTCTTTGTCTAAAACAGATACAGAGTTATCTTCAGATGTTTACATGATAAGATTAACAAGCCAGGCCTTGGTGGTGCATGCCTTTAATCCCAGCATTAGGGAGGCAGAGGCAGGGGGATCTCTATGAGTTCGAGGCCAGCCTGGTCTACAGAGGGAGTTCCAGGATAGCCTCCAAAGTAATACAGAGAAACCCTGTCTGGAAAAACAAACAAAATCATTTTAATACTCCTCTTGGTTTATATGAATACTGTGCACATGCATAAAATCTATGCTAAAAGTAGGGGGATCTCAAATCAAAATAGCTCGAATATTTGCTATAAACAAGTTTTAGTGAGTTAAAGATGGTTTAAAATAGTTTATAAATTATAACACTTCATTTAGAGATGAAATTCCTAAGTAATTTCTCTGGATCCCACCAAATTTTGAATAACTACTACTTTGCCAAACAAAAGCCCATGGCATCTACTTGAATATTCATGATACCACTATCCTTATTATCAAACAGTTCAACAAATTATACAGCTGATAAAGAGACCAAACCATATAGTTCACAATACTGTCCCCAAAGTCTCCGACAGCTTTTTAGTAGAATATTTAAGGAGGCAAATACCTCCCCATATTATCTTATAGTTGGTTGGAAGTACTCCTACAACACATGCAGTGAGAGCACTAGACGGCAATGGGAATAATCTTGGAACCGAATCATGTGCCTCATATCTTTGATGACGCAACTGGAAGTTTAGATTCTGTTCAGATGACCATAAAGCAAGACCTTAGACAGCCAATGTGTGGTGTTTTCTCTGTACCCGTCAGGAAGAAACGACAAGGTGAAGCAAGAAAGAATGGTTTCTTGCTTATGTAACTGAGATTATTCGTGTCTCCAATTGAATCAGGGGAAATGGGAGAGATGTAGGTTCTGAGAGTAGTCGAAAGGTTGAGTTCAAATTGAGATGCTAAGCTTGCAATGGCCGTAAGAAATCTGATTACAGGGAGCCTATAACAGTTGTAGTATTCACTTTCATTTGAACTTTAAGAGAAGAGTCTAAAGCAGTGGTTCTCAACCTATTAGTCGTGATCCCTTGGGAAGTCATATGTTAGACATCTTGCATATCTAACATTCACATTATGATTCATAACTGTAGAAAAATCACAGTTAGAAGTTGCAACAAAGCCAGGTGGTAGTGGCCCATACCTTTAAACCCAGGAGGCAGAGGCAGGCAGGTCTCTGTGAGTTCTAGGACTGGCCCATAGCTACTGAGAAACCCTGTTTCAAAAAACAAAAACAAAAACAAAATGTCATTGGGGTCATCACGACACAAAGAACTGTATTACAGGGTTTCTGCACTGGGAAGGTTGAGAACCACTGGGCTGAGAAAGCTGAGGACCCTCAGAAAATGTCGTTTGCTCCCAAAACGTCTTGCAGACTTGCTCAATTTGGTATAAATGAAATGAGAGTAGTCAAATAAGTCTGTTTCATCTCACATCAGGTTTATAAACGCAAGCTGAAATACCAACTCCTACATCATTCACTGAAAATGTTCTAGAATGGGTAATTCTTGTTTTCTGACCTATTTTACATATAGGTCTTACAGAAGGAACATTTAACATAGGAATAGTTTATGTAAACTGCTGTTTATATATGTGCACAGCTTTATAATACTATGTAAACAAACTAACACTTTTAGTAACAATGCACCCTCCCACACCCACTCTTCAGCCACTCTCCATCTCTGTAACGATCTTTTTGTCTGGCCAATAAAGAATGATATAGGCATCTGATAACAAGTTAAGGGTTTCCTAAGCCATCATGTCCTGTTTGCTTTAAGGGCTACTTCCTCAAAAACCAAAAAATCCTAAGTGCTGCAGGGTCTGAAACTTTGAGCATCATGTCATCTCGCAAACGTTTTTCAGCTTCCAACACTTTCTGGATCTCACATTTTCAAATTAGCAATGCTCAGAGGTTAAAGTATGTAAATACTCCAAATTCCAAAAAAGATCAGAAACCTTAAATAAGTTGTTAACAATATGTATTATACTATACTACTAATATAACAATTGTTCTAGTTCCAAGCATTTCAGATAAGATACTCAGCTTCCAACTGTGTTAAATATTGTTTTTGTGTCCTTCACCATATTAATCATGCAAACAGAATATGTATCTCATTATCACACCTCACCACCAAGTTATATAGATTATCATAATGCACTATAGTTTTGAAGTGTTGGAAATATTCTATTGGCACTTTAAAGAATAGAGAGAAGAATATTCTTATAATGGCCACCTATCTGAAAATAATTAAGATGTGACACCCCTAAAATTGTAATGGAGAAGAGTGCTTGCCTATAGTCCCACCTGCTGGAGAGGGTGAGGTGGGAAGATGGCATGAGCGCCAACATGCAAAGAACAGTCTGGCGAGCATAGAACAGCACGGGAGACTGACTGGGGTGAGGAGGACAACAGTTATCTGTTCACATTTCAAGAATATAGTCATGTAGAGGAAGGTACGCTTGTACTGAAGGCGGCCTAAAGGAGGCAGGTACGTTCCCCTGCATTTAGCTGTGTAGTTGATTCTCTGTGGACCAGTAAGACATAAGCTGGGATCCAGCTAGCACAGAAAAGGGAGATGAACAGTTAGAAGTAACTTCAATATTTGACTGAATTTCTCAAATGTTCTTTTAAAGCCTTTTCACATTAAATGTAAAATGTTGTAGGCTCGGAATGAAGCTAAGTGGCAGAGTGTTTGCCTGGGTTAGGTCCCTAACACTTCACAAAGAAAAGGAAGGCCAGGCAGGGTAGAGAAAGCCCATAACCCAGCCACTCACAAGGCTGAGGCAGGAGGATCTTAAGTTCAAGGCCACCTGAGACTTCATAGCAGGACCAAGTCTGTAGAAGCCAAAATTAAGAAACAGATAACCCGAAGGTTGTATGAGGATAGCTGCAGCCAAGGCAGGATCGAGAACTTACCAGCTGGACATGCAAATGCTCTCAAGTGTCCAGAGTGTGTTCCGTGTGTGTGTGTGTGTGTGTGTGTGTGTGTGTGTGCGCGCGCGCGTGCGTGTGTGTGTGTGTGTGTGTGTGTGTGTGCACGTACGTACTCTTGCGCCTGGCTAATGGCTGTGGTCCTAGGGTTTAAATTCAGGCCATCTCACCAGCACACATTAAGCCCACCACACTTTCATCCCTACCCCATTTAATAGAGCACTTTCAAATATTTTCCCTCTAGTCCTTTATTTTTTTAAACATTTTATTTATTATATAGGCATGTCTGCCTGCACACCAGAAGAGGGCACCAGAGCTCATTATAGATGGTGGCTGGGAATTGAACTCAGGACCTTTGGAAGAGCATCTGGTGCTCTTAACCTCTGAGCCATCTCTCCAGCCCCTCTACTCCTTCGTAAGTCAATGGATGAACCCACAAACTACACTTGGGAGGCTCATAGGGAAGACTGGGCTCTAGAGAGGCACCTGTGTCCCATTCACCATGGGTTCTTCTACTGGCTGCACTCCCAGCTCCTCTACTAAAGCAAGGCTGATGGACTAATGGAGGGCATGACCAAGGCTCATCCTGTTAACTTGTTTAACTTTTCCTGGTACACAGGGGGCAGAGGTCATTCCCCTTGTTTTTAGTTAAGAGTAAAAAGTGAACTAACATGCTACTATGAAACAATTATAAGTGGTGCTAACAAAATGTGTGTAAATACATGTACACCTGTGTGTACATGCCATATGTACCTATCTACCACTTTGTAGTGTCATGGTTATGTTTAGGAAAATGGCAAGATTCAGGCTATGTTAAATCAAAATCTGAGGAAACCACATGCTCAAGTAGGTGGCACTTCATTTTGTTTTTTAAAGATTCACTGATATGTATACATGAAGACCAGAAGAGGGCTCCAAATCTCTTCACAGGTGGTTGAGAGCCACCATGTGGGTGCTGGGAATTGAACTCAGGACCTCTGGAAGAGCAGTCAGTGCTTTTAACCTCTTCACTGTCTCTCCAGTCGGACACTTCATTTTAATATCAGTGATAAATCCTACCTCACCATACCCAGATGACAGACGCCTAGTAAAGACTTCTAGGGATTTTTAGGTTTGCTAACTTAATGATGTGCAAAAGATAAAGACCACATTTGTTATTAAAAGATTTTACTCTCAGAATTTACTCCATGTGATATTAGACTCGGTTTTTACCTGATACTGAGTTACAGGCAAGAGTTTGACAAGAAAGGAAGAAATCTCGGTTCTTCATGAGACATCTTAGTAAAGATGAATTCTCCTTGGTATATGGAAACTGGACAGAGATAATCTTGTGTTCTTCCAAAAATAAGTAGTACATTTGTTTACATTTTCTCAACTCCTGAGTTAAAATGATAAGATTTGTTTATTTTAGCCCCACCCACTACAGAGTTTCTCTGTGCAGCTCTGGCTGTCCTGGAACTTACTCTATAGACCAGGCTATCCTTGAATTCAGAGATCTGCCTGCCTCTGCCTTCCAAGCGCTGGGATTAAAGGCACGCACCACCACTGCCTGGTAATATATTTTTTTTAATATTTGTGAATACAACTATATTTTTCATTGTTTAGCCAGTTTTGCTGCCTGTGAAATTACTCTGGATCAGGTAAATTACTACGTTAAGCCATGTAAAATAACCCATATATATTTATCCAACTTCTACTGCAGGTAGTATGTATTATAGGTGCTAAGCCCTAATTCATACTGAGAAGCAAAAAACACAATACTGTTCTAACCTTATTTAAAACTAAGTGAAGAGTCTTGTTTTCCAGGACAGACTTCTGTATCCTAGCCACAGGTGACTTAAGAGGTGTGGTCTTTGAATGGAAATTTCATCAAAGAATTCCCAAATACTAAGATTTCTCGTTAGTGATTGAATAATGACATTCACAAGTCAAACTTGAGCTGTTTTAATTAGAAAGTTTTACACATATATTCCTGTTAGTCATTTATTTGGTTATTCTAAATAGCCAAAATAATGTGCAACATACCACAATAGTTAAAAATTTAACCAGTAGTTAAAAATCTTACAGAGACCTACATTCATGCAAAACCATACTTTCATATACTATGGGCTTTTAACTTCCATGGACCATATCTCATGATTTTTGTTACACTAGACAATCCATAATAAAGAAACAATGCTTAAAATATTTATTATAAAAGTGTGCTTTATTATAAGCAATTTTAAATATAACCAACAATACTGAAAATAACTGGCGTTTTTAGCCTTGGGTGGAGTTCTTTATTCAGCAGGCATTTGCTGTTCCATGACCCTTAGCAATCAGCTTCCTCAATGCAGCAAGAGAACTTGGAAAAGTGAACCAAGGACACAGAATGAGGAACCAGGGACTTGGGAGGCTTTTTTCTTTTTCTGTTTTTGGAATTTTTCCTTGTTTCATGTAGAGAGAGCTCTTTCTCGTACAGAGTTTTCAAAAATAGTATTTTAAGACACAACTAAAGCTATAGTTTAAATACTTTAACTTGCCTATACATTATCCAATTAGCACCCCAGCCATGTTTTCGTGTGCAAGCAGGACTATAAACATCCCCTTATGAGGTCACAACAACCATTCACATATAGAGACACCACTGTTTCTTAGAACATGTTTCCCAAAATGAAATTTTCCATTTAAAGGTGAATAACTGGTGAGAATTAGTGTCCCTACATTTGGTCATGGGGCTCTGAAAGTCATGTAAAAGTATATTACTTTGGTTGTATATAACAATTCATTATACCTGGCATAAAAATAAGCAAGTGATTAAAAAAGACCTAATAAAATTTTGTACTTTGTGTACTTTTAGCTCTGAATTGACTTTAAAAGTAAGGACAAAGCCTAATTATCATTAGTATAGACAGAAATTCCATTAATCATTATGTATGGCTTTGCTTACGTACAGACTCATTTCCACCACTGTAGTAGTGTTTCTGAGGGTTGACTGGCTGCTGATCGATGAGCTTGTGTTGGTGATGATGACATGAAGACACAAAAGTAAAGGAGAGGAAGGGAAGGGAAGGAGAAAGGAAAGAAACCATGGGCACAGGCGTGTACAGGGCTGCAGTATCCGCACCATGGTGACCAAAGCGGTACCCTGTGGGCATGTGGGTAGGAATCCCAAACGATTTCTCCTAGGAAAGTTTTCCTTTTTCTAAATAGAAGATTCAGAACTTTTAGCGGACAAAAAAAAAAGTCAGATTAAGTTTAAACAGCTTTTAAGACATCTTTGTCACATTAGATGTCAAAATGCAATTTATAAAGAATACAAGGGTTGCAAAATAAAAGGAAGCAGTCAAACTATGTATGTGATGATGTGAAATGTAATTATGGGCTTGGTGGTGGGGGCACATGCCTTTAATCCCCGTCACTCAAGAGGCAGAGACAGCCTAGTCTACAAGGTGAGTTCCAGGACAGCCAGGGCTGCATGGAGAAACCTTGTCTTGAGGAGGAAAAAAGAAAGAAAAACTCATTTATGATCTTTCATCTTAAAAGACTCTTTGCCCAATTATCATAATGACTAAGTTGCCAAGTCTCAAAAGCCACTCAATTATGTAGGCTACCCACTGACATTTGTCAAAGAAGTCAAAATGTACTTTATTGCAAAAATATAAAAAATTTTAAAATTGCATATGATGTTTCATGCCATTTCACCAATAGGCCAAGGCTAACACACAACTTATCAAGCCAGAAAAACTAGAAAATGAAATGACTGACATTTTACTGTATGGTGAATTATAAAAAGATTGTGATGCCATGCTAGATCGCATGAGTCACTACCAACCTCTCTCTTAAATGGGATAGTCACTAATTTGATATTTGAATAAACCAAACATAGATTGGCCTATGAGTACATCTTTTAATTGTCTTCTTAAACATGTATGCTTTCAATATACTTGAATAAAACTCTCAGTCAAATAATTTTATGGAATAGAAAGTCATTTTTATGAATGTTGATTTTTTAAATGAACTACCCATTAGAAAGTGATGTTAAAGCCTATTGACTATTAAATCACTACTGTTTACTGACACATTGTAAATGTTTTTTTGTTTAAAAAAGGACACCCTGAAGTCACAGACAGTGCTTGGCATCTACACAAACACATTCTCAGTGGACTAACCACTACTGCAGAACCGTTTCGCTTAACGCTCCTTTCTGCTCCATTCTTTTGCTTCATGCAGTGGGCTCGACAATATCCATGTTTGTTCCAAACAGTGCAACTAACTGTTCTTCATAGGTGGCGATGTTCCTTTTCATAATCTCCATGCAAGGTCCCAAAAGCCTTTCAAATGCTTGCACATCCATGGCTAAGAGAAAAGGAAAACACAAATGAAAAATTCAGACATTCCTACGCCATTTCTTTCTACTATGATAGTGCTGTTTTCATAAATTACCAATGCAAGAGAATTTTAGGTAGATATTATAAAAATATGAGGAAAAAAAAGGTAAAAATGTTCCACTTCAAAAAGGCAATGGGAGCTTCTCTGCTGATCGTCTGGGATGCTCTGACAGATGATGGACCTGTGATGAAGCTGGTGGGAGGTGCCTGATCCATGCTGAGGAAATGAGCATCTAACCTGGCACAGCCTCGGAGCTTTCAAAAATAAATGCGATTACCCCAAAGTGGTAAGGAGTGTTTCTTCCCCTGTTTTCACAGTGTACGATATCATGCTGAGAAGATTTTTACACATTTATACCACTGTCTACACAATTCAAAGTCGTGACTAACACAATGCTTTTTTCTGCATCAATATACGCATCACTGTGCTTGTCTGCCTCAAGCATTTTCTTTTGTGATTTTGGTTTTGAGACAGCCTGTGTAAATAGTTCACACTGACCTTGATCAAACTGGCCTTGAATTTATGATCCTCCCACTTCAGGTGCTGGCATTACACACAGTAGACACCACATCTGACTCTCATGAATTTTAGAACTTGAGTTTATAATATACTGCCTAACATACCGAATTCTATCTCTCAGATTTGCATAGGTATATAAAAAGGTAGAGTTTATAAGGCTTTATGGGACATTCTTACGTGGTATAGTAGGCACAATAGTAAAAAAATTGTATGTATTGAGTCATTAAATAAGCAAATGATGTAAATCTCAAAACAAGTAGCCAATAAATACATAAAAAATAGCCATCTGATAAACTCAGGTCACTACTACATTGAGACTTCCATCTCACCCCAGTCACAGCAGCAATCACCAAGAAACAGCAAAAGTCAGCAAGGCCTCTTGAAGAATGGAAGCCTTGTCCACCGTTGGTGGGACTATAGATTAGTGTAGCTGCTAGGAAATCAGTACATGTGTTCCCCATTAGAGACTAGACCTACCATTTTATCCAGCCTCTACCCTCCCAAGCAATGTCTGGGAGATTCAAAGGCAGCGCCTAAGAGAGATAATCACCTGCCTGTGTATACTGCAGCACTATTCCCAACAGCCAAGCTATGGACTCAGCCTAAGTATCCATCAAAAAATGGAAAAATAAAGTGCACACACACAATGCAGCGCTACTCAGCCACAAAGAAAAATAGATTGTAAACATTTGCAGAAAAATGAACAAAACTTGGAAACATGTTAAGTGAAGCAGACGCTGTACATTTTTCTGCAGGTGAAGGGGGAAAATCTAGATAAACATGAAAGTGGAGGGGGCTGTTTGGAGAGAAGCCTGCAACCAACAGGGAGAAGAGCGGGTGATGACGGTCAATGTGCAAAGCACATGCCACTAGC
Source organism: Mesocricetus auratus (assembly GCF_017639785.1). Classification (NCBI taxonomy): domain Eukaryota; kingdom Metazoa; phylum Chordata; class Mammalia; order Rodentia; family Cricetidae; genus Mesocricetus; species Mesocricetus auratus. The sequence goes on from NW_024429186.1 coordinate 82,983,552, forward strand.
GGAGGCCTTAAACCTTCTCCACGTAATGCCCTAGTTCAAGAAGACTCCATTGCTAAGAGTCACCTCTGCACTCCTAGATACACATACAGATGGGACCCAAAGCTCATAAAACCAGTGAGTGATTAGATAATTTACCATGTACACATTTACCTAACAGAATGTCAAGATTTGATGTATTAATAACATTCCTATAGTGGAAAATTCTTTAAAAGCAGAAAACTCATGCAAATCAAACAAAAGGAATTACAGTGGTGTAAACCATGGGGAGACAGTGATGACATGGGTGTGTCTTGGCTTCTCCTATATGTTTGTATACTTCCTGTATTTCCCCAACTTCCTTTGAGGAGGATCTGTCTGACGTGCCTCCTCTTTCATCAAAGTAACAGTTTACTAGCACTGCACTTGTGAAAACCTTTTACAAAGAGAGTTTGTAAGGACTCTCCTGAGGAACCTTGTATATCTTAAAAATCACGGACACTAACCTATGGTTTTGTACTGTGAGGAATGTGGAGAGAATAATTATTGTTGAATCGATCTTTAAAAGTCATTTATGTTGCTATATTCTGAATGATGTTTTTCATTTCCTAAGTCAGTGATTTCTCAGACACAAAATCTCTGTAGATGCCAACTGAAAGTGGCATTTCTGTCATGCTCCCCAGGTAGAACAAAGCCATAACAAGCTGGGTAACAGAAATTGGTTATGCCCCACAGCTCCTGCAGACCTGAGCCCAGCCCGGGAAGTGGGTATGACTGCACTTTCCACTGCATTCCAACCTCCCAGCAGAGCTGAATAAAAACTTAACAACACCACTTTAGCCTTCTCTTTTGGGGAACACAACATATGGCACTTTCTTGACAAATTAAATGTAAAACTTTTAACTGGGAGTTCTTGTTACAATAATTAAAGTAAGTCCAAACCTTGGTCATATTTTGTGAGGGCTTCAGCACTTGTGATCCCAATAAAATGTCCCATATGATCTGAGTGCCTGGAGTGCAGACATAACCATGCATTGTGACCCTACCTAAACATTTCACAGTCCCAATGGCATGTGCAGACGCTGCTCTTGGTTTGTTGGTGACCAGGGCAAGCTCTCCAAAGTACTGTCCCCGAAAACACCGAGCGATTTCCACAGCACCATTCTCTTCCACTTCTGATTTACCCTGAGAAGGTGAGTGAGATGAGTTACATTTAAAAATCCATCCTTTTCCTTGGTAATATGAGGAATTTTAGGACCGATAAATGTTTACCTTTCTTTTCATAGTAATTTTCACTTCTCCAGATTCTACAATGAAAAAAGAGTCTGCCAAATCTCCCTATTAAAAGAAAACAAAAAATCATAGTGAAGGTGAAAATTCCATAGCAACACTGAAATTGTGCCCTCGAAGCCAGCTTACAGATTCCAGTTTGTAAGTAAAGTCACATTGAAGAGACTGTTTCATCTTCTACACTCAGAGGTTACGACTGATAATTGTGTAGTAGCATTTTTATTTGTAAAAACATTTGAAATACACACTCTGTTCCTGAAACTACCCAGGACTAGGAATATTCCCCTAATGTTGTGTTGAGCCGTGAACACAGAAAGGGCAGCGTGGCTGTGTGACCCAGCAGCACCTTCCGTCAACAGGCTACGTCAGTCAGTCACTCTGTGCTCCTTGGAAAGCAGCAGCAGGCACCCTGTGTCCACCTAAAGTAACCGCATTAGCACAGCAATTTGCCGGAAGACCCGGAGCATTCAGAAGCAATGGCTGCTGCTGGCGCTGGGATTTCCACAGCCAGTGCCCTTCCGGGCTCTCAAGACTGCTGGAACTGAGAAGTCAGGTGCCATGTCTAACCAGAAACACAGCACTTCTAACGCTCCTCCCCAAACATGCTGTGGAAGATTTCATTCACCGGTGAACGTCCTTCTGGTAAATCCAGAGAAACACCAACATTTGAAAACCTCTTGGGTTGAATGGAAGACAACATGAGACGGTATCACAACAAACACACTCAAGTGCCGGACTTTTACTTTTATCTCTAGGACCGCAAACAAAACCACAGATCACATCACAAAAATAAATGTTAGGCCTAGATTTCTAAAATAATGCTCAAAACAGTATGCAATGGTATCCTTAACAAAACTCAGCTATTTATTTGCTAGGGAATGAAGCTAGGGTATCTTTAATGCAAATATAGCTAATTACGTGCTTATTGCTAGGGGATGACTCAAAGCCCCGCATATGCACACAACGCAGTCTACTCTAAGCTGCTCCGCGAGGCCCCTTCTTTCGCGCTCATGTCAAGTTTTTATGAGACCGTCACACTAAAATCTTGAGTTCTATGGCTCCTGGTAGGCGTGCCAGCTGTTGGGGGAATGTGCTACAAACATTTGTAGAACTCCAGTGAAACCCAAGTCCAGCCTGTGGGCTGTGCCGATGTCACTTTTCTAGTTTTGATACAAGATGGACTCAGAGAAACTGAGAGTCTATGCAAACTCCCAATACTTTTTGTAATCTGTCTGTCAGAACATGAACTTACAAAGAAGCACGTGAGAGCCCAGAGCTATAGTTCAGTGGTGGCGTAAATGCTTAGCATGTATGATAAGATGCTTGGTTCAGCCAACAATAAACTTCCAAACCAATATAAGCATCTGAAAAGTATGCCAGACTTTGCTATTTCCCACTTAACACTCTAATTTGATTACACTGTGTGTGTACATGAGCGGTGTAGGTAGGGACAGACAGATACTTATTTGCCTTCTAAACAGTGGTCTTTTCTTCAAACAGCCCTTGAATCTTATTTCACATGTAAAGGAAGAGATGATAATACAAACAGAATAATACAGTAGACTTGTGATAAAAAAACACAGAGAATGTTAGAAATCCCCTCAAGTGGTGTGCATGTTTCACAGTCTGTGAACCTGCTTTCTAGGCGCCCTCTGGCTGACTTGGGCACTGGGATGTTGGAAAAGCCTGAGGTTAGAGACTTCACTTGGAGTTAGTGCACTGTGAGCTCTTCTCAGTGAATTATCTGGAAGTGGCCTCAGGAGGTCTCAAGAACTGATCATGCAGAATTCCTTTTCATCTCCCAATGGATCTGGGTTCTTAGTAACTTCATGGGAGAGCCACCACTTTCCCCCTTTATATAAGACCTCTTCTTCCTCCTGTACATGTGAATTTCATGTTACAAATTGTAAAACTACTCAGAAAGTCAGATAATTGTTTAATGCATATTCATTAGGGGTAAATTGTACAAACAAAAACATCCAAATTACTTACAGGCTGTAAACGCATTTTTAGTAAATTGTTTGGGAGAAATAATATTCATTTAATCCAGCATTGCATACTAACTATTAAACAGGTTTAACAGGACCTCTAAGACGCTCTAGACTGTAACCCTAAACTGACTAACACGGTATCGCACCTGAGCAATGATCTGCTCTCCATCATTGTAAACTTTGGTGCCAATCACATCCACCACCTTCAGGCGTTCAGAGACCTACAAAGAAAACAAGTATTAGAAAGAAGCAGACCACAGTGGCTGATCGTGGTTGGCAACTTGACTATATCTGGAATTAACGGAAGCCCAAGTGACTGAGTACACCCGGGAGGGATTTTCCTTCATCAAGTCATGTGAAGTGGGGAGACACAGCTTTAAGCTGGGCCACACCGTCTGCTGCAGTCTATACAAAGGACCTGGACGAGGGCAGCTCCCCCAGTTTCCCAGGAAGTCCATTCCTTCCCTGGCAGTTAGAGCCTACTTCTTCTGGATTCTGTTTGAAGTCCAGATGAGACACCCCGCCTCATGGACAGAACAACTACTGGATTCTTAGATTATCCATCCATAGACAGCCACTGTTGGATTAGCGGTACCACAGCCTGTAAGTCATTCTAACAAAACCCCATATACACATATATGTGATATATATTACATATTCACCATAGGAACATATATAATATGTTATATATCACCATATATTATATAAATTCTCTCTTCCCTGAGTAATACAATTAGGTAATCTTATACCTATTTTACACATTTAAAAGGAGTAACCTATACTGCTAAATAAACTGACCAGTGTTTGCTTCTGTGGTTGTTACATTAACTGCTAGAATTCTGAAATAGAAAAATGTGTATTTCTAGTTTTTCATAAAATACCAGAAGACTCGGAAGCTCCCGGCCCAAACTCCAGAATGGTAGCAGTAATGCCGCTGCGGGATGGCAGAGCTCCCTCCAGGGAGCACGCACTCTTCAGTTTGCCAAAGGCCCTTACTGGGTTGCCTCAATCTGGCTGGATTGCCTCCCTGACACGTTCTATTTGAGGATGGGAGCTGCGGGAGAAAAACCAACTGCCTGTGCATTCCACAATGTGGTCAAGGTTCTCCAGGCATACACCTGCAACCCTAAAGAGACACTGCTGCTGACGTGCGCCATTTTATGCCACCTTAAGTACGTCTACTTTTCTATAACCACTTTCAGGAGAGTTCAAATATGAGGCTTTATAAAATGTCCAGAAAAAACACTTAGCAATGAATTTATGGCAAAGCTGAATCCTTAAGGTAACATTTCTTTCACAGGTGTCTGCCCTGAGAGATAAGAAACAATGGATCTCATTGAGAAGACTCTGGGGCAGACATGGGCTTGTGCAGGAGGCCGCTCGAGGTAGACAGCTGTTGGTGCAACAGCAAGAAGCTATTGTCTGTGGCAGGATGTCTGTGGAGCAGTCAGAAATGTTGTCAGAGAGGTACAGATGGCAGGGTGTGTGTGTGTGTGTGTGTGTGTGTGTGTGTGTGTGTGTGTGTGTGTGTGTAGGGGGCAGGGTCCTCAGCAGCAGCCTTCAAAGTTATCCCGTCCTGGGAGGGTTCAGCACAGCAGGCTGGGATGGTCTGTGGCTCACGGGATGCTGTAGGTGGTGATGTAAGTCATACAAGCAGAAGGTGACACTGGTGACGGCAATGGAGGATGCCTGGGTGTCGCAGCTGCTCTGAAGACAGGGTGGAGGAGGCTGCCACCGAATTGGCCACTGGTGGGGAGAAAGCTGAGTGTCTGCCCTGAGACAACAGAATGACAGAGACAGTGCCTTCCAAATGAAGAGCAGTACAGTAACTCCAGTGAGTGACACCCATAGGTTTCCAGCTGGTGTAGGCAGGCTGAGGAAATGTGACTGGCGTAGAGAGTCACCGGGGGCAAGCTTTGGGCTCTCAGAAGACTAGGCTATTCCCTGTGTTCATTCTGCCTCCTATTTGTGGATCAAGACTAAGTTCTCAGCTGTTCTGCTGCCTTTTCTCCGCTATCATGGCCTCTGAAACCGAGGGCCCAAGTTACTAAATGCTTTCTTTTATAAGTTGCCTGGTCAGGCTGTCTTATCACAAAGACAGAAAAGTAACTGAGATAAAGAGCAAAGAGGAGGGTTTGGGGCATCTGGTCCAGGTAAGGATGTGCACAGGGTATCTGACAGAAGAGCTGAATAAGTACAGTGATGGCAACTTTAGGAGCTATTGGTGTGTAGACAGCTCATGGATTTGAAATGTGTGTGGTTGATATTTCAAATGCTCATATACCAAGTGTGGCTATGCTGAGAAGAAACTAAGACTGAGGAATGCAAACTTCAGCAGCAGGGAGGAATGGGAACAAGCAATAGCGATGGCCTGGGGGCGGGGCAGGGCGTGAGGGGCGGGGCGGTGAGGGGCGGGACAGGGCAGGGTGGGGAGGGCTTCCGTGCTCAGGTCGCTCCTCCATGGAAAGGGATAACCTGTAGTTAGTTCTTCACTATGTTTTGATTTCTTGTCTGCTGTCAAATAAATGGCACCTGCAAATTTGCTATAGAGTCCAGATCTTATTTTCAAATAACCAGAATTAAAGGTACTTATAGCTAGTAAAAGAAATAGCAATAAAACCTAGTGTCACGGTCCGTTCTTTTCATAAAAAATATGAATAGACTTTAAAAATCACTGTTAGCACTGTCGTTGTTACAGTGAGGAGTACTACAGTGCATGCCGTGTGTGGTGGTCAGGGTACACCATTGCACCCTTATGTGGGACCTGCGGCTCCCTGCACGCTGGCCTATCTTGTCAGCGGGGCCACTTAGCAGAATGCCAGACAAAGCAGCAGAACACAAACACAGCTCACCTCCAGGGACTTGAGGAACGGCAGGGACTCGATAAAGCTCTCATACATCTTCCTCTTTTTGGCATTGTTTTTCACAATTATTCTCCTGAAGGTTACCCTGTCCTAAAGAGAGAGCAGCAAATACAAAGGCAGTTAAGATCCGAACAAATAGTTTCATTTCCTTCAAGGTATACACAGTAGTTGAAGACTTTAAAATAAAAGATTAAAGCATGATTATACTGTCACCTAATTTCTTTGGGCACAAAACTTACCATATAAATCTTCTTTTCTTTATTTTCTTAGAAAAAGAAGCATTCAACTGGGTGGTGGTAGCACAAATCTTTAACCCCAGCATCGAGGAGGCAGAAGCAGGTGGATCTGTGGGTTCAAGGCCAGCGTGGTTGACAGAGCGAGTTCCAGGACAGCCAGGGCTACACAAAGAAACACTGTCTCAAAAAGAAAAAAAGAAGGAAAAAGAAAAAGAAAAGAAAAGAGACAGACATAGAGAGGAAGGGAGGGAGGGAGGGAGGGCAGGAAGGAAGGAAGGAAGGCGTATTCGTTTGATCAGTGGTTCTGAACCTGTGGGTAGTGACCCCTTTGGGGGTTGAATGACCCTTGCACATGGGTCACATATCAGATATTTACATTATGACTCATAACAGTAGAAAAATTAGTTATGAAGTAGCTACAAAAATAACTTTATCATTGGGGTTCACCACAACATGAGGAACTGTATCCCAGGCTCGCAGTGTTAGGGTGGCTGAGAACCACTGCTGTGTCCCAGGCTCGCAGTGTTAGGGCCACTGAGAACCACTGCTTTAGACATACAGATTTTGACCAGCACATTGGGCTCTATGCCCACAAGGAGGCACTGTCACATTATAAAAAAATTATACCAATACCATTCCCTCACTGTAGATGGCAGGGTTGCAAAATCAATTAAGTACACATGACCAGACCTGAGTTTTATAAAAAGTAAAACAGGACAGACAGTCTTGGAGTACATTCTTTAAGTCAGTCACAGACACAATTTAATGTGATATTCCTGAACTATGCATACACTGAAGTAAAAACTACAAGAAACACTAGTTGAAAAGAGGTCATCCATAAAGAATTGACAATGTAAGCATTCTTAAAATACAGATTTAAGCCGAATGGTGTTGCACACCTTTAATCGCAGCAGTTGGGAGGCAGAGGCAGGTGGATCTCTGAGTTTGAAGCTAGCTTGGCCCACAGAGTGAGTTCCAGGACAGCTAGGGCTACACAGAAAAACTCCACAAAAACCACCACCACAACAAAAATATATACTTATTAGGTTATCTTTCATACCCACATATTATCAGAATTTTCTTTTTGAAAATGAAGGTACAGAGAAATTATATTCTTGACTGGGTCTTAGCCCAGACTTCATCATGTTTACAATCTAAATTCATTCATGTTTATATGATCTCCAAAAGGCAGAACTTAATTTAGAAATGTTTACACATAACAGTTCAAAAAGCTATTTTCCCCCCAAAAAAATTTATGTCGCAAAAATTCTCATAAAATGCTTTTATTCTTAAGTAAATAGTCCCACAACCTCTGGCCCTAAGCACCAACAGTGCTTGTGGTTTTAGCCTCCAAAACAGCGAGATGTGAGTGCTTGCACCACCTGTGGTGGCTTGTGGTAACAGCCAGACAGAATTGAGACACGGGGAGATTAAACATCCTGTTTCCCAAGTTAGGTTATTACTGTTTTGATGCCAGCTGTGCTCTGGATTGTACTAATGTCTTAAAAAGTGAGGATCTGAGCCAGCAAGACGGCTCACCAGATAAAGGCACCAGCTGCCAAGCCTAATGACCTGAGTTCAGTTACCAGGACACAAGTGACCGCCACACATGTCCATTAACACACAAGATAAAAAGTAAATGCATGCTGGACAGTGGTGGCACACTGTCCCAGCACTCAGGAGGCAGAGGCAGGTGGATCTCTGTGAGTTTGAGACCAGCCTGGTCTACAAGAGCGAGTTCCAGGACAGCATCCAAAGTCATAGAGAAACCCTGTCTCATACAAAACAAAACAAACAAACAAAAACCCAAAACCCAAAACAACAACAACAACAAAAAACAAAACCAAAAGAAAAAGCACATGTCATAACAGTCTATTTTATGAGTTAACTCACAAAAATATTAAGCTCTTTTGAAGCTTGGCTGTACATCAAAATTTGCTGAGGTAATTTCTAAAACCAAAGACTTTGAGTGACTCAAAATCTCTACATAATTTACATCGATAAAAGTGTACCATGTGATTATCATGTATAGTCAGGTTTGGGAAGTAGGTACATTTCATGGACTTTTTTTTTGTTTTCATTAAAACAGAGAAGGCCTGAAATAGTTTAGCCATTTAGAAATAAATCATGAATTTTATCTCTCAGGAGGAACTATTAATGGCCTACCATTTCCCACCCACTGTGACCCGACAAATTCAGGAGGCCCAGTTTCCAATGCGTCCCTGCCAGCTGCATGCCAAGAACATGGGATATGCTGCTTTTGTGTTTGCAACAAAGTCAATCAGTACTGCCTGCAGTGAAATGTGACACCAGGCAGTGTGGACACCTCCTGGACTAGCACAGGTAGTGTGGACACCTGGAGCTGACTGACTGACAGACACAGGCAGTGAGGACATCTGGGAGCTGACTGACTAGGCATATCAGCTCACCCTAGACCCACAGAACTGCAAGCTGAACAACTCCAGGGTGGTAAGTGCATCCCAGGGGAGCCTTCTAGAATCAGTGGTTCGGTTCTGCACACGTGAAAAGAGCCCCTGCCCCTTCTCAAGCCCCTCAGCCAATGTGTCTATGAACCACTCTTTACAGAATTTCTACCATTAAGACATTTACGTAAGGATACAGACTGAGGATCTGTTGTCTTGAGGTGAGTGGTATTTCAGATTTTAGATACAACCACATCCATACTCACTCTGCCCAGATATTGAAAACTCCTGACAAAATAGTTTGGGAGCATGTCTCAAGCGTAAAGATTAAATCCATAGTTCATGTGTATCTCATATGCATGGTTGGAAGGTAATCTATAAGTACTCGTAATGGGCTTGCATTTTGACTGACCTGTAACATGTATGGGATTCTACACTTGTAGGATGAGGTTGGCACTCAAAAAGTTCTGGATTAGGGACATCTCAAAGTTCCCAGGAGGATGATTGCTTTTGTGTAGGATGGAGGCAAGATTTTTTCTTTAGTATCTCAAATGAAAAGTACAGGTACAGACACTTTGACTCCACATGGCTGCTCTGGGGTGCAAACACATTACCAATCAATCATCAAGTGAACTGTTTTAGGGCTGTTTCAAATGGCAGCAACATGGGCATCGGATGGAAGGCTCCCGAGAGTACGGGTGTGCTGGCGCCTCTTCAGAGCCTTCGGGGCAGGAGGCAGAGTTGGTGGAAGGGGCCCAGCGTGTGTGCTCCTAACGAGTCTCCAGTTGAGACTTTCGGTTGTTCACGCTGAAAACCACTAATTTACCTGACTATTGTGGTGACAGTCTGTTTATAATCTAACAAACAAACCTTGCCTGAAGATCACAGTGCAAAGCTAACCACACTAGTCAGCCATACAGGCCAGGCCGTGGTGGCACACACCTTCAATCCCAGCAGCCACACTAGTCAGCCACAGAGGCTGGGCGGTGGTGTGTGCCTTTAATATCAGCACTAGAGCGGAATAAAAGACAGGAGGAGACAGGAGCCAGTCTGCAGTCACGTTGAGGACAGGATCACCCTTTTCGTCTGAGCCCTGGTAGAGGTAAGAACTCTCTAGTGGCTGGCTGCTTTACTTTTCTGATCTTCAGCTTGAACCCCAATATCTGTCTCTGTGTTTTTATTACTCGTGCTACACTCCACCTTTGAGAAAAGGTCTCTTACTGAACCTCAAGTTCACTGACTTGGCTAGACTGGCTAGCCACCGAGCTTCAGGGATGATTTTCTCCATGTCCCCTCTGTGTGCAGTTAGGGGCACAAGCCACTGTGCCGACTTTTTCATGGGCTCTGGGACTCTGAACTCAGATCCTCTTTCTTGAGCAGCAGGCACCTTGCTGACTGCGCCATCTCTCTGGCTGCGGTGGTTCACTCTTTTTAAGTGTGGGTAAGAGAGGAACAGTTTGGGTCTGATGCCATTCTAAGGGCTAGCACATTCAAGATCCCGACTCGGGGAGAGACTGGACATAAATCTTTGTGTCCACCGGTGTAGCATCTAGCAGATGGTCAATAAATGCCAATGACTCGTAGTCATAAGTCATCTACTGATTAAAAGTTAATACAGCTTCAGGGTATCCGCCCGCCTTATCTACTGTCATGATAATTTGCAAAAAAGGAAAGGAAGGAAGGAAGGAAGAAGGACAGACAGACAGAAAGAAAGAAAGAAAGAAGGAAGGAAAGAAAGAAAGAAAGGAAGATTTAGATCAAGCAAACATTTTACTTACCAAACCCCACAGAGCGCCAGGAGAGGTAGCGGTGATTGTAGCTGCTCTGGGTGTATTGTACATTAAGGCCAGTTCTCCAAAACTCCCACGATTATCATAGTTACCAACACATCTTCCAACACCATCGCATTTCACATAAATATCAAATGTACCTCTGTTGGACATATACAAATTCATAAGAAACAGAGGCAAAGAGAGTCAGGTAACATTTCATCACAATGAGACGCTGATGCAGAGAAGAATCCGGTACACTCTGATTTGCTGTTGCCTGCTGTACCCACCGATAAGAGCAAGTTATACTGCTTTTGGGATTAGAAAAAAATGGCTACCTTTTAAAAGAATATAGATCTAACAATTTGCTGACAAGTCTTTTATAAACTATAGTGGGAACTGTACCCCAGATAGCTGCCAGCGTTTGCAAAAAAAAAAAAGTCTTATTAGAAAACAAACAAACTTTTTCTTTATTTGTTATACACAGTTGGTTTGAGTTACAAGCAGAATGGGATTCTTAACATGCCCTCCTTGACCCTTACTTTAGGCCAACCCCAAACTGCAACTAAGAAGTGGCGAGCCTTCTTCACACCAAGCCCCTGGCTGGCCCTCATGCAGGGTCCCCACACCGGACAGACTCCGCGTGCAGGTCCCCGTGCTCAGGGGCAGCCCTACACGCACCGCGGGCCTTCTGCACCGGACCGCCTCCCCACACACTATACTTGGACAGAAAGCACGGTATGAGGCTGGCACACCTGTGAGGCAGGCAAGGGACGCTCTTTATATCCTGTTGGCTAAGCCCTAGAAAAAAGATGTGGCAGTGGCAAGGAGGGGGCAGCTTTTAAGCATTAGGAAAGGGTCATCAAGTAGCAAAGAAAAACTATGTTACTATGGGAGAAAACTGTCTTTAATATAGTTCATGGACAGGATGATGCCCACGAGGATACATCCTAGAACTTGTCCCATGGATAATACTTTTCAAACTATTATTTTTAAATCTGCCATTTATTCCCCTTGTATTTTTGTCACTGACAGTCTTTTCGGGATTTACCATTCTGAATAGGATAAAATGAATAACACGCTACCAGCCCAGCCCAGCCCAGCCGGGGGCCATCAGTGGAAGTCTGTTAGACAGACGGGCTGCTGTTCACACAGATTCCCTTCCTGACCTCGTGAGGCTTCAGGCAGTGCAGGCCAGAGCAATGAGCATGAACAGAAGTGGGTGGCAGAGGACCTGGCTCTCGGGGTGACCTCAGTCAAGCCCCGTCACTTCTGGGAGCCAGAGTTTCATCTGCCAGCCGGTAATTAGGATCTAACCGAAAGAGAATATACAGTGCTCGAGTGCAAAGCAGGCTTTAGAGTTAAAACTATCTCCTGAATGGAAGATCAATGCTGGACCAAACCTACACTTCTTACCTACAATTCAGTGAAAAAACTTAAGCGTGTTTATAAGCTGTTTTGTTGGTGAAAGCTGTTTCAACACCAGAATTGTGACTCTGCCTGACACCAGGAAACACATCCTGGTTTAGCTCTCTCCCTAACCCTGGCTAGAGCTGCAGCAATAGGCTACTCAGGCACCAGGACAGGGACAGAGAAATGAGCAAACCCAGGGACTGAAAGGCATACACAGCTCATGTATGAAAGAAAACAGGGCCAAGGTTAGGAAAGGGGTCCCAAGGGGACAGAATGGGTCTAATTATCAGCTAAACACAGTTCTATCCAGTGGAGCAAAACTCTATCAGATGGACACAAAACCCGCCAGCTTAGGGACAGGGACTGCCTCGTGAACTCTGCTCCACTCTACAAGGTGAAGAAATACCCTGCCCAGCATAAGCTAAAGTATGGTTTGAGGTTCATTTGTTCATCGTGCAGGCCATACTGTTCTCCAATAAAGTAAAACACAGTTTAAGATTTAAGAATTGACAATTTGATTGTCAATACAAATAGGTGCATATACTTTCTGTTTAATAAAATATTTTCTATGAGTTCAAGGCCAGCATGGTCTACATAGCAAGTACCAGGCCTGCCAGGGGCTGCATAGTGAAACCTTGTCTCACCCTCCCTCACCCCCCCCAAGAAATCCAAAAACAAAACAAAACAAAAAACCTGAAACATTTTAAAGCACCAGTGAAATACTACACAATGTCTGTAAGGAGGCATGAGCTGCTCACTCTCCTAACTAAAGGATGCTAAAACAGCAGAAAAAAAATGGCTTCCTCCTTCCCTTACACCTTCTGGAGTACCTGAGTTCTTTCATAGTTAATAAAACCTTTTTAAAAACAGCAGTGCCAAGTGAGCTAGCTACACCACACTTAGACACTTCATGCCATATCTTTTGTTGTTGTTGTTTGGTTTTTCGAGACAGGGCTTCTCTGTGTGACAGCTCTGGCTGTCCTGGAATTCTCTCTGTAGAACAGGCTGTCCTCAGACTCACAGGGATCCTCCTGCCTCTGCTTCCCAAGGGCTGGGATTAAGCGTGCACCACACTGCCCGGCATCCATGTCGTACCTTCTTCCTGTTCTCACTGTAATAGGCATCTACTACATGGCAATATTACTTTCTACCTGCCAAATGGGAGTTAGCAAATCAAGGCACACTAGTGATTAAGACTCAACAATTCACTTCTATAAGCTCTGGCTTTGTTGTGTATATTCACGAGACATTTACAGTGCCCATTACAGAGTGGCAGAGTGCAGGGAAGCCACAGGCATCGGATTAACCTATTGGTTGTCACGGTGAATGCTGAGATTTTACATAATCGGTTTCTAAGCTTCAGTAGTAAGGCTGGATAAAACTTACCTATCAATGACGTAAAAGTTGTCACCATCATCACCTTGGTCAATTACATGCTCCCCTTCTTTGACCAATTTTTCAAACATGGCATCTAACACTTGAGACATCTGCTCCTATTTTTTAAAGAGATAAGATGTCTTTATGTGCATCTAGAACATAGTTCCTCAAGGAATCATAGAATCTTTGTTTTTGTGAAAGATTTCAAAGAAATCAGAATATCATTAACCATTGAGTTTTATCAGAAAAGTCAGACTACCGTATCCCTCACCACATACAAAGGAGATAATTACTCTCTCTCTCTCCCTCTCTCTCCCTCTCTCCCTCCCTTCCTCCCATCCCCTACCCTCCCCACCCCCCATCCCCATCTCTTTGGTTTTTTGAGACAGGGTTTCTCTGTGGAGCTGTGGAGCCTGTCCTGGACCTCACTATGTAGACCAGGCTGGTCTCAAACTCACAGAGATCTGTCTGCCTCTGCCTCCAGTGTTCTGGGATTAAAGATATGAGCCACCACCACTTGGCTTTTTTTTTTTGGTGATCATTTATTCTCATATTCAATATCTGGATAAAAGCAATGATATCAGTCTACTTTAGAGCATTTGTAACTATCACCACTTCACATGGAAAGAGAACTACCAAACCGCCCCCTACACATCTGGAGAAAAACCGAAAATTAGGGTGAGAAAGAGCTGTTTCAAACTTCCTTAAGCTGTCTGTTCTTAAAACTTCCTCTTACTTGTCACTAGAGTTAGTGTGGAGGTTCCCTGAAGACCTGGTGAAATTATATGCTGACTTCAGTTTTACAGTTTGTGTCAGTGCCCAAAGCGAAACAGAACAAAGTAGCGATCAGGAAGGCAGCTCTAGGTAAACAGCAGCAGCAAAAGACCATGGCGAATAGTCTACTACTGTCTTCTTTGTCATTCCATTTCTCTTCAAAACCATCTACATGTCCTAGGGAAGATCTTTCCAAACCATAAAATTGCATTTAATAGTCTGTGTGGGGGGCATTGAGCATGGCACAGGAAATTAAATTATGTGGTTGATCAGGGAGGAGCTAAAACGAAAAGATAAAAACAAGCTGAATGGCTTAAAGGCACACATGGGTCAGGTTCTGCCTTCCTACAAAATCCCTTTCCCCCAGACAAAATGCTTAGCAGCCAAGACTTGACTTAATTTTCCAGACAAGAGACCAGAGAGAAAGGGAGCAACCCAGAGAGAACTTGAATAGAGGACACACCAAATACTAGTGCCCAGAAGCAAGCCCTTCTCTCACTGGGCAGAGGACCCCTGATGTGATAGCTGAGCTCACAGGCTGACCTACTTCCTCAGGGCTCTCAATCAGCTTTGTGTTGACAGCCTGAACACAGCCACATACGTACATGTCCCAGAAGCAGAGGAGAGCTTTTAGGCAGTGCTGCCTGTCCACCCAGAGATGGCATGGGATTATACTATACTTGCAGGCATAAAAAAGAATCTTTGCAAAAATAGACAAAAGACTGAAAACATGACTGCCGTTTTTTTCCCTTTAAAATCAACCTCTTAAGCAGTTTTAGGTTGATGGGTGTAAGGAGACAATCTCATAAGCTTCACACCTGCTCAGCCTCCCCCACTGTTAATATCCCCTGCACAGTGGTACATTTCTTACAACGGATAAGCTCTCAGAGACTCACTGACCCAAAGTCTGCATTTACATTAACCTTTGTTCTTAGTATAGCTACGGCAAACAGCAAATGGCGCCAGATTGAACATTTTAACAAGATAAGAAAGAATAAAATCCAAACCACAAAGTCAACAAAGAAAGGAAAGAGTCCACAGAAAAGAGAAAAGGAAGAAATACAGAGCAAACTTTGCAGAACAGGAAGCTTTTCAGGCTGAAAGAGAGCATGAAGGAGTCCAGTTAAACCAATGAACAAAACCCAAACCTGGGTCTAGGGCCCGCAGGGCTTCAGGGGCAGCTGTGTCTTAAAATAACTTTGAAAAAGGATGCCCAGCTTCTCTAAAGATGAAGAGAAATGCAAAATAAGACTGAGATAAGCTCTCACATCTCTCACGTGTTCACTGAACCCACAGTATTGGGGTCACCATGAAGAAGAGACACCTCACTGTCTTCTACGAGAAGAATGGAAAGTACAAATGGAAAAAACACCACAGAAAGGAATCTGGTGCCGGACCGTGGTGACACACACCTTTAATCCCAGTAGGCAGATCTCTGAGTTGGAAGCCAGCCTGGTCTACAAAAGAGTTCCAGGACAGCCAGAGGTATACAGAGAAACCCTGTCTCAGAGAGAGAGAGGAGGGAGGAGAGAGGAAAGGAGGGGGGGAAGAGAGAGAGGGAGGGAGACAGAGAGAGAGAGAGAGAGAGAGGGAGGGAGGGAGGGGGAGGGAGGAAGGGAGGGACGAGAAAACCTGGCCACATTTAGTAAGATTTCAAATGCTCACCTCCGCCCTGACCACTCCCTCTCTAGGAAGTCCCTCTCTAGCCACCTGTGAGGTGACATATGCTGCAGCATTTTTCATGGTGTCGTTCTAACAAAACTGATGCTTCCCTATGGGTGCTGGCTAGATGCGTTATGCTATGTTCCAATATACTCAGCAACTGCGAAAGCACATGTGGGGATTTTCCTACATCCTCCTTTTAATGGAGTCACTGGCAGTGGCAGGATGCTCAGAAAGGGGCAAATAAAACACAAAAACTTGTCACTAGAGGAATAGGCTGGGGGAGGGGCATCCAGGGGAGAGAAAAGTCCCACCCAGGAACACACCGTCACACTGGTCAGGATCAGAGGCCAGCACGGGGACCACAGGGTTTCGTGGAGGTCTCAACACAGTGTGAAGACCTGCCCAAGATGAGAGCTGCACAGCATGCAGACATGGTTATTCTGTGCTCCGCGGCTGTGGGCCATGCTCCAGTGCACACTTCCTGAGCAGACGCTCCAGTGCACACTTCCTGAGCAGACGCTCCAGTGCACACTTCCTGAGCAGACGCTCCAGTGCACACTTCCTGAGCAGACGCTCCAGTGCACACTTCCTGAGCAGACGCTCCAGTGCACACTTCCTGAGCAGACGCTCCAGTGCACACTTCCTGAGCAGACGCTCCAGTGCACACTTCCTGAGCAGACGCTCCAGTGCACACTTCCTGAGCAGACGCTCCAGTGCACACTTCCTGAGCAGACGCTCCAGTGCACACTTCCTGAGCAGACGCTCCAGTGCACACTTCCTGAGCAGACGCTCCAGTGCACACTTCCTGAGCAGGGAGGGGAGTGCTTTTCAAACTGTGCTGACCTCAGGCTTCTTCAGGGGGGACTTCATTCTGAAAAGAGTCGATTTCAACTCATCCGCACGTTTTCGTCATCAGTCTTCACATTAGTCTTCACAGAGTAAAACTGCTGAGTTCCATCAAGCGCTTTTCTGTAGTGTCATCATCTACTCTCAATGGTTCTCCCCACTGATCTGCTCCTCGCTGACCCCCTCCCCGGACTGGTTGGCTCCTTTGTATCTCCTGGTCTTCCCTTCGCATTACCTCTCTCTTTTACCCCCTCTCCTTTAAGATGTATCCATCTCCCTTCCTGATTCCCCTTCGTACCCCTCCTCCATACATGGATTCTAGAAGTATCTGGCCTGGCTTCTATCACCTAACGTCATGATTCCCAGTTTTATCTCTTTTCCTGAAAATGCCAGGATTTAGTTCTTTACAACAGCTAGTAAGTGACAAAATTAAGGGAAATTGGAATGTTTGAACTAATATATAGAGATTTTCTTATTTTTTCAGAGGACTTATAGGTTCTTAGCAAACAGTGAGGGAGGCAGAGATTTCCCATATGCTCCTTGCCCCATCCATGGACAAGCCCCTCCCACCCTCCACAGCTGATTTAAATCAGGTGGTTTAAACTTCATCCTCAAAGTATATTTTAGCCGCCACACCAGAAAGCTCCATTTGCTGCTCTGAATCTACACAGGCACATCATTGCCACTCAGCCAAGTTTACCAGGACCATGACACAGCTACAGTTTACCACCCCAATAATTCTCTGAAACCACCAGGTATTCATTCTTCCTGTCGCGCAACTCGGGGTCACCACTGAGTTTATATCATTGACCCCATCATTTCCCATTATGAATGTCTTATACTAAGTGTTGAACATTACCAATTCATTTCGGATGTAAATTTTAGAATCTCTTTCCTGGGCCAGAAGATGTCTCAATGGATAGAGGCACTTACACACAAGCCCGATGACCTCACCTCTACCCCCAGATCCTACACACTTTCCCCCCTTTTTGGTTGTTTTGAAACAGGGTCTGTCTGTGTAACAGCCTTGGCTGTCCTGGAACTCACTTTGTAGACAAGGCTGGCCTTGAACTCACAGAGATCTGCCTGTCTTTGTCTCCGAGTGGTAGGATTAAAGATGTCACCACACCTAGCTCAGGTTCCACATTCTGATAATGGACATTTAGATTGTTTCTGGCTACTGTGCACAGTGCTGCTATGAATATTTGTATACTAGGACTTGTCTCAACCAGTACTTGATCTCAATTCTTCTGAATATACAGAACCTCTGCACTTAACTTGGAGGCATTCCCAAGTGATATACCACAGGGACTGAGACACTCACTTACTTTCTGCCAGCAATGTGCGAGAGTTCTCGTGTCCTCAACATTTGCTGTTTTTCTTTTACTTAATTATAGCCACCCTAGTGGAGATAAAGTAGTGTTTTATTTGGTCTTGATTGGCATTTTCTTAATGACTAACCATGCTAGGAATCTTTTTTATCTGCTTGCTTGTCATTTGTCTTCTCTAGAGAAAGCTATTCAAGTACTTGGATTTTTGTAGTTCTTACATTACTTATATATCTTGACCACTAGACTTTTCTCAAGTATATGATCAACAAATACTTTCTTCCAATCCGTAGCTTGTCTTTTCACGTACTTGTGTGTGTGTGTGTGTGTGTGTGTGTGTGGTAATATCCCGTGATTTATAAAATGTCACTGTGTCTTGCTTTAGGCAGGAGGAAGAGCAGGAATTAAAACCAGGCAACAACTTCTGGATACATCAGGGCAGCCCCAGAGCGGAACTTAGAGCAGCTGTGATAGCACACACAAAACCAGATCAAATCCCAGATAGACAGGGAAGCTGGACACACGTCCCGCCCCCAGATGAGCAGTGATTGGCAGTTGTTGGAATCTGGGAAAGAAATGCTCTAGCAGAAGACCGCACTCCAGAATATTTCGGGCAGCACAAACTGGTCTTGAAAGGTTGGTTTGTTTTGACACAAAGTTGGGTGGCTTAGGGAAAAGAGAGGAGGTCTGGAAAGAGTTGAGGGTGACTAGACACATTGTGCGGGGAACCTGGAACTCTCAAAGCACTAATAAAGTTACAAAGTGGAGGCCCTGTGCTCACTTACATCTCTATGGTAACTAATGTATTGGATATGAGAAGAACAGTGCAAAGCACTGCATGAGTATTACAGCCACTAAAATTTAAAACAGGATATACTTGTACACGCATTACACAGTCCTGGGAAATGAACAAGACTGGGAATGTCCCTTTACACTGTGTGAATATATGACACTGTGATTGGACTGACTGTCCAATAGCTGGACAGGTAGAGGTTAGCCAGGACTGGAGAGAGAAAGAGAGTGCGAGGAAAAACGGGGAGGAGGTCAGATCCTGAGGAGACGTGGAGAGGAGATAAATTTGCCATACTAAGGAAAGGCACCAAGCCACCCACGTGGCAGAGCATAGATAAGAAATAATGCATTAGTTCAAAATGTAAGTTAGCTAGTAACAAGCCTGAACTATTGACCAAGCATTTATAATTAATAATAAGTTTCTATTGTGAATTTTAGTAAATTTAGGTGTGGTAATTAAAATTTCTCGATTAAAAAAAACATGTCAGGCAATGGTGGTGTACATCTTTAATTCCAGCACTCAGGAGGCAGAGGCAGGTAGATTTCTGAGTTTGAGGCCAGCCTGGGATACACAGAGAAATAACAGCAAAAGAACTTATGCTCCCTTCTGATGTCCAAGGGAATCTGCATGCGTGTGGCATACATGCCCCCTGCCCCATAGAGACATAAATAAAAATAAATCTTTCCAAAAAAAAAAAAAAAGCAAAACCTTTATATGGAGAGCAAACTTTCGAATCTTAGCATGGGCTAAGAGAAGCGTGAGGACATAATGGTGATGGGTTTGCAAGGGTTTTTCATTCCTTCCTCATCCTGGGTGAGCTCTGGCTCCCGTTCATGGGCAGGAGCCAGGGCTAAAGATGGAACCAGCAGGGCAACAAAGCAGGGATTTCCTGACACGATGCTAATCGGCCTCACAGGGACCTTTTACCCAAATGAGTTCATCCACCTCAGGCAACATACGGTCACCCGTCAAAATTCTGAAGGTTAATTAAGGCTTATTAATACTGCATTTTACCTGTTGCCTATGATTTGCTTCTTTTAGCTAAGACAGAGGGGAAATATCAACTTTATTGATTAGTTCTGACTCTAAATGTCAAATGGAGACAATGAAATAAACTGCTGTCATAAAATTTTTTGTTATCTCCATTTTGAGCAGACACATGAAACACTGCTTTTAAACTATGAAGCTAAAGAACTCATACCAGTACATGGAAATTCCTTGTAAAATAGAGAAATTTGCCTATGTGACAAGTGTCCTCAATAGTCAACCAAAATCTAATTCCCCATAGTTATGCACAGAGTGAGAAGAACTTAGGAAATATTTAGTACAGAGGCTGATGGTGATGCTGACAGCCATTGTAGGAAATCCACATCTAGTTCTCTCTCTAAATTCAAGCCTGAGTTTAGAAAAGGGGCTGGCTCACTCAGGCAGCAGCAATTACTCTGCATTAATGGAATAGCCTACCAAAGTACATAGGAAAATTGTTCCAGTTAGCCTCAAATTAGAAATATTTCAGGAGGAAAATGGCCTGCTGAGTGGAACATTAAAATATTCATGAAACGAATATCTTCAAAGACATTAATAATTGGAGAATCTGTGCCTATACAGCACTCCAAGGGAAAAGTGTGCTGAGGTCTGAGAATGTGTAATTTTCAAACTAAACACTAATTCCAGGAAATTCAAAGGAGACAGTGGCTACAAAGCCAACATTAGTCTTTGTTCTAACTGGTTATTACTATTTGTCCTTCCTCTTTGGAGCTCTCCCAGCTCTGGAAAGGTATTGCCGTCACGGTCACTGCACTGGGACACTGGCAGCCATCCTAGATGTGCCTCAGATCACAGCCGGCTCAGCTGTCAAGTACCAAGGTCAGTGAACCCTGAATGTTGAGCAAGCACCCTTTTCTGCTCGCCCATCCCCCTCCCTTAGTTCAGGCCACCTCTCTCTCCTGGATCAAGGGATGGCTTCTCGATGGGCTCCATTCTCTAGTTTACCCTCTCATTTTCCTCTCTAGCTGCCAAAGGGCTTAAACCCTCTGCTCCAAAGACGTCGGCTGCACCCACTATGCCCAGGGATTGAGGAAGAAGAGACAAGGATGGAGGTGTGCTGAGAGATGCCGTCCTCTGCACACAGTGTAGCTGCTGCACAAATGAACTCACAGCATCTGTGCTAACCTGCACAAGATGAGGCCCAATCCTTAGCAGACAAGTCCTGGAGTTGACGGCTACTGGGAGGAGCAGTCACTTTTCTTTGTGGAATGGCCACTGGAAGGACCTCCTCCCCATACCACCCCCACCGGAGTCCTGTGGATGACCCAGGACCTCCCACCCCACCTGTGTCCTGTGGATGACCCTGTACCCATGAGCATATGGGCAGAGCAAACTTTCTCAGTCAAAAGAAAGAAAGGAAAAGGAAGGCAGGCAGGCATGAACGTTTAAGGTTTTTTGTTTTTTTAACATTCCAAGTCTTCTTGAAAAGGATTTGGAAAAGGAAAGAGGGGGAAATCAAGCTGGCACGAGCTCAGCTTCAGAGACAACCTTTGAGTGATGGTGACCCACCCAAGCCTGTTTTCCCAGCAGGTGGCAGTCCGAGAAGGATATCCCTGGTTTGGCTCAGTCATGGTTATATAGAAAGAGCCTATCTCAAAACAACAGATTTTTCTTAAATACCAACAATAAAGCATTTGCTCTTTCCCCATAAAATGACCAGTAAAGTTAATTCATGATTTTGGTGCTGTTTCTCTCCCACCCATGAATTGGCTTTTATATTACACATTGAAGACTTTCCTTTTTTATGTGGAAAGTGTATTGGGGGAGGGCTAGGGAGTAAGGGAGGAGAAGAGAGAAGAGAGACAGAACAGAGAGCTGGGGAGACAGTAATCTGCCTCCTCAGAGAATGACAGAAAGAGCCACACTGAAGACTTTCAGCAGGACAGTGGAAATCTTTAAATTCTTTACATAAGAGTCCATTTAGCTGTGCCTAGTGGTGTGGTGATACTTTGTTTGTACAATAAACCTGCCTGAAGATCAGAGGGTGGAGCTAGCCACTAGATAACCATAGAGGTCTGGAGGTCTGTGCAGACAGACAGGAAGTGATAAGGCGGGAGGAGGCAGGAGCTCAGTGACTTTTTGACTGGGAAGTTGAGTAGGTAAGGCGACTGTGGCTTGCTCCTTCGTCTCTCCGGTCTCTCAGCATTTCCACCTATATCTGACTCTGGAATTTTATTACTAGACCTATTAGACTTATGTTACATATTGGTGCCCAACTTGAAGGCATGAATTCACGGAAAAGCCACAGGTATAGGCTGGAGCTGCATTCTGGACTCCGGCAGGAGTCACCACCCCACCTGGCTAGGTTTTCATTTCTTCTTTTCCCTAAGCCTTTGAGAGAGTTTGGGATTTTCCTGATACAGCCTCTCTGGCTGCCATCCAAACTCCAGAAGCACCTGGGCTCCAAATGCCTTCGGGCTGCTCTTGCCACACAATCCCAAGTGTGCTTTTCAGACAGCTCTCTCTGTCTCTGTCTCTGTCTCTGTCTCTGTCTCTGTCTCTGTCTCTGTCTCTGTCTCTGTCTCTCTCTCTCTCTCTCTCTCTCTCTCTGTGGATTGTTGGCTTTCCCTAGATCCCCTCTCCTCAGGCTGCTACTCTCAGCTCCCAGCTATGCCTGTCCTCAGCCAGACTGCACCCCACCTGTGTTCTCTGTGTTCTCTGATCAGACTGCACCCCACCTGTGTTCTCTGATCAGACTGCACACCACCTGTGTTCCTCTCTGATCAGATGTGCTGCCCAGCTTTTAGCTCCGCCATCTTCGTCAGCAGATTTGGTGAGACAAGTGGGAATTTTTAAAGAGGGGAATAGTTAAGAAAAGAGAGACAGAGTTTTTCCCACATTAAAAAATGGGAAACACTATTACAATTGTGAAATTTAGGTCTCTGTATGATAATACGCTGGATGGTTTGAAAATGAAACAATTAAATGAGAGGATAACTAATTTGATGGGATTTAAGTAATGTCAATTATGAACAACATAAGTTTTATTATTTTTGTTTTATCACTAAAAACATTGGTTAATTTGAGTGCTAAGACACAGGATACAAAAAAAGTTAATAAAACAGATCATAGAGATATTCAGACCCAGACAGAAGAGTACGATGGAGAACCAATTTTAGCATTGCCTTATAAAGGTATAGAGGAACTCCCTAAGGTTTTCAAACAACCAACTTTAATTTATCCAGTCACCATACAGGAACAACTGCCAAATGATAGATATCCCCAAGGCTGTGCAAGAGCTAAATGGACTCCTGTGGAAATGTTAGAGTTAAAGAGACAAAAGGAAATGATAGTCTCATATGGCATACATTCACCTTTTGTGAAGCAGATGTTTTAAACTTGTGCTCAACTTGTAATAGAATTATCCCTAGAGATTGGCAATACTTGGTTAAAGATGTTTTAGAGCCGGGTCCCCGATTATAATGGAAGATCTGGTAGAAAGATGAGGCTAAGACCATTCCACAATGAAGTAGGTATGGAAATCTCCCAAGACAAACTTCTTGGAGAGGGAGATTAGGCTGATGTACAAAGGCAATCTCTATATGATGGTCACACCCTGGATTTATTCTGAACAGCATCTTTAGATGCTTGGGACTAAACTGGAGAAGTAGGAAAGAAAATTGAGTTGTTTACCTAAGTTATACAGGGACCAAAGGAAACGTTCACGGATTTCTTACAAAGACTGACTTCAGCAGTACACAGAATGATAACAGATCCAGAAGCTAGACAAATAAATAATTGAAGATCTGGCTTTTGAAAAATATTAATTCTCAATGCAAAAGGATAATTAGGCCTTTAAAGGCAAGGTCAGCACCTTTGGAGGAATGGGTCCAAGATATATAATCTATATTGAATCTCATGACCACGATGATGCATGGATACGAGAGGAAATTTCCAGAGATTTGAAGAAAAATTGAAATGTCAAGTGTTTCAACTGTGGAAAACAATGTCACCTTGAAAGGGACTGTAAAAAGGGCATTCCTAGAAACAATGTTTTTGTAAGCATATTTCAAACAGAACGCCCCTCCTATCTGGAGTATGCAGAAGGTATGGCAAAGACAGGCCTTGGACAAATGAATGTAGGTCAATAAGGAATAGCCAAGCTAACCCTTTGCCATCAGGAAATGCCATAAGGGCCTCTCTCAGGCCAATATGCCAAATTCAGTTCAATGGTTCCTGTAAACTTGGAGGAAACTCCTTCCCAGAGCAATGAAAAAACCTAATGGTTGTTGTAAGAAACCATACTGCTTTGGATGATAGAAAATCTATAGAAGAGAGAACAAAAAAAACTCAGGAAAAACCATAAAGAGAGAATTTTGGCAAAGTTCTATAAATGAGCAAAGACCAAAAATAAAAACATGAATAAATGACGTCATTGAAGTCTTGTAGACACAGGTACGAATGTCACAATAATTTCACCAGAATCTTGGCATCCAAATTGGCCTCTTCAGGAGGCAAATGTTCAGCCTCTGGGATTGAAACCTTGTCTCAGGAAAAACAGAGTGTGAGATGGATCGAATGTGTAGGGCCAAAAGGACAGAGAGGAAAAATAAAGTCATAAGTTGCTAACATAGCAGTGAATTTATGGGGACATGATTTGTTATAGCAATAGAATACTCAGATTAATATTCCTCCAATCTCTGAAACAAAACATGAATTAACATGTTTCTGGGAAAAATAATAGAAGGTAATATAAAGAATAGTCTCTAGTCATTCAGGTTATACAAGAACAGGACACAACAGCTGCTGATCTTTCAAAGGCACCAACAGTCTTATTTATAAAATGGTTGACAGACAAACTTGTATGGGTTGAACAATGGCCTTTAACAACAGAGAAACTGTAGGCTTTAGAACAGCTGGTGCAGGAGCAGCTAAATGCTCAGCATACTAAAGAATCAACCAGCCCTTGGAATTCTCCTGTATTTGTTGTCAAAAAGAAATCTGGAAAATAGAGAATGGTAACACATCTAAGAGCTATTATAAGATGATACAGTCAATGGGCTCTCGTCGGTCTGGAATTTCTTTGTGCTCTATTTCCTAAAGGATGTGTTATTTATTTAAAAGATTATTTCTTCAGTATACCTTTACAAGAAATTCTCAGCCTGCTAAAAGATATCAATAAAAGTTCTCCCACAGAGAATGTTAAATAGCCCCACCCTGTGCCAATATTTTGTACAGCAGTCATTGGAAATGATATATAAGCAATTTCTTCAATCTATAGTTTGACAATTGGATGACAATTGATTATTTGATTAAAATGTAGATATTTTAGAAAGAATGTTGGAAGAAGCAAAGAAAATTTTGCCTTGGGAATTACAAATAACTCCTGAAAAAATACAAAGAGGAAATTATATTAATTATTTAGGCTATAAGATAGTTTTACAAAAAATTAGATCCAAAAGGTGGAAATTAGGAAATATGATTGCAGATTCATAATGAATTTCCAAGACTGCTAGGCAGTATTTCCTATCTGTAGCCCACTATTGGGATAGGTCCTGATGAACTTAGAGGGTGACAAGGACTTGCATAGTCCCAGGGAATTAACAGCTGAAGCTGAGACAGAATTGGCTTTGGTAGAAGAGAAACCACAGATTGCACATGTGGTTCACCTGGACCTGAAGCTTAGGTGCACTCTGGCCATATTTCCCTCCAAGCATCCTCTACAGGAATTTTATTGTAAAGGGAAGTCATTATCTTAGAATGGATCATTTTACCATGCAAGCAAAGGAAAGACTTAAAAACTGATGCGGAAAAGATCTCTGAGTTGATTCTAAAAGGAAAAATAGAGACTTGGTCAATTAGCAAGAATAGACGCAGCAGAAATTACTTTACTAATGATGAAATTGACAAACTATGGGCAGAAAGTGAACCCCGACTAAGAGCTTGCAGTATTTTTTTTGGGAGAGATTAACAGTAATTATCCCAAAAGCAAGAGAATTCATCTTATAAAGAGAACCAACTGGAGTCTTCCTTGCAGTGTGAGGAAAAAAAACAATAACTGGAGCCCATACATTCTATCCTGATGCAAATAAATCAGGAAAGGCAGGTTACAAATCAGAAAATTTAAGTAAAGTAGACCAAAGCCCTTATGACTCTGTCCAAAAGTCAGAATTGCTGCTATTCTCATGGTGTTAATGGATTTTATGAAAACTCTCAACACAGTTACTGATTCATATTTATACGGCTCTGCCAGGCCCTCCAACACAAGTTAATGAAGAAACTAATCAACTATTGTTAGGAAAGAATTTATGAAATTCTTAGCCTCAGAATTTCATAAAAATATCATGTTAATAGCAAAGGTTAAAAAAACATTTTTTCTTTCACTCGGCAACAGGCCAAGGAAATTATAAGGAAATGTCCTACTTATTCTTTATACAACCAATCTCCATTACCAGCAGGAAGCAACCCAAAAGGCACTCAAAGTAATGAAATATGACAGATGGATGTGTTTCATTTTGTAGAATTCCAAAAATTAAAAATATGTACAGTGCACCATTGATACCTATTCAGAACTTCAATGGGCAACTGCTTAGAGTTCTGAAAAGGATGATTCTGTAATCTCACATTTGCTAGAAGTTATGGCCATCATGGTATACCTGTACAAATTAAGACTGACAATGCTTCTAGCATATGCCTCTAGTAAAA
Organism: Mesocricetus auratus; assembly: GCF_017639785.1. Lineage (NCBI taxonomy): Eukaryota > Metazoa > Chordata > Mammalia > Rodentia > Cricetidae > Mesocricetus > Mesocricetus auratus. The sequence continues at coordinate 83,009,989 of NW_024429186.1, forward strand.
TGAAACAGTTTTTTGCTTATTACAAAATAAAGCTTATTACAGGTACACCACACAATCCTTACAGGGAAGCAGTTATAGAAAGATTAAGTTGAACTCGAAAGGAAATGCTAAATTAACAGAAAGGGCTGATAAAGAACCCAAAATGGATCACATAGTGCTTTATTAGTTTTCAGTCTCCAGACACTAATGAGCAAGGCACAACAGCTGTGGAGAGACCCCGGATAACAGAAAAACTACAGGATTAAATCAGCCGGTACACTTTAAAGGCGTGCTGACCTCAGAACGGAAACCAGGACACAGTTTTGCTTTTGTTTCCGCAGGAGAAGAAAAGCTATGGATACCATCAAAATTCATAAAGATTAGATTTGAACAAGAGACACCTCTTGACTAGAAGAGGTGATAGTTAATCAAGCAGCATGATTATTCAATATAAACTAACTTTAAAACTAGCAAATGCTTTCATTTGATTAGATATAACCTGCCCTAAGGGAACCTCCCCAAAATTAGGGTTGAGGAAGGGTTTTGTTTTTGTCTTTTCAGGAGAATGAAGGCATCCAGATAAGGAATCTAAAGACCACGGGACAAAGATGTGAAGAAAAAGGACAAATCATCCACGCCCAAAAATAAAAAGTCCCAAGGAAAAGAGTGAATTGACCTATTAGTATGTCTCCAACATGATAAATTTTCATAATCTTCGCAAATGTTTGTTTCTGCTTTTCTCTACAGAAATATAATACAAATGGTCATTTTGTAGTCCCAGTTAAAGTAAAAATTAAAGCTGGCTTTGGAGTTGGAGTATGCCTTTCTCCTTCTCTAAACCCAAGCATGCTTGTTAAAGTAAAATCCAAAATCTCTGTCTCAGAAGAGCCGCCTGATATATGACAGAAGGAAAACAAAAATTAAAGGACTATTTCATTTCCACTAATCTCATAATCATTTGGTGCTATTTTGAGCCTTTGAAGCTTTTCTTAAGGTATAAATATTGTCTCAAAATTTATATGTACACATATTATAAGGTTTTTGTCATGATATGAATGGTTATATAGAGTACTAAGTAATGCTAGCAAAAGGCTTCATCTAGCTTCCCTTACATGATTTTGAATTTGAGTCTCTATCAAGTAACTAGGAATTAAGTTTTTGTATTCTAGATGTACATAACAAATAATAATCTTTTACTGTCTTTGAGATCTGTTACATATGACATTTAAAATGTTTACGTTTTCTGCAGCGAACCATGACCAGGCCTAACAGCAACCTTTGACATCTCCAAATAATAATGGGTCCTCACATCAATGACTCCACCAGGACTGTGACAATACTACTAAGCTGAAAAATATCACCCAAAGATCAGCTTTGGACTACACACTGCTCAGGTGGCTAGCTAAGATGATCCAGCCTCACAGACTACTCTAGCCAGGACTTGAGACAAGCCCTGGACTTGCCCATTACGAAGAGACTGGATGACAAAAGATACAGCTACCTCTCCCAGGACTTGACAGTTAATCCAAAATTTTCCTTTCAGGATCACCTAAAGATGCCATTGACCCCATACAGCAGGAAGTAATTTTGAGAACACAATGCCCACATTCCCAAGAGGTGGGGTGGTGGTTTGGGGTCATTCAATGAGTTATGGATATTTGTCATTGTTTAAGTAGGTTGGTTACAAGTTGTTATTGGTTATGGTCAGGAAGAAAGTTGAACAATGGAGATTAGACTCAGAGTTGTTTTGAAAAAAGAAAAGGGAGATATAGTTATGATAGGATATATGGGCAGATTATTGAATCTACTCTGAAAACAAAACAAGGGGGATATAGAAATAGGATAATAAGGTAGATTATTGAATCTACATTTAAACTAAAATAGCAACTACTAGTTTTAAATATTTTACACTGGCTTGGATTTCTTGTATATTAATACAAAGTTGAGGTTATTTTTGTTAGAACATACTGTACATACATTTCTAATCTTGTTCAGGTATGGTACCTGTGCAACTCACTTAACAATGTAATGCAAATATTTAATTCTTGAAAGTTATTATTGCCAACTATTTAGGATAAAAAGAAATGCAAGTTAGTAATTAGTCACCTATTACAATTGAACTTGTAGTCATATTAGGTATGTTTTCAAGGTCAAACAGAGATACAGTTTAGATAGATAAGCCATCTTCAGACACTTCAGAGATCTACAGAATGTGGCATCCAAGATGTTTTAATAACATAGACTATTTTTTCTTATATGACAATGATACATGTCTGCTCCTGGCAGCACTAATCTACTTGAGAGAAGATGACCGGCATTAAAGAAACTCCACCTGGAGTTTACTTTCTTTGTGGCAAAAGTTAGCCACTGGGCAAGCAACTTCTGACAGTATACTGTCCAAATTGGGACAAGCAGGACACACACAAAAAAAGGACTGCCAAACTTTGCCAAGACAAGATAGGGAAGTCCTTCATAATATCCTACTTCACAGAAAAGTCTGTCAGATTTGCTAGGCCTGTAGGCTGAAGATGGATGTCCCAATGTCACAGAGGAACCTTGGGTGACTGTCCAGGCAGTCATCTGATTCTATCATTTCTCAAATTTTCTTTGGACTGTAGCTCGCTTGCACTTCCTGCTTATTCAGGTAATATTATTTCCTTCTAGGGTCTCTCATGGAGTTGAAGACTTTATAGTTATAGTTTTCCTTGTTACTAGATTCAGAAAAGAAATTCACTGGGAGCTGGAGAGATGGCTCAGTGGCTAAAAGGAAAATTGATAAAGAAATGTAAAGTGTATAAGGTTGAAAGACATAAAAAGATAATACAAGTTAAAATAGGAAGTGAATTAGGACTCCCCAAGACAAGATAGATATGGAGTATTTCCTCTGAATTTGTCAATTATTAATGGACTAGACATTGTTGATATATTTATTGCCTGTATATAGTATATATTGTATATAGTTATTGTGCTTATTGTATATAGTTTTTCTTATATTTATAACCTTCCTTTTATTTTAGATAAAAAAATTAGAAATGTGGAGATACCTTGTCTGTATAAATAAAGATCAGAGGGCGGAGCTAGCCACTACTTAACCATAGAGGTCTGGAGGTCTGTACAGACAGGCAGGAAGTGATAAGGTGGGAGGAGGCAGGAGCTCACGCTCTTTTTGGCTTGGAAGTTGAATAGGTAAGGTGCCTGTGATTTTGCTCCTTTGTCTCTCTGATCTCTCAGCATTTCCCCTATATCTGACTCTGGGCTTTTATTATTAAGACTTACACAGTGGCTTAGGCCTCTTACCCCAGCTACTTGGGAAACTGAGTCTCAAGGATCAATTGCAAGTTCAAGGCCTGCTTGGGCTATAGAACAAGGTGAAGCCCGGTCTGGACATGAGACACTGTCTCAGAATTAATTTAAAAGGTATAAAGTACAGTGTTAAAGCACCTGCCTGCACCAGGTCAAAAGAAAAAGAAGGGGAGGGGGAGGGGGAGGGGGAGGGGGAAGGAGAGAGCATCTGTGAGGAGTGCAGGCTCTGGGGCTCCACTCCGTTCTACTGGGTCAGGACCTCCACATTCGCTAACATCCCTGAGTGATACACAGTTGTGTTAAAAGCTCGAGAGTCACTGTTCACAGTGACTTCTGAGATTCCCCATGTAAAGACCTAGTCAAAACTAGAGGATGCTTCATGGAAACCCACCCCTAAACATACATAGCTCAGTATTGCATGCAGCATGGTTAATGGACTGCGTGTGTAAGCAGACTCACTCTGAGCACATGAATCCACACCAGAAGAGCACAACTGCAGTCGTGAGTCACTGTAACTTCTTTTAGCTACCCTTGTTTGTTCCTACTAACTTTCAGATGGGTTAAGTGATTTTTATTCCTTGACAATTTTATACTTGTATATGATGAGTGTTTCCCATCCCTCCCATCACCCTCTCTTACTCTCCTCCCTCTGAACCCCTTTCCAACAAGTCCCCTCCTATTTACTTTTCTTCTCTAAGTGACCCCCTGGATTTAATCCAGGTTATTTGCAAGAGCATGGGGGTGGCTCACATCTGGAGCACACACACCTCTCTCAAGTCATCAAAGGTCACCGCAAGTTCAGTAAGATTAGAGACTTATATATTCATTCTGTACATGCCAGTGAGTGTGCATGTGTGTGCGTGTGCATGTGTCTGTGGGATGCACCTGCCTGTGTCACGCTCATGTGGAGGCCAGAGGTCAATGTTAGTGTCTTTCTCGTCATGCTCCACCTTATTCCTTGAGACAGGGTCTCCCACTGAGTCTGGAGGGAACTGTTTGCTGGACAGGGCTATCAGCAAGCCTCTGGAATCTGTATGTCTCCATCCGCACCACTCCCCTCCAGTGCTGGGTTCCAGGCATGCTGCTGCATCTGGTTTTCACAGGGGCATTAGGAACCTGAACTCAGGGCCTCACGTTTGCATTGTAGGCATTTTATTCACTGAGCCATCTCCCCACCAGCCCTAGATAGTCTTTAAACACATCGCTTTATTAAAGTTACCAAATCTATTAAAATATTGCTACCAAGTATGCATAGCTAGAAAAGTAAGAAACGGTAATTCACAATGGTCTAGTTTGGGGCCACCTTTTCTTTTTGAGACACTGATGTACACAGAAGACAATGGGGGTATATGCTACTTAAAGAGCCAAATGAACAGGAAAAGATGAATGTCCTACCCTTAAATAATGAATAAATGAAGCAATGTATAGATCTCTGTTTGGTTAATCAGAAATGTCAAAGACGAAGCCAGGCAGTGGTGGTACACGCCTTTAATCCCAACACTCGGGAAAAGCAGAAGAATCTCTGTGTGTTCAAAACCATCCTGGTCTACAGAGCGAATTCTAGGACGCCAAGTCTACAGAAAGAAATCCTATCTCAAAACAATAATCTGAACTCAGTAATGATATTCAAATTTTTGCTGTGTGCTCCAAAGTCCAAATATAATTCATGTTCCTGGAGAACATGATATAAGGTTGTACAAGAAACTAATGGAGTTTTTTTTAATATTTCAGGGTATAAACATGACCTGATATAAAATGGTATGATGTAGTGCCTTAATGTTTCAAAAAATGTCCAAACAAACAAACAAAAACAGAACTCCTCATCTAAAAACCTACTGGACTTAATGTTTGTTCTCAGACCAATCTGAAAACTAGAAGAGGTGGACTTTGAAAAACTTAAGGTTGAAGTAAGCTACAAAAGTTGGTTTTCATGTTTTGAATAAAGCAGAAGTTCTTTCCTAAGTCATTAGATAAGAAAAGCATGACCTGTGATGACAAAGCAGAACATTTAGCCAACAGTGTGACACAAGTCTGAACACTCATGCAGTACCAAGTGGCATGCTAGGAACACCTCTGTGGAAACCGAGATGTCAGAATTCCTTCAAAGAATCAGACAGTCCCTTGCCTTAATCCAGGCAAAATGCTACATTTGAAATAAGAGCAATGCAGAGCTTAAATACATTCAAACATGATTCCTATTACTGGCTGTTAGGAGCTGCGGGGAAGACCTCCCCCAGGGGCCTCTGCTGTACCACCCCAGGGCTGGATTTGAGAACGTGACATTATTTTCCCTTGGCATTCTAACACAGTGTATCCACTATCCACAGATCCAAGGCCAGAAGGTACACGCGCCATCTGCCTCCACGACGACCCCAGTGTCATCTAAGCTTGGAAAGGGAGAAATTCATGTCCTTGCCCAGGTCTTAACCCACTTCTATTATTATGATTTATCTTACTGGATCCAGGTTCTTAAATAGCAGGATGTCTTTGCAAGCCTCTTGTAATCTGCTTCTTTGATCATCAGTTTTGGGATGTATTATCTGAAAAGACACCAAAATCAAGAAAACAAACACAACAGTTAATACCAGGTAAAAGCCAATGAAGATAAAAAGTGCTAAAGAGAATAATGGCGTGTTCAGCTTCACTCACAGGCGGCATGACACACACTCTGGGAGGCTAACAAGCCCACGGGCGGTCCCTTGGTCTGCAGAGCACACTCACCAACACTGTGCTCAGAAGTGATTGGAAGGGACATTCTTGCCACGATGGGCAAGCACATCATGAGAAGAAGCATGAGCAGCAAGAGAGACAGCAAGCATCCCAGGCTATATGGACATGTACAAAAGGACAGAGTGTTGCACAGTCCCACTGGAAAGTTAGATGCCGCCTTCATCCCATCGCTACTGAGCTTACACTCTTCTTGACACAGCTCTGTGCTTCCGAACTTGACAACGTCTGCAGAAGCAAGGGCATTCTTAAATGTGCACTGCATCAAAACGAAATAAGACTGTAGGAAAACTGCAGGTGACTGCCCCAAAAGGCATGTAAGGAATTTACAAAAAAGAGACCAAGCAACCATGCACCGCACCCCAAGAGAATGATGCGCCCATTTTAGGATAAAGCTAAGAGAAGCTGGTATTCTGTGACATCACTGACCATTTCCTCCAGGACAACAAAGCAACCAGAGGGTCCTCTGAGAGTAGCCTGCCAGCTTCAGGGTCTCATGGACCAACAAGGTCGGGTTCTTTTTCAGGACATGGGGACTGAACCCATGTTGCTCAAGTTAGGTAAAGGCTCCACCACCAAGCTATATCCCTGACACCAGAAGACTCCTTTTATTGTGAACACTGGTACTTTATAAACATAAAGTAAGAGCTAAAAGACACTTCTAGAAGCAGCCACGGAGTAGAATCTCCTATTCTAATGTTAGTTCAAAGAATAACTGTAGCTGGGTCGTGGTGACACACGTCTTTAAATCCAGCACTTGGGAGGCAAAGGAAGTCTGAGTTCGAGGCCAGCCGGTCTACAAGGCAGCTACGACTAAACAGAGAAACCCTGTCTCAAAAAAAAAAAAAAAGATTGTAGGACCTGATAAGCAAATGTGTCACCTCTCCCATTAAGGCAGTGAGTCTGTGCCCATGGAAACATTAAATACACAGGGACACTTAACGCAGCAGAAGAGATAGCTAACAAATCAATGAAGCATATCCTGAAGGAACCGGCACTCATAGTATACGGATGGCTATCACACCTTCCATGATTTATAGGAACTTGAAAGACTATCAGCGAGTGAATGAGTCTGGGCAGCTTGTCAATAAATGCGTGGTTTGGGACTAAATGACCCCACAGACCAAGTCCCATGTTTATGTGGTTCCTTTAGCAGATGATGCCCGGGTGGCATAAGCAGATGGGTATGTGCAGGCATTTCTTGTAGCTGCTTGTAGTTCCAGACCCGCATTCTCTTCCTGGATGGTGCCCTGTGAAATTCCTGACACTGTCACCTTTCCCTACACGATGGACCAACACTCCCCATAAACTGGCTCCAGAACAAGCCTGATTCCCGATTCCCTTACCATATTTCTGCCAGGCATTTTTATGTGATATGGGAAGTCACTACATAGGGGTAAGATACACGAAGCCTGCCTACCATCTGACCCGTGCTCACCTGAACCTAGACCCTAAGGCAGCGGGCAAACACAGGGCTCCTAACCAGTGCTACACAGAGATGGTCAAACCCCAGATCACACTAACCAGAGCTCACCACTTCCTACTTGAAACACAAGAGATGAAGCTCAGTGCCACAGGTCACTCTGAAAGCAGCAGTAAGGGTGTGCCCGCAGGGCAGTCACCAGGGGTAGGGGTGGGGGTGGGGAAGAGGGGTGCTGGGGGTGGGGAGGGGGTGGGGAGGTGGGGAAGGAGGACGCTGGGGGGTGGGGAGGTGGGGAGGGAAAGCAGCAGTAAGGGTGTGCCCACAGGGCAGACACCAGGGGTGGGGGGTGGGAAGGGGGGTGCTGAGGGGTAGGGAGGGGGTGGTGGGGGTGGGAAGGGGGTGGGGAGGTGGGAAAGGAGGGCCCTGGGAGGTGGGGAGGTGGGGAGGGCATTCTATCTACCCTCTGGTCTCCACTCTGTGCTGCTTCACCCTCTGACAATTTAAGTCTCCTTTCTCCCCACGTTTTCTCTCCCTGTGAGCTATCAACAGGGAAGCCCCAACATTTTTCCTGAACCCCTGACTCTAACGATTAACATTTCTAAGCTGTGTTTTCCAGGCCTACCCAGGACTGCTGTCTACTGCAGTCTGCCCACTACCCACACCTCCCTGACGGAGCTCCACCAAGGACACTTGGCCTGTCAATCACCTCCCTGATGGAGCTCCACCAAGGACACTTGGCCTGTCAGTCACCTCCCTAACGGAGCTCCACCAAGCAAGGACACTTGGCCTATCACCCTTTGTGCTCTGGGAGCAGCCAGAAGGCAGATGTGCTCCCTGATGCTCTCCTGGCTCAAGAGAGGCGGCCCTCTTCTGCAGACTCATCTTTCCATCAGGCTGATGTCATTCTACACACTAGCTTTGTCTCTGGAACACTTCAGCCTTAACACTGCTCCCAATGTGTGAGCTTTTGCTAGCCCATAGGTGTAATGAGAAGCTTTTTCTTGCTAGCCGCTTTGGTTTATCACCCTCCAGTCGCCTGGGCTCTGCCGCGTTGTAGTGCCCAAATAACACACACGACGTTGTATTTATTATGAAGCTGTTGGCCTTTTCTTGTTTCTTTCTGGCTACCTCTGACTTAAGTAATTACCCCATACTTGTTAATCTAAGTATTTCTCTTACCGGAGAATAGTTCTGGGCTTCCTACCCCATGGTGGTTACATGTCAAATCTCTTGTGTTTCTCCTTCCCAGAATCCTCTTGGACTCCTAGTCCCACCCATCTAGATTCCTATTGGCTCAACAGTGCTTTATTGACAAAAGACTTCCCCAACACATAGGCTCTTTTGATTTTTATTAAAATTTCTCATTTCAGGATAAAAATCCTGTTAAATGGGACTGGAGAGGTGGCTCAGAGGTTAGGAGCACTGAATGGTCTTCCAGAGGACCCTGGTTCAATTCCCAGTACCCACATGGCGCTCACAGTTGTCTGTAACTCCAGTTCAAGGAGATCTGACCTGCTCACACAGACATATATGCAAGCAAAACACCAATGCGCATAAAATAATAATAAATTACTATTAAAAATATTTTAAAAAGTCCTGTTAAATGGCATTTATGTGGCATCCGTTGTATGTCAGGTAGTACTATTTATTTATTATTTATTTAGGTTTTTCGAGACAGGGTTTCACTGTGTAGCCCTGGTTATCCTGAAACTCACTTTGTAGGTCAGGCTGGCCTTGAACTCACAGAGATCCACCTGCTTCTGATTCCCAAGTGCTGGAATTAAAGATGTGTGTTACCACCCCCCAGTGCTAGGCAGTAATTTAAGGGCCCCATAAATATCAATTCATTTTAAACTAGTACCAGACCCCTGGAAGTAGGTGGTAATTTAGAGGTGAGAAAATGGACTCACTCAACTGACTTCTCCATCATCTCACAGCCCACGGGTTGCAGAGCTGGGATCCATCCCTGATAAACTGGTTACAAGAACACACTCATACCCCGGAACAGCAACCCACACCGACAAGCTCACCCATAGACAATGGTTTCTGAGCCAAGAATGGCTTTACCTTTGTGCTCTCTCTGTCTCCCCCTAGTGTTGTGTGACGTTCTGTTTGTGTTCTGACCAATAAAGCTTGCTTGAAGCCAGAGGGCAGAGCTAGCCACTAGTTAACCACAGAGGTTTGGAGGACTGCAGCCAGAGAGGCAGGAAGTGGTAAGGTGGGGTAGAGAGAGGATCTTGCTCATTTTGGACAGAGGAAAGGAGAGAGGTAGGAAGCAACTGGGAGCTGTTCCCCCTTCTCTGCTCTTCCAGTTTTACCCCGATATCTGACTCCTGGCTTTTGTCCATTAAGATTAGTTAAATTAACGCTTCTCTCTCCCTTCCCACCCCTGCAAGCATGCATGCATGCACACGCGTGCGCACACACTTCCTGACACATGGAAATGAGATGCACTTGTCCTCAGAACACAGACACGCTTGTGTGATCTGAGCCACAGCAGCAGCGCTGAGTAGCTTTAAGGGAGCTTCCAACTCCAAAATACTAAATATTCATGTTCAGAAATAGTGAATTTTCAGTTAAAACAAAAATAATCCCGGCATAAAGCATTTGCCAACTCCTGCTCTGAACTTCTACTGCCTTTCAAGGAAAAGAATAAGAAGAGCAGCTAGTACGGTTTGCTTAGACGTGCTCCGCTACAGAGGGAAACCCACTCCATTCTCCTGGACCACATAAAGGAGATCAGTCAAACATCCAACGAGAGCCCTCCAATCTCCAGCTGCAAACCTCAGCGGACCCCACACTGAGCTGAGAGTACACCTGTCATCAGACCCTCACCCCCCTTCCTGGTGGCTGTTCAAACTCAGACTCTTGTCTTGCTATGTCTTACCTCAAGAGGCCTCCACCACTTCAGACAGACAAGCTTTCAATTTCTATACAATGTGTACTGTACTTTGACACTGTGTATTTTGTAATTACTCATTTATTCACTTGTTTGCATCTGCCCCTAGCCTCTCAGGAAGTGGGCGGGGCTAGCAGCTGGCCAGCTGTGCAGAAGAAAGCTTCAGAATGATTCTGTAGAACAGAGTGAGCAAGTACATGACTCTTCCCTCTCAGGTCTCCTGCTAGAGGTATACAATTCTTAAATTCTCATTTATTATTGGTATTTCAACTAAAACCCAGATTAGTTTCCAAAATGAGTCTTAAATATTCAGATTTTCTTTGAGTTCATATAAAGATAAATACCATTTTTTGTTGTGAGTTTGTAGATTGCATGATTATGAAGAATTCCAGAGATAATATGAAATGCTGCTCTACCAAAATACAGTATGTATTTTCTTCACAGATGTTTTTTCAATATCTATCTAGAACTAATTAATTTTGACATCTGTAATAATCATTCCTGGGAACCTTGATAGTTTGCCTTATAGTTTTAAAGCCGAAGGCAAAGTCTAATTTTTACTATGCTATCTAGAGAAAAGCATTCCAACCTAATCAGACTCATAAAGCCATTTATCATGACCATTACTATGTAACTAATATATTACATAGGAACTGAAAGTATTAGAGAAGACAAGTTTTAGAGTGAGTCCCTATCCCACAAATCCCAGTATCTTATCAAAAACCACTTGGGGAGGAAAAGGTTTATTCCTATTGCAGCTGTAGTCCACCATCAGATTGTTCATGACAGGAACTCAAACGGCAGGAACCTGGAGGCAGGAGCTGATGCAGAGGCCATGCAGGGTGCTGCTTACTGGCTTGTTGCCCACGCTTGCTCAGTCTGCCTTCTTCCAGAACCCAGGAGCACCAGCCCCCAGGTGTGACACTGCCTGCAGTGAGCTGAACCTTCCCGTGTGAATCACCAATCAAGAAAATGTACCACAGGCTTGCCCAAAAACGAGCAATCTAGTGGAGGCATTTTTCTCAACTGAGGTCCCTCTTCCAAAACCAACTCTTGCTTGTGCCAAACCGACACGAAACCCACCTTCCATAGAAAATGTCTGCTCTTATTTATACAACTGGTCTCCAATTTCCCGGCCGTGCCTCAGCTAGCCAGCACTGGGCTTATTAGAAGCTCCCATAAACCGGATCTTGAACTGAAAGCCAGCATAAGGACAGTGTGGTGGGTGAGTGCCTTCAACAGCCCTCAACACCTACACCTTTAATGCTGAAGGCCTCCAGGCAGTGGTTCCCAACCTTCCTAATGCTGTGACCGTCTCAGAACAGTTCCTCGTGTAGTGTGATTCCCCAACATAAAATTATGCTCACTGCTACTTCGTAACAGCAATTTTGGTACTGTTATGAATTATAATGTAATATCTGATATGTAGGATATGATATGTGATCCCCCCAAGTGGTCATGACCCTCAGGTTGGGAACCTCTGCCCTAGAGGCAGGCAGCCCCTGTCTACATGTGGCCTCTGAACTCTTTCTGGAATTGGTAATACAGCCAAACATACATTTAATAAGCTGTCCCTGGTATTTTTATGTTTAATTGCATATGATTGGCTGCTAAGTGAATAATTAGAATAGGAATCTACCACCATCATCTGGCTTAGTTTTAGATTTTTAAAACTAGTTTAAACTACCTCGAGTTATCTTGACTTCTAAATTTTACCATGGATAGTTAACCACAGACATAGGGATGTGTGTTCCTCAACTGCCATCCATTAGCGCTTCTGCCAGACAGATGTACAGATGAAGCATGTGACAGGCATCGTTTTTTAGCGCATACACGGTGCGCCAGGTTAGCAACAGAAGAATCTGACTGCGCCTGTATGTGTGTATGTGTGTGTATAATGCGGGCACATATATACTTCAAGAGCTTAACAGTCAAAAAACTCTGGACCTGCTGCCTGCTTTTCTGCATTTTTAAGAGCCATAGACGGTTAAAAAAAAACACTTTTTACGGCTGAAGATGCAACAGAGACTTTCCCAAAGTATGCACAAAGAAAGAGAGGAAGGAAGGGAGAAAGGGAGGACTAGAAAGAGTGAGAAAGTTGCTACCTTCCTCCACGTTCAGGCACAGTAAGGTCTTATTTAGCTACTCTCCCTGGCACACTAACGGGAGAAGCACTCAGCTTCAGAGCTGTACCACAGCACCCAGAGCCGACTCTACGCAACTGCCAGGGCCTCCAAGAATCAGTCTGTGCAAGGCATGGTGCATGTTGTGTTGGCACCTTCTCTGTGATTCTACTGAGGCTCGTCTGCTTCCGAGGAACCTTCTGTTGCTGACTGACAGGAGCAGAAGGTCTTCACCAGCATCTCTCTATAGTAGGAATACTTTTTATAAATAACTATGGCCATAAGAAAAATAAATAGCTCAAAACATCTTTCATCACAGGATGCCTTTAGTGAAAGGGCTACACATAACTTCAGTGAGCGCTTATGCTGCTGTCTCATTTCATCCAAGCGGTCGACGGCGGGCGGGGCGGGGGTTCTGTTGCATTTGAAGTAGAAGTAGACCGTCAAGATGAGGGAAGGAAACAACTTCACTTTCTGTCCTGAAAGTCTGTGTGTCCATTGTTAATTTCCTTATAGAACGCATTTACCATTACCTAATTCAGTAAACTACATACCCTGGACTCTGCATCATCTTCTTCTTCATCAGGGTTATAAGCTTCTGCACAAACTGCAAATATAAGAGGGGACATTTTAAGCATTTGTTCATCAAGTACATGCAATAAATACCTTTAAAAGTGAATCATCAGCGACCTTCAGACACAGGATCCAGAGGCCCCTGAGCCGGTATTGATCTGAAAGCCTCTCTGACGACTAGACTCATGTCACCAGAAGGCGCCATGCAAGCTTCCGAAGGAGAGAAGCAACCAACAGTCCTACCCAGATATGACACCTATGAGCCGTAACAACTGCCAGCGTGGCACATAACCCTAAGGTGACAGGCATACCTTGGCAGTAACCAACAGCTCTCTAATTGGATTTAAGACCTCTCAAAAAGAAGGAGATCATGCCTGGTGCTGGAAACCTGGCCAAGAGCTAGTGAGGTCATGGATCTTGGAGGGGGATCTACAACTACCACTTTACAAAGCCAGCATAAACCCTGACTCCATCTTAAATATTTGTCCTATGCCCACAGAATAGGTTTAGTCACCCCTCATTAAGGAGACCTCTCTTTACAACAGGCAGAGACAATTACAGATAACCACAACCAATCAAATTGCAGTGTTGTGGGCCCAGTCGCAATTGATACATCTACAAAACACTTCCACACCTAAGGCTCAGGGGATGGTTGTGGGAAGATTGTAAAAGCCAGAGGATCAGGGACTCTGCTGTGAGGTTGTGTCTCCTTGCAATGTCAGAAGTTACACCCATGGCCTTAAACATGGGGTGGACACAGATGGCACCAACAGACTCGCCAACATAGATGGGAAAGCCCAGGACACCTCAACGCTGCACAAAGAACTACAGGCAACTAAAGGATGCCGAGAGAGGGCCAGCCAGCCCCCGACACCACCTGTTATCCATTTTCAAGTGGTCACAGCACACACATACAAGTCACATTATACAGACCGAGCAGGTTGCATTTGTATATTTAGGAGTGTGTATGTGCACACACATACGCATATGCATATATGTGTGTTAACAACAATTAATGAAAAAAGAGGCTATGAATTTCATAGAGCAAAGGAGAATGCTAGACGTCTGGAAGGAGGAAAGGGAAGGGGAAAATGGTGTAACTACATTATAATCTCAACAATAAAAGAAATAATTTTTTAGCTGGGCGGTGATGGCACACACCTTTAATCCCAGCACTCGGGAGGCAGAGGCAGGCGGATCTCTGTGAGTTCGAGGCCAGGCTGGACCGGCAGCCTCCAAAACAATACAGAGAGACCCTGTCTCGTAAAACCAAAAAAAAAAAAAAGAAATAATTTTTTAAATTAGTGATCATGAAGAGTACCAGAATGGTTATAAAGATCCATTAATTATAGAGCAAGAAATTCACCCCTAAAATTGATTACATTTAATTAAGAAATTTTCATAATATAGATCCATACTTTATGACCCTGGTGATTGCTTTTTGTTTATTCCTACTCAAAAAATAACCCTTTCGTCTTTATTTCTAAGGCAAAGCAATGTTTATGACCTCAAAATTACCTAAGAGAACACGAACAGAAAAAAAATCAAAGCTTGCCATGAAATGATCAATTTAATCATATATCTATGAGAAATTTTCATAAATTATTTAAACCACTTTCTCAGGAACAGATGTTGCTAATACTGGAAATATTTCCTCCTGGTCTTTGTCAGATTTGAATTTATACTACATGTGCAGCCTGAAAACTTGCTTTCTTTTCCCTTAACACTAAGAATGTTTGTGTCACCAGAAACAATAAATATTGTTAAGGACTATAAATTATGTTGCTTTGCTATAATTAACTCAGCTCCTAATACTAAGCATTTAACTGGCTTTTTATTACAATATTTTTGTGATATTGTACTTCTTCAACCATAAATACATGTGGACACTTTATATTATTCCAAATGTTATTCTGGGAGCCTAAAAGGCATGACAAATCTTAAGGCATATTTATTACAAAGGCTGAACCCATCCATTGTCCTACAAAGAATATCAAAAGGCTCTCTGGCTACATAAAATACCTGGGTGTTCCCACTTAAAATCTTTGCCAATTTAAAAGAAAGGATTTAAGTATTTAAACTATTAAATATGAACAACTCCCAAATACTTTTGACTATGTATATTTCTTTTATTGTCATTTATGAGAATGTTATTTTCTTTTTGACTAAAGTCAGTTTCTTTCTCTCTTTTTCTTTTTTAAGGACAAGGTCTACATGTAGCCCTGGCTGACCTAGAACCTACTTTGTAGACTAGGATGACCTTGAAAACAGGGATCCACCTGCCTCTGCCTCATTTGTGCTGGGATTAGAGGTGTACACCACCACATTTGGACATAGCCAGTTTTAAAAAATCATTTTACACTTAGACTGCTCAAAATTATTTAAATCACTTTACTTGTTAATGTTTATTACAAAAGTTCACAAATTATGCATATTTCTTTATGCTTAATGCAGTAATGTATATCGTGGAAGGAACTGACCCAATAGTTTAACATTAATGACAACCCCAACACTAAACATCACAGGAATACCCACTTTACAAGCTTGGGCACCATTTTCTTATTTGCAAATTTAAAGATTTGTTATTTTTCTTTAATTTTTTTAAAAAGGTAGGTTTTAAAAAAATTATTAGAGTCTACATAGAGATTATTTTGGCTAAGATATAGGAACTGAATGAAACAAATGATAAATAAGGACCACAAATGTCTTCCCAAAAGTCTCAGGATGGCATCAGGAATAACATCCATCCTCCTTGGTACCTTGCCATAAAGATCTGTTACTCGAATTGGTTTAATAAAATACTGATTGGCCAATAGCCAGGCAACTAAGGATGATGGGAAAGAGAAGGGCAGAGTCAGAGGAGACACAAGCCAGCCTCCAAGCAAGCAGGACGTGTGAAAAACGAGGCAACAGGCCATGAGCCACGGGGCAAATGTAGACAGAAGTAGGAGTTAACTTCAGTCGAGCATTTATAGTTCATACTCGGCCTCTGGTCCAGACAGGAAACATGCATTTACAGTACCTAACCTTCCTTTCTGCAGGCCCTGCTCTATACAGCCACATCAGGAGATCATCCAAGCGTAGGGGCGAGTGGAGGCCACAGACCTACCGTGGGCTCGGGTCAGGGATGCAGCTGAAGAGACCGCAAGGCACAGCAACCCCGCCACAATGAACCATCTTCAAATACAGCACTGTCCAGCTTCAAACGCCAATAGTACTGAGGCTCAGAACCCTGATCTAGAGTATGCTTTCTTATTCAGTCTCACAATCCTACATTAGCTAACACCTCACAGATAAAAAAAATAACATTCAATCTCAATCCTACATTAGCTAACACCTCACAGACAAAAAGCCAGGGCATAGAAAGGTCAAGGTCACACTTGATCCTAGGACTGTCTATCTCGACTCCAGAACCGTTACCAACAACCACTGTCCTGTACCTAAAGAGTCTGGCAAACTTGTCAGCATCATGCCTACTCTTCATTTTGTCCGAGAAATCCCAGTAGAAACTGCTTCATGGGAGCAAGCTCATATTTAAAGACCTCCAATGATACATAAAACCAGAATGTCAATTTGGTGAGTAACGTCCTGGATGAAGTATGAAGTCAGCATGACCGGTCAGTTCTCTCCCTGCAGAAAACCACAGAGGCAGCCAAACCATACATAATTAAGAAGTTGCTTGGTGATCAAGAAATGGGAGGTCAAGAATCTGTCAAATAAAAGTCTAGCGATATCAGGCTGGATCTCTCTCTCTCTCTCTCTCTCTCTCTCTCTCTCTCTCTCTCTCTGTCTCTCTCATACACACACACACACACACACACACACACACACACACACACACACACACACACACTGGATCCACTATATTTGGATTGGCTACAACTTCCCACCGGGCATGAAAACCTCTTCTAGATGAGGCTCTGTAATCTTCCCTCCCCGTGAATAACAGCCAGATAGGGAGTAAGGTAGCTATATCATTTACACAGTGCACAAAAGGAAATCATGGGCTGATGTTCAAAATTTTTGACTTTCCAGAGGGAGACAAAGGGGAAAATTAATCTAAATGGAGGGTGCTTGTGAGCCAGAGGCCCATGAAGGCCACAAGTTGATCAACATATTCAACAGGAAATGAAAACAGCTAACGCCCTCGATCCTCCAACGACTTGTGATCTATGTCCCTGACTCATTACTGCTATCTGAAGTTTCAGTTCACAGAAAGCATGCTGGTACTGCTTTCTAACCTGCTGGTCACTATTTGCTAACTAAAACAATCTGTTATTTTCCAGGCAGCTTACCAGGTGTTTCAATGGCATTTATTACTTAACACTCCTCTGAGCCGAGCATCTCCTTTATCACACAAGGTGTGCCTGTGTTAGGCTGTTGGCGTCTTTAAAGTACTCACTTTGTCGGTACTGTACGGACTGATTCTTGGCACTGCTGCAGTCATTTCAATGGACTAGAATGTACCTCCTATACCCAGATGACGCTTGCAATTCTGAAAAGTGGCTGTAGTGGACCTTACAGTCTGCAGAGCTGTCCTGTTGTTTCCTGGAATTATATCCCACCTCATTTTTTCCTTCTCCCCAGCCACAAGTTAAAAAGTCAGACCAAGAGTCATGGACTGAATATGCGACAGTGGTATAATGTAAGTCCATGAAGCCTGAGTTCACTCTCTCCCACACACACAAATGGGTATGGTACCCATGAAACCTGAGTTCATTCTCTCCTCCACCCACAAATGGATATGGTACCCATGAACCCTGAGTTCACTCCTCCACACATACAAATGACCTTTCACCTACACAGAGCTAATTCAGGTGTGTTCATTTCAGTGAGAAGCCTTTGTGCTCCCCCAAGAATGTGGGAGGAGCCACTGTCATCACGTATCATAGGATGCTCTCTTAGACATGGTATACTCTGCTTGTCTTGCGACCCTTAGGGACTGACTGGGCACTGCTCCCTAGCAGGGACAGGGCACACTGGCTTGATGCACATGTGAGAGATTCTCTATGGGCCTTGAGAGTGGAGATGCTGTTTCTAATAGCTCCCAATAGCACACCAGTGTTACAGACTCTCAGACACATTCTGAATAGGTGAATGGACAGCTGCTCTAGGTTATTTGTGTAAGAAACAGGGACACAGAGAACGGGAGAAAATAAGGTTTGTATCTTATTCACTAACAGGCAGAGATGAAAGAACTCGGTGAATATTTGGGTAAAAGAAGTGAAAGTCAGACTGTCTGGATGACGGGTCAAGCAGTCTCCATGTAACTTGTGCTATTTCTTATTCTACCAGAAATACAGTTGCCTTTTATCTTCTAAATAACTTGAAACTCATCCTCAAACTGTATTCTTTACTCTTGGGAAACTAAAGAGTAGAGAGAGACAGTCTTAAGATAGATTTAAGTCTCTACAGCAGTATGTGTATTTGGACAGTATACTGGTTGTTGAGAATAGCCCAGGAATTTAAGCAGATTCCCACACCACAGACAGAATGTGTGCACTGGCATAGCCAGACAACTGTCACAGACTGCAGAGCAGACCCAAGAGGAGATATGCAGCGACTGACTTTCCCTCCCGCCGAACTTGGCCTGCAGTCTTCCCCTGCACTCTATTTATAGTGTGGCAGACAAAGGGTTATGCCAACTCCAGTTGGTTGCTTTTTAAAAAGCAAGATCCCTCTTCATTTCATTGGTGTTTGGGATTCAATACAGTAGATAACCTGGTATTAGGCAATAATAAAACCCACACTGGAATCCTGGCTGACAAAGAATAAAGATCTCTGAGCCTCTGGGTACTCAATGTCGTCGCATAACATGCCCTTCATCAATACTCACTGGAAGATGACAGGCAAATGTGGCCTCTACACAAAGACTGTGTGGCCCAGAGACCTTTTAATCTACAAAAAATGCCTTCTATACAATATACAGAAGGTAATTTTTTGTGTTCTCAATGCACTCAAATGTTGTATATTATTTGAATAATAATTAGCTTAAAATAAAGTACATACAAAAGCACAGGTGTATTAGACCACAGAATTCTCACTCAAGAGGGTTAAACTTAGCTTACTGGAGTGGAAAGGCCTTCCTACATGAGACAAAACTTTTAACTTTTACACTTATGACTGAAGGCAAGCATCTCACCAAAGAAAATGGTTCTCAGGGGCCCAAAAAAGTGTTTCTTAAAAAACGTACAAAATATATGCCAAATGCATGACAGATGCATAGTACATCTACAGTGAAATCTCACCGAGGCAATGGAGGGAGCCGGGGGAGGGTGATGAAGAGACTGAGGAACCAGTATGAAATGTACTCTCTCTGGCTAAGGCAAGCAGGGGGGTGATGCCCCCCTCTGTACTCATCTCCTGCTTGGGCAGTCTGGTCTATGTCTGCTCTCAGCTACCAGTGACTATCTGCCTTAGGTAGGGTTTCTATTGCTGTGTTAAGACACCATGACTACATCAACTTGGGAAGGAAAGGGTTTCTTATTACCACGTATACTCCAACATCTAAGATTTCAGGCAGGAATCAAGGCAGAAACCTGGGGTCGGGAGCTGGTGCAGAGACCATGGAGGGTGCTGCTTACTGGCTTGCTAACGGCGGCTTGCTCAGCCCAGCTTCTTATACCATCCAGCACACCCACCACCGGGCCCTTCCACACCAACCATCATCAGGAAAGTGCCCTACAGAGCGTCCCTACAGGCCAGACTTTCCTTGAGATTCCTTATCAGGCAGCCAAGAGCGTGAGAACAGATAGACCATGGACCTAGGGGAAAACCAAATGTTATTTTTTGGCTAAAGGAACATAGCCATAAAATGACTCCTAAGGACATTCTGCTATACCCACTGATCAGTGTCTTTCTCAGTCATCACCAGAGAAGCTTCCTCCTGCAGTAGACTGGACACTTTGCACACCCTGGACTGCTGAGTCCAAAATGGCATGTCTCCATCAGACCCCTCCCTTCAGGGCTCAGGGGACTTTGTGGAAGAGAAGGAAAAGCTGCAAGACTAGTGGGGATGGAAGACGCTAACCCAAAACTAACTCAATGGTGTTTTCCAAGGGCTGCTGTCTCATAATGTTTGGTCTGAACTTTTTTTTAAACCATACCTTGGACATACAGAACCTACAGTCGGGTTAGACTGGCTTTTACAGATGGAATGGTTTTCTCAAATCTCAGTGACAATACAGGATCACGTCTTCTTCACGATGTGTAGGCCCTCAATACAGTGAGCACTTTGTTTTGGATAGTCTTTACTGAAGTCAGAGACTGGTGGAGTCCCCACAACCTGGAACATCACCAGACCCTATGACAGGGGCATACTGCTCAGAGGCTCTAAAAGCTCTTCTGCTAAGATGTATGTATAAAAAGGAAGTATAAGAAAAGAAAAAGCCGGGCGTTGGTGGTGCACACCTTTAATCCCAGCACTCAGGAGGCAGAGGCAGGCAGATCTTTGTAAGTTCAAGACCGGCCTAGTCTACAGAGCCTCCAAAACCACAGAGAAACACTGTCTCAGGAAAAAAACCATATTTTACTGTGTAAAAGGCACAAGCATTCCCGACTTCAAGGAAACAGGGCAGTGCAATATCGCCATGGTCTCAGAAGGTGAAAATATTGATTAAGCCCTGATGGCTGGCAGAGAAATCAGTCAACCGGATGCCTCCAGCCCCTGCTTTTCTTTGACTGCTTCTCTTCTTCACTCCCTGCCATAGGCTTACAGAGACAGTGGGAGAATGGCTGAAATCAAGCTTTTACTTTAAAATGAGAAGCCATGAAGATGATGATGGTGCAGACCAGCAGATCATGAACACAAGGCCTCAGTTCCATCCATGGTGGCAAAAAGGAAGAAGGAAGGAAAAAGATACAGAAAAGGGGGTAAGTTCTTAACCTGAATAAGTCTACAGAATTCTATAAAGAATTACAATTTGTAAACAGAATAATTAAATTTAAATAATGACTTAAATTCTTATTATGTCCTTACATTTCACTCAAACTTTAAATAATCATTTGCTGTAATATTTTACTATGTCCTGGACCAAACTATTGAGGGTTCCCAGGTATGGTGGTGCATGCCTGTATTTTCAGTGCAGAGGGGGCTGGGGCAGGAGAAACTTGAGTCTGAAGTAGGCTACAGTGATGGATTCAATGAAAATGTCCCCCACAGGCTCATGTTTCCACCTTTCCTCTCCAGTTGATGGACAGTTTGGAAGGACAAGGATGTATGACTCTGTTGGAGAAGGTGTGGCCTTATTGTAGGAGGTATGCTACTCAGGGTGGACTCTGAGGTTTCAAAAGTCCACATCAGGCCCAGAGTCCCTCTACTTGCAGTCTGGGGATCAGGATGTAACTCTCAGCCATTTCTCAAGCACCAAGTCTGCCTGAGGGCCCCACGCTCTCCACTATATCGGTAATAGATTAACCCCTGACACTGTAAACAAGACCCAAACTAAATGATTTCTTCTGTAAACAGCGCTGGTCATGGCGTCTTTTTACAGAAACAGAACAGTAGGGGAGCTACAGAGCAAGATCTTGTCTAAACAAAAGATGTGTGTGCACACACACATGTGCCACAATCCTGTTAGCATCACACTTATGAAAAGCAATATAAATGTACCAATCAGCTACTCAGCAGTTACTTTGGCAACTTTCATTAAATGGTACTTACGTGAATTATTCAGTTCCCAAATCAACCATGTTTATGTTATCAGAATTTTACTACACAGGTATTGAACTATGCAATCTCGTCTTGGCAAAATGATATAGACACACTGCCATGATCCATTACAAAGCTGGTATTTTTGTTGCTTTGATTTTTTTGTACAACTACATGATCCTTCTTTTTAGTGACAACATAGTCAAGAACCAGGGACAGTTGGTAAATGGGCTGTCATGTTCACTCCTTCTAGTGAAGGAGATCTGCTGGGATACACAAATGAGCAGTGCCAGGGCTTCAGGCCAGGAAGAATTTCTTCATCATATGTTATTTTCTATTATTAAAGATAAAAAGACCACTCTTTTTAAGTCTGTTTCATAAAATCTCTAGCGGAAAACAAAACCTGATGTTAGAACAAATATACCAGGCTGGAGAGATGGCTCACTGGTTAAGAGCACTGGCAGCCCTTCCAGAGGTCTTGAGTCAACTCCCAGCAACCACATGGTAGCTCAAGTCATCTATAGTGGGATCTGATGCCCTCTTCTGGCGTGCAATTGTACATGCAGATAGAGCACCATACACATAAAAAATAAAAAACACATATGACTTCAGTGAATCAATTTTTCCCCATGTTTAAAACTTCGGTTCTTAGTATGTAAACTAATCACTATTATCTGTCTTTAATGTTTTCTTCCAATTACTTGCTCAAAATGCAAAATTCAGTCTATAAAATATCAACTATTTTGGCCGGGCGGTGGTGGCGCACGCCTTTAATCCCAGCACTCGGGAGGCAGAGGCAGGTGGATCTCTGTAAGTTCAAGGCCAGCCTGGTCTACCGAGCGAGTTCCAGGACAGGCCCCAAAACAATACAGAGAAACCCTGTCTCGAAAAACCAAAAAAAAAAAAAAAAAAAACCCAACTATTTCTTTCAATGGTTAACTTATGTACAGTGTAGCATAATTAAAAAACCAATGCATTCAACATTTTTACACCTCCTATTCTAAGGAGATGATTCCAGTGTAGGCTGGCTCAAATAGTCTACATAAGGCCACCTTAAGAGCAGCCTGGGTGGTTCAAGAATAAAAGATACACCATATGAGCTGTATTCCGTTCCACAATGGAAAAGTCATCCCTTGTTGTCTCGATGGTGCTAATATAAAGATATAAGAAAATAAACAACATGTAGAAACCAGTTTCTGAGTATTTTACAAACGTTCCATTTAATTTTATTCAAAGAACAACAGATATGGTGCAGACAAATGAGCCTGAAGAACAATTCATCAGAGTGCTTTTGGAAAAGAACTACTCTGGTTTTCAGTGGTGTTAGAGATCAAACCTAGGTCCTTGAGTATGCTAGACAACTGGTCTACCCCTGAGCCACATCCCTTGCCCCCTTTATAAAGTCCATTTACATGTTTGGTATTAATCACCAGAATTTGTCAAGGATTCTCTCCAAAATATCACCAAGCAGTGAACAGTAAATGTATCCGTTTATACCAGAAAACAGTACTAGAATTGTACTTTGCTAAAAAAATGGTCCAGTATTATATTTGATGACAAGCATGTGCTTTAGCAAACTGACAGCCAAAGAGCCAGGTATGGTGGTGCATGTCTTTAACCCCAGGAAGCAGAAGCGGATGGATCTCAGTTAGTCTGAGGGCTATCTGGTGAGATCCCGTCTCATGAAATGGGTGGGAGGCTGGAGAGATGGCTTGTCAGGCAAAAGCAGCTTCTGGCTCTTATAGAAGACCCAGTTTTGGTTCCCAGTACTCACATGATGGTTCACAACCATCTGTAACTACAATTCAAAGGCATCCAGAGCCCTCTTCTGACCTCCACAGGCACCAGGCAAACATGTAGTGCACATATATAAATACAGGCAAAATACTCGTACACAAAAAATAAGTACATCTAAGAAAAGGTTTTAAAAATTAAATTGATAGTCAAGAAGAAATTTTTAAAGAATTATGATCCTTTGGTTTAAATACCAATTAACAGTTTCCCCAAATCAGTCAAAAGGCTCCCATTGTTCAGGGAATATAATTATCTCTTGGCTTTGATCCAAAATATTTTTTTAAAGATTTAAACTACATATACAGGGATCTGTCGGCATGTATTCCGGCAGGCCATAAGAGGGCACCAGGTCTCATTGCAGATGTGGTTGCAGGACCTCTAGAAAACCAGCTAGTGTTCTTAACCAGTTAGCCACCTCTCCAGACCCCCAAAATCTTTCTTTATATTGAAATAAACTAAACATAAACACTATATAATAGACTAATATAGTCTCACACTTATCGAGATGGAATTCTGACCTTTAAATAGTAGCACCACCTAAATGTTTTCACTTACCACTCAGGAGAGCACTCCTGGACATTCCTGGTTTTGAGATGAATGAGAGAGAGGCCACCGGAACTCCTCTAGCTCACTAGCACATTTTTAGATCAAGTGTGTTTGACCAGATTGTCCTAAGATGGGAAACCGGAACTTAACCCAGCAGGGAAGTTACGAGAAGAGTTTAGTGGACCCATCCAAATGTCATAATGAAGCTGCCCAACATCAGCACTTGGGGGAACTCCCCCAATCAAGAGTCTCAATGCGATTATAAGAAATATAGCAAGACTACTGCTGCTCACCAAAGTGTGACAGCACAACACTTACCAGGATGCAAAGACTCAAAATGCAGAACACGTTGAAAAGAAAATGGAAGTCAAGAATCTGGCTTATTCATTATTTAAAACCAAAGGATTAAAGTTGTCAAAATAAACTAGCTATTCTTTTTCTTCTTGCTTCAGTCTTGCCAACTACTAGGGTTATTAGGCCTACACTACAATACCCAACTCAATTTTCATTGTTAAAATGGAACTACACAGTCCTTTTAAAAAAATACATATTTTCTGTGGGTTCAAACTACACTATCTCATAGAAATTGCTTTAAGAAAATAAGATTTGGTGAACATTTCTGTGAGTCATGGCATATTTCTATAAAGTCTAATTTTTAAAAGACTTCAAAAAAAGCAATAATATATAATGACATTACCTTAATTAGGTTTTCTATTGGTTGTGAGGAGATATCATGATGACAGCCAATTTTTATAAAGGAAAACATTTAATTTGGGTGGCTTACAGTTTCAGAGGTTCAGTTCATTATCATCATGGCAGGAAACATGGTGGTGTGCAGACAGACATGGTGCTAGAGAAGAAGCTGAGAGCTCGACCTAAAAATCCACAGGCAACAGGAAGTAAACTGCAATACTAGGCACAGCTTGAGCAGAGGAGATCTCAAAATCCACCTCACAGTGACTCACTTCCTCCAAGGCCACACCTCCTAGTAGTGCCACTCCCTTTGGGAGACATTTTCTTTCAAGCCACCACAGACATATATATTAATTTCTCTTTTGTTGGGAATTCTTCTTTGTATTAACTGTCATTTTTCTTCAATGAAGATCTGGATCAATTTGTGAGATGACAAATTAAAAACAAGTTCTAATAAATTTTTAGCTAAAAGATAAAATGATATGATGACTAAAAAAATTGAAATCAAGTAACAAACTACTGAATATGTAGGTCAAATAAATTAGCAAACTTGTTATGGTCTTTTGTTTTTAAATGAAAAACAGTATTACAAAGAATGTGTTGTTTAGAATGTTGTTTCTCGGCACCGCTGCAAGAAGTGGCAACAGATTGGGAGAAGCCAGTTTCCAAGATTACGATGGGCTTACAAAGGTGGCTGGGCAATACCACTCTTGGGCATATACCCAAAGGATGCACACTCACACCACAAAGACATCTGCTCAACTATGTTCATAGCAGCAGTACTCATAATAGCCAGACCCTAGAATCAACCTAGATGCCCCTCAACCAAAGAATGGATAAATAAAATGTGGTACATTTACACAATGGAGTACTACTCAGTGGCAAAAAAGACAGCTTGAAATTTGCAGGCAAATGGATGGAACTAGAATAAAACATCCTGAGTGAGGTTACCCAGACCCAGAAAGACAAACACAGTATATACTCACTCATAAGTATCAATTAGATGTAAAGGAAAGGATACCCAGGCTACAATCCACAACCCCAGAGAAGCTAGGTAACAAGAGGAACCCTAAGAGGGACGCACATGGAGGGCCCCAGGGAGGGAAAACAGTTAAGGTCTCCTGGGCAAACTGGGAGGGGGTAGAAGGGAGGGAAAGAGGACGGGAACATGAGGGATCAAGAGGACCAACCTGGAGGAAGGACAGAGGGGGAGAGCAGTGAAAGAGATATCTTGATAGAAGGAGCCATTATAAGGTCAGGGAGAAACCTAGTGCTAGGGAATTCTCAGGAATGCACAAGGACAACTCCAGCTGAGACTCCTAGGAACAGTGGAGAGGTTGTCTGAAGGGGCCTTCCCCTTTAATCAGACTAGTGACCATCCTAATTGTCATCATAGTGCCTACATCCAGTAACTTATGGGAGCAGATGCAGAGATCCACAGCCGAGCAATGGGCCGAGCTCCTAGAGTTCGGTTGAAGAACAGAAGGAAGAATCACATGAACAAGGGGGACCAAGACCATGATTAAGAAAACCACAGAGACAGCTGACGGGGCTAGTAGGAGCTCCAACTCTGGACTGACAGCTGGGAAACCTAGACGGGACCAAACTAGACATAGGCGGCAGTGACATGGCTTGATCTATGGGGGGGGGCCCCCTGGCAATGGGACTAGGACCTATCCTGGGTGTGTGACCTGGCTGTTTGGAGCCCATTCCCTATGTGGGAGGCTTTGCTCAGCCTCGATTGGATGGGGGGCCCTGGTCCTGCCTCAACTTGGTATGCCAGACATTGTTGACTCCCCATGGAAGGCCTTACCACCTCTGAGGAGTAGATGAGGGGGTAGGTGGGGGGAGTGGCAGGAGGGGAGGGAGGCGGATGTGGTGATATATTATTTATGACTTATTAAAACTTGTCTGAGGATTCAGAAAGCAAAGCCAGTCACAAGCTATAGAGGTCAGGCAGTGCTGATACACACTGTTAATCCCAGCAGCCACGCTAGACAGCCAGGCAGGGTGGCACACACCTTTCATCCCAGGTCTCAGGAGTCGGCAGATGGATCTCAAGGCCACCCTGGCCTACATGAGAGTGATGAGTAACACCTTTGACCCCAGCACTAGGGGGTGGAGACAGGAGTGATATGGCTGAGCGGAGAAAGGAATATAGGGAGAAGGAGACAGGATCTGAGAGACGTTTGCCTCTGAGGGTTTGTGGAGAAAGGATCAGCCATTTCAGCTGGCTTGACTGCTTTGCTCTCTGATCTTCAGCTTGAAGCTTGAACCCCAATATCTGTCTCTGGATTTTTGGGTTACAGGGTGAACTGTGGCAGAAAAAATTTAAGTAAAAAGAGAAAGGAAGGAAGGAAAAAAGGAGGGAGAGAGAGAAAAAGAGAAAGGAAGGAAGGAAGGAAGGAAGGGAGAGAAGAAGGAAGGGAGGGAGGGAGGGAGGGAGGGAGGGAGGAAGGAGAGAATCGAGGCTGGGGATGGAGCTCAGGCGATGAGAGAGACTGCTTAGCATGAACAAGGCCCAGCACCACACAAACTTGTTACAGTGATGCCCACCTATAATCTCTGCACCCCAGAGATGGAAACGGGAGGGTTAGAAGTTCAAAGTCATCCTTAGCTGACCTGGAGGTCAGTCTGCGTGAAATGAGATCCTATCTCAACAATAAAAGCCTTGGATTCTCATGCTCAATTCAGTACTCTTCAAGTCATTCAATACACAAAGTGATAGCTAAAAGAAGAGGGAACAAAAAGAATTAAGACATGTGTTCACATGTGCTCGAATACTTTTAATGCAGGCACAGGAAATTAATGCATAAACAAAATACAGTATAAACAAAGAATGGAATGTGAATCACTTCTAACACGAAGGAGGCTTAACCAAGGGCTGTAATATTGATAACCCTTATAGACATCATGCTAAATGAAATAAATCAGTTACAGCAGGACTGAGTGTTAGGAATCCAAGTCATGGCACCAAATGTTAGGAATAATGTGGCGTGGGTTGGGACCAGAGGTGGGTCCCGTGCTGGGACCACGAGGATTGTGGTCCTGGGATGGGTGTTGGACAGTGGCGGGTAGATGGGGAAACAGACCTGTAGATGTGACTCATATTGAACAGTTTATTGAGGGGGAGATAAGAAAATAAGGTAAAGAGACAGAGACAGAGACAGAGACAGAGACAGAGAGAGGACAGAAGAGAAGAGGGAGACAGGAAGGGTTCTGTGTGTCCCGTGGGATCAGCGGGAAAGAGATAGCGTAAGTGGGCTGGGACCTTTATTTTAAAGGGGTCCTTTGCACCTGCGTGCAGACTAGCAGTCGTGGAACCCTGAGTGCGTGCTGCAAGGCGACACGGGAGGCCAGCATAGTGCCTGAATCCTTACACTGAGTGTAGCTAATGAGATATCTGGACACTCAGATTCATAGAAACAGAATGACATGGTGATTGCCAGTGGCTGCAGGAAGGGGATGAGGAATTCGATGCTTAATGCATACAGTTAAGGAATAAAGTTCTGTGGGTGGACGGTGGTGATTGGTACACAACAACAAGATACTTAATGCCATGCAACCCAACACCTGAGAATGGTTAAAACACTAAATTTCGTTTTGTAAAAAATAATGAAAGGCAAAAGATTTATATGATCTAAAGAGAAACCAGAGTGGGAAGTAGCACTGAATGCACTGACTCAGGAGACTACTTCCAAAATGTAACACCAGTATCATAGACACTGAGATCGACAATTAACAAATGGGACCTCCTGAAAATGAGAAGCTTTTGTAAGGTAAAGGACACAGTCAACAAGACAAAAAGGCAGCCCACAGAATGGGAAAAGATCTTCACCAACCCCACATCTGACAGAGGGCTGATCTCCAAAATTTACAAAGAACTCAAGAAACTAGACAGCAAAAGACCAAAGAATCCAATAAAATATGGGGTACTGATCTAAACAGAGAACTCTAAGCAGAGGAATCTCATGTCTGAAAGAAACTTAAGAAAGTGCTCAACATCCTCAGCCATCAGGAAAATGCAAATCAATACCACTCTGAGATGCCATCTTACTCCTGTCAGAATGGTTAATATCAAAAACAATGATGACAGTTTATTGATGGAGAGGATGTGGAGAAAGGGGAACACCCCTCCATCGCTGGTGGGAGTGCAAACTTGGTGGCATAGCTGCTTTGGAAATCAGTATAGAGATGCCTCAGAAAATTAGAGATCAACTTATCTCAAGACCCTGCAATATCACTGTTGGGCATGTACCCAAAGGATGCACATTCATGCCATAAGGACATCTGTAGCAGTCTTGCAGTGAACTTGTAATGTGGCCTCACCCAAGAGGGAAGCTTGAGGCGAGGCTTTCCTTTGCTCCTTCCTTTCTGGTGGGTCAGCTGATCCAGTAGGAAGGGCAGAGAAGCTCTCCCACAGTTCTTTGTATTGTTCTGTGTAATTGTTCCTCAATAAACACCCATTTATCATTTCTCTTGGGTCTAATGAAATAACTACATCCTTGCCTTCAACTGGCGCCCAATGTGGAGCTTGGGTGGGTCCCTGAGACCACCCCACATGGCTGGTTTGATCCAGCCACCGAGTTTACAGTTTCTGTGGCCTGTCCCAGGAAAATAGCCAGAACCAGGAAAAGTTGGTACTTTTCTGTGCTCTTTGCATGCTATGAATTTTCAGGTACGTGCCTGTGGAAAGTAGCTTTGAGTTGCAGTGGTGTTTCTTTTTGCTTGGATTTGCTTGCTGGGCTGAAAAGTTCCCTATGAGCCAACAATCACTCAGATCTCCATGTTCCAGGAATCTTTTTAAGGTAAATTGACTACCCCTCAGCAATGGCAGATATTACCATACAGAAGGTAAAAAACCTTTTAGTTTCTTATACGGATGGGATTTTGGAAGAGGTTTATGACTTACCTGGAACATATTTATTATTCATGGTGACAATTAGCTTGATAATCCATATAATACCCTTTGAGAAATGGTTTGACAATAGAGCAAAGAATGAGGACCTTGCAGAAATCATACAGACTTTACAGACTGGTAATGAGACCTTAGTAAAAAGGATTCATACTACTGAAAACACTTTACAGACTAATAATGAGAGTTTAGAAAAAAGGATTCAGAACATTGAAACAGGCAATGGTGATTTGACAAACAGAATGCAAAATATGGAACATAATATGAAATACTAACAGAAAAAATTTGTTCCAGGTCTGAGACTAATGACAAGCTAACAGACAGAACATTGTTTTTGGAAGGCAATCTACATGCCATTCAGATAATCTCTAAGGATGAGAATACTAAATCTCTAGAATCATACATAAATGAAGAAAACAAGAAACCGACTGATTTAATGAAATCCCTAGAAATATATACTGTCCAGGAAACTCAGAGAAACAATGGTGAATAGATTGCAGGCCATAGAAAACCCTAAAATTGATACACCAGAAGCAGAGGTACACACAATCGAGGATGAAAGGGGTTTAACATTACCAGTACCTTTCCGAGTCAGAGAGGACTTACCAGAGGTTGTTACATCATTCCCCTACGTCAACCCTGTTACTGTTACTGAAAAAACAGCAACTAAAAAACATCCAAAAGAATTTGTTGAATGTCATTGGGAGCCAATAGATATGGAAGATTTAAAAGGTTTAAAGTTATAAAGGATGGGGAGGGTGGGATAGCTCAATAAAAACAAGGTTTAAAAAAGCATCTTAAAGAAGATGGGAACTTTCGTTTTTATACCTCTTATGGCATCCATTCATCATATGTGAGGCAATTAGTAGAGTCACAGGCAACAAGATATTAACTGGGGACAATCAGTCTCAGCCTTTCTTGAAATTGGAATTCAAATCAAATGGAGGGCTTCATGGAGGGAAGAGGTCAAAGCACTTGAACATCAAGACCACTACACACATCTGCTCCACTATGTTCATAGCACATCTGCTCCACTATGTTCATAGCACATCTGCTCCACTATGTTCATAGCACATCTGCTCCACTATGTTAATAGCAGCATTATTCATGATAGCCAGAGCCTGGTAACAACCTAGATGCCCCTCATTCAAAGAATGGATACAGAAAATGTGGTGCATTGCCGGGCGTTGGTGGCGCACGCCTTTAATCCCAGCACTCAGGAGGCAGAGGCAGGCGAATCTCTGTGAGTTCGAGGCCAGCCTGGTCTACAAAGTGAGTTCCAGGACAGCCTCCAAAGCCACAGAGAAATACTGTCTCGAAAAACCAAAAAAAAAAAAAATGTGGTGTGTTAAGGGAAGCTTATTCTTTGCTAGCCACTTTGGTTTATCACCCGCCAGCCGCCTGGGCTCTGCCACATTCTAGTCCCCAAATAATCACACAGGACGCTGTATTAATTATGAAGCTGTTGGCCTTGCTTGTCTCTTACTGGCTAGCTCTGATTTAAGTAATTACCCCATAATTGTTAATCTAAGTATGTTTCTTACCGGAGAATAGTTCCGGGCTCCTACCCATGGCGTTACATGTCGACTCTCTTGTGTTTCTCCTACCCAGAATCCTCCTGGATTCCTAGCCCCACCTATCTAGATTCCTATTGGCCAGACAGTGCTTTATTAGCATAAGACTTCCCCAACATCTCCTCTTTTCTGTTTAAACAAAAAGAAAGGTCTTAACTTTAACACAGTCAAATTGTATATAACAGAATAGTTATCAAATAAGAACATAGTTACAATATTTTAGCAAGATTTAAAGAAAATATCATCCATACCATCCTTGTGAGTTCAAAGTTCTATATGTAACTTATCTTTTATCATAACTAAGGAAAACTATAACTATCTGTCTTCAACTCCATCAAAGACCACAGAAGGATAATATATAAACACTAGGATTGACAGAGACATCTAACTGCCTGGACAGTCACCCGAAGTTCCTCTGTAACGTTGGGGCATCCATCTTCAGCCCATAGGCCACAATGTGTCTGGAACACTTCTCAGCAAAGCAGGAAATTTCAAACTGTCTATCTGCGTTGGCAGTCTGTCAGTCATTTTTCTTTGTCCTGCAGAAAGTCTCGTAGACTCTTCATCAAGCAGGAACCCTGTAAGACTGAGTTCAGTAGTCACTTTCCTGTGGGTCCTGCATGTCCAGATGATACAACAACAGTCAAACAATCCAGGCAAGAGCAGTTTCTTGCCCAAATGGCTAATCTTGCCATGTTGAAAGCAAACTTTATAACGAGTTTCTTCGATGCCCATCTTCCTCTCAGACGTAATTGGTGCTGCCAGGATCAGACATTTCTCATTGTTAAGACAAACCCTAAACCATTTTAAATGCCATGTTCTGAAGGTCTTTGAGAGGTTTGAAGACTGTCCATCTCAAATATATTTCTGTATATCTAGAAACCTAACTTATGTAACTAGAAATTCTGACTATTATAAGTAACTATCTATAATCTGTATTTAATTACGCATTACATTTTAAAAGATCAGTATAAGCACAATACTTAATCAAGAGGAGAAAATATACACATCACAAAATTGACCTTGAATTTGTATCAATAAATGAAAAACAATACCCATACCATAATTCCCCTTTTTACCATTAAAAAAGATTGGCTGTGATCACTAGCCAATTATAAACAATCCCATTTAAATGAAAACAAAGATTTATAATCAAGATGGGAATTGGGACGTCGCTCATTCCAAACTGCTTCCTGCTGGAAGGGGGCGCCGTTCATACCATGGGGATCATGACAAAACTCAGAAACCTGTATAAGTCCATATTTTCGGGGTCTGTAAAACTGCATCATCTTAGCTGTTTCAATTGTTGGAACACCTGGTCCACTGCTTCTGGGGGTCTTGGTTCGTCAAACCACAGAAGCCTGGAAGAAATCCTCAGCTTTTTATGTTCTGTGGAAACATAAATTAAAACTCCTTTTCCGAGTAACATATCCTTATACTTAAATTTTGAAGTCAAGGCATTTTCAAAAGATAGAAGTTGGATTAATTCAGCAGCATTTATAATCAAGTGTACTTTAGCAGCAGTTCCTTCCTGAGCAAGCAAAAAACTGAAAAACACAATAGTGTACAGTATCCAGACTCTCTGTGTATTTTCCATCTTTGTGTGGCTTATTTATTTATCTAATATTACTTTATTTCTTTCACTTTTATTTATTTTTCTCTGAGACAGGGTTTCTCTGTGGAAACCTGCCTGCCTCTGCCTCTGGAGCAATCCTACCGGCGTGTGCCACCACACCCGGCTTTTGTATTTATTTACCACTTTGCAGTTTCATTTTCTCTCTCAATCTCACGTATATTTTTAAACACACTGTAAACCTTTAGAGGTTTTGTTCATCCAAGTCTGACTTTACTGTAAATCTTTACGTTTTTCTGGCCACGTGTCTTATCTGTAAAACCATGGCTGTTTTAAACTGACGGTTTTTTTCAAGATGGCGGGCGTAAGCATGACTCCAGCTTACCGCCTCAGTCCATGCTGACCCCCAGCAAAAACTGCCACTTCCAGCTGTACGTACACACCTTTCAATCGTTAGCAGAGTCTCTTAAAACAACCTTGCTGTTTTTTTTTTTTTTTTTTTCTTAGTCAGGAAGACTCCGGTAAACGAGCCATGTGAATCTCTGCTTGTGGATAGCAAAACAGAGCACACCTGAGAAAAATGCTGCTACCAATAATCTGTGCTTCTCTCTGTTCTTCTGTTTCTAAAATTCCTTTAAAGCTTTTGTCATTCTGCGTGGAAATTCATCATCCCACTCCTGATCACCATTTTGTTAAGGGAAGCTTATTCTTTGCTAGCCACTTTGGTTTATCACCCGCCAGCCGCCTGGGCTCTGCCACATTCTAGTCCCCAAATAATCACACAGGACGCTGTATTAATTATGAAGCTGTTGGCCTTGCTTGTCTCTTACTGGCTAGCTCTGATTTAAGTAATTACCCCATAATTGTTAATCTAAGTATGTTTCTTACCGGAGAATAGTTCCGGGCTCCTACCCATGGCGTTACATGTCGACTCTCTTGTGTTTCTCCTACCCAGAATCCTCCTGGATTCCTAGCCCCACCTATCTAGATTCCTATTGGCCAGACAGTGCTTTATTAGCATAAGACTTCCCCAACAGTGGTGCATTTACACAATGGAGTACTACTCAGCAGTAAACAATGACATCTTAAAATTCACAGGTAAATGGATGGAGCTAGAAAAAACCATCCTGAGTGAGGTAACCCAGGCCCACAAAGACAAGTACAGTATGTACTCACTTATAAGTGGACGTTAGACATAGAGCAAAGGACAACCAGCCTACAGGCGGCAACCCCAGAGAACCTAAGAGAGGTAACAAAGAGGACCCTAAGAGAGACATACATAGATCCCCCTAGGAAGGGGAAAAAGACAAGACCTCCTGAGTAAATTGGGAGCATGTGGGCAGGGGAGAGGGTGAAGGAGAGAGAGGAGGATGGGGAGGGTAGGGAGGGTGGGGAGGGTGGGGAGGGTGGGGAGGGTGGGATACCTTGATAAAAACAAGGTTAAAAACAAGGTTAAAGAAGATGGGAACTTTTGTTTTTATACCTGTTTTTTATTTAAATTAGAAACAAGCTGCTTCACATGTCAATCCCAGCTCCCTTTCCCTCCCCTCCTCCCCCACCCCCCACCTCCCCCAACTCCCCACCCAATCCCAACTCCACTCTCCAGGGAGGGTGACACCCTCCATGGGCGATCTCCAAGGTCTGTCATATCACCTCTGGGCAGGGGTTAGGCCCTCCCCCATGTGTCCAGGCTGAGAGAGTGAAGATGGGAACTCATCTATTGTTCATATACTGTCCAATGAGACTATTGCATTAAAAACAGAGACGAAGGATTAGAAATCCAAGGTCAGCCTCAGTCATCTAGGAAGCTCAAGACCGGGCTGACCTACAAGAGACCCTGTCTCAGGGCTAGGAGGACACTAGAGACTAATAAAGTGTGTGCCACACAATCTTGAGGAACTGAGTTCAATCCCGGATCCACGTGGAAAGCTGGGCATGGTGGCATGCACTTTTAATGTAGTGCTTGTGGCAAGACCCCTGGCTAACCTGACTGGTGAGCCCCAGGTCCCAGCAAGAGACCTTACACCAAAGAAAGCATGGCAACTGAGGTTTGTCAGTGGCCTCCACACATACCCACACATGCACACCCATGGTCTCCAAAGCCAAACAAAAGATCTTTTTAAATGAAAATTTTAAATGTCTTCAAACATCAGATTCCATAAATACATTTCCTTTTCTCTTAATTTCTTTAAAAGATTTCAAAAATAATGATTAGAACACCAAAACTGTGGGATTCTAACACAGAGTTAGGAAACACTGAGTGAGCTAACTATGTGTTTTCTTTGCTGCTTCTGGATATACAAACACACACACACACACACACACACATTCAATGGTTCCTCACAAACAGAATAATATCCAAACTCCAAACTACACACACACACACACACACACACACACACACACACACACACACACACACTTGTAAGACAACTGGATCCTTACATACACTACACTGTGAGACGCCATCTCATCAAAGCTGCTTCTCTCTGTCTCTCTCTCACACACACACATATATACTCTCACACACACTCACATGCTCTCTCTCACACACACACTCACACTCACTAACACAAACATACACACACTCACACACACACATACACACACACACACATACACACACGTTTAATGGCTCCTCACAAACAGAATAAAATCCAAACTCCAGAAGCTATGGTTACATACGCATATAGTTGCAGGCCTCAAGACGTTGGGGCAAAAAGAATGAATTAAGAGACCAGCCTGGGCTCCATGCACTTAAGTTCAAGGCCAGTCTGGGTGACAGAGAAAAGACTGTCTTAAAAAGAAACCATAAATGAAAAAGACTGATAAACTATTTACGAAACTAAAAACAAAACAAAGAAAACACCCAAATTTTTGCGTGGCTCTCACAGGTCCCTCTCCACTGGCTTGGATCCAGCTCTCATATGGAGCACTCCTCTCCTTCCACAGCAGTCTATGGACTTGACATGCAGTTAGATCACAACTTCCTGAACCCCACAGTTATCTTATGTGGTTTACATATCTGCAAACTTATTGTGTCACTACTTATTCATAACCTACTAAAATCCTGGTTTTCCATCAAAGCTATACCCAAATGCCACTTCAGCCCCTGATACTTCCCACTAAATAAACGAACAATCAGTTTGGATTATATCTGCCTTTTATGTAGAAACAGAACATACTGTGCCCTTACCTCATCTTACACAGGGGATGAATCCTAAACAACATGCAAAGAAAAGTGTTACTTGTCAGTGTTATTCTCATAAATCCCAGACACACAGCTCCACAAAAATCCAAAACACTTCCTTTCCCCCCAATACAACCCTGACCACTGTTCTCCTAAGCACCAGTGCTACTGCTGCCTTCAGCTAAAGTCCTTTTCTACAAGATCCTGTCCCAGTGGGTCTTAGACAACGAAAGGTCCCGCTCCTCTGGCAGCTGCTACTGCTGTTACACGTGGACCTGTGGCAGGCTGTATCCCTACCATAGGGAGAGAGGAACGGAGCAAGAGACAGGGAAATCCACAGCATTCACAGCCAGTGCCTGTAAAGCCCGGAGCAGCGGCACTCGAGAGTGGGCCAGCAAGCAGATTCCTGGCTCCCTCACCCACGGGAGGGCACAGACTCCCTGAGTGTGTGCCTGGCTCCTGGTCACTCTGTGTCAGGATATATAGACTTAGAGTGGGAGACGCTCATCTCCGTGAGCTCTGTGCTAGCCACAACTCTGAGGAGCTGTTACCACAAAGCACCTGCAGGATTTGGGCACAAGCTTCACCTCCCTCATCTGCAACCGTTTAAAAAAATGCAGGAAACTGTGTTTTGCAAACAATAAATACTGATTATTAATTTAACTACAATGACAGCACCATAACCAACCAGATTATAAAGCCATCATTTCTGTAGTTACAAAACTATATCACTTACACAATTACAGTTACCTTCTTTTGCAGAAAACAACAGTCCTATTATAAAATGGAAGTACTTACAACTTAAAAATATCAGATTTTAAAGTGTAATTATTTTATATTGTATAGTGTGATAGAACCAAGTGGTTGTAAAGGGTTGGAAAGATGGTCCAGTAGTTAAGAGTGCTTGGTGCTTTTCCAGAGGACCTCAGTTTGGTCCAGTCACTCAACTCCCTGTAACCCCAGCTCCTAGAGATCTGAAGCCCTCTTCTGGCTTCTGAGGGCACCTGTATATACATGGTGCACGCATGCATGAACACAAACCCAAGCACAGGCAGCAACGAAAACTTTTTTAAAAAATTGTTTCTAAGATGAAAAGCTGACCTTGATCCCCCACTGTATCTCTTTAAAGACTTTGACATAAAAGTAAAGTACTATTTCTTCTCTGGGATGTCTTCCTGCAGTAGCTGGGGGAATTGACAGGCAAGATAACAGTCCCATTCTTCTACAGATCAGTGACACCTGTCCCATACTGTTATTTCTTGTCATTCTACGTGAAGAAATATTCTACCATAAACAACAGTGTTTCTCAACAGAAAAAGACACACATCCAATGGGTCACTTTCAGTCACACTGACAAGACGTCAAACCAGTGGAGTGAGCACCCCTCACAGCAGGAGCTCTGGATTTGACAGCGTGCCAACAACGACAACGGCAAAGACCTATAAACAAGCAGGCAGTCTGAGGGTAGACACACACACACACAGACACACACACACAGACACACACACACACAGACACAGATACAGACACACAGACACACACACACACAGACACACACACACAGACACACACACACAGACACACACACACACAGACACAGATACAGACACACAGACACACACACACACACACACAGATACAGACACACAGACAGACACACAGACAGACACACACACAGACATACACACACAGACACACACACACACAGACACAGATACAGACACACAGACACACACACACACACACACACACTGCACCATAACACTGAGATTTATGGAGTTACCGAAGATGAAGGACATTCATCCAGTGTTTCTCTGGACCCACATCCTGACCCCCTTCCCTAAAACCTAACAGGATCTAGCTACCTGTTGGCTACTTAAAGAAACTTCCAAATTGCCCCCAAATTTTGGTGCTTGGTTCCCTAAAGATATCTCAAAAAAAGGATGTTAAAAACAACAAACCTTGTTTCCTTAGGGCCAGGGCGTTTGTGGCCAGTACTTTCATCCCTAAATCTAAATCACAGACCCCATAAACCACCTTATAATTTCACTCTTGTCTTTCACACAGCACAAATTAGGAAAGCAGCCTTATTCTTTCGTACCATTTAAACGTTGTCGGAAATGGCACTGGTGAGTGAGAAAGCACAGAATTATATGCATCACCACTGCAGAGACCACAAGCAGGACTCCCAACAAGCACACACACCCAGCCAGGCGGTGGTGCCGCACACCTCTAATCCCAGCAGAGGAGGTGGATCTCTGTGAGTTCAAGGCTAGCCTGGTCTACAGAGTGAGTTCCAGGACAGCCAGGGCTACACAGAGAAACCCTGTCTCAAAAAACAAAACAAACAAACAAAAGCAAGCGGCCACACACACCGCTGTGTCAGGTGTGACTGTCCTCCTAAGTCATGCCATCCCCCCCCCCCACAGGAGCTTGGTTGTATAATTTTTATAACTTCATTTTACTCTGACTCATCCTGAGGTTCTTTTCTGTGACACAGCTAAGAGTTCAGCTTTGCCTGACTCCTCACTAGGAGGGAGGGAACTCAGGCTACTTGACAGGGTCTCCCCAGCCACTGCTGACCGGTTGTCACCCGCCAGTTTTCACAGCATCCTGTGTTCCAGGCCATAAAACAGGGCCCACAGGTCTCTGTCCTAACCCTGGCAGCCTTGCTAACTCTACCTGGCCTTCCTGATGTATACTTTTCTCCAAGTCAAGTCTTCCTACAGTCACCAGGGACTCCAGGAACACTAGGCCTAACCGACGAATATCCTGCGACAAGAATCAAAACTAATACACAAAAACAAGTTTCTCTCTCTCTTTTTAAACCTCCAAGACAAGGTCTTACTGAATAGGCCAATAGGCCACAACAGATCCAAACTCATGATTCTCCTTTCCCAGGGCCGAGCGCTAGGTAATGCCCAATCAGACCACAGTGTGACCAAGACTGCTCACCTGAGCATGGTTCATGCCCTGAACCTATCTGCTCCTTCCCTTAGATCTCCCTTCCCAGGGAGGCAGCCACGCTGAGAGAAATCCCTCCTCCTCACTAAGACAATTCCAGCTTTTGTTTGTTTTGAGGGAGACAAGCAGCCAGACCTCAGAAAGGAGAGTGAACTCCCCACCTCCTGCCTGAGGCCTCAGTGGCAGCTGCACATGGCTAACCACTCTGAGTCCAGTGCTCATCTATGAAATAAGGAGCCTCCCTTGGGTATATGTTCAGTGTTGACAGAACTTGGGTATGCAGTGCAGGTCTGCACACTGTGTCTGAATCTCATCTTGTCTCCCACACTGGTTATTATGTAACCAAGGCAAAGATTTGGCCAGTGAATCTGTTTATCTTTAACACTATAATATTATATAGAGAGAGTTGCTTTAAAAAAATAAGTCAAATCAATAGCATAAAGCCACTTAGGAAAGTTCCTATCTGGAGGTTAGCAGCTAGTAAGTGATTAACTACTATGTTACTTGAAGTATTTCCCTTTGAAATGCCAGGCTATAATTATATTACGAGTTTGTATACAAAGTAGACTCAAAGCATGGAACCCATGTGTTCTTTTTTTCAATATAAACTATCTTTACCCCACGCCATATCATATTACTAGCATCCTTAGTAGTTTTGAGATTGAAAAATAGAAATAAGAGGGCAGGGTTTGATGAATAAGTGTGCTTCTCTGAAGGGAAATCCTCAGACACTGTTAAGTCCAAAGGGGACAAATGGCTACCCCTGGTGTCTGTCAGCATGTCAGAGTGTATACTGGCCCCTGGTCTCTATGAACATGTCAGAGTGTATGCTGGCCCCTGGTGTCTGTCAGCATGTCAGAGTGTATGCTGGCCCCTGGTCTCTGTCAGCATGTCAGAGTGTATGCTGGCCCCTGGTGTTTGTCAGCATGTCAGAGTGTATACTGGCCCCTGGTGTCTATGAACATGTCAGAGTGTATGCTGGCCTCTGGGCTCTATCAGCATGTCAGAGGTACATAAGTCCCTAAAATGTGAAAATCAGAACAACACTTCCCTATATTTGGGTAAAGTTCTTTTGCAGTATTAGAAAATGACACTGTGGCTATTATTTTATTTTATTTATTTATTTATTTTTTTTGGTTTTTACGAGACAGGGTTTCTCTGTATTGTTTTGGAGGCTATCGGTCCAGCCCGGCCTCGAACTCACAGAGATCCGCCTGCCTCTGCCTCCCGAGTGCTGGGATTAAAGGCATGCGCCACCACCGCCCGGCGTGGCTATTATTTTAAATGGTAACACATGCCTTTAATTCTGTCACTCAGGAGGGAGAGCCAAGTGGATCTCTGTAAGTTCAAGGCTAGCCTGGTCTACATAGCTAGTTCCAGGCCAGCCAGACTACAGTGAAACCTTGTCTTAAAAAACAAAGTCTGGGCATTGGTGGAGCATGCCTTTAATCCCAGCACTCGAGGAGGCAGGTGGATCTCTGTGAGTTCAAGACCAGCCTGATCTACAGAGCTAGTTCCAGGACAGCCTCCAAAACAATACAGAGAAACCCTGTCTCGAAAAACAAACAAACAAACAAAAAAACCCCCCAAAAGATTATGTCTATAAATTAAAATGAATTTTGCAGATAATAAGGTTTTGTTTGCCTTCTTCAGGGAGAATTTAAGAGTAATAATAAATCTGAATAAAATGTAAACAAATAATTTCTAGAAATATAGGTAAAGCTACAAATAGTATAAATATTTATAAATAGTCAATATCATAATTTCAACACTGCAATACATTTTCAATAATTTGAAAGGTAATGTGGTATATTCAGATTTCTAACTGTAAAGGAAAATGAATAACAGTTAAATTTAGAGTGAAATGAATCTGAATTACTAATTAAGAACTAAAAACAAAAATATGTAAACCCTTATAACAGAGCACAGAAGATTTAGTGATGAATAGGATAAAACTCAAAGAAAGTCTTTAAGACAGTAGGAACACCTATAACCCTGTTAATAATAACACTCATTTAACTGCCCCACCTATAAGAGCCCGTATAGAAAAATCCTGCTGGCATTAGAAATTATTCAACAATTGTTTTTAGTTTGTTGGAATGTGGCATAAGAAAATGTAACATAATTTTGAAATTCGGGATGAAAACCAACAGCAAAATAGCTACAA
The DNA here is from genome assembly GCF_017639785.1 of Mesocricetus auratus. Taxonomy (NCBI): domain Eukaryota; kingdom Metazoa; phylum Chordata; class Mammalia; order Rodentia; family Cricetidae; genus Mesocricetus; species Mesocricetus auratus. The sequence goes on from NW_024429186.1 coordinate 83,051,082, forward strand.
GTTGGAAGGGCAGAGCACACAGTCAGCAAGAACAAGGCCGGGAGGGCAGAGCACACAGTCAGCAAGAACAAGGCCGGGAGGGCAGAGCACACAGTCAGCAAGAACAAGGCCGGGCACCTAGCACGGCATAAACTGGGCATGGGCAAATCCATGAGATTCCAGAGCTCACACTCAGGAGGCAAAGGCAGCAGGATTTGAAGTTCTAGGTTATCCTTGGCTACCTAGTGATGCCGAGGCCTGGGCCACATGAGACCCTGTCTCAAAAAAGAAAAGCTAAAAGTGGTTTGGCTTGTTTCCTACAGAACATTCACAAATACCTACATGAGTTGATGATGAAGTATGCAACATTTTTATGATTCTACTGCTCCTATTCCTGTTTAATAAGCTATCCGAAACTTTTTTGACTCAATATTTTGGTAATATTGAAAAGCATAAACTTGGGAACTAAATCACTCTTTTTATTTACATTTCTATGCCTATTAAATAGAGATGGGTAAAGCTCCCCTTCAAAGAACTGCTGATGACTCTCCTTATCTACCATTGGGGGAAGCGGTATTGAAAACGCTGGTGGCACACCCAAGCCTGAATTATTTCACCGCTAGTAGCACGGTGATGGGGGATGTTCTTCTGGATCTAAGTTTCTCTTATTGGTTAATGAATAAAAAAACCACTTGGTTGTGCAGTAGAGGCAGGAAGACAGGCAGGGCCAGGAGACAAGGAGAATGCTGGGGAGAGAGGAGCAGTGAGGAGACACCACGTGCGAGACCGGGAAGATAGGACATGCCTGGCGTTCTCTGGATAAGGCCATGTAGAGATACATTGATGAGTAGGTATGGGTTAATAATTAAGAGAGAGTTAGCCAGTAAGAAGCCCTAGCCATCGGCCAAACAGGTTGCCGTTAATAGATGCCTCTGTGTGTTTATTTGGGGCTAAAGAGGGGCAGGGGGGCCGGGGGAGTGGGGACAGGGACGGGACAGGACACAGAAACTTCCAGCTACAGCATGGGCTTTCTCGCATTACCCACTAGGATTCAAAGCAGTCTAACGGATCCTGCATCAAACAGTACTTACCCTTGCTGGAGAATTGTATTTTTACAAAATGGCAGATGAAAAAGGATTAGGAGTTGAAACTTGCCAAAAACATTTGCAACTAATGAGCCATCTTAGAGTGATCTCTGCCACACTCTGCTATGTGCTTTGACCCCTTCAGCTACAAACCCCAACTCTACAACTGAACATCATAAACCCCTCTGAAGCCACCACTTAACTAAAGGAAACATTTTTAATTACATTTAACTCCCAACTGTAAGGTGTATCAATGTTTTAGTCAATAATATGTAATTCTAGATTTCAAGGTTTTTGTTATTCTACATTTTTTAAATACACTAACTAGATCCCTCCCTTGTATAAGTGTGTTATTTAAAACTAAAACGATGTAATCAATAAATTCACAAAATCTCAAAGTACAAATGGCAAGCAGAAATGCTCGAAGGCAACGGTCTAATGTAGGAAGCCACAGAGAAGACATGGTGGACAAGAGCAGTCTAATGTAGACAGCCACAGAGAAGACATGGTGGACAAGAACGGTTTAATGTAGGAAGCCACAGAGAAGACATGGTGGACAAGAGCGGTTTAATGTAGGAAGCCACAGAGAAGACATGGTGGACAAGAGCGGTTTAATGTAGGAAGCCACAGAGAAGACATGGTGGACAAGAGCGGTTTAATGTAGGAAGCCACAGAGAAGACATGGTGGACAAGAGCGGTTTAATGTAGGAAGCCACAGAGAAGACATGGTGGACAAGAGCGGTTTAATGTAGGAAGCCACAGAGAAGACATGGTGGACAAGAGCGGTTTAATGTAGGAAGCCACAGAGAAGACATGGTGGACAAGAGCGGTTTAATGTAGGAAGCCACAGAGAAGACATGGTGGACAAGAGCGGTTTAATGTAGGAAGCCACAGAGAAGACATGGTGGACAAGAGCGGTTTAATGTAGGAAGCCACAGAGAAGACATGGTGGACAAGAGTGGTTTAATGTAGGAAGCCACAGAGAAGACATGGTGGACAAGAGCGGTTTAATGTAGGAAGCCACAGAGAAGACATGGTGGACAAGAGCGGTTTAATGTAGGAAGCCACAGAGAAGACATGGTGGACAAGAGCGGTTTAATGTAGGAAGCCACAGAGAAGACATGGTGGACAAGAGCGGTTTAATGTAGGAAGCCACAGAGAAGACATGGTGGACAAGAGTGGTTTAATGTAGGAAGCCACAGAGAAGACATGGTGGACAAGAGCGGTTTAATGTAGGAAGCCACAGAGAAGACATGGTGGACAAGAGCGGTTTAATGTAGGAAGCCACAGAGAAGACATGGTGGACAAGAGTGGTTTAATGTAGGAAGCCACAGAGAAGACATGGTGGACAAGAGTGGTTTAATGTAGGAAGCCACAGAGAAGACATGGTGGACAAGAGCTTCCCCTATTGCGGCAGGGGTCACTCACAAGCTGCTTAGCTCCCACACCGCCCCTGGGCAGGGACTGTCAGAAACAGCTGGAAGCCCGTGCAGCACTCAAGGTCCATGCCTCACAACCACGGGGGTCATGCCAGGGATATGTTACACTACATTTAATTAGAAAGGGAGCACATGACAAATGTGTATTTGTCTCTAAATGTTTTAAAAATATCTAAGAAGGTCATTGCCACCTTTTTTGGTGATGGTTAGTGGAGACAACATTCACAGTGCCTCGAAATGGGCCTCAGGAACAATGACTAGCGATGGCCAGACTCTTAGGTGAAGTGGTCTCCTAGTCATCATAATTAAAAGAATACACCATCCGTTTCTGTCTTAAATTTTTAGCAGGTATGAAGTCTTCTGAGATAATCAAATCGACATTCTCTGTTTAGGATAACTCCTAATGAAAGAAAGACAAACACACAAAAAGTGGGAAGAGAGACCTGGTGAGGGCCTGGGGCTGTTTTCACTCTGAGGCAGAGTCACACTTTGTAGCCCTGGCTGGCCTGTATGTGGCCTATAATGTGCAGCGATCCGCCTACCTCTGCCTCCTCAGTGCTGGTACTGCAGCTGTGAACAACTGAACCCAGAAAAATCTGCTTCTTACCTGATAAAGGAAAGAGAAGCCTGAATACATTTTTTAACTGAAGCATTAATTTTTAAATATTAAAAAGCTTGATCAAATTGTAAACTAGAATGAAATAGCTCACTTAGCTCAGGGACTCAGAACCCAAGGACAGTATCACTCCCTCTCTAGTTACTGTCTCAAAAGCAGCTGCTGGTCCACTTGGACAGGGGAGGTGGGGGCAAATGGCAGCATTTATATGCAAGCTAAAACAGCAGGTTTAAATTTAAAGGCAGTGTTTTCAAAGTAATAGTCTACAGACCCAGCTGATAATTTAGGGGAGAGAAGATGCTTTTCTGCTGTCACCTAAGAACTCCTCCACATATGCCATTACAAATTTGGGATAGTGCTAAGTGGTACCCAAAAATTATGTATTTATTTATGTACTTCAACTAATTAAAATTAAAAGCCATAAGACACAGAAGAGGAAAAAAAGCCCAGAATGAACGTTGGGACATCCTGTTCTATTAAATCTTGATACATTGAACTAATAAAAGTGCATCTAGGTCTTAGTACATGGCAGGGATTATGCTGAGAGCTTTCTAAGAATTTTCTTCATGGATCATCGCAATAAGCAAGTTTTACAGGAGAGGGCTTAAGCAATTTGTCCATCACATAGCTAATAACCGATGGATCTAAGACCCTGCTCACTGTCTTTCTCAGGCAGAGCCTGCAGCTACACACTGTAAGTTCTCACTGAATATTTAATCAGTAAGTGGAAAAAATGCCCCACTTAGGACCTCTTCACATCTTACTGCCTTCTGCAGCTCAATACTGGGAGGTTAAAACTGGCCTTAGGTTTAGTTTAAACCAGCATTTACAGAGAATCACTTCTATCCCACATCCCATCAGGCCAGCCATGCCCTCAACCCTGTTACCCTTGGTCATCCACATGGTGAAGCTTCCTCAGATGTGTGTGTGAGTGTGTATGAGTGTGTGTTGTGTGTGTGAGCGTATGTATGTGTGTGAGAGTGTGTGTGTGAGTGTATGTATGTGTGTGTGTGTGTGTGTGTGTGTGTGTGTATGTTTTGAAGACAGGGTTTCTCTGTGTAGCCCTGGCTGTCCTGGAACTTGCTCTGTAGACCAGGCTGGTCTCAAACTCACAGAGATCTGCCTGCCTCTGCCTCTGAGTGCTGGGTTAGGTTAGGGTTAGGGTTAGGTTAAGGTAGAGTTAGGGTTAGGGTTAGGGTTAGAGTTAGGGTTGGGTTAGGGTTAGGTTAGGGTTAGAGTTAGGGTTGGGTTAGGGTTAGGTTAGGGTTAGGGTTAGGTTAGGGTTAGGGTTAGGGTTAGGTTAGGGTTAGGTTAAGGTTAGAGTTAGGGTTAGGGTTAGGTTAGGGTTAGGTTAGGGTTAGGGTTAGGTTAAGGTTAGAGTTAGGGTTAGGTTAAGGTTAGAGTTAGGGTTAGGGTTAGGTTAGGGTTAGGGTTAGGTTAGGGTTAGGGTTAGGTTTGGGTTAGGGTTAGGGTCAGGGTTAGGTTAAGGTTAGGGTTTGGTTAGGGTTAGGGTTAGAGTTAGGGTTAGAGAGTTAGAGTTAAGGTTAAGGAGTTAGAGTTAGGTTAGGATTAGAAGTTAGGTTAAGGTTAGAGTTAAGGTTAAGGTTAGGTTAGGGTTATGGTTAGGTTTAGGTTAGGGTTAAGGTTAGAGTTAGGGTTAAGGTTAGGTTAGGTTATGGTTAGGTTTAGGTTAGGGTTAAGGTTAGGTTAGGGTTAGGTTTAGAGCTAGGGTTAAGGTTAGGTTAGGCTTAGGCTTAGGTTAGGGTTAGGTTAGGTTAAGGTTAGGGTTAGGTTAGGGTTATGGTTAGGTTTAAGTTAGGTTAGGGTTAGGTTTAGAGCTAGGGTTAAGGTTAGGTTAGGCTTAGGCTTAGGTTAAGGTTAGGATTAGGTTAAGATTAGGTTAGGGTTAGAGTTAGGGTTAAGGTTAAGGTTAAGGTTAAGGTTAAGTTAAGGTTAAGGTTAAGGTTAAAGTTAGAGTTAGAGTTAAGGTTAGAGTTAGAGTTAGGTTAGGGTTAAGGTTAAGGTTAGAAGTTAGAGTTAAGGTTAGAAGTTAGAGTTAGAGTTAAGAAGTTAGGTTAGAGTTAAGGTTAGAGTTAAGGTTAGGTTAGGGTTATGGTTAGGTTTGGGTTAGGGTTAGGGTTAGGGTTAGGGTTAGGGTTAGGTTAGGGTTATGGTTAGGTTTGGGTTAGGGTTAGGGTTAGGTTAGGGTTAGGTTTAGGGCTAGGGTTAAGGTTAGGTTAGGCTTAGGCTTAGGGTTAGGGTTAGGGTTAGGTTAGGGTTAGGGTTAGGTTAGGGTTATGGTTAGGTTTGGGTTAGGGTTAGGGTTAGGTTTAGGGCTAGGGTTAAGGTTAGGTTAGGCTTAGGCTTAGGGTTAGGGTTAGGGTTAGGTTAGGGTTAGGTTAGGGTTAGGGTTAGGGTTAGGGTTAAGTTTAGGGTGGGCACCTCCACCACCCAATAACTATTTTTTAGCAAGGGTTAGGGTTAGGTTAGGGTTAGGGTTAGGGTTAGGTTAGGGTTAGGGTTGGGGTTGGGGTTGGGGTTAGGGTTAGGGTTAGGTTAGGGTTAGTGTTAGGTTGGGCACCTCCACCACCTGATAACTATTTTTTAGCAAACTCATCTCCACACTCCTTTGTCTTCCCCTTTTGCCTGCAATTTCCTCAATAATGCAACATACTTATGCTCAGTGACCAATACAACTGCTGACTGGTGCTCTTCCTGTCCACTCCTACTCTCCCCACACACAACCGGAGTGTGTGTTTTTATAAAACATTTCTGACTGAGAACATTTCTCTTCTTAGAGAGTGCCACTCCTTGTATGCTGCAACAGGGAAGACTGTGGGTCCTGTCAAAGTTTTCTAGGCTGTCATCCTGCCTTCCACCTGTAATGCTCAAGGCTCTGTCATTCAGCACGCCTTCCTTAGTCACTCAACTTCACTTCACCATCATCACTAAGGCTGCTGGAGAGGCAATCCTCAGTCCTCCTCAATTCCAACAAAACTTCACGCAACCCTCGACTCCCGCCCGCTGGCTATGACATGCTCATTCTTTCCCAGCACACTCTACCTCAGAAATCTCACTCTACCTTCACTCACCTTCCAACACTCTCATTCCCTACAGTCCACATTCCATGGGGAGCTGCGGGAGACTGACCCACCCCAGAGTTTCTCACAAGCTAGCCAAGCACGGACCTCAGAGACCAACCCAATGGTTTCTTTATTTGGACCTCATCCAGAAGTCCATTTTTTTTTCCGTGCTCATTTATGAGGAGATACTTAGTTTTAGACTTAGAAAGTATTGATTGGCCAAAAAATATTAAATTATAATATGAATGATGTGTGCCAGTAAGAGCAGCAGGAATGCACATGTTCCACACTGACAGCATCCAAATGCTAGGGCTAGGAAACATGGGTAAGGTTCATTGCAGCAAGGCTAACCAAGAGAAGCTCGACACGCCTCCAGCAACAACAGGCCACACAGAAGGGACCACATATATCTCACAACCTGGAACATGGCTGGCTACCATGGGCCACCTACTGTGGCCATGCTGACAAAATGCTGCTCTCGTAAAATAAGACGCTTGGTTTCTGAATAGTGGATTCTTTGAATTAAATTTGTAATTTTCCTCTATGAAAGCTTTTTATGAGAGCTTTCACATATCCTGAGGGTCATACCAAGGTAGTGTCACCTAAGTCACAGCAGTCTACAATAAGGTAAAAACCAGAAATAAAGAGTATCCAGAAACTACTGTAGCAATCTGGTATTTCTAGAGAAATTCCATTTTATAGAAGTACTGATCTATTATGGGATAGGAAAACGAAACAAAGAAACAAAGAAACAAAAAGGTTCATTTTGTGCACCAGAAACCTAAATGCTGATAATATTAAGAACAGCTGTGTTGAGTCAGCATGTCTGCTTTATCTACTCATGTTTTGGAAAGCCAGATGTCTCCTTGAGTCACTCTGGTCAGCTTCAGGGACAGAGGGCCATGCCCTAGAGACCAGGACATGTCGTGGGCTGCACACTTGCCATCTTTTAAGGTTCTCCGCATCTCCTGGTGCAAACACTGATGTGAAGACTCTGAGCACATGGGAAGAGCCCTCCTCACCCTTTCCCCTCAACAGCACTGATGATCTTGTATTACCCTCATCTTCCTTTCTTCCTGCTCTGGAGGCTCAAACAGAACTCCTGAAGAAATGCAACTAAGTTCCTCAACATCCTTGAGAAAGTTTGTGAGTATTCCTGGAATTATCAAAAACAAACCAGAAACTCAACACTTTGCCAGATGCTGTTGGGGTCTAAGCCACATTTCACAGAAAGACACGCAGAGGACATACTTAAGAAACTCTCAGTCAATCATGACACACACAGCACTTGCTCTCCTCACATGGTTTTATTTGTGGGAAGGAATTAAAGAAAAGGTTAGGGATGAGTGTGGTGGTGCACACCTTTAAACTCCAGCACTAAGAAGGCAGAGGCAGGTGGATCTCTGGGTTCAAGGCCAGCTTGGCCTACAGAGTTCCAGAACAGAAGGAAACCAACAAAAACTGATGTAATTGAAAAAGGGAGCCATGTTCCAGACCCAACAAGCAGCAGAACTTGGCAGCTTTGGTCACATGGTCTGGCTTTAGAGTCAAGGATAGCAAAAAGGGGTTATAGAATCTCCTTCCATGACTAAGAAAAGTTGCTGAGATCAGGTGTGTGTCAGAGATGTCCCTACATGGAGGCCCAGAGAGGTCACTGTGCAGAGCTGGGAGTTGAAGCCTGGATTGCCTTAGAGACCTCAAGATGTTAGCGATGCCAGAGCCATGGGCTACCTGCTGAGGAGAGCTGCTAACAGGAGTGGAACCAGCGGGAGAGAGAGAGAAAGTGTGTACAGTCAGCATAGCTGAACAGAGTTGGAGATCTGAAGAGCAGCATGACACCAGACATGCGGAGTTTGGAGTCTGCCCAGCTGGTTTTTGGTCTTGTTATGGTCCAGTATTTCCTCACCATGCACCCTTCCCTACATTTTGGAATGGTCATGTATATTCTGTGCCATTATGTGTTGGAAGTATATGATCTGCTTTTTAATCTTGATTTTATAGGGGATTGCATGAATCTCACTGGGTAGTACAGGTGGTCGTGGCACACGCCTTTAATTCCAGCATTCTGGAACTAATGGGTTTAGCTCATTAAATAACTTCAATAAAAGACTCTGCTTTTGCATCAAAATGGGCCTCTTGGTGATTTGGGGGTTCAGAATTTGGGTACAACATTCACAGCAATGGAACCCTAACTAAGACATATCTGAAGAAAAGTCTTAAAAAGACTACTAAGGACTGTGAAGATGAACGTTAAAAAGAATACTGAATTAAAAACAGCTATTAAGTGTTCTCTTACTTTGTCAAATGCACATTATTACAAGCTTTAAGACCGGCTTAAATGACACTTTTCCTATGAGCCACGTCCTAATAGTACAATCTGTTTTCTCCTTTCACTTTGTAGATACTATGGTATTTGTCCTAATGAGAGTCATGGCCGGTTTCCCTGCTGGACTGTGAATTTCACATGGACTGCATCTTACTCCTACAACCTTAGCAGCACACCTAGGACTTTGACACAGGGGCTTCTTAGTAAATGTTTGCAGAACAATTGGCAAAGTAGTGTTTTCTCAGCATGCACTGTAGAGTACAGGTGATGAGCAGCTTCAAAAGTTCTAAGGACAGACAAAATGCAAAGCTAACTGCCCTCATCAAAGGGGAGCAGACTCACAGTATGAGGGAGTCTTTGGGGAAATTAATGACCAGGGTTATAAGCTCTCACTACCGAGAAACAAAGGGACACAACAAAGAGACAGGCAAAGCCTAAGTTCCTGATTCAAGATAAGATGCTTGGATCTGCTGCTGCTTCCGCTTCCTCTTCCTCGAGAATCTAGTTTGCATTTTTCCCCCTCATGTTTCCTTTGGGCTGACTTTCCAGGGACTTTAATGTCTTTTTACGCATGGAATATGTGAGACTTAAAACCTTTCATTTTAGCTCTTTAATTTTTCTTGATGCTAATTTTAGAAAAAAATAATGAAATTTTATCTTTGTTAAAACTGTACTATACAATTCAACACTTGTGGTAAAACATTAAAGACTGGATTTTCTTTATGACAAAGGTCATTATTTGTGTCTGTGTGCATGTGTGTGAGTGTGTCTGTGTGTGTGTGTGTCTGTATGTGTCTCTGTGTGTGTGTCTGTGTCTGTGAGTGTCTGTGTGTGTGTGTCTGTGTGTGTGTGTGTCTGTGTGTGTGTCTGTGTGTGTGTCTCTGTGTGTGTGTCTGTGTGTGTGTCTGTGTGTGTCTCTGTGTGTGTGTCTGTGTGTGTGTCTCTGTGTGTGTGTCTGTGTGTGTGTGTGTCTGTGTCTGTGTGTGTCTCTGTGTGTGTGTGTCTGTGTGTGTGCCCACTTCTGTTACAAGAAGCAAGTACTTTGTAGCACAAGACTACTCTGCTACAGACCTTGAAAGCAATGCCAAACATGAATGCAAGGACTCCATGGGCATCAGTGGGACACGCTGACCAGCAGCTGCAGTGTCTGGACTACCTAAGAACTCACAGCTGCTAATAACAACCTTCAAAACTCCAAAATTCCAGGGAGTCAGTTTATGAGCGAGAAGAAAAAGTGTTTAATGAGGGTGGGGGAGCCCTTAGTAGGGCAACAGAAAAAGTCTGACTCTAGCAACAGTAGTATGTGGTATATCAAGTTTACATTCTGTTGATTCCAGGAGTAACATACTATCTGTAGAAGGATGTGCTTGATCTTAGGAGATATACACTTAAGTATTTACAATTCCTGAAAGGGTCAATAAAAAAATTAAAAGTGTCATTGGGTATGATGGCACTCAGAAGCCTGAAGGAAGGAGGAAAATCATGAATTCAAAGCTATCTTGGGCTACCTTCATCTCAAAAACCAAAAATATGTGTGCATATGTGTGGGGGTGTATAAAGGAAGGAGAATGTGCAAATGTGTCAAAATAATGAATTAACAATCAAGGAATCTGGGTAAATTTGTTTATTCAGCTATTCTCTGAAATTTTCTATACACATGATATTTTTAAAATAAAACCTTGTGATTAGAAGAAACAGAAGCGAGACCTTCCCTCACAATGCAAGGCATTGTCTCAGCACTGGCTGGATACCACTCTCCCACTTCAGATAAAACCACATGGAAAACACTGGCATCTACTGGAAACCTGTAGTGTGCAAACAGTAAGAGATGCCCTGGTTCAAGACTGCTGTCAGCATCGAGACTCCAAGGCTGACACTTCGGATGGGCGAGGCACAATGCCTCATGAGGGTTCTGTTGATTTGACTTAAAGCACACTCTGCAAAAGACAGCTCAACACTAGTATTTTGGAGAAAGCAGACATTCTGTTGGGGTTTTTACTGAAACCACTTAACCCTTAGGACACACTTGAACGTCACTGCTGACCTCCCAGTGAGGGAGAGGGGTGGGGGAGAAGGAAAGAGGGGTTGGAAGGAGGAGGAGGAAAGGAAAGGAGAAGAAAAACATTTCTCTGTATTTTTAAAGAAGTGTTTACAAAGAAAGGACCAAAAGCAGGGCTTTTCTTTTATTCAGGGCTATGAGGTGCTTTTGTAAAACAGGTTTAATGAGGAGTTGCAAGGAAGGCCTGGAAAGTGTACTGTAGCTGTATTTCAGTAGACAAGACCAGGCTGTGCATGTCTAACAGCGTCTTCACTCAATCCGTTAGTGAGACTGTCACAGCCTTCACCCTGCATTAGGTGGTGGACTGGGTTCTGAAACCTAAGGACTTAAACCCATAGGAACTCTAGTTAGCAATATTGGCCAAAACTGGCCTTTTACTTACAGAACTAGTAACTGACCGGTTGAAGATGATAAAGAGGGTATCCAAAAGTGAGCTATTAAACATACAAGCCGGGGGTGGAAGGAGGCCCAGCGGTTAACGGCACTGTTCCTCTTCCCGAGGCCCAGCATGCCGTTCCCAGCACCCACTTGGTGGCACACAACCTGCTACAGCCCCAGTTCCAGGGCTCTGACGTCCGCTCCGGGCATGTCAGACAGCATACTCTCAGCCACACACACACACACACACACACACACACACACACACACACACACACACTCACAGAGAGCACATTAGTACAAATAAAAGTGAATGTAAAGGAAAGAGCATGGGCATACATTATGTGCTTGCTAGACATCTTCTCATGAACATACTCCTTATACTAAGTATAAAAGGAAAAAAGTTTTATTTACATTATTCAGGACCAAACATTATTTTTAACATGCAATACAAGTCCTAAAAGCTCCAAGTTCAAGGGTTTAAGAAAGTGAGGGTGTGAGAACTATTGTACCTCACCGTTTTCATGTAACCAGCAGTGACCAAGTGCCCAGCGTCACCCACACTGTTGTAACACAGTGTTTCTATCCTATTCTATGACAGGGTTTCTCTTTTGAATTATTATTTTAAGAAAAGCAAACTCAAAGACTTCTGGGTGATTTTAATTGACCGCTTTTCTTTCCTATAGATTCCAGTTCTTAACAGTTTTACAGATTAATTCTAAAAGTAAAATATGACTGAAACTCAAACAGAAAGACTCCTTAGGCAGCCTCAGTAATCCCACACAATTGTCTATGTTTTTACCAGGAAATCTGTTTTCCCCCAAGAAATGTTAGTTTATAAGCTGTCTTTGAACCAACAGAACTGCAGGATTTCCCTTCCAGAGTACTGATCCTATGATTTTGGCCAGGAACTGTGTAGACCAACCTTCATAAAAATTGTAAGAAGGGTAAACAGACAAGTAAATGCTGAATATATCCTTATTCCTCCACATACAACACTGTGGCTGTTTTTCTCAGATGTATAATTTCATTGTTCTAGGACAAAAGACTGGAGGTTTATATGACATTCACAGTGATGGACTGGCCAGGAGTACTCCATGAAGGTTCCTGTACTTGTCCAAGAGTCATCCCTGTCAGATGTGGGGTTGGAGAAGATCTTTTCCCATTCTGTGGGCTGCCATTAAGTCTTGTTGACTGTGTCCTCTGCCTTACAGAAGCTTCTCAGTTTCAGGAGGTCCCATTTATTAATTGTCAATCTCAGTGTCTGTGCTACTGGAGTTATGTTCAGGAAGTGGTCTCCTGTACCAATTCGTTCAAGGGTACCACCCACTTTCTCTTCTAAAAGGTTCAGTGTGGCTGGATTTATGTTGAGGTCTTTGATCCTTTTGGACTTAACTTTTGTGCACAGTGATAGACATGTATCTATCTGCAGTCTTCTGCATGCCAGCATCCAGTTATGCCAGCACTATTTGTTGAAGATGCTTTCTTTTTTCCATTGTATAATTTTAGCTTCATTGTTAAAAATCGGGTGTTCATAGGTGTGTGAATTAATATCAGGGTCTTCAATTCGATTCCATTGGTCTACCTGTCTGTTTTTGTGCCAATACCAAGCTGTTTTCACTACTATAGCTCTATAGTAGAGCTTGAAGTCAGGGATAGTGATGCCTCCTGAAGTTCCTTTATTGTACAGTGTTGTTTTGGCTACCCTGGGTTTTTCGTTTTTCCATGTAAAGTTGAGTATTGTACTTTCAAGATCTGTGAAGAACTGTATTGGGATTTTGAAGGGGATTGCATTGAATCTGTAGATTGCTTTTGGTAAGATTGCCATTTTGACTATGTTGATCCTACCTATCTAAGAGCATGGGAGATCTTTCTATATTAGACAGAGAGCAAAGGATACTCATCCTACAAGGAAGACACTAAGAGAGACATACATGGTCTTCTGGAGAAGGGACAAGATCTCCTGAGCAAATTGGAAGCACTGGGGGAATGGGGAGGAGGGTAGGAGGAAGAAGGGAGAAAGGGGGAAGAGAACATGAGGGATCAGGAAGATCAAGTTGGGAGAAGAATAGAGAAGGAGAGCAAGAAAAGAGATACCATAATAGAGGGAGCCATTATAGGTCTAAAGAAATCTGATACTAGGGAAATGTCCAGGAATCCACAAGGATGACCCCAGCTAAGAATCCAAGTAATAGTGGAGAGGCTACCTTAACTGCCCTTTCCCTATAATGAGATTAAATGCCATCCTTGAGCCTTCATCCAGTAGCTGATGGAAACAGAAGCAGAGATTCACATCCAAGCACTGATGACCATGCTGGGGAAACCCACAGAAACAGCTGACCTGAGCAAGGGGGAGTTCACAGAATCCAAACTGACAGCTGGGAAACCAGGCTTCCTGAATGTGGGTTTCAGTTGGGGGACTTGGGCAATCTATGGGGCCTCTGTCAGTGGAACCAGTATTCATCCCTAGTGCATGAATGTGCTTCGGGAGCCCATTCCCTACGGAGAGATACTATCTCAGCCTAGACACACAGGGGAGGGCCTAGGTCCTGTGTCAGATTTTGATGATCCCTCTTGGGAAGCCTCACCCTCCCTGGGGAGTGGGATAGGGAGTGGATAGGGAGTGGGATGGAGAGTGGGATGGGGAGTGGGATGGGGGAAATGGGAAGATGGAGGGAGAGGGACCTGGGATTGGTATGTAAAATAAGATTGTTTTACTTTAAATAAAAATTTATTTAAAAACAACAGTCATTCTCATAATGGTTCTCAGCTTACATTATGACAATTTCACACCCTTTAGGCTCTTTTCTTTTTTGCTGTTGCTGCTATTATTTTGTTTTTCTGTTTTGTGGTTTTGTTTGTTTTGTTTTGAGACAGGGTTTCTCTGTGTAATGGTGGCTAGAACTTTACTCTGTAGACCAGGCTGGCCTCAAACTCACAGAGATCGTTCTGCTTCTGCCTCCCGAGTGCCGGGATTAAAGGCGTGCGCCACCCCTGCCCAGCTGGCTTACTATTATTTTATAATGACCCTTTTTTCAATGGGTTTCACTGGCATTTCCAGTTGTCTGTCACCCTGGACATGAATACACTTTAGTTGTATTTCTTTGTTAGTGTTCCATCAGCTCCACTTTCCAGCAAGGTCCTAATGAGATGCAACGGATACATTTAAGGGAGGAGAGGGAAAATAATGGTGTTTGAAAGCTACTCATATAAAAATACCAGTGGAACTTACTCATAAATTGATGCCTCACACAGCATAGGGCAGGAAGGGGAAAGATTCTAAGACCCATAGCCATAGCTGTTTCTACTGGATGAGCTTCACACATAGAGGTAGGACACGCGACACTGATTCCAACTGTTTCTTCCTGGTTCCTGCCATTTCTGAAGGCCAGGGTTCACAGCTCTGCTTTGGATGAAGTTCAGTGCCTTGCAGACATAAACACAACCTGCCTGGCGCATTCTCTGTTTCAAATAAATACGCACAGAGATTGCAGACCCTGAGAAAGGCAACCACCCGCCCAGTGTAGTACGGTTCCCCGTCTCTATGGTTATAGACCTGCTCGCTGTGCACCAGAGTAAATTATCCCATTAACTGCTGGAAAATTTCAAAAAAAAATCAGACTTAAATCTTTGCGAGTTTTGCAACACAGCATAAATTAGACAGTTATATAAAATAAATAACTAATTTCTAAAATCTGACCCCAAAAATGAAGTGTCTGAAATATTTCTCCTCTTATTTTTGAGTAAAATGGTTCTACCTATTCACAGGAGGAAGAGAACCCTCTCAAAGCAAAGGCAGTTCCCTTATTTGTCCTCTCTCAGAGAAGCTATTTCAGAAAATCAGTGATTATTTCCACACTCCCGACCCCCTTTGCTGAAACTAGTGCAGACAGAAACACCTTTGACTGCGTGCGTCCCACAGTCACAGGCCCCACAATGATTAGGACCCGGGCACAGGGCTCTCCCCTCGTCACGTATCAGGGTGCCAGGGAACATTTAAGACAGCAAGAGTGGCTTGCTCCCACTGTAAATGGTTCCATAGAATAGTTTTAAAAAAGCTCCCTCCTCGATGTTTCTGGGTCTCCTTCGCCCATCTGCTAAATCACCATTTCTAAGCTGCTGCTGGTGAGTGAGAGACGCCCGAGGAGCCATTTGTCAAAAGCAAGCAGAAGTGTGCAGGATGAGTTGAAGTCAACACCAGCCTGGGCCACTCATAGCTTACTAACTCTCAATTAACTCCTGACATATGAATATATCACACAGGGTTCTTAGAAAACAGATGAACGAACAGGTTATCGCTCCTCGTTAATTATTCTTTGCATAGTCTTGCCCAATCAACTCCCATATTTAAAATGCCACCCCAAGTGAGTGCAGGCTGTAGACAGTCAGACTTACCTGAGGCACGCCTCGTGAACCGGTTTATAACTGGAGCTAAAAGAAAACAGCAGAATAATATGATTAGGTTTTTTTTAATCTTATTTATCCCCAAACCAAAAAAAGACTCAAATCAGTTAAGTAATTCCATAATTTCAATATAAATTGGAATGTATAAATAATATAAGAATAAATATAAACCAAATAAAATTACATGATCAGAATAAAGCATTTACTACCAATAAAGGAAATAAAAATATTCCCTAAAGAAATGTAACATAAAATCAGTGTTTCATCTAGCAAATTAATTTCCCCTGAAGACTTTAAATAAAAACTCTTTGAAATTTAGGGCCACCTAACTGGAACAGCATAAAGGTCTGTAAATGCCACTAGAAAACTACGCAGCAACTCCATCAAGTGCCAGTGTCTTTTCACAGCCAGCTTTGGGAGGTGAGTCTTGAAGAAGTGCTAACAAGAGAGAGTAAGTGCTTCACCGGAGGAGAAAGGGAAAGAACAGCAATCAGCGGGGCGAGCAGCCGCCAATTTAAAGGGAACAAAACTGAGAATGCTCACGGAAGATGAGCGCACACTTAGTGAGGGGTAGTCTCTTCTTGCCAGTCTTGGACTGAAGATGTGTGTGTGGTCATGGCGTACAAACGCTCACACAGACAGCTGTGGGTACAGGCTAGGGTGTGATGTGCTTGCGTCTCTGTCTGCCCACACGTGGTTCCACTCACATGGGTTTCTCCTTAGGTTTGCAGACACAATTATCTCAAGAACTGGAAAAGGGTTGATGTTCCCTTTAAAATTTCCTTTCTTAAGAGAAGCGGGTGACGCAGAAGACCAGCGTATATAGTCAAAGACCCATGGATCCACTCTGATGGGCCCTAACACTGTTAAGACTTCCAAAGCAGCAATTATGAATGCCATTTGTGCTATGGGGACAGAGAACACGCAGAAGACCAGCGTATATATTCAAAGACTCATGGATCTACTCTGATGGGCCCTAACACTGTTAAGACTTCCAAAGCAGCAATTATGAATGCCATTTGTGCTATGGGAACAGAGAGCATGCAAGTCTTCTCAGCACTGTGGCTTCATGAAGAAAATGCTGGCACAGGAACAAGGATTCAGAGAAAGGCTACATGGGGCAGATCAAGCTTTAAACATCATTATCTCTGTATTTTTGATAAGAAAATGTTACAGCAAACGTTTTAAAGAGATGAACGTGTGGTAGAACACACACACACACACACACACACACACACACACACACACACACACACACACACACCGTGCAGTAAAGCTGGAGACTAAAAACCTAGAAACACTGCAAAAGGGACTGGAGGGGAGGAGAGGGGATTGAGTTATGAAATTGCACAGTAAGAGGTCAATGCTTTTCCTCCATATCAATCTTCACTATAATAAAGGGTTAACTTAGTGAAAGAACTCAAAAATCCACCTATTAAAACAACATATAACAAGGGGGAGCTCTTGAATCCCAGACTGATGCCTGGGAATCCAGCATGGGACTGATTAAGATGCCCTGAATGTGGGTGTCAGTGAGGAGGCCTAGGCAATCTATAGTATTTATCCCTGGCATACAAATGGACTTTGGGTGCCCATCCCACAATGAAAGATGCACTCTCACCATGGACTCTTTGGGGGAAGGTCTAGGCCCTGCCCTGTATGAAATGACAGACTATGGACACCCCCATGGAGGGCCTCACCCTTCTTGGGGAAAGGAGTGTGTATTGGGGGAGGGTTGGTGGAAGGGTGTGGAAGGAGGGGAGGGAAATGGAGAGGGACCTGGGTTTGACATGTGAAGCAACCTTGTTTCTAATTTAAATTTAAATTTAAAAAATCATATAAACTGGGAGTCACAGTGCACATCTTTAATCTCAGCACGGAGGAAGGAAACGCAGTCAGATCTCTGAGTTCAAGGCCAATCCTGTCTACATGGGAACTTTTAGTTCAACCAGGGCCACATAGCAAGAACTTGTCTGAATCAATTAGTATATGGTAGCAAAATTATATACTCCAACTTGTCCAAGATACAAAATTCTTGTCTATATTTTATACACCACAGTATTTCAGCAGATATGAATTACTTAAACAACTTTAGCTAGGTTAAACTACACACACACACACACACACACACACACACACACACACACACACACACACACAATGCTGATGGTTTCCATGAATACTTTAAACCCCTTTTTGCACCCTTAAGAAGGGAGTCCTAACAGAGCCTCCCTCCGAGGCTTACAAGGACAATGAAACAGCACAGATTAATCCAGCCACAGGAATGCTGAGGGAGCATGGGCAGGTGAAGGTAAAAGGCCTATCGCAGCCCTGGAACACAATGCAAACTCCTTGCCCGGTGTCCCACCCCCCACCCAGCCTCTTCAGAAGATGCAGCCACTGTGGCCTTTGGTATGGTAGGTTCTCCAGAGCCTTATGATTCTGCACTTTTCTTTAAGGAAAATTTCCCGCAATGGTCCCATCGTCTAGAACATGCTACCACATGTCCCACCGCACCCCCTACACACCGGGATGTTTTCTGAATTTGTGTGAACCTTTTCAATTGTCACACTGATTCAGAGCACAACCCTGACAGTCATCCTCCAGAACAGTCCCGCATCCAGGAGTTCTGTGACTTCTATTACTGTGTTTTCTTTGTGTATGTGGACATTGTGCGTGTTCACGTATGCACACTGCTGGACAGCAGAGGACAGCCGTCAGTTTTCATGTTCACCTTCCATCTTGTTTGAGACTGGCTCTTAGAATTGTTTTTTCTCTCTATATATGCCAAGCTAGCTGGTCCACAAGCTTCTAGAAATTCTCCTGTCTCTGCCTCCTATTTCCTCAGAGGAGCACTGAGATTCCAGACCCACACTCACCTGTGTGGTTTCCAGGGTTTGAAACTCAGGTCCACACACTTTCATCGTAAGCTCTTTCACAAATAAACCATCTTGCCAGGCCCTGTATGGCTTTTCAATAACCTGCTAGACATTAAAGTCTCAAGAGTCTACTTGTCATCCATGTGAGCCTAGATCCTAACAGTGTTTACATATACACATGACTTCTTCATGCAGTTTTAATATACATCAGTATTTCCCCAGTAATGGCCTATCGAGATGGTTCCGTAGCTAAAGGAACTTGCTGCACAGGCCTGGAGGTCTGAGACCCATCCCTAGAACAATGTAAAGGAAAAGAGTAAACTTCATAGAGCCAGCTGTCTTGACCTCCACATGTACACTGTGACACCCTCCCATATACCCCACACACACCACACACACACACACACACACACACACACACACACACAGACATCATGAACACATATGCACAGTAATAATAGTTTATTATCATTAATTCTTTAACTTCCCAGCAGAACAACAAAATCAAGAGATTATGTTTTCTTTTTTTCTTACATTTTGTTTTGTCTGGAATTTTACTTTTACATGGTTTTAGAAAACTATCCTGTTGCTGCCATGACATTTGTGGTACATAAGTGACCTGAACAATCCATTTGGCCAGACTCCACCCATAACATGTTCTCCAGAGTCCCACGTGGGTGAGAATCCAGCCAAGCTGCCTTTTCCCTCACACGCTAAAGCACATACCTACTTAAACACCACAAAGCACACTCCTCTGAATGTCCTTGACAGACTTTCTAGATACTGTATCCACTTTTGAATTGTGAGCATGTAAGCCCAATGATGATTTAGGCTGCTTGACAATAAATGGGGCCTGAAATGGACAGTTACCAAGATGAGTCGTGACAGGGCAGGTGGTTTACAATAGTCAAGACACGTACAGTGTTTGACAGCAAAATCCCAATCCTTCTCATCCATGCCCATTACCCTCTTTAAGAGGCAATAGCAACAAGTCTTTCCTGCATCCACTTGTAGGAAGTCAAGACCTTACTTTTTCTGGGGTTTTAATCTAGCTAGCAGCATAAGGAAGAAGTCTGGAAGTACGTGCAGCCGGCCAAGCAATGACCTGCAGGCTCTCTCGGGAGCCATGCCAGGGGGGCGACAGGAGGCAGGCAGGAATGAACCACGCACACGTCACAGCAGTGAAAGGTGGGAAAGCCCACCAGAAGGCAGCCTGGGCTGTGCTGCTGGTCCACTGAATCACCCCAGGGAACCTGAGGGTTAATTAACTCTGACTTACAAAACCCACACAGTAAGGTCCTCTATGTCCCACTAGACTTACTTTAGTCCCTGTGCTCCCAGGAAACCAGACACTGACTCAAGTCCTCCTCCACCCTAGAGCATCCTTAAGAGTTCCCGCACCTGAGGAAAACTGAAGGTGTGTCTCCATCCGCAGCAGGGAGAGCAGCCTCCTACGGCTGCCTAAGCTCTTCCTCTGTCCACAGAAAATGCAGTTTCACTCTTTGTACCCAAGGCTGCCCTGGCATGTAAGAGTTAATACCCACCAGATGGATCCATAAACTGAAAAGTACACAGAGCGAGCCTCTGTAATTCTGCCTAATTCCTGCCTGCGGGGTGGACACAGGCTTGGCGAGGCTAACAGTCTCTGCCCCAAGGCCTGAACCAAGTCTATCCAGATTTCCAATACAGTTGCTTCCGGGGCTTACCAAATTTAGGAGAAAAGAGGTGAAAGAAGAAAGAGAAATTCAGTGAAGGCTGAAAGCAAGACAGTTCACAAAACAGAGGCAGTCAGTTAAAAGCACAAAGCAATGAGATCTGTCTTCAAAACCCAAGGACACTTTTTCATCTCTGAGCATGCTGAGCGAGACAGGAATGGTGACTTCAGCTCTCTGTCTCTGTCTCGTCTCTGTCTGTCTGTCTGTCTGTCTGTCTGTCTCTCTCACACACACAGACACACACACACACACACACACAGACACACACACACACACACACACACACACACTGGAACCTGTACAAGCAAACAAAAGGTCACCCCATCTGTACCAGAGGCACGATGGGTAAATGGGTCTTTGTGTGTGTGTATATTTTAAAATTTAAATTAGAAATTTAAATTAGACCCCAGACTGATGGCTGGGAGGCAAGCATGGGACTGATCCAGATCCCCTGAATGTGGGTGTCAGTGAGGAGGCCTAGGCAATCTATGGGGCCTTGGGTAATAGATCAGGATTTATCCCTGGCATACAAATGGACTTTGGGTTTCCATCCCACAATGAGGGAGGCTATCTCAGCCCGGACTCTGGGGGGAGGGCCTAGACCCAGCCCTGAATGAAATGACAGACTCTGGAGATAAATGGGTCTTTTTAAGAAAAGTGTTCATATGCCCAAGAGTAACATACATTCAACCTTCATAGATTCCAAAAAATAATTAGCATTCCTGCCCTCATGATAGTTGCTTTTTTTTAAAAAAGAAATAAACACTTGTTATATCTGTTAGCTGCCTAAATAAAAGACTGGGAAAACTGTAAATGGAAATGCATAAGCTAATTATTTCTGACAGAATAAATACTCAGTTCAGAATAAATTAACTTATGTCTATGTTTCAAAAATTAAATAAAGTTCACCCTTGAACCAAGAACAAAATAAATTTTAAAAAGATCAACAGCAACAAAACAGAAATATTCCGCCAAGTACAGAAAGACTCTGGTGGCCTGAGCGCGGCAGACATAACTCTGACAGGCCTTGTCCTCCCCCATTCCCTTTGCCTTGCTGAACTGCTGGTGACATTCCTGAAGCTGCCACCAAGGTCTGCTCCCTGTTTGGCCACTTCCTCCCCCTGACGCTGACAACAAGGTCCAGCTATCAAAGTATTGAAGTCCGGCAATCAAAAGCCCCCTTTTGGCTACCCTAATTAACATGCCCAATCAAAACCAAATAACTCACCCTAACACGGGGTTTCCCCTTTTTCCTTTATACACTGCCACTTGTCTCTGGGGCCACATCTGTTTCCTCTGTATCCAGGGGCAGCCTTTCGTCCCCTCTCCCTGGTTCCTTCCTCCTTCTCCCTCATCCTCTATCTACCCTTACTCCCTGTGGGGCAAATTACTCCCCTTTGTGCTGAGAACTTGATCTTGGGGTGCCTTGTGCTGATTCCAGCCCTGTTCAATACTTGGTCCCCAAAATACCATTTATTTTCTATTAGTCTACTAAAGCTGGTGGGTCTCTATCACTCCTACAAATACTTGAATATACTCAATACAGCCCACAAGGCCTTGCCCTGTGTGTCAGAAAGACCACGTACTGGCCTCTAGAGAGGAGCATGAGTTGGAGGGAGCTTCTCCAAACCCTATCTGCTGATACATGCATTATAAACCACATATCTCAAAGTACGCCTTAGTCTGGGTGGCTGTGTGAGGTGCAGGCATCTGAGGGACACAGGCCGGCATCCACACGACCTACCCACATGGACTGCGGCTGGAAACATACAGGGTGGAATGAAATACGGTGCTTCAGCTTTTAGAGCGGTCCAACTTGAACGGGCACTAGAAAGACTACAACTTTGTTCTATTTGTTAAACCAAATGCCTGCAAATATAACTGATACAGGAAGCAACAAACCAACTAGGAAAACACATTTTTGCTTATGAGTGGACACGATTCTTCTCTCTGTAATTCACAAGAACCTTGCCAACAATGATCTCTTACACAGAGAAAAGAAAGCAGTTTCAGCTAGGGAGTCCCAACACGACTAACCTTGTAAAACCACACAGACACAGGCAGGGACAAAGGCCAAGGAAAAGGTTTCCAAACTCTCTCCAGATTTTAAATACCTTCTTCTTGGAAAAAGGACCCTGCTCAGCTACAGAAATTAAACCTCTGCATCTCCATGTGCTAAGCCCTCCTCTGTCACAGCAGGGATGGCAAGGTAAAGCCCACAGCAAAGGGCTGTTTCCATCTGGGGGGACAACCCAGGCAGACTAGACTAGTAATTCCACAAGTCCAGAGCTCAAATTGCCACACACATGTGAAGTCACAGCAAAGGCCATTTTGAAAAATAGAAAAGCTTTGGAATGAATAACTACCCAAGCAAGGAGGGGGGAGTGACAATGGCCTCCTCCTAAAACAGTCCTAGAACATACCCATAGTTGAGTTCCCAGGGTCTTCAAAGAATGAAATGTCCCTGACACTTCAGCTTCAACGCAAGGAAGCATTTCTGGGATCTATCATGTGTAGCAGCTGTCTAAAGATACCTAGTATTGTACGCTGCCCATTTCTTCCTGCGTTAGCTCCATGGGGTTGGGGTCTTCCCTGGTCTGTGTGGCCACGAATCCCCAGCACTTACATGCACACATTAGGACCAACAAGTCTGAAGGAACTATACAGATGGAAACTTACCAACAAGGCACTCCCCAACTCCCAATCAGACAAATGAAGGAGACAGTTACAAAGTGTTAAACCGACAGAAACATCCAGTAGATTTAAAAGTAGCAAAAGCTGACAACTCTTTGTGTTTGTTTCCCTCCATTCTTATTTATGCCCCATTACTATGAAAGGGGAACCTGGATTTTGGTTAACAACATAAAAATGAAACATTTCACAAAAGAACCATCACAGTAATAGTATTTCTTGGTTAAAGACCAGAAAACAGGGTTCCAATACCATCCATGGTTCTGCTTTTCTTTAGTTAAGACAAAATTAACATGTACCATTTGATGAGCTGTGACAAAACGTCCTAAGTCATGTACACAACATCCCAACGTAGATTTAAGCATTTCCACACTGGACAGTTTCTATGCCTCATAGTCAGTCCCCACCATCCAATGGGAACCTCTATTATAATTTCCACACAACCCATTGCATTTTACCTGTCTGGGAACTTCATTTAAATGTGAGGTTCATTCTTGCTGCTGGTAGCATCAGCAGCTCATTTTTTTCTACTGCTTAATAGTATCCCTTTAATGATAATATCATAATTTATTTATCTATTTTCCTGTTGATGGACATTGAGTTGTTTCCAGTTCAAATAAGACTTCAGCAAATATTCTCACGGGAATATTTGTAAGTCTATACTTTTGTATATATATTCCACATCACAGCCAACACAAGATATTGTCTTATTTAGCCCTTCTAGTACATATGTAATGCTGTCTCCTTACAACTCTGCTCTTCACTTCCCTAATAACTAAAAATACTGAACTCTATTCCATGTGCTGGTAAGCTACTCTAAGGATGTCATTGTTGATATGTCCAAAGTTATTATCTTTGGTTAGAATGTATAATAGGAAAAAACCCCACAGAATGTGTAATAGAAAAAAATTCCAGATGTCATAACAAAAGTGACAAGATATTTAAGAATAAAACCAGTAAAAGATAGAAAAATCCTCCATAAAAAAAGTAGACCAGGCTGGCCTCATACTCACAGATACCCACCTGCATCTGCCTCCCGAGTGCTGGAATAAAGGCGTGTGTAACCATCACCCAGCCATAAAATACTCTTTTTACAAATGGGTTTTTGCTAAAATTCAAACACTAACAAACCTTTTGAATTATTTTCTAATAAATTTTATTTAAATTAGAAACTATGTTATTTACTTATCAATTTCAGTTCCCTCTCCCTCCCATCCTCCCATGCCTTCCACCAACCCCCATCTCATCCCCCATCCACTCCCCGGAGAGGGTGAGGCCTCCCATGAAGAATCATCAAAATCTGTCAAGTCATTTGGGGCAGGGCCTAGGCCTTCCCCTGTGTATCTAGGCTGAGAGAGTGTCCCTCCATAGGGAATGAGCTCCCGAGGTTCATTCCTGCATTAGGGATACATCATGGTTTCACTGCCAGAGGCCCCCATAGACTGCACAGTGCTCCTAGCTGACACACAGTGGTTTGGTCCTAAGTTGGTTCCCCAGTTGTCAGACTGGGGTCCATTAGCTCCCACTTGCTGAGGTCAATTGTTTCTGTGGGTTTCTCCAGCATGGTCTTTGCTCATCACTCCTCCCTCTCTACAACTGGATTCCAGGAGCTCAGCTCAGTGCTAAGCTATGGGTGTCTGCTTCTGCTTCAATCAGCTACTGGTGAAGACTCTAGGATGGCATTTAAGGTAGCCATCATTCTCATTATAGGAGAAGGGCATTTAAGGTAGTCTCTCTACTATTGCTTAGATTGTTAGTTGGGGTCATCCTTGTGGATCTCTGGACATTTCCCTAGTGCCAGATTTCTCTTTAAACATATAATGGCTCCCTCTATTAAGGTATCTCTTTTCTTGCTCTCCTCTATTCATCCCCCAACTCAATCTTCCTGCTCCCTCATATCTCCCCTTCTCTCTCCTAACTCCATCTCCCCTCCCCCATGCTCCCAATTTGTTCAGGAGCTCTTGTCCCTTTCCCCTTCTCTGGGGGATCATGTATGTCTCTCCTAGGGTTCTCCTTGTTTCCGAACTTCTCTGGAGGTGTGGATTGTAGTCTGGTAATCCTTTGCTCTATGTCTAAAATCCATATATGAGTGTGTTAAGAGAAGCTTTTTCTTTGAGAGTAGCCTTCCCGCCAGCCTGGTTCTAGAGCCCCATCAGTCCCAAATAAACACACAGGAGGCTATATTAATTATGAAGCTGTTGGCCTTGCTTGTCTCTTACTGGCTAGCTCTGCTTTAAGTAATTACCCCATAATTGTTAATCTAAGTATGTCTCTTACCGGAGAATAGTTCCGGGCTCCTACCCCATGGCGTTACATGTTGACTCTCTTGTGTTTCCCCTTCCCAGAATCCTCCTGGACTCCTAGTCCCACCCATCTAGATTCCTATTGGCTCAACAGTACTTTATTGACAAATGTACAGGACTTCCCCCATCATGAGTGAGTACATACCATGTTGGTCTTTTTGTGACTGGGTTACCTCACTCAGGATGGTTTCTTCTAGTTCCATCCATTTGCCTGCAAATTTCAAGATTCCATTGTTTTTTCCCACTGAGTACTCCATTGTGTAAGTGTAACACATTTTCTCTATCCACTCTTCAATTGAGGGACATCTAGGTTGCTTCCAGGTTCTGGCTATTACAAATAATGCTGCTATGAACATAGTTGAACAGATATCCTTGTTGTATGAATGTACATCCTTTGGGTATAGGTATATGCCTAAGAGTGGAATTGCTGGATCTTGGGGTAGATTGATTCCCATTTTCCAAAGAAACCTCCATACTAATTTCCAAAGTGGTTAGATAAGTTTGCACTCCCACCAGCAGTGGAGGAGTGTTCCCCTTTCTCTACATCCTCTCCAGCATAGACTGTCCTTGATGTTTTTGATTTTAGCCATTCTGACAGGAGCAAGATGTTATCTCAGAGTTGTTTTGATTTGCATTTCTCTGATGGCTAAAGATGTTGAGCAGTTTCTTATGTGTCTCTTGGCCATTTTAGATTCCTCTATTGAGAATTCTCTGTTTAGTTCTGTACCCCACTTTTTAATAGGATTATTTGGTGTTTTTGTAACTAGTTTCTTGAGGACTTTGTATATTTTCTTGGTGAATATCTTTTCCCAGTCTGTGGGCTGCCTTTTTGTCTTGTTGACTGTGTCCTTTGCCTTACAGAAGCTTCTCAGTTTCATGAGGTCCCATTTATTAATTGTCAATCTCTGTCTGTGCTTCTGGTGTTATGATCAGGAAGCTGTCTCCTGTGCCAATTCATTCAAGGGTTATCTCCCACTTTCTCTTCTAAGAGGCTCAGTGTGGCTGGATATTTTTTTAAAAGAATTATAAAGCAACTACTGCAAAATTGATAAAAACTGAAAGTCCTAATATTTCCTAGTGTAACCTTTTGTTAAGACAGTCAATTTAGAAATCAAAGACCTGGGGCTGGAGAGATGGTTCAACCACTGACAACAAAAATATAAAAATCAGCCGGGTGGTGGTGGCGCACGCCTTTAATCCCAGCACTCGGGAGGCAGAGGCAGGCGGATCTCTGTGAGCTCGAGGCTGGGCTGGACGCATAGCCTCCAAAACAATACAGAGAAATCCTGTCTCGTAAAAATCAAATGTCTGTGAACAACTGGGTCTGTAAGCTAAGACCCAGAAGGACCATTCATATCCTAACACATACTAAGGTATTGGCAATTTACACTTGAGTAAGTATAGAATTATGGGTTCTGGTAATAAACCACGAAGTAAAGCTAACTTGGAGAGGTATAAATCTGTCCTGCAATGAGCTTACTTTTATAAATACCACAACAGGAAGAAATGGTGGCAAGCTGCCAATGTAGCTCAATTAATTTGTATTTCAGGCATTCATTCCTGTTTTTCCTATGAGCTCCCATCTCATTTAAGTAAAGCAGCATTCCTTCAGTAGTCTTCCTATCCACTCTGTCCTAAATTGTTTCAAAATGACTTATTAAAGCTTAAGTAAAAACATAAGCTTGGGGATTTATAAACAAACACAAACAGGCTTAATAATTAACCCTGTTTCTCAAAGGAGAAGGCGGTATAAAGGTATAAAAAGTATAAAACAGGCCGGGCAGTGGTGGCGCATGCCTTTAATCCCAGCACTTGGGAGGCAGAGGCAGGCAGATCTCTCTGAGTTCAAGACCAACCTGGTTTACAGGAGCTAGTTCCAGGTCAGCCTCCAAAGCCACAGAGAAACTCTGTCTCGAAAAACCAAAAATAAATAAATAAAATAAAATAAGATAAAAAAGTATAAAACAGGTATAAAGGTATAAAAAGTATAAAAGCTATAAAAACGACGTTTAACTCGTGGTTTTCTCACCATTCTTTTGTGTTGGGGGGATAAGGTAGGAACAAAAATGTTCCCTCAATTGTAGCCCTGAATGTGAAACCTTTTCAGGAAAGTCATGACTGGGTGCCTGTGTTCTCTGAAGTTTGTCGAACAACCAAAGGTCAGGTTTAAAGATAAAATAGCCTTGTATTTAATATAATGAAATCTGAATCTATGAGACTGAACTGAAAAAAGACTAAAGCCTTTGTATTTCACGCAGTTACCTTTACATGCTCTGATGTAAGCAACACTAGCAGACTAGCATCGGGGACATCACTTATATGCATCATTCAGGCTTCCTCTCTTTACATTTACTAGTTTTAATGAACAAACAACGGACCGTCTACAGCGGGCAAAGTGCAACACACAGAGGAAACCTGGTAGGAACAGCGTTTGCCTGCACTTCCTGCTGTTTGCAGTCTGCAAAGCTCCCTGTGACCAAGGGTAGGCAACACCATCAGTATCAATAGAGAACTTGAAATGACGACATGAAGTGGGAAGCAGGCTCAGTGTATGGAGAGAGAAGCAGGCTCAGGACATGGAGAGGGAAACAGGCTCAGGATAGGATGTTATTTCTGAGATCTTCTAGGAAACTGCATTTATTTTAAAGTTTTGTCTTTCTTCCACTACTGACCAGCATTCTTACAACTCGGTGATCCCTAATTAAACATAAATAATACGATTCTCTTTTCTTGCCCACAAAGGCAGTGCTCTACAACTTAGGTCAGAGTTCAAGATACACCTAGGAATACAGATTTACAAGAGAGGCTCTTTAGGTAAAGTTATTTATGTCTTTATTGTAAGACAAAATTTCTCTCTATAATCCACCAAACTTCTGTGCTAGTGCACACATACATTGAGCGCCATGGTCTCTGTGGGTCCTTTGTGGCCTAGACACCTAAATCTGGACACCAGAGTGGATCACAGTTACCAGCTAACAAAGTCCCCAGCTGCAGCATTTAATTAGTCCTCAAAGTGTAGTTTCTGCACTGTGAAGCAGTATAAAAATCAACCCTTTAAAAGTTTAAAAGGCAAAAGCAAAGGGGAAAATGAAAGCATGTTTACAAACACTTCCTTCCCTCTGAATCATATACCATGGGACACTTCCTCACACACACAGTAAATTAATATATTGGTACACCTATAAAAATGTATAAATACACATTGGGAGTACACACTCACATACAACAGAATATTTCCATGTATTTCTAAACATCATAGTTCCAAAATATTCTACTGATGCACATGAAGAGATGGGCAGGAGAGATGAAATAATCAGGTTGTACACCAGGAGATCACTGCACGGCCGGGCTGCATGTTTTCCAGGGCAGAGTCGGCAGCTCGCTTCTGGGTTGTTCACTGTGATCTCAGTGAGAGCTGAAAATGGCTCCCAGGTACCACCTAGCACCACCTGGTTAGGTTAGCGCCACAGCCGCCAGCTCCAAACCCTGACTGCACCACTTACTCTGAGGACGACGACGAAGCAACAAGTCTCTAGCAGCCCTTGTTTAACAAGGGGTTGTAAGGGGCCCTAGATGTTCAGAGCAACTATTAACAAGTAAAAAGACACCATTTAACATCAGCCCTCTACAACAGTGGGAATGAAATGGCTGAGTCATATTTTAAATTAACTTGACCTTTTGAAAGGTGCTTTCGGGATCTACTAGCGTTTAACTAACAGAAAGCTTTTTTTCCCTGAAAGAAAAATCCCTCAATATCGCTCCCATGAACTGCTCCATCTTGGAACAGCTGATGTAAACTAAACAATGTCAGACCCAAACCAAACAGATACAGGAATAACTCTACACAGCCTATCTTCTTGGCTTCACTTTCAAGAGGAATGTGTGTTTACATTTTGATCTTTTGTCTTTTTTTAAATTAAATGTTTTGAAACAGCAGCAACTGGAATGACTTTTTTAAAAGTTTTCAAACATATTAAGCCACACATGGTAGAACCTACTGCTAGACCATTCATAAATGCTGCACCAACTGTGTTTATAGATGATTTTTCATGTTATTTTTGGCTTTGACTTTAAATTTTATTTTCCTGAATTAATTAACTTATTATTTGAGATCCCTCTGTAGATCAGGCTAGCCTCAAACTCATAGCTGACTTTTTAAAGCTTTTTTGTTTTCATTTAAACCTTGGCCTGAAATTTTTAGCTTTAGTTATTTCTAAAAATTACATAATGAGCAGTCTAAGTGATTTGGAAATTCTGAGAGAAAAATTTGATCTCATAAAGTAATTATAATAATAATCACATCACAATGAGGGCTCCCTGTGGCAATATGGACAGGACTGCAAAAGGCCGGAACGTGATAAAACCCAGCAAAATCACTGCACTCTGGGTTTCTCCTCACTGTCTCTCAGGGTTATTTTATTTATTTATTTCTTATAAATTTTTGTTACAGTGAAAAGCAGTCAGAGCAAACCCCTAGAAATTCTAAAAAAAAAAAAAAGTACTTTTCTTTAGTTCAGGCTTTTAAAATGTACCTTGCAACCTAAAGGAGGGGGAAAAGAACTCATAACAAAGGAGGTAATATAAACAACACATAAACTGACATACAAACAAAGCCAAACTTACAAGCCTGGGCCAACTGTACTCAGATAGGGACTTCTGCCTCTCAACTGCTTCATCTAAATAACTCTCTGAACAATCTCTCACAGAGGGTTAATCCACATATCCAGAGTGAACTTGAAAGAAATTACTGGAGGGAGAGAGGGGGTTTTCTTAGCCTCTGTAGGCAGTGCACAAGCTCAGCTCTCTGCTTCCCACACCGGCTTGTCCCTTCAACAGGTGCTTCCTTCTGGCGTTCTGGAAACCTGACAGAGACTCTGCAGCCCATCACTTCAAACCCCGTGCTTAGCCCCTCCTCTCCACACTCTGAAATGTCCCATCCATCTCCAGGCTCCACCGGGGGCTTCTCTAACGCCACTTCTGCTGATAAATGGCCCGCTTAGGGCATCGTGAGTAAGCTTCTAATAGACAGACAGATCCAGTGCTTTTCTGATGGTACTTGAGAGACTGAAAAGGAAACACTTTTTTTCTTTAAACACAGCTATAAACAAAATCTTGACAGCTGGAAATTTACTGGAATCCATGGAGTGAGATTTGTAACAATAAATAACCGTGCAGCATTCACTCCTCTCTCTGGCACCTGGACACAGCATGTGCAGCCTCAGTGGAAAGCTTGTAACTGTCTTATGTGAAGCCTCAATGGAAAGCTTGTAACTGTCTTACAGAGAACACTTGCTTTTAGTTCAGGCAGGTCGGCAAGCGCCCCACGCCCCCACCATCCTTTAGAGCCTCAGTTTCCCACATGCCCCGCTGACGTTCCTCTTTCTTTCCCCCTCTCAACCCGCCCCAGCTTGTTGCTCTCCCTTGTCTCCCTTCTGCAAAGAGTTATTGGTGGGTAACACGAGCAAGGACACTCCTTCAAGGTCATTGACGTTTCAATTTCAACCCCTAATACTTGCACCTGAAGAGAACCTGGTTTTTAACCATTCTACTCTGAACATCACAAATCTCGTGTGATACTACTACCTGGCTACACTCATAAGTAACACCTTCAATATTTTTAGTGATTGGCATGAATGCTATAATCCATTTCAGGATTTAAAGTTATCACAGCCCAAGACCACACAGTATGATTAACTACAAAAACCTCTTACCTGCAGTTGTGAGCTGAAAGCTGACAACTTTTATGACTGTGGGATGTAGTTTCACATTACATCCCAAAGGGAGCCACAGCACCCCAAATGTTCTACTTGGGCTTTCTAAAAAGTTTAAGACGAGACTGGCTTCCTAACAGAACAGTGATAATGTTACTCTTTAATAAAACTTTGTAACTCTACAGGAGTTTACCAGCTAAGTCTTTTAACACGTAATCAGTGCTTGCTCTATATACACTGTTTACCGACCTCACAAATACAAACTCATTTACCCTTGTAACAACCACAGGAACTCTGCATACCACAGGGAAAGCACTGCAAGTGCTTCTCCATGAATGCCTGAACTTAAAGTTACTACCAAAATATAACTTTTACAAATGTTTCCAAACCAACTAAATATATTTGAAAAATCCGAAGTATATTAAGAGGCTCTTTTAGAGGACCTGTGTTCAGTTTCCAGCATCCACATGGTGGCTCATAACAATCTGCAAGTCCAGTTCCAGGGCATCCTGTACCTTTTGACCTCTGATGGAAGCACACACACACACACACACACACACACACACACACACACACACACACTATGCACATACGTAGATGTGAGAAAAACACTCTTATACTTAAAATAGAAATAAATCTAATATAATTTTTTAAAAGGCACTTATAACTTTTGTCTGCTGTACGAAACAACTGGAAAGCCAAAAATGCGTGTCTTTTGCTGTCGGCAATGCATTATTAGCAAGAGCTGCTACTGGTGCACTGCCCGTGTCTTCTGATGGCCCTGTGGAGCTGCAGACAGCAGGAGAGTAAACACAGTGTGCAGGCCTATGGTCCAGTGCTTGGGAGGCAGAGATGAGCTGCGCTCAAGGCCAGCCTGACTGACACAGGAGTTCAGAGTAGCCAAGGCCAGCCTAACCGTCGGCCCACACAGGGATTCTTTAAAGAGATCATGAACTCAACAGGTTAAAGAAAGAGTCAACCGGGAATATTTCTGCACATTCTTGGGAAGCCAGCGGACTGCCCTGTCCTGAGTTTGCCATCTAGCTTAAGGGAAGTCACAGGAACAGTTTCAGACAGGCTTCCACTTTTAAGCAAGTTACAAGGTCCTCACATGTTTCAGAACACTTGCTCAAAACTACATGAGGGAATTCCTACAGACACACTGATACTCCTTTTCTTCCCTTTAATCATTTCTTCTTGCGATAAATGACCTCGTTTCCTGAAGCCACACCATGATGGCAAGGCTCTGCCTCTCACTACTAAACGAGTTGATACTGAGAGTCAGGGAGAGGGGTGTAGTGCCCCCAGTAACCTCATCAGGCTCCAGTGAAGGGTCTACCCAAGGCTCCCACAAATGGTCCTGGTTAAATGGGTTATAAAATAAAACCACAAGTCACACGTGCGGGAAAGTCTCTATGTGATGGCTATGGGAGACAGACATCAGCAGTGGGCAGAGTAATTAGAATGTATTATGCATAGATATGAAATTAATTTTAAAAGATCTCACAGTATCTCCTATATTCCATTCTGTTTTAAGTTGTGAAAATCCAAAGTGACAGCCATGACTTCAATCCTAGCACTCGAGAGTCAGAGGCAGGAGGATCTCTCTGAGTTCGAGGCCAACCTGGTCTACAGAGTGAGTTCCAGGACAGGCTCCAAAGCTATATAGAGAAACCCTGTCTTGAACCCTGCACCCCTCCCCCCCCCAATCAAAGTGAGATGAGGTTTTCTGGCAAAGACTTCACAGGTTTAAGAGGATCCATCGCTACTGGGGTGGGGGAGGGAGGGATCTTTGATATTCTTGCAGTACATTTTCAGCTTGTGTATCTATTTATAATTTTGGTTCCTTTTCCCTTGCAGCCTAGAAGATGGGTTCTATACATTGCTTAAGTTTCATCCCACTTGTCTGCTTTTGTAATCTGTTCTTTTGTAATCTGTTCTTTGCCCCTTGTCAATCCATCAGGGTAATCTGAACTATATTTATTTTTAACCACTTGAGAAATTCTGAGCAACACAGGATCTAACAATGATGACTGTCTAATTACCACTCATTCTACTTCAAATTAATAGTGAGTGATTCAACGATTTGGCCTATCCATCAGTAAGTGCCTGCTTCAGGGGACCACCTGGCATAGAAGACAAATGTGTCACGATGAGGCAGGCAGAGTGGATATGCATTCTGTACACTCTAGCTTCTTTCTAGCATCTGGAAGTTTCCCCAGAGAGTCACCATAAGCTACTAACATTCTACCACCTATCTTTGCCTGAAAGCCAGGATCAGGTTGATAACCAGCCCCCCAAAGTCATCATGTGAACAAGTAAGATAGACAGGACCTCTATCAACAAATGAGAGACTCCATGGGGAAGGCAAGTAGGAAGTAGGGGCCATCTTTACACATCCGGCACTATCTATGACGGCGTCACTGCAGTAATGGATTAGACCACTTCCCCAATAACTACAGGCACCTGGCTTTCTAACTAAACCACACAATACAGGAGGTCAAGATCATAGACTTGGTCTTTAAAAGAATCTAACAGGTACAAGTTTCGTGGTCAAAAACTTGACTTTTAACCTCAAGCTATTACAATACCATCACTTATACACAAATGATCTCTGAGAGAAGTCAAGAGCCAACAAGGTAAACCAATTACCAGTACTGGAAAAAAACCTGGGATACCCAACCTGTGAGTCAACCCACGGAACAAATTTCATTTAAGAATTTCCTGATGATCTGGGCCTCAAGGTCAAACAGATGTAAAAAACCCAGGTCTGCTATTTTTAGTTCTGCATATGACCTTGAACAAATTAATTTTCCAAAGTTTTAAAAAGGGGCTAGCACAAGGTATCTCTCCATAAGGAACGGGCTCAAAAAAGCCAGTTCTCGTACTAGGGATAAACACTGGTTCCCCTGCCTGTGGCCCCACAAACTGCTCAAGCCCCCCAACAGACACCATGTTTAGGGGCCCTAGTTCGGTCCTATGCAGTTTCCCCAGCTGTCAGTCTGGAGTCTGTGAGCTCCCACTTGCTCAGGTCAGCTGTTTCTGTGGGTTTCCCCAGCCTGGTCTTGACCCCTTTGCTTATATTATCACTCCTCTCTCTCTAGGACAGCCTAGATACATTGGGGGGAGGGGACTTGGTCCTGCCTCAAGTGATCCAGTGATGTAGTAGACTTTGTTGATTCCTCATGGGTGGTCTCACTCTCTTTGAGGGGTGGATGGGGGATGAGGTGGGGAGAAGGTGAGGGGAGCAGGAGGGCAGGAGGGCAGGAGGACAGGAGGGAGGGAACTGGGACTGCTATGTAAAATAAGACTGTTTTAAGAATAAAAATAAATAAATTTAAGAATGATTAAAAAAGAATAAAAAATAATAAAGAAAAAAATTAGGGGGGGCTAGGACAGGTCAAGTTGGCCCCAGCCCCTTCTGGAGATGACCTGGTAACAAGAGAGCGGGGTGAGGGTAGACCACTTGGAGATGGTAGACCACCTGAGCCAGCTCTGGTTGTGCAGCACACTAACTATAAAACACAGAATACGTGACAGCCTCATTAGTGTCATGGAGCTGGATGAATGAAGGCATTTACAGAGAACCTAGCACACCAAAAACGTGAGCAAATGGCTGCCCTTTCTCTAATCATTAATGAGAAGAAGGGCTACCTTACCATCATGATCATCGTGATCCACCAACCAGTGTTTTCAAAATGTGGTCAGGGCACTGTAGGTACCAGAAAACCTGAGGTGTTTGTTGACCAAAAAGAAAAAAAAACTATATCCCACCTATTCATAAAAGTTCTCTAAGAAGGTACTAGATGATGCTATCTCCTCAATCAAACTTCAAGCTGCGTGTGAAGTGTAGACTTCACTGGTCCTGTACCCCGTGCTATGCCCCACAGACTGTTGTCATCCACACTTACTCTCTCCTGTGCCAGGAGAATGGTGGGTGTCTTCAGGATTCTCCTGGATGCAGGCATACCTTAATAGGGCTGTAGGTTTTTGGTCAATTTCCCATGTGTTCTTTGCCACAAATGGTTCTATCTTGAAGTAAGTGTGTGTGTGTGTGTGTGTGTGTGTGTGTATGTGTCTGTGTGTGTGTGTGTCTGTGTGTGTGTGTGTGTTCGTGCCTGTGTATGACTATATATATTTTCCCCTTTGACCAGGTTTGGGCAAATTAGGGCCTTGTATAAATTCAGGCTCCAGAGAGTGCACTTGGTTAAATAGGTATTTGGGGAAAAAAATGATTCAGATGATAAGATGCCCACAAAGTCTGAAAGGGCCATTCACAAAAAAAGTCTGTCAAGCATTCTGTGGCCTATAATTGTTTTTAACTGCTTACACAATTTACTTCTATGGGGATGAGAGTGTTGCTTAGAAAAATAGAAAAAGAACTGCGCCAACAGAGGTTACACTAATGCCAAACACATACCTGCGGACAATGATCAAATTGTGCATGGCTGGAGCCAAAAGTTCTAAAGCCCCCGGAGGTAGAGGTGGGAATAGACGGTGTGACTGCTTAAGTATTTGCTACAGACGACCTTGAGTAATTGTTAAAATGACTCGACGAACACAGAGCTTCATAAACATAAATACCCTGCTGCTCACAGATGCTTCTTTGTTCCAATGTACAGGACACGCACTCTCACAAGGAGAAATTAAGTCAATGCAAAGTGCTTCGAGAGAATTAAACAAAGGGGGTTTCGCTGTGTTAACACCACGGTCTAAAGAGCGTTTACCAAGTCCCCCATCTCCTGTGCCCGCCGTCCCCATCTCCTGTGCCCGTCCAGCCCCATCTCCTGTGCCCGCCGTCCAGTCCCCATCTCCTGTGCCCGCCGTCCAGTCCCCATCTCCTGTGCCCGCCGTCCAGTCCCCATCTCCTGTGCCCGTCCAGCCCCATCTCCTGTGCCCGTCCAGCCCCATCTTCTGTGCCCGCTGTCCCCCATCTCCTGTGCCCGCCGTCCAGTCCCCATCTCCTTTGTGAATGGCTTGTCTCCCTGTGCGTCCCCGTGTCGCAGATACACAGGACTGCACAAGGGCGTGTGCGCGCCAGTGATAGATGCCACTGCCCTTTCTATGCTATCTACATGGGCTTTTCCTTCTCATTTACATAAAACGTTGTCTGGTTCTCCTTCCTAGAAGGACAAGCATTTGATTTGGCATGGGAACAACTGAGACTATGATTGACATATCCTCAAAAGCACCAAATGTCCCAAATTAATATTTTAAATAGTAATCTTCCCTTTCGCGTTTACAGAGCACTAATGTCCACGGTTTCACATTTTAGACCAGCTAAAAGATGTATTACTCTTGTAACCCATCCAACATGTAATTAATTCTACAAGGAAGTAAAAATCTTCCTAGGAAGGGACACAAGGAAATGAAATGAGCAGCACTTTAAATGTTTTCATCGTATGAAATGCATTGTGGACACACGAATCACCAGCACTATAAATAAATAAACGTTGCAGGCGTGCTTGCCTTACACACAAAGAAAACACTTGTACATTTGCACGCCATGGCATTTGAGCCTGGGCTCCTGAAAAATACAAGTGACTGTAAACGTGTGTGTGTGTGTCTGGTGTGTCAGGGAGAGGCTGGTAAGCATAAGGGGTGGAGCTTGCCAAAAGCAGTTATTTAAGAAAATCCCTTTCTCTCTCATTCATTCTTTCTAGCCTCAGTGTCTGGTAAGGTCCTTACAGTTACTCACTGGCTTTTCATTCTAAAGACAGCTGACATGCTCTTACAGCTTCCTATGGTGTTATTTTTTTCCCCACACACTTAAAAAAAAACATTCGATATATGTTTTGAATTTTTTAAAGAAAGAAAATCATTGGCCTATTTCCTCACTTCAAAGACCCCCATATATATCTGGCTAAATATCAGCCTTTGTTATGCGTCCAAAAATAACTCTACCGCATGGTATTGGAAAATAATAAATTATTCGTATTCCACGGATGTCACAGCGATTGTCATTAATTTGTTTTACCTCAGTGAGTCGATTTACCACTCTCCTCTTACTGAGTCCTACACGCTTGCCTTTTTCTCTCCGAACACCCCATTAACAAATGTAAGGGCTCCAAGGAGGACACCAAGCGCCCTTCACGCACAATGGTACTCTCCAAGCCTGAGACCTCTCCGGGCACGGGAAAGTTAACGCTCCGGCCTGATGCCCACCCGAATGCGCCGAGGAAGAGAGGAGACGGAGGGGCTGCGGGAGCGCGACCCCTCGATTCTCCACCTCCAGAGGAAGGGAAGAGAGCGGAGTGGGAAGGTGGGCGAGTGGGAGACCGAAACGGGTGCCGGGTGTGGGTGGGCGGGATGGGAAGGTAGAGAGTTCGGGGAGGTGGGGAGCCCAGCGGGGGGCTGGCGGGCGGCGAGGGCGCGAGGGGGCCGGTCCTCACCGTTGAACGCGCCTGCTTCCGCGGCCTCCTCCTCCTCCTCCTCCTCCGCGCCGTTCTCGGAGTCGGAGCGCATGGGCTCCTCGGCGAAGTTGACACCCTTGCTGGGGGCGCCGCCCCCGAAGGTCCTGCTCTCATGGCCCAGGCGCGCGGCGCCCCTGCGCTCGCTCTCCTGCTGCAGGCGCGTGAAGTGCTGCAGCGCGAACTCCAGCAGGTCGGCGGGCTGGTGCCTCAGCACCTCCACCGTGAAGCCCTGCAGCAGCTCCGTAAGCCCCGCGGGGATCTCGATGCTCATCCTGCCCCTGCACGCCCGGGCGCCTGGGCGCCGCCCTCCGCCCCTGTCCGCGGTCCGGTCTCGGGCTGCGCGGCCCCGAGCGAGCGCCCCCGGCGCTACCGGCTGCGAAGGCGGCGCACTGGGCCCCCGGCGCGGCTGCTCGGTGTGGCGGCGGCGGCGGCGGCGGAGCGAGCACAGCCCGGGAGGGTTGGCAGCATCTCCGGCTCCTCCCGCTCCCTCTCCCGCCGCCACTGCGCCGCCCCGCGCCCGGCGCCCCGCCCCCGCCCGCGCGCCCACGTGATCCCCGGAAACCATGGCAACCCCGCGGGCGGGTTCGGTGCCACTTAGCAAGTGGCCTCTGGGTGGAGGCAGCGGGAGCCTAGGGCGTGGGGCCGAGAGCTCCCACAGCAAACCCTCTCAGAGTTGGTGTCGCCCCATTTGTCCTGAAACTTCAGCCTCCACTTTGGCGGTGGCCTTTTCTCTTCCTAGAATTCAACAGCAAGAGGAATGTGCGTGATGTCTTTTGTTAAAGACACACAGCTGTGCTGGTTCTCTGTGGGATAAAAGAAATGCGGCCCCTTATTTGTTACAACATCCTCTTGCTGTCACCACCTTTCAGCCACCTGTCTGTGATGGTCAGCGGTACAAATGTTCTGCCATGGCAGGCTTGGTGCGTTTCCTACGGGCTGCTGAGACAACAAAGGCAGCATTTATTTATTTATTATTAATTTAGTTTTTACTAAATTAATTTTTACATTATTACATTCCAATCCCACTCCCCCCTCCCTCCTCCCCTCCCATTCCCCCCCCCCCAACACATCCCATCTGCTCCTCAGAGAGGGTAAGGCCTCCCATAGGAAGTCTACTAAGTCTGTCCCATCATCTAGTTGAGGCAGGACCAAGGCACCTCTCCACCCCCCACACCCCTGTGTCTAGGCTGAGCAAGGCCTCTCTCCATATAGAATGGGCTCCACTAAGTCAGTTTGTGCATTAGAGTTAGGTCTTGGACCCACTGCCAGTGGTCTCATGGGTTGTCTCAGCCGCACCATTGTCACCTATAGTAAGGGAGTCTAGTTCAGTCTTACGCAGATTCCCCACTTGTTAGACCTGAGTCACTGATCTCTCACTAGCTCGGGTCAGCTGATTCTGTGGGTTTCCCCATCATGGTCTTGACTCCTTTGTTCATAATATCAATCCTCCCTCACTTTGATTGTACTCCAAGAGCTTGGCCCATTGGTTAGTTGTGGATTTCTGCATCTGCTTCCATCTGTTTATAGAAGAGGGTTCTAGCTTCTCTGGGGTTGTGGATTGTAGGCTGGGTATTTTTTGTTTTGTGTCTGGTATCCACTTATGAGAGAGTACATACTATATTTGTCTTTCTGGTTTTGGATTACCTCACTCAGAATGTTTTATTTTCTAGTTCTGTCCATTTGCCTGCAAATTTTAGGATGTCATTGTTTCTTAGCAGTGAATAGTACTCCACTGTATAAATGTACCACATTTTCTTTATCCATTCTTCAGTTGAGGGGCATCTAGGTTGTTTCCAGGTTCTGGCTATTACAAATAATGTTGCTATGAACATAGGTAAGCAAATGTCCTTGTGGTGTGAGTGTGTATCCTTTGGGTATATGCCCAAGAGTGGTATTGCTGGGTTGTGAGGTAGGTTGATCCCTAGTTTTCTGAGAAACCACCATACTGATTTCCACAGTGGCTGTATAAGTTTGCACTCCCACCAGCAATGGAGGAGTGCTATCCTTATTCCACATCCTCTCCAGCATAGACTGTCTTTGGTGTTTTTGACCTTAGCCATTCTGATCAGTGTAAGATAGAGTCTCAGAGTGGTTTTGATTTGCATTTCCCTGATAACTAAGGATGTTGAGCATTTCCTTAAGTGTCTTTCTGCCATTTGAGATTGTTCTACTGAGAATTATCTGTTTAGATCTGTATCCCATTTTTAATTGGATTATTTGGTAGTTTGATGTCTAGTTTCTTGAGTCCTTTGTATATTTTGGAGATCAGCTCTTTGTCATATGTGAGGTTGAAGTTTTTTTCCCATTCTTTAGGGAGCCATTTAGTCTTGTTGACTGTGTCCTTTGTCTTACAGAAGATTCTCAGTTTTAGGAGGTCCCATTTATTAATTGTTGTTCTCAGTGTCTGTGCTACTGGTGTTCTATTTCAGAAGTGGTCTCCTGTGCCTGTGCATTCAAATGTATTTCCCAGTTTCTTTTCTATGAGGTTTAGTGTGGCTAGATTTATATTGAGGTCTTTGATCCATTTGGACTTAAGTTTTGTGGATGGCAATAGATATGGATCTATTTGCATTCTTCTATATGTTGACAGTTATACCAGCACCATTTGTTGAACATGTTTACTTTTTTCCAGTTTATGTTTTTAGCTTTTTTGTCAAAATTAGTTGCTCATAGGTGTGTGGGTTGATATCTGGGTCTTTGATTCGATTCTATTGGTCTACCTGTCTGTAGAAGCATGATTATGTTTTATAGATCAGTAATCGAAGATGCATGTCTGTCATATTTCTTCAGTTATGATGTTTACATTAGTTATGAATACCATTGCTCAGATGCAGCAGAAAATACAAGCTATACAAGTTAAAACAAGATGGAATTCTGTTTCTCTACCTTGTAACGCAGGCTGTTGAAGGCCTCTGTGGTACTCAATGGTGATTGGTAATCCACACTCCTTCACATTCATTGCTCTGTAATTCTGCGTTTATGGCTGCTCCACCTCCAGTCATTCCGTCCAAGTCAGCTAAGAGAAAAGTGGGAAAGAGACTCCCCTCCCCACAACACACACACCTCATATTGGCCACACAAATTGCGTTTCCAGAAAGTGAAAGTTATGGTACCCACAGGCCCACGCGCTCTTCTCCAGTGTAACTTTGCCATTCCTAAACCAGCTAGAGGTGGGTGGAATTGTGACTGCTTCAGCCAGTGCTGCATATATAAGTCACGCTAGCCTTGTGAAACATACATGACCAAAGTTCTGATCCACAGAGTCAGTGAACATAAAAAAGAGAAGGTTGATTAGCCTTCAAATTTTGGGGCAGTTTGTTGCACAACAATAGCAATTAAATGTTACAATGGGAAAATCTAGGGGATGCAAATACTTAGAGATGAAGGAAACCCAAGCCTGGGAACAACTATTAGTCTCTGCCGTGATGTTTAATACTTTCCCCAAGGACAGAAGAAAGAAGCACTCTTCTTGCAAGCATTAGCAAGAGCTGTATTTTAAAGTATCATCCTCCAACGTGTTCCCCACTTCATAGATTTCTTATGTGAGTCACAGGGGACGGCTCTCTCTCATCAGTCACAATGCCAGGAGCTCTCATTTCCTTAGGACTGTACAAGTAACTTGGGCATGAAATTAGTAATTGGTTTAGATGGCCTGTTGGGCTCTCATCCTGGGAGATTTCCAAGAGTATAATATTAAGAGCAGATATGTTTAAACTATCTTTGCAATCATTGCTGTTAGTTTTTGTTTGCATCAATTCTTAAGTCAATAACCTTGACCAGAAAAAGAAAGGCTACATCCCCATGTTCCTGTTATGTTATGCTAGAACTGTTCTCAGAACAAATTTTCATTTCTCAAATCATGTTCTGGCCTTTATTCACCACCACATAACCTTGATACAATATGTGATGGTTTCCTTTGCTTTCAGTTTCAAGATACTTTCTCTTGAGCTGTTGAGTGCAGTGACAGTGTCTTAGAGGGACTATTCATCTTGAATTCAGTGCTATTGATTCTTGGGCTGTTCATTTCTCAGAATCAGACTACAAGCAGTTGCAAAAGAACTTGAAGTGCTCAGCATTGAAACTCAAGAAGAATGACACCAAATTTATTTCCACATGCAAAATCTGGTCTGAGATATCAAATTGCTTTAACACAACTGCTAAAACAAGACAGAATCAAGAACAAATGCATAGTCTGGACGTGCTTTACAATGCAGAGTAGTAACTATGGTTAATCAATCACTTAGCATTTCCTATCATTAATTAGGGTGTGTCTTGATCAAATCATTCTGGTACAAGAAACAAATATGCACTCATATAAAAAGGAAGAAAGACAGAAATGAAAGATGAGCAGTTGGAGGCAGATAGGAACCATGCTTGCCGTGGACTTGGCTTTATACACCTTCAGAATTTCATCAGTGACTGTGGTTTGTTTTCATCTACTAAGATTCTCAAGAAACCACTTCCAACTAGATGGTCTTGTGGATTACCTTGACTGAGGTAGTCTATAAGTACAGCCACTGGCACATAGGACAAGGATTGACAGTGTACATACTTGGCAAGGTCGAAGTGCTGGTATTAGAAGTGGCATAGGCAACTCATAACATGTTTGCCAAAGATGCTGACCTTGTAACCTGTAAACCTCAGAGTCTGGACTAACCTAAGTAAGGTGTTGAATCTCTAGATGTGGTTGTGCAGGGTGATGTCTAGAAAACTAGAAGTTTACAAATCCTAGAAGAGCTTGGTTGCCTTTTGGGCCTCTGCTAAAATACTGGTGCTGCCAGCCGCTCCCAGACTCTCAGATTCAAGAGCTGGGCCTTGGGAATTTATACGTGGCTTGCATTCCTAGATCCTTCATATGTTGGGGTCCAAGAATCCCAATTTGTGGACTACTACACTATATTCTCTGTGCAAGTGCTTATACTCATGTTGAAAGACATCTCTCAGAAGTGAGTTTTTGCTTAGCACCAAAGCATAAGATGTTGTTAGATTCAAGCAGACTAGATGCCAACATGCTGTAATTCTATCCTTCAATGGGCCCTGCAAAGTTAAGGTGACTTTTAAAAGCATCCAGTATGTTCTTAAATATATTTTACAGGATGTGGTTTTTCCTTTTGAAAAACAGATTGGGCACACATTTATCTATGCTTTAAAAATCCCACCAAAATAATCAATAGTTAAAGGGACTGGGGGATCTCATAAGCAGAAAATAAGAGAATCCCAATAAAATTAAAATAATTACTCTTAATTTACTTAGTCTTGTTTGTTTGTTTGTTTTTTGTTTTTGAGACAGGGTTTCTCTGTGGCTTTGGAGGCTGTTCTGGCACTTGCTCTTGTAGACCAGGCTGGCCTCGAACTCACAGAGATCCGCCTGCCTCTGCCTCCCGAGTGCTGGGGCTAAAGGGGTGCACCACAACACCTGGCCAGTTTATTCAGTCTTAAAAGGAGAAGAATCTGGCACGTGCTTGAACACATTATACTAAGTTGAATAAGCCAAATCCTATGGAAATAGTACAATTTGAGTCCACAAATATGAGTAAAATAATCAGAATTCATAAATACAGAAAAGAGAATAGCAGAAGTCAGGGGCAGACTTCTTGTTTTAGTGGCTAAGGAGCTTTGCTTTTCTAAGATGAAAAGTTTTTTAATTGGTTGTATAACAATGTGAATATATTTAACATGACTGGATTATATTCTTAAAATGGATGAAGTGGCAATTTTGTACTATGTTTATTGTGTCACAGTTAAGTTTTTAAGATTTATTCACTTATGTATACAGTGTTCTGTCCACACATTTACCTTCAGACCAGAAAAGAGCATCAGATCTCATTATAGATGGTTGTGAGCTGCCATGTGCTTGCTGGGAATTAAACTCAGGATGTCGGGAAGAGCAGTCAATGCTCTTAGCCTCTGAGCAGTCCCTGTCACAGTTAATTTTAAAATATATTTTTATTAATTCTTAAATAATGTCGTACGGTCTATTTTTATCCTACTCACTCTCAATCCCTCCCTTTAACTCCCCTCAGCCCTACACTGACCTGGCTACACCTACCCTTTCCCACAGATAATTTTAACAGAGAATTCAATGAGAAAAAGAAACAGGGAAAGAGATGAGAACAAATGAAAACTGTCTGCATGAATTTTGAGCATACTTAATCAGAAAGTGGGGCCTGGGTGGAGGTCAGCAGAAAGAAGCCACAGTGAAGAGGGCAGAGGAGACAGGATGGGCTAAATAGGCAAGATGCTCATACCACTGTTCCCCTCTAGCTAGTCTGTGTGTGTGAGTCTGTGTGTGAGTGTGTGTGTGTCTGTGTCTGTGTGTGTGACTGTGTGTGTGTTTGTGTGCGTCTGAGTGTGTCTGTGTCTGTGTGTGTGACTGTGTGTGTGTTTGTGTGTGTGTCTGAGTGTGTCTGTGTCTGTGTGTGTGTGTCTGTGTGTGTGTGTGTCTGAGTATATGTCTGTGTGTGTGAGTGTGTCTGTGTCTGAGTGTGTGTCTGTGTGTGTGTGTGTGTGTGTCTGAGTGTGTGTGTGTCCTCCATCAGTGACTGCTCTCATTTCCTCTGATCTGCCAAGGGACATTGCTCCTGCAATTGTTACCTCTCCTGTGGTATCACAGTTTCCTCTCCAACTGAGCCTCTCTGAGGCAAGGTGACTGAGATTTCTGCTAGTCAAGCCCTCAATAGTCTCCTCTCTTGCATGGGAGTGCTAACTACAACTTACTTTGTGACGCAGAGGAAGAGCTTTTGCAGATGATTCAATGTCTCAAAGCTGCTGGTTTTCAATTAATCAAAAGGGAGATTATCTTGGACCTGACTTAATCAGAGGAAAGCAACTAAGAAGGAAAAGGGTCTGTCTGTTAGCTTGATGGAGGAAGCTGCCTTGTGAGGAGCTCAGGGAAACACTTTTCCCCTTAGCTCTCAGGACACTGCTTTTTCTCTGTTCTTTTCCTGCCTCTGGTCTCCTTTAGTGAACACGCCTTACCCTCTTGACCTGTGATGTCGAAGCCCCCTGATGCCTTTATCTATGCTCAGGTGATCTTATAAAGCTTTAACCACTTCTATACAGATGATTCTTGGAGTGGCAGTGGACAGGGACACCATGGCTGCCA
Organism: Mesocricetus auratus; assembly: GCF_017639785.1. Taxonomy (NCBI): domain Eukaryota; kingdom Metazoa; phylum Chordata; class Mammalia; order Rodentia; family Cricetidae; genus Mesocricetus; species Mesocricetus auratus. The sequence continues at coordinate 83,095,268 of NW_024429186.1, forward strand.
CTTGGCTCGTCTATGTACCATCTGGGTCCAATAGAGCAGGAAATGGAAGGCATATCCAAGGAAGTCCTCAGGGGAAGAGAAAAGAAACAGTAAGTGATCTAATGTGTTTGGGCCATCTCTGAAAAATAGTCTGGGAGGCAAATAAACAATGGATTCAGAGGAAACTAGACAGTTGAAAACACTGCAGTCCATTCTGGAGAAATCCAAGTTGTCATAGAATACTGCAATCATAATGTAAAATATCAGTGTGGAAACCACTCTGTGTGTGTGTGTGTGTGTGTGTGTGTGTGTGTGTGTGTGTGTGATACTGTGGGATTTTGAACTACAAACGGCAAATCCTGATATTCTGTAATATATTCTCAATGAGAATTCTAAATTGGAGAATCAAGAAACAACAATATGCAGTCTACAAAAACATGTCACTTACAGAAGGAGCTTGTAAGACCCCTCAAGAAGTGGGAATGGCATGCTGTCTGACTGAATCAGTTTCTACAGTAGGAATTAGGTTCTAGGGACCGCATGTCCGGGTTTGCAGAGCCGTGAGACAGAGACTGCAGTTCCTGTGTTTGTTGAGCAGGAAATCCCCAATGGCTTCTTCAAGACTTAGGCCCACACGGGCACTTTTTACAGGCCTGGGCCCTTAAGGCATTCTCTAAATACCCTACTGCTTTTCTCACTTAGTTGAACATTTATGAAGCACCCCTTTGTTTCATAATATCATGTTCTATTTCAGTAGTTTCCTCTTTTGCTCAACTTCTCTAACAGAGGTACTTCCACTGCACCGGGGAAATTCAAGATTCCCAGGTGTAGAATTCTCTTGCTAGTCTGTATTCCTGTGGGGCAGAATGTGCCTTTTTGTGTGTGTGTTCTTAGCCCTGTTAGAGTAAATGTGCACTTTGTTTGGAGAACGGTTTGCCTACTTCAAGGTCATAGTATCTTTTGTTTGTTGAACTGTGTGGTCCACTAAACTCTGTTTAGTCTTTCTTGTGATTCACAAAACAAACTAAACATGTATCAAAACACAAGGCAGTCCTTGGGGGTGTCTAAATCACATCCTAATTACCACTTTGAAGATAGACTTACCTTTTCTAGTTCTTCAGTGAGAAAGTTCTAGAGTCATACAAGATGCATATAAGTCAGGACTACCTAGCCCACAGAAATAGTGACAGTTCTCTTACTGGACATAAAACCTCTTCTGCCTGCAGTACGATGTACCCTAACGATTTTGAACAATTTTGTACGTACATGATAAGTCTGTGGTGGCATCCCTGGGCAGATGATTGTGACTGCAGAGTAGGATTTGTGTTCAGTCTTTTAACCACAAAACCCTAAACTCTATTGAAGGACCTACACCTCGAATTCAACAGCCCATTTGTCTGAAATAAAAATTAAGCTTTGTTCCTCAGAAGAATTCTTCCCCTCTTTTATTCTCTGGCTCTGTTAATGGCCTCTTGACATCATGACACTTGCCTACACTCTGCTGAATCTACTCCCGGCGCCCCTAACACCTTTGTCCATCCTAGTGAGCTCAGACCCACAAACCCCACAAAAACCCACAAAGACCGCAAACACCACAGATCGGGCGGTTTCCCAGCATTTGCTAGGATGGAAGTTAAACAGTAGGGGCCAGGCTCTGGTGGGTTCTCCTCTGCCTGGTGGGCGACTTTGCAATGCGCTCTCCTGTCACGCTGCATGCCCATGGAAGGTGAGTGCTCAGGTGTCTCCCTTCTTCTCAGGCTCCCGCTGCTACTGACTGGGCCTGTCCTTACAGCCTTGTTTAACCCACCCCTGCACTAAGAGTCCATTTCCAAATATTACCACACTGAAGGATAAGGCTTCTGTGGGTGAATTTGGGGAGTGTGGGAATTGACATGATTTGATCCAAGACATGTCCTTGAATGAGTCTTTGCCACTTTTCTCCAAGACTGTGATCTCATAATTAGGCCCCTGTCTCTAGTCTCTAGTTATACACTACTTGAGAACTCTTTTCTAAGTTAGTTAACTTTGGCTTACATAATTTTCTGCTTAAAAAAAACATCCACAAAAAAAAAAAACAAAGAAGAAGAAGAGAAAGAAAGGAAGGAAGGAAGAAAGACCATAGCAATAAAACCTTCAGTGGTCAGTGGCCAACCAGGGCTACACAGAGAAACTCTGTTTTGGGGAAAACAAACAAAAAAGCAATTAAAATTTAAGGTGGGCAGTGATGGTGCATGCCTTTAATCCCAGCCCTTAGGAGGCTAAGGCAGGCAGGTCTTTGTGAGTTTGAGGCCAGCCTGGTTTACAGATTGAGTTCTAGAACAGCCAGGGCTACACAGAGAAACCCTGTATTGAAAAAAAATCAACAAAAAACAAACAAAAAAACCTTCATGGGCTTTCTTGTTACCTGGGAAATAAAAACAATGTCATAATTATGAACTATAAACTAATTATGTCTAATTTCCCAGCTTCAGCTCCAATTCTCCATACTTCACTTATACCACTAACACACAGAAACACATTTCTCTGAGCTGCGTTATTCAATTTCCTATCTCCAAGCTGCCACTTGCCCTGTCTTCCATTTGGAAAACTTCACCTGCCTTGTCCATTCATAAATCTGACCTTTGGACAAGTGCCGTATCATAGACGTCTTCATGACTACTCCTGATGCTCGACCAGAAGTAATCATTTCCCATTTCAGCATTCACTTTTACTGCATACATACATTTTTTACTTGTGGGATTATTTAGTCTGTCTGGGGAAACTAATCTGGGAGAAATAACTGGCAGGAGGGTTCCTACAGGTACAGACGTCCAGGGAACTGTAACTTAGAAATGGAAATTAGCATATTTAATACTCAAATGGACACAAAATAATTTTTAAATTTTCAGTATGAGTTAATTTAAATTATATTCTATTTCAAAATTTTGGTCATATTATATTCCTCAGTCTTTGATAAAACATCTTATTGAAGTAGAAATTTTGTCGCTAAGTATTTTAAATCATTGGATGATTTAAATCCATGTCTTCATTTTCTACATGAGGACAGACAGAAATTTAAAATGTCCTCCCCAAGTTTTACCAACTTCTAAGTGGTATAAACAAGATCAGTAGAATATATGCAAACTCAATCAACTAGAAATTTACTTAGTGAGCACATCCTTTTCAAAGATGCTGCCCCACTACACAGAAAACGAAGAGAAGCACTTCAAGGCATCATAATAACTGAGGAGGGGCACCAAGGGTTACATCTTGATGAGCCTTTCTTGCTGGTACAATGTCACAGCTGTTGGAAAGACTTTGTTTTCTCAGAAGATTCTAATAGAATATGGTTGTCTTAGAACAAGTACTATTGTTTGGAATTTCTCAGTGACTATATAAGAATGAGATTATCAATATTTAGATACCAATACCTATATCTTCTGCTTGTATGCATTTGCATGTATGGTAGAGTTAAAATTTTTGAGGTGTCAGAAACTGAGAGCTTCACACAGGCAAGTCAGGCATTCCTTCACTGGGCACTGTCCTATCCCCATCCTACCCCCTTTTTACCTTTTGCTTTAAGAGGTCTCCTTGAACTGCCGAGAGTGGCCTTGAACTCACTCAGTAGCCCAGACAGGGATTGAACTTGAGATTCTCATACCTTGACACCAGGCCTGGCTGTAAAAAAAGTTAGCATTTTTAACTGTTGCTACTCTTTGGTTTGTTTTTCTTGGAAATTTCTCTTGAACCATGCCTTATATTCACAAGATCTCCAAAAAAAATGAAGGGTTAAGGAGTGTATAGTGAGGGCAAAAGTATCATTTGTTCTTTGGTGTTACTTCACAGTAGCAATTCAGATAGTGGTCCAGCCTGACCTGACTTGTCAGTGTGTTTAGATGGTACCTGTCACTTTAAAGCACTCCATGAAACATGCCTTTGGGGACTTACAACAATCCAGAGAGGATAGAAAGCTTTTAGGTAGGTAGTCAAGGCCTGAGTTTGTCATCGATGAGATAACAATATGTCCAGGATACTACCTAATGAGCCAAGTTATGAATTTAGATTACTTTCCCCATTTTTGCTGCACATTCCAATGAGTCAGAAATATTAATGCTGAGAGTTGCACCAAGAAAATGAATAAGAATAGCCTTGGAAGATATTTGAAATGTAACCATTTCCCAGGATTAAAAAGTATGGAGACTTCTGTGTTTGGCACAGATTAAGGCGTGTTTCTCTGGAAGAGAGGACATCCATGAGCTCAATGTTATTTACGGCGCTTACTCTGCTCTAGGACCACCTTAGGAGTTGCCATTACCCAGAAAGACCACTAGTGTAGGAGGAAGTCTGATGCCGCCATTAAACATGTGACTTACTAGAGGCGCATTCAGATGAGGTAATAAAAGGGCGGTTTACCACACCGCTAACCACACCCACTTTAGGCAGGACTAAAGACGTATACGGCTGGACGTGAAGACGTATACATACGTAGGCGGAACTACGTCACTAGCCAAGCCCACTTTTGGGCATGGCTAGGGGCGTTATGGGGGAAGGCATAAAAGACAGCGCACAGGAAGTCTCGCTCTCTTTTCCTGGAGTTCGGCTTCCGGTCCAGTCGCTAGCTGAGATCTGCTGGGCTTCTCGGGGTTTGGTATCTTGTGAGTAATTTTCTAAATTAAATACTTAGCTTCACTTTCCTTAATTGTGTGTCGCGTATCGTTACAGCGTCCGTAAAGCCAACAGTTTGGTGTCAGGAGTGGGATTGGAATCGGGACCCAGGCGCTTCTCTCGGCCTGACCAGGCACACGTGGACTCTCCTTTCGCTAAGTTCCTCACCACTTCGCTCGGCAAGGCACGATTCCTGCCGCCAGGAACCAGCACCTTCTACCTGCCGGTAAGGTTAGGCGGAATTCCAAGGTTTCTCTCGCGGCCACGTGCTGTTTTACTGGCGGCCAGCTGACTCCGGCCACGTGCTCTTTCGCTGGCAGCCTGTTGATTTCGGCCTGAATTACTCCATTGGTAACAAACGTAACTGCTTTATACAATGTCAACAGCTAACACTATGATGCAGGATGTTAAGAATTTTCTTGTTTTTTGTATGGATGGGATTTTAGAAAGGGTTGAGGACCTACCTGAAAGGTGCTTCCTACCCATGATGGTGATTATTAGCTTCATAATCAATATAATTTTGTTAATGAAATGGCTCAAAAATAGGAATAAACTTATACAGGTCATACAGTCATCGCAGGATAGTTTTGAAATCTTAATACAAAGGATTCAGGAAATGCAAAATTCATTGCAGGAGAGTAAGAAAGGGTTGGTAGAAAATATTCAGGATATTAAAAATGATAATGTAGGTCTGACGAACAGGTTTAAAGAGACGGAACACAAAATTGAATTATTTTCAGGAAAAATGTGTTCCATAGATAGAATTGAAAAATTGGAACATAATGTGGAAACATTTAACGACAAACACGGTTCCATGTTTGATGATTTCACTAGCAAATTACAAAGACTGGAACATAAAATTGAAATGCTAGCAGAAAAGAATTGTTCCATGTCTGAGAGCAATGGTAAACTAACTGATAGAATATCATTTGTAGAAGGCAGTTTACATGCTATTGAGGTACTTGCTAAGGATGAGAATATTAGAAATTTGGAATCACATGTAAATGATGAATGTAAAAAAATGAAAGATTCCATGACATCCTTAGAAAATCATTTGTCCCAAGAACTTCAAGAGCTCAGAGAAACAATGATGAATAGACTGCAGGATTTAGAAGACGCTCAATCTGATACTTCAGAATCAGAAATACAGGCAACAGGTCAGGACAGGAGTTTCCCAAAGCTTCTCAAATGCCGGAATGATTTCCCTAAGGTTGCTATGCGTTCCCCTATGGTTTTTCCAGTATCTGTAACAGAAAAACCAGCAACGAAAAAACAATCAAATGGTCCCATTGCTTATCACTGGGAGCCTATACAGATGAAGGATCTAAAAAATATTAAGGAGGCCATTGTCATGTATGGTCTTCATTCTCCCTTTGTCAGAGAGCTCCTAACCTCATGGGCTACTGTAAATAAAGTAACCCCAAAAGACTGGGCCCAATTAGCCTCTGCAGTACTCGAAAATTCTTGCCAAATTCAATGGAGAGCTTTATGGAGGCAAGAAGCAAAAGCAATAGAAATTCAGGAATTACAGAACGGTCATGAAGTACCCCAAGACAAGATTCTTGGGGAGGGTCCTTACGCTGACACGCAGGTTCAATCTGCATATGATGAGCACATGTTGTCTTTGTGCCGTACAGCTGCTTTAAATGCCTTGGATAAGGTTTGTGAAACAGGAGAGATAATGCAACCCTACACCAAGGTATTACAGGGCCCAAGGGAAAGGTTCACTGAATTTTTAGAGAGATTATCCAGAGCAGTAGAGGTACAGGTAGCGAACCCAGAATCCAGGCGTCTTCTTATAGAATCTTTGGCGTATGAGAACGCGAATCCTCAATGCAGGCAGGTAATTTGGCCATTAAAAATAAGATCAGCGCCATTGGAGGAATGGGTTCTGCATACAGCGAACCTGGAATGTAAAAGTCAGGATACAGGAGCTTGGGTAGGTGAAGCTATTTCTACAGGTTTGAGGAGGCACCAGGATGCCAAATACCCTACCTGTGATGATATAGAGGCATGGGTAGGGAAGGCAATCTCAAAGAATTTAAATAGGCGTAAAGATGCAAAATGCTTTAACTGTGGTAGAATAGGACATCTTAGTAGGAACTGTAGACAACGCATTCCTAGAAATAATGCTTTTACCAGGAATGTATCAAACAGAAGGCCTAAGCCTCCTGGTCTATGCAGGAGGTGTGGGAAGGGGCGCCATTGGACTGATGAATGCTTTTCCACAATAGACAGACAAGGTAGATCTTTACAGCAGGGAAACGGGCTTCCGGGGCTCCATGGAGCCCCGAAGAGAAAGATTATCCGGTCATTCCCAGTGACAGTGGAGGACAGCCTCTCCCAGGACAATTAGAAGATCCACTGCCCATTGTAAATAATACGGCACTGGATAATACATTAGCTCCAGAGGATGAATCAATTACATCAGGAGGAGATACAAAACATATATTTTGGCAAACTTCTATACAATATCATAGACCCAAACTTCCGGTTAAGGTAAATAATAGGGTGATTTACGGATTACTGGACACCGGAAGTGACGTCACTATCCTTAATCAGCAGTCCTGGCCACAAAACTGGGCTTTAAAAGAGGTTAATGTTCAATTCTTAGGGATCGGAACCCTATCTGAAGTTAAACAGAGCGTTAGATGGATTGACTTTATTGGGCCAGAAGGACAGAGAGGAAGGTTAAAGCCATACGTTGCAGATATTGCTATAAACCTCTGGGGTCGTGATCTACTCCAGCAATGGAATACGCAGATTAAAATTCCTCCTGTATCAGCTAGGAATTATAGACAAGCTCTTAGTGGTAGTAAGAATATAGTAAGACAGTACAGAAAACAGATGCCAAACGTACAGGCTGTGCAGAAGCAAGATGCTAGTGCCAAACCTACAGAGCAACCAAAAGCTCTACCATTAAAATGGCTGACAGATGAACCCGTCTGGGTGGGTCAATGGCCTATGACATCTGAGAAGTTAGAGGCTTTGGAGAAGTTAGTTCAGGAACAGCTAGATGCTGGACACATTGAGGAATCAACTAGTGCATGGAATTCGCCTGTTTTTGTTGTCAAGAAGAAGTCTGGTAAGTGGAGAATGGTTACTGATCTTAGAGCCATCAACAAGGTAATTCAGCCTATGGGGTCTCTACAACCTGGGATGCCATTACCTTCTCTAATTCCTAAGGATTGGCCAATTATAGTTATAGACTTAAAAGATTGTTTCTTCACCATACCGTTACAAGAAAACGACAGAGAAAAGTTTGCCTTCACAGTACCTACCTATAATAATTCCCGTCCGGTACAGAGATTCCAGTGGAAGGTACTACCTCAAGGTATGTTAAACAGTCCAACTTTGTGTCAATATTTTGTGAATAAACCTCTAGAAATAATTCGTAAAAAATTTCCACATTCGTTAATATATCATTATATGGATGACATATTATTGTCTGATTCAAATAAGGATACTTTGGAAAAGATGTTTGAGGCAGTAAAGGAAATTTTGCCTCGCTGGGGATTACAAATTGCCCCAGAAAAAATACAAAGAGGAGATTCTATTAACTATTTAGGTTATAAAATAGATGCTCAGAAAATTAGACCACAGAAAGTACAGATCAGAAGAGATCGTTACCGGACTCTTAATGATCTTCAAAAACTATTAGGAGAAATCTCTCAATTACAGACGATTATTGGTGTAGAAGGGCATGATTTAAAACACCTGAAAATGGCTTTAAAAGGAGATAAAGACCTAAACAGCCCACGAGTACTATCAGCTGAGGCTGAAAAAGAATTAGAATGGGTAGAAAAGAGAATATTAGAAGCACATGTGGACCGTGTGGATCCAAATCTGGACTGTATTCTGGTTATTTTACCATCTAGAGAATACCCCTCAGGAATATTAATGCAGAGGGACGACATCATTCTAGAATGGGTATTTCTGCCACATAAACAAAATAAAAAATTGAAAACATATATAGAAAAGATATCTGATTTGATATTAAAAGGTAAATTAAGGCTTCGTCAACTGACTGGGAAAGACCCAGCTGAAATTATTGTACCGTTAACGAATGAGGAAATTTCCTCCTTATGGAAGGATAATGAGTATTGGCAAATAGCTTGCAGTGACTTTTTGGGAAGTATTAGTAATAACTATCCCAAAACAGAGAGAATCAAATTCATAAAGAAAACAATTTGGATTCTTCCACGTATCGTGAGGCAAACACCTATTTCTGGAGTTCTTACCTTCTACACGGATGCAAACAAATCAGGTAAGGCAGGGTATAAATCAGGAAATATAAGTAAAGTAGTTCAAAGCCCTTACAACTCCGTACAAAAGGCAGAGTTATATGCCATTCTCATGGTACTTAAAGACTTTACAGAGCCTCTCAATATAGTCACGGATTCTCAGTATGCAGAAAGAGTTGTCCTGCACATTGAGACTGCAGAATTTGTTCCTGATAATACAGAATTAACCTCATTGTTTTTACAATTGCAGGAAATCATCAGAAACAGGACTCATCCTATATATATAACACACATCAGATCCCATACAGGTCTGCCAGGTCCTCTGGCACAAGGCAATGATGAAATTGATCGTTTATTAGTAGGTAATGTGTTGGAAGCAAAATTCCTCCTGTCTTTATAGTCAGATTGGAGAAAAAGCATGAAACAAATAAATAGGAAACAAATTACAGAATTACAAGGAAAACTGGATGATATAAAAGAATACACTGGAAGACTTCATTGGGCAAGGTGATGGGAAATGTTTCTTCTGCTGGCCGCTGGGGTGAGGCTTGGGCACTCACTCCATTATCCCCATTAGGGAGAGCAGGAGGAACTTTGCAGCAGGCCCCCTGGTGACAGCAGCTGATACCATTATGCAGAGTTGGCCCAGATCCACCATCCCCACCCACCCAGAACAGCTAGCAAAACAGTCCTTATCCATAGGGCTGCCTCTTCCAAAGCACCTCCATCGCCCCACAGCTGATGGGGTTGGCCAGTCATCCCAGCTGGCTTAATTGCACAATTTCAAGAGCCTCTAATGCTTGCGGGAAATGAGACACAGGTCAGCATTACTCATGACAATAATGTTTTACTCTTAAGTTAACAATGCTTTACTCATAAGACTTATGTTTCCTGTCAACACATTCAGGAGTTTGATACAGTCACAATTGTATTTATCAAATGTCAATCTTTTCATTGTTGACATATATTAATATGTATCTTCAATGAGATTCTCCTGGTGTTTATAATCCACACTTGTCAACCTAGCAATCTAAATATTAATATTCTCACTTATTTTATAGATATTTTGTTATGAACTCTTATTTTTATTCATTAGAGGAAGGTTTTCTCCCCAAAGCTGGTTGCACTGTTATTTTGAGTCAAACAATTCCCTAACATTCTCAATGATTTCTGTGTCCTTGTGTGATATTTGCTATTACATCTGCAAACTGTTTGCATCAATTCATTTTCCTTCTCCTCCTTTTTATTTAAGTAACCATTCTCTGACCAGAAGAAGTCTACTCTTCATTCAAAACAGAAAACATACTGGCTGCTGGTGATACACAACTTTAATCTCAGCACTCAGGAAGCAGAGGCAGGTGAATCTCTGAGTTTGAGGCCATCCTGGTCTACAGAGTGAGTTCCAGGACTACCATGGTTACACACAGAAATCCTGCCTCAAACAAACAAACAAACAAACAAACACTGGACACCTTTGGTGTTCAGCTTCCTTTAGGAAAAAAAGAAAAGCTATTTCTAATCCTACCCATCTCTCTACAAACGAACCATAAGCATCAGGTTTTGAGCTTCTTACTATTGAGGTGTAAATAGAATTATTGCTTTCTATTGCTGTGATAAACCCATGACCAAAAAAACCTGGGGAGGAAAGGAGTTTATTTCATCTTACAACTCCCAGGTCACAGTTTTTCACTGAGAGAAACGAGGGCAGGAACCTGGAGGCAGGAGCTGATGCAGAGGCTATGGAGGGTGCTGCTTACTGGCTTGCTCCCCATGGCTTGCCTAGCCTTCCTTGCTTCCTTCCTTGCTTCCAAGATTTATTTGTTTTACATCCCAACCGCAGTTTCCCCCTCCGCTCCTCCCATTCTCTCCCCCCCCCAACTCCATCCACTCCTCCTCTGTTTCTGTTCAGAAAGGGGCAGGCCTCCCAAGGGTATCAACAAAGCTTGGCATATCAAGTTTAGCTAAGACTAAGCACCTCCCTTGTATTTAGGCTGGTCAATGAGCAATAGGTTTCCAAGAGCCGGCCATCAACCTGCTTTCTTACAGTGACAAGGACCACCTGTCCAGAGGAGGTACCATCCGCAATGGGCTGGGTCCACATGTGTCAATCATTAATCAAGAAAATGCCTAACAGACTTGCCTGCAGGCTAGCCTGCTAGAGGCATTTTCTTAATTGATAGTTCATCTTCCAGAACACTCTAGCTTGTTTCAAGTTGACAAAAAAACTAAGCAGCACAAGAATCATAGAACAATAGACTTGTCTTGTGGGGAAATCCAGGGCTCAGAGAAACAAAGTGTCAGTTTTTTTTTTAACAATAACAAAAACGTATACTTCTATCTTTCTACAAACTTGAAGTCTACAAACCTGAAGTGACAATTTCTCTAACCACCAACATGGGAAAGCTGTCATGCTCCATCTACTCTGCCCCTCCAGTAAAATGGTGCTCAGTCGGCCTTTCTCGCAGCTCCTAAGTAGTGTTTGAATCTGCTAACATGAATTCACCCGTGTCCCCCGTCAGCCTCGCCACAGCCCATCTTCTCTAACTTTAATAACTTACCCTTTTCGGTGTTGGAAAGCTTGAGCAGGTCCCTTGATCTGCCACACTGGGCACAGTCTAACCTAATGACTGCTCCTTTGCTTCTGTGGGGCATCAGTGGCTGCCCATGAAACCCTCAGATAGCAGGGGCTGCATGAAAGGCAGAGAATGAGAACATAAGTTCACATTTCAAACTTACTCTCAGGTCACTCTGCCTCTCTGAGTAGACATGGGTCTTTCAGATTCCTTGTAGGCGCGTTTTACTTATGTCTCGGTGGAAATGACCTCACAACCATTGCAGTATATAGGTATATCATATTTTAAATTCTATAAAGTAAACTGCTGTCCCAATAGTCTATTCAGGGGATCTTCCAATCGCATTTTTTCTTTAATTTTAGGAAGGGAGAGTGCCAATTCAGTCCTTCACTAACACAAATTGTGGCGTGTCTGGGGAAACCATGGGGTCAGCACCCCAGGAATGAAATGGATGAGCTTTGCCCTGGGGAAGCCACCTTTATGAACGTGGGTCTCTCCTGCAAGGTAAATATGGCCCTGTAAGTTTCTGTTTTACCTTTTGAAAAATCATACGCTTGTGATTCTAAATAATTTTTTCCTTTTCTTTTTTCATTCCTCTTATGTTTTGTTTCTGATGTCTTAATCTCTCTATACTTGTATATACTGAGTTGAGACCTACATATTTGTCACCAAAATGAAAACAAAATCTATCTGTTCCTGTCATACTTGTAATAATATTATTTTTGTGGGCTACAACTTACATATGCTCTTTTCCTTATTTATACACAATACTGGCCTTAAACCTGAAATACAATTTATATAAAGGCCATTTTAAACAATGACACAGTTGATTGTAGGTATTTCAAAAAACAATAAAGCATAAAGAAAAACTAGAATTTGTAGACTTCTAATATTAAGAGATAGCAAACTGCTATTTTTTAGAAAGTAGCTTTTGTTTTCTGTCTGTCCTGGTATTTTCCTAAGATAAAGCAGACTATGATGTATACTTCTAATTGTGTCCCTTTGCCTTTCTAAACCTTTGCTTCTCCATAAACATTAGACCCCTCATCCTGTTGGCCCTCTTCCTTCACTGATTCTGCACAGAAACTTTTTGCTTATTAATGTTTCATTAGCATTTTCCCAGGCAGTATATTTTCAGCATTTCTATTGTTATGCATATTGCATTGGGTTGCATGAATATGCGTGCCTTATTTCAAGCTTTCCCTGTAAAGCATTGGATTCTAGTCACATTTGCCTTGAGTTTTTGTGTATTTTACACAGCTGAAATGCAGCTTGTAGACTGACTCTCTTTTTATGAGGCTTATGCCTCATTGTATTGATGTCTATCTCCTAATACAAAAGCACTTATTCCAGATCTTTTTAGGAGTTCTGCTACTGGCTTTATAATCGTCAAAGTCCAGTTTCTCCCTAGTGTGGTTTTAGGGCTATGTTATCTCCTGACACTGGCTACAGCTAATATTTGCAGTAAAATTATGAAAAGCTAGTAGATATAATTCAAAGCCACTGAGTGCCTCCAATGGCTGCAAGGCTATGTTAGCTTCTTGGCTGAGATGGGAAAATCACTAGTGCCAGGAATTTATTTCCATTTTCTCCAGAGTCAAACCAAATGTATCTGCTGAAGCCTTATTCTACAGGAGGGGCCATATTGCAGATGGAGTGGTAGGCCAGCCTTCCAGGAACTGCTTTCAGCCTTATTACATTCTCCAGTGCTCAGACATCTGCCGTTGCCACTTCAACTCCAGCTTCCTGGGTAGAAAGAAAACACAACGCGCCTGGAGCATCAGGAGGAGTTTGGTTTCATCCCAATTTCTTTTTATTTATTTATTTTTATAAGTTAGAAACAAGCTTGTTTCACATGTCAATCCCAGCTCCCTCTGCTTCCCCTCCTCCCACGTCCTCCCCACCAGGTTCCCCAGTCCCCACCCAATCTCCACTCCGATCCCCAGGGACGGTGAGCACCTCCATGGTGGATCTCCAGTAACTGTCATTTCATCCAGGGCAGGGCCTAGGCCCTCCCAAAAGAGTCCAGCTCAGAGAGCCTCCCATATTGTGGCATCAGCACTCAAAGTCTATTTGTACGCCAGGGGTAACTACTACCCAAGGCCCCATAGATTACCTAGGCCTCCTCACTGACACCCACATTCAGGGGGTCTGGGTCAGTCCCATGCTTGCCACACAGCCATGAATCTGGGGTCCAAGAGCCCCCCCTTGTTCAGGTCAACTGTTTCTGTGGGCTAAACCAGCCCAGTCTTAACTCCTTTGCCCATCAGTTCTCCCTTTCTGACACTGGATCCCAGGAGTTCAGTTCAGTGTTTGTCTGTGGGTATCTGCCTCTGCTTTCATCAGTTGCTGGATGAAGGTCTTGTTTCCCAGACTCTCTGGCAGTGGGATTGTATGCTGGCACTCCTTTGATTCATGTCTAAAATCCATATATGAGTGAGTACATACCATGTTTCTCTTTTGTGACTGGGTTACCTCACTCAGGATGGTTTCTTCTAGTGCCATCAATTTGCCTACAAATTTCAAGATTCCATTGTTTTTTTTCCTGCTGAATAGTACCCCATTGTGTAAATGTACCACATTTTCTTTATCTACTCTTCAGTTGAGGGGCATCTAGATTGCTTCCAGGTTCTGGCTATTGCAAATAATGCTGCTATGAACATAGTGGAACAGACATCCTTGTTTTATAAATATGCATCTTTTGGGTATATGCCTAAGAGTGGAGTTGCTGGGTCTTGGGGTAGACTGATTCCCATTTTCCTGAGGAATCTCCATTCTGATTTCCAAAGTGGCTGTGCAATTTGGCACTTCCACCAGCAGTGTAGGAGTATTCCTCTTCCTCCACATCCTCTCCAGCATAAACTGTCCTTGGAGTTTTTTATTTTAGCCATTCTGACAGGAGTGAGATGGTATCTCAGAGTTGTTTAGATTTATATTTCCCGGATGGGTAGGGATGTTGAGCACTTTTTAAGTGTCTCTCAGCCATTTTAGATTCCTCTACTGAGAATTCTCTATTTAGTTCTGTACCCCACTGTTTGATTAGATCCTTTGGTGTTTTGGAGACTTGCTTCTTGAGTTCTTTTGGAGATCAGCCTTCTGTCAGATATAGGGTTAGTGAATATCTTTTCCCAATCTGTGGGGTGCCCTTTTGTCTTGCTGACTGTGTCCTTTGCCTTACAGAGGCTTCTCAGTTTCAGGAGGTCCCATTTATTAATTGTCAATCTTAGTGTCTGTGCTACTGGAGTTGTATACAGGAAGCAGTCTCCTGTACCAATTTGTTCAAGGGTGCCTCCCACTTTCTCTTCTAAGAGGTTCAGTGTGGCTGGATTCATGTTGAGGTCTTTAATCCATTTGGATTTATGTTTTGTGCATGGCGATAGACATGGATCTATCTGCATTCTTCTACATGCCAGCATCCAGTTATGCCAGCACCATTTGTTGAAGATGCTTTCTTTTTTCCATTGTATAATTTTAGCTTCTTTGTCAAAGATCAGATGTTCATATGTGTGTGGGTTAATGTTGGGGTGTTCAATTTGATTCCATTGGTCTATCTGTCTATTTTTGTGCCAATACCAAGCTGTTTTCAGACTATAGCTCTGTAATAGAGCTTCAAGTCAGGGATGGTGATGCCTCTGGATGTTGCCTTGTTGAACAGGGTTGTTTTGGATATCCTGGGTCTTTTGATTTTCTGTGTAAAGCTGATTATTGTTCTTTCAAGCTCTGTGAAGAATTGTGCTGGGATTTTAATGGGGATTGTGTTCAATCTGTATATTGCTTTCAGTAAGATTGCCATTTTTCCTATGTTGATCCTACCTATCCAAGGGCATGGAAGATCTTTCCATCTTCTGGTGTCTTCTTTAATTTCTTTCTTTAAAGACTTTCTCTAAAGTTCTTGAGATACAGGTCTTTCACTTATTTGGTTAGCATTACCCCAAGGTATTTTATGTTGTTTGTGGCTATTGTAAAGGGCAAAGTTTCTCTGATTTCTTTCTCAGCCCTTTTATTGTCTGTATATAGTAGGGCTACTGATTTTCTTGAGTTGATCTTCTATCCTCCCACCTTGCTGAAAGTATTTATCAGCTGCAGGAGTTCCCTGATAGAGTTTTTGGGTCACTTATGTAGACTATCATGTCATCTGCAAATAGTGAAAGTTTGACCTCTTCCTTTCCAATTTGTATCCCCTTGATCTCCTTTTGTTGTCATATTGCTCTAGCTAGAACTTCAAGTACAATATTGAAGAGGTATGGAGAAAGTGGACAGCCTTCTCTTGTTCCTGATCTTAGAGGAATTGCATTGAGTTTCTGTCCATTTAGTTTGATGTTGGCTGTTGGTTTGCTGTATATAGCTTTTATTGTGTTGAGGTAAGTTCCTGTTATCCCAGATCTCTCCAAGACCTTTATCGTGAAGGGGTGTTGGATTTTGTCAAAGGCTTTTTCAGCATCCAGTGAGATGGTCATGTGATTTTTGTTTCTCAGCTTGTTTATATGGTGGCTTACATTCATGGATTTTCATATGTTGAACCAACCCTGTATGCCTGGGATAAAGCCTACCTGATCATGGTGGATGAGTTTTCTGATGTGTTCTTGGATCCAATTTGCCAGTATTTTATTGAGTATTTTTGCATCAATGTTCATGAGGGATATTTGTCTAAAGTTCTCTTTTTCAGTTGTGTCTTTGTGTGGCTTGGGTATCAAGGTTATTGAAGCCTCGTAGAAAGAGTTTGGCAAAGACCCTTATGCTTTTATTGAGTGGAATACTTTGAGAAGAATTGGTATAAGCTGTTCTTTGAATTTCTGGTAGAATTCTTTACTGAGGCCATCTGGCCCTGGGCTTTTTTTTTTTTGGGGAGACTTTTGATGACTGCTTCTATTTCTTTAGGGGTTATAGGTCTATTTAAATCACTCATCTGTTCTTGATTTAATATTGGCAAGTAATATATATCCAGAAAATTGTCCATTTCCTTTAGATTTTCAAATTTTGTGGAGTACAGGTTTTCAAAGTAAAACCTGATGATTCTCTGGATTTCCGCAGTGTCCATTGTTATGTCCCCCTTTTCATTTCTGATTTTGTTAATTTGCATGTTCATACTCTGTCATTTGGTAAGTTTGGATAAAGACTTGTCTATCTTGTTGATTTTTCTCAAAGAACCAACTCTTTGTTACATTAATTTTTTGTATTGTTTTCCTAGTTTCTGCTTTATTGATTTCAGCCCTCAGTTTGTGTTGTTGTTGAATTCTAATTTTTATGCATGGTGGTCTGATAAAGTACATGGAGTTATTCCAATTTTTTGTATCTGTTGAGGTTTGATATGTTGCCAAGTATGTGGCCCATTTTTGAGAAGGTTCCATGTGGCACTGAGAAGAAGGTATATTCTTTTTTATTTGGGTGGAATGTTCTATAGATGTTTGTTAATCCCAATTGGGTCATAACTTCTATTAGTTCCTTTGCTTCTTGTTAAGTTTCTGTCTAGTGGTGAGAGTGGGGTGTTGAAGTCTCCTACTACAAGTGTGTGGGGCTGTATATGTGATTTGAGTTTTAGTAATGTTTTTTTATGAACGTGGGTGCCTTTGTGTTTGGGGCATAGATGTTCAAAATTAAAACTTCACCATGGTGGATTTCTCCTGTGATGAGAATGAAGTACCCTCCTTCATCTCTTTTGATTGATTTTATCTTAAAATCTATTTTGTTAGATATTAGGATTGCTACCCCTGCTTGTTTCTTGAGTCCATTTGATTGGAAAACCTTTTCCAAACCCTTAACTCTGAGGTAATGTCTGTCTTTGAGCCTGAGGTGTGTTTCTTGTATGCATCAGAAAGAAGGGTTCTGTCTTTGCATTCATTCTATTAGCCTGTGTCCCTTTATGGGCGAATTAAGACCATTAATATTGAGGGATATTAATGACCATTGATTGCTCATTTTTTTTTTTGTTTTGGAATGGTTGCTGTTGGTGGAATTATATGTGGATTTCCACACCTTTTTCCTTTTGGCTGTTGATAAGTTGGGATTATCTCATGCCTATATTTTTCTGGTTGTAGTTAACTTCCTTGGGTTGGAGTTTTCCTTCCAGAACTTTTTGTAGGACTGGGTAGTGGATATGTATTGTTTAAATCTGGTTTTGTCATGGAAAATCTTGTTTTCTCTATCTTTAGTGATGAAAGCTTTGCTGGGTATAGCAGTCTGGGCTGGCATCTGTGGTCTCTTATTGTTGGTAGAATAGCTATCCAGGACCTTCTGGCTTTCAGAGTTTCCATGGAAAAGTCTGGTGTGATTCTAATAGGTTTGTCTTTGTATGTTACTTGGCCTTTTTCCTTAGCTGCTTTTAATATTCTTTCTTTATTCTGTGTGTTCAGGGTTTTTACTACTATGTGGCGAGGGGACTTCCTTTTGTGGTCCTCTCTATTTAGTGTTCTGTAGGCTTCTTGTACTTTTATTGGCATGTCTTTCTTTTAGTTGGGAAAGTTTTCTTCTATGATTTTGTTTAATATGTTTTCTGCCCTTTTGAGGTGGATTTCTTCACCTTCTTCTATACCCATATTTCCTGGATATTTTGTGTTAGGGATTTGTTGGATTTAAGATTTTCATTGTTTAATGAATCTATTTCCCCTAGTGTCTTCAACACTTGAGATTCTGTCTTCCATCTCTTGTATTCTGTAGGTTATGCTTGTATCTGTAGTATCTGAGTATTTGCCCAGCTTTTCTATTACCACCATTCCTTCAGACTGTGTTTTTTATTGTCTCTATTTCAGCTTTCAACCCTTGCACTGTTTGAATTGTTTCTTGTAATTTTTGCTTTGTCTTTTCCTCCATTTCTTTTGGGTAAGTATTTGTGCATCCAGTAGGTCTAGTGTGGGTTCCCTCACTGACATGGCAGTGTGTAACAGAATAGATGTCTTCAGCTGAGCAAGCTTGTCACTCCTTCAGTGAGTCATTTGGCATCGCTGACTTGAGGAGAGAAAGACATATTTCCTGGTCACTGCCAGCTGGTTTTATCGCAATGGGCCTGCGGGGAGGCAGAGTGTCATGGTGGCAGGAGCTTGCAAGAGAAACAGCTGCTGGTTTGGGGACAGAAAGGCAGAGAGAGCAAAGGCCTAAGATATAGCCTTCACAGGTCATCTATTTCCTCCAATCAGCTCCCACCTCCCAGGATTTCTACCACTCCCTAGGGGTCCATTCAGTGTGAATAATTCAACATATTAATCCATTGATCAAGTCAGTATACTCATGAATCTGTTCACATCTCCTAGAACCCCATCCCTGAACACAACCCTGAGTACTGATGCCTTCCACAGATGAGCCTTTGGTGGGGAGGCACTTCCTCTTCAAACCATGACACTGGAGTTTCTGTCTACCCACAATGCCTCTGACTGGTCCTGCCTGGGTTGGTGCCATTTTTCCACCTTTCACAAACCTGCCTCCCTTTATTCTTCAGTTTCAATGGTTTTTTTCTTCCCATTGAATCCTGGTTCCTTAGCTGTCTCTTGGGCGTCTTGCAGAATTCCCCTCCCAGCCTCCTTTCCCCTCCTTGCCTCTGTTTCATCTGACCTCTCACCAAATTTACTACTGGATTTCTACACACCATGGTTTATCCAGAGTGTCATTTGGAAACTTTCGATTGTAAAACACTTTTTCTTGTGTTATTCCAGAAGCCACAGCATTCTGGGCTCTAGGTCTGTTGCCTTGGCAATGTATCAGGTGTCTGCCCTAGTCTCTGAGTGAATCTTACTGGTGCTGTGGAAGAGTGTTACACAGGCAGCTTGCTTTTTTTCTGAAGACTCTTCCTTTGCCTGGTTTTCTATCCTTTCCTCTGCCCTATTATATATATTAACTGTTGCACTGTAAAAAGTTATGCAGCATTTTCAACCACTGTCTAACAGTTTCTGGGACTTAGGAACAGGAGCAGTTTGGAGCATGGCTCTGGCTCTGCAGGGCCAAGCTGTCACCAGGATTCATTTACTTGCAGGCGGGAAGCCTCGTTGGAAGACAGCTCCCACCAAGAGTTGTTGATAGTTGACGTATGCTCCTGGCTCCTTACAGCAGGCAGCTTCCTTCCCTGCATGGGTCTGCAAGAAAGCAAGGAGGAAGCCATGTGTTCTATTTTATCTCCTAGTTTGGGGGCAACAATCCATTCCTTTCTCTGTGCAACCCAGAGAATTGAGTCTTTCCCCAAGGGAAGAACATGGCTTCTCTTACAGAAAGAGAAGAAGAAGAAGAAGAAGAAGAAGAAGAAGAAGAAGAAGAAGAAGAAGAAGAAGAAGAAGAAGAAGAAGAAGACATCATCATGTTAATCTCTATCTCCCACCTTAATGGCAATTCTGTTTTGTTGTTGTTTGCCGTTTCATTTCTACTTGTTTATTGTGCTAGAGTCTCCTGTAGCTCAGACTAGCTTTCAACTTCTGATCCCGCCTCCTCCTCTCCTGGGCTAGGGTTATAGGCTTGGGCTGTCACCCCCAGCTCTCTCATATCAATTCTTAACTGATGAAAGGTAGCACCAGTATTGCTTTCTACCCCTTAAGGCCTCACGGTGACCACCGCAATGGGAACAGAGTAGCAGAGGCCTAAGAACCAGATAACTGGCCATCTAGTCAGGGTTTCTATTGCTGTGAAAACCATGACCACAGTCAGTTGTGGAGGAAAGGGTTTGTTTCACTCACATTTCCATATCACAGTCATCACCAGTGCAACTGTTTACCATCAATTGAAGTATGGCCAGGAACTCAAACAGGGCAGGAACCTGGAGGCCATGGAGCGGTGCTGCTCACAGGCTTGCTCAGCCTGCTTTCTTTTAGAACCCAGGACCACCAGCCCAGAGTGGTGCTACCATGGGCCTGGATCCTCATTCTTCAGTCACTGAGAAAGTGCCCTACAGTCTTGCCTAGAGTCCAATCTTACGAGACATTTTCTCAATTGAGTTCCTCCTCTCTGATGACTCTAGCTTGTGTCAACCTGACATAAAACTATCCAGGACGCAAGCTTCCTCCAGTTCTACAGCAGATACCCTCTGTGAGGCAAATCAGTCCCAGGCCTTGTTTGTCCCAGTACCACTTGCTAAGACTTAGGTACTCTTTAACATTCTTTTTCAAATCCAAATTTGATTTTGATTTCTATATTCATCTTATAGGAAATTATTACCTAACATTTGATCTTTTTGAAGTAAAAAATGAAAATTCTAGACTTTTGGAATCTCAATCACTGTAAAATACACTTAACCACATATAGTGGTGATAAGGGTGATGATAAACAAATGCTTACAAATGTCAACATGCTGTCATATCAGGCACTGTGTATGAAGCTTGAAGGAGGCCTACATGGGCAGTGCAGTATCTTGATTCACTTCTCTTTCTTATTTTTTTCTTCTTCTATAGACCAGGCTGGCCTTGAACTCAGTTTCACCAGCCTTTACCTCCCAGTGCTAGGATGGAAAGTGTGCATCACTATGTTACACACACACACATACACACACACACTTCCATATATATGGAGAGAGAGAGAGAGAGAGAGAGAGAGAGAGAGAGAGAGAGAGAGAGAGCTGGGTTATCACTGGCTGTGCTCTAATGCAGGATGTCCTTGAACTCTCCAAATGCACAATTGCAGGAGAGTGTCACCCTGTCTGGATTTCTTGGTACAAGTCTTGAGTACAATGCATACCTAGGAGCTATTACCACTGTGATGACAAAAAAAAAAAAGGACAAGGGAGACGACTGTCAGACAGACAGATAGACATGGGAGAGGATATGGGGAAACCAAGAAAGACTTCACAACAGCTCCACCGCCATGCCCAGGGTGGGTGGCCTGGCCGTGAACACAGGCATCTCCTTGGGGTATGTCACAGCACAGGCACACAGGGGGACACATGGACTCTCTGTTCCTTTTGATCCGAGCCTTCAGATTATCGCATCTTTCCCTTGTGATCCTGGCTCTGGGCAGCCCTCTGAGAGCCAGCTGCCCCCACCCAGATTCTCTAACAGGAAGGACTATACCCATCATAGCATACAAACAGCTGAATCTCTCACATTCATTTTCCTTACTATAAACTGACAAGACGGTGTGCTTGGGGCTTTGTTTGCTTGGCTAAGGTGTGTACAACCCTGAATAGGAGGATACAGACCTGGGAACAGACTCAGGAGCCACCTCTGGGCTTAGGGGTTCAATGGTGGTCTTTGGGGGACCCGACAGGTACCCCCAGCTGTGTGCGTGCCCTGCCCTGGTAGACTGTACTAACTGCTTGCTCAGCTGTCTGACTCCACAGGGAGCCACCGGCTTTGTGAGGACAGGGACTTTCTGACTTCCTGACTGTTGAAATGAATGCATGGAAGGACTTGTCAAATGTATCTGTGGACTTTTCCAAGTCATCTCCTCAGTGGCCTGCAGCACCCCGTAGACCAGCACCCTGCTGAAGGCGCCTTAGGAACTCTTGTTCTGTTTCTCTTCACTGCTCTGGGTTTGGAGCCTAGTCCAGTCCTAAATTCCTGCTTGTCCCTCTTATCTAGCCTTCTTTGATCAGATGGCCTTTCCTTCCCACTTTTCTGCTGTTTTGTTTGTCTGTACATGTGGTTTGTATTACACTTCCCTTTTTGGCTCCTATTTCTGTTCACTTAGGCTGCCCCGTCGCTGCCCCGTCCACCCACTCAGGTGCCCCTTCCTCTTCTTGCCCTCACCCCCCAAGTCTAAAAGCCTGGTTGGCTGCTGATGACTGCCTGTTTGCTGCACAGTTCTTTTCCACGTCTGAGGAATTAGATGAGATACACCACCAAAAAATACAAAATGGCCAGCTTTACAGTACAGTCTTCAGGAGACACGTGACTGTCAGGAGCGGAGCAGGAGAGCTCCTATCCACATCGGCTGGCTTTGCATTTGATAGACGTGTTTCTCAAAGGGAGCTTACAAGATTAGGGATCCCGAACCCTGCTCTCCTCTGGCCAGGAAGATGAACCTTACCATACCCCGAGCCTGGGCCGGCCTGGTAATGTCAGCAGAACCGGCTGTGGGCTTCTCTGCCCTGACGCTTTTCACAAACCTCTCTGCAGCTCTGACGAAGCCCTGCAATTCTTCTGGTTTGTGGGCTCTTTAAGGAAAGGGGTTTTGTTTTCTTGATCTTTGAATCTGTCACACCTGGCACATACTTCCTAGCATGTAATGGTCCCTCACCATTGTGAGTGAGTGAATTTAAAAAATGCTTACAGCAACTTCTAGTTCAGGTTCTGGTTTGCTGGGCCCTGGTGGTGCATGTCTTTAACTCCAAGGTGGATCTCTGAGTTTGAGGCCAGCCTGGTCTATATAGTGAGTTCCAGGACAGCCAGGGTTATATAGTGAGACCCTGACTTGAAAGAACAAACAAAACAAATGTGCCCCACACCGCACCCAGCTCCTGGCTCTGCTTACCCTAAGAGTGGCACTTGTTACAGGTTAGTGTGACTTCTCCCCCACTTGCAGGACGTCCACTCTCCTCTGCTTTGCTGTCATATTGTGAGGCAGCTAGACACCAGCACCATGCTGTCGTTTAGATAGTGCAGCCACCGTGAGCCACACAAATCTCCCTCTTGGATAAAACGGAAGCGGCAGGTGTTTGGTTGTAGCAACGCATGACAGATTGAGACAAACCGATGCCGAGGTCGTACCTGGGCGCATGAGGGTCTGAGTATGGACCCCCAGCATGCATATGAAAAGACAGCATGTGTGTGTGTGTGCAATCTCTGGGCTGGCGGACACAACACATGTGTGCAATCTCTGGGCTGGAGGCTCCCCATCCTCATCGGGTAGCTCACTACCACCTGAAACTTCAGGGCCAGGGAATCCAATGCTCTTTTCTGATCTCTGCAGCTGCAGGCTCTCATAACACATACCCCATCTGGTGGTTTGAAGGAGAATGGCACCCACAGGTTCTTATATTTAAATACTTGGTCACCAGTTGGCAGAACTGTTTGGGAAGGATTTTAGGAGGCGTGGCCTTGTTAGAGGAATTGGGAGGAGAGTGTCACTGGGTGGGGAGTGGGGGCGGGTTCTGGAGGTGTTCTCTCTCTTACCTTATAAATGTGGATCAGGATGTGAGCTCTTAAGCTGCTCGTTTGCTCTGCCACCATGAACTCTAACCCTCTGTAACCCTAAGCCAAATTAAACACTTTCTTCTATAAGATGCCTTGGTCATGTTTTATCACAGCAACAGAAAGGTAACTAAAGCATTCCACATATAGACACATAAATAAAATAAGTCCTGTTGAGTGCAGCGGTGCACACCTTTAATCCCAATACTCAGGAGGTAGAGTTTGGCTAATCTCTGTAAAAATAATACTTTGTAAGATGCCTTACACAATGGAATAAGCAGCACTAACACGCACAGTTGTCAAGCAGAAGCCCTCGGGTGTACTAAAGACAGTCGCATTGACAAAACGCACAAAGCTTACTCATACAGAGCAGATCAGACAAGGAAATGTGGAGATACGTGTGGTTGGTTCCTATGTACACCAACCTTTGTAACTACGCTCATCCACAATACCACAACTGGTGCTAGAAGTCTCCTGGGCGAGATCTGCCACAAAGCTCCCTGGGTCAAACCTGCATACACAGCTGCCCAGAGGTCAGACTTCGGAAAGTTCATTTTTCATAGATACAAATGTACAAAAAGGAAACCTCTTCATTTTGTGAAGAAATTTCAATTTTTGAAAAAAATTCAGACTTATTTTATTTTATGTGTATGCGTGTTTTTCCTGCATGCTGTCTGTGTAGCACGGGGGTCCATGCTGCTCTCAGAGGTCCTGGAACTGGAGTGGTTAATGGTCATGAGCTAGGGAGTGGGGGCTGGGAACTAAACCTGGGTTCTCTGCAAAAGCGACAAGTGCGCTTAACCACTGAGTCATATTTCTAGCCCCAGAGCTTCAATGATTTTAGAAATATGCATAGTGATCACATAGAAAATGAACATTATGGCTTTCCCTAACTTTAATGTGTAAATAAGACACACACAAAGCAATGGGGCTCTCTAGAAGCCTCCCCACCTTCTATACCCCAGTATTGAATGGGATGGAAAGTAAATTATAAAAAACAAAGCTTGCAATTTAAAATGATAGAAAACGTAAAACTGAAAACGGGGGGGCTGCCCTTCCACATAAAGGCTAACCTGACATAAGAAAAAATAGATTAGCCCATGTGCATGTTCAGGTGAATGGTGACCAAATCTCATGATCTAAACTGTTCTAAAATCATGCTGCACAATGGACAGCTGCTATGCTGTCGTCTAGTTTTATGTCAGCTTGGCACAAGCTGTAGTCATCAGAGAGGAGGAAGCCTCAGCGGAGGAAACGCCTCCATAAGGTCAGCTATAGGCAGGCCTGTCGGGCATCTTCCCCCTCCTGCTGAGGACTGAACCCAGGGCCATAAGCTTGCTGGGCAAGGGCTCTACCACTGAGCTAAATCCCCAACCCCTGGGCATTTTCTTAGTTAGAAATCAATGTAGGAGAGCCTTGCCCATTGTGGGTGGTGCCATCCCTTATGGCTCTGTAAGAAAGCAGACTGAGCAAGCCATGAGGAACAAGGCAGCAAGCCCCACCCGTCCTTGGCCGCTACATCAGCTCCTGCCTCCAGGATCCTGTCCTGTCCGAGTTCCCGTCCTGACTTCCTTCAGTGATGAACAGTGATGTGGAAGCGTAACCCAAACAAACCCTTCCTCTTCAACTTACCCTTTGGTCTGCGTGCTCCACACGGTAGTAACCCTGACTGAGTCAGCCGTCTCAACGGCACAGTCTCACACAATGACAGCTCGTTTCTGTCTTCCTTCGGGGCGTGGTTTCCTAAGACAACATTCATAACTGGTACCTTTTGGGTTTGGCGCAGCATCCTCGGGTTTGCACAGTGCTTTTCAGTCTTCCGCGCTGGGTTGTGTGGGCGTGGCATTTGCAGACTCTGGCCGGCTCGGACACTCACACAGATCACAGGTTTGCAGAAGCCTTCCGGGGACAGAACAGCAGCACGCTTGCGTGCCCTCTGAAGCTCCATGCGTGTAATTACTTTTGAACCAGCCAGGAACTTTACTGGATTCTTGAGGCAAAAGCAGCTTTAATTTATTAAAGTCGTCAGCGTCATCGAGCTAGAAGGAATGTTAGCACAAACGGTGCGGTTAGAGCAGAGGCCTTCATCGATCCTGCGTTGTTCGACAAGCTTAGCCCCAGAATTTGACTTTGAAGCCCTCTTGGGTAGTTTTTATGGGTACTGGGGGCGGGAGGGAGGCCTTCAAGATTTTAATACTCAGAATTTTGATCCTTTGTGATTGTAATTTTCAGGATTTTAAACCTCAGGACTTTTACCTTTGGAGGTTTCAGGAATGTGGCATTTGGATTGTGTCTGAAGACAGTCCTGGCCCCAATGGGTTTATGAATTAAGCAGGCCAGGCCTCATGACTTCAAATTACTCCAGCCATTGCCACAAGGTCAGGGTGGCACACTGTTGATAACAAATCAAGGCCTTCCCTGAAATTGCAGATACCTCCATGAGTCAAACTGAAGATACTGGTGGTGGTTCTACAACACACAGAGACAGCCTGCTTGAGAGCAGGGCCTTCTCAAAGAACATTGGGGCCAAAAACAGAGTGACAAATATGTAAGTTAATGCCCAGATCAAACCACCTCTGCCCAGGAGAGCCTTCCCAGGTGAGTATTCCGCAGGGCAGCAGAGAAAGCTGCTTGTGTGTCTGTGCAGAAGGAAGATGAAAGAGCAAGACATCTCAAAGCCAGCACTATGCTGGCCTGCGGGCTTCCATGGGGACTAGTCTAAGAATAGTTTTGTGTTTGTTTGTGTATGGAATTTCAAACTACAGTTTTGTTCCTAAGAGAAGTGAAACCAACGATGCTTTGGACCTCACTGACCAAATGGCTGTGTTCTTCCAGAAGCCGAATACTTCTCATGGAATCTCTGTTCTCTCTTGGCTGTATTTACACCCCCAAGGACACAGTCATTGGATGTGCTTCGCACTCTTATTTGTCCTCTCTGGTAGACACTCACGGGATGATATATTGGGCATTTCTTCCACACATCTCCTTCTTTCTCAAGAGTGTCAGTCAGTTCACGTGTTCAAGAAACATCAGATTCAGTAAATATTTATTGAACACAAAGAAATGCTGTGATCTATCTTATAACATTTAGGAAGTTTTCTGGTCCTGGAGGAGGAAGCTACTGATATTTTTATTGGATATCATCATCACAAAGGTCTTAGGGGAGGTTGTAGGCAGAACCAGAGACTTGATCTCTAGCAAAAACAGCTTTCTCCTAAAGAGCCCAAGACAGAGACTGGGTTTGAAACGTATTTGCAAATTAGTCAACTTTCCCACAATTCTATCTCCAACCCATAAGAGGTTAATGCTCTCCCTCCCAGAGCCATGCGTGGGTTATGATTAACGAGTTGTTAGACACACTAGCACCGAGTTGACTCTGAACATTTCCTTCTCCTTCATGAAGAAATATCCAGGTCCAATTATCCACGACACTCTCACCTGAAAGAGGTCTCTATGCTACGTTAACCTCCACCCAGTGCACATAAAGAAACGAGATAGAACCCGGATTTTCAGGCATGCTCATGAGCTAACTTCCCAGCCCCAAGCACTGACTTACGTACACAGACACTCTTCCCTATAAAACACATGGTGCTTCAAATCACAATATTTAGTCATTTCACTATTGATGGGGCAGAAGAGAGCAAAGGTCAGCTACTGTGAATTCCAGGATGCAGAAAGTCGATCCAAACCAGTGTGTAGGTTCATCTTACAAAGATGAAGGGGAGAGGCAGAAACAAATGGTAACATTTCCTCAGCCATCCGAATACAGTTGTCACAGTTGTCATCCACCGAGTCAACAAGTATACACACCAGACACTGTTTCAGGCCTAGAGATCCAGTGTGAGCAACATGGCCCAGATGTGAGTGAAGCCTGGGAACTGACGGTTCCTTTCTCTCCCTCCTGCCTGCTGCCTTTTGTGGCACTTAGCCTTGGTGTCATAGTTCATACATAACAGGGCACAGAAAATTATGCTTTTGAGCAGCTATGCTGTCGGTGACTTTACATTTCGGAAGAGGGCCTTTGTAACCTACAAAACCTGGAATGTTTCCCATTTGACTCTTCGTAGAACATATGCAGACTTCTGGCCCAGAGATCTACACCATTCCCCAGAGCCAGAATGAACAGTTGAATCCTCTAGCTGCTAGAGTCTTCCCTCCTATTAATCTTTTGCTATTCGTGTGATGCAAAATTAAGCATTATTTCCTACAATGTGACTGAGACCGGGTAGATAGACTATTTATATTAATTTCATTAAATAATGATTCAGCTTTTTTTTTAGCCTTTGACTATTTGTTACTCTGTCTTCCTAGTCTATAACCTCTACATAAAATGGTGCTACTCTCCAGTCAGATCTTTTTCCATTTCTCTTTTTTTTTCTTAAACCTAATTGGGCATCAGTTCACAAGTGACTCCCCAGGGAAGAAAAGCACATTGGCTGCTGCTGCCTTTGGTAGCTACTATTTCCCATTACACCCGACTGCTTGTTAGAGTAGGAGGTCTCAAATTTGCCAGCCCTTCTCCCTGGGTAGTGCAGTCTCTGGCCTCCCTGCCTTCCTGCTGGGGCTCAGTGAGAATCTCTGGCCAGGGTAATCTTTTTTGGTGGTTTGGTGACTTCCGCTCCTAAGATTAATTTTGAGCTGTGGCACTGGATCATATTCCTTTTCCTATAGAGCTGTTCCAGGTAACACTGTCACCAGTATTCACTTTGGACTTGTATATGTTGTCTTAGTGTGATCCTAGTGGAGAAGTCCCTGCCCAGCCACACTCACACTGAAAACATTCTCGAATTGGTCTAACCTCAGCTAAGAGTAGAGTGTCCTGGACTAGGCAACAGCTGGCTCTTCTTCGGATTCTTGTGGGACCTGGGCCAGCTGCTCAGTTTCCCAATGCCTACATTTCTACATCTATAACATAAAGATAATTCAAACTCTGATTCTAGCTTCTGGGAATAAAATTGAACTGCGTATGAACATTGATGTTCCCATGGCAACAGTCATGTCAGGTATCTAGTACGCCACTGGAGCAATACATTATTGATGACAAGTACTGGCAGAGTCTCCTGCCACAGAAGAAGAGACTCCTACAGGAAACCTGGAGGGTATATACTTCCATATAAATTTGCATTCATTATCTCAGGAGGCTTCATCATGCTCCTCCAAACTATCCGCTTCTCCATTTGCAGAATAAAGTCAGTTAGCGCACCCTGGAGCCGTTGAATCCACAAGCAACATGAACACAGCTATGGTTTGAATAAAGAGGCAGAGACTGGCCTCCTTCAGAAGAGTCCCCGTGAGTGGTTGATGGGGTGGAAAGGGTTCCAACTCAGCCAACTGAAGGAACAGAAATGTCAGGTCTACAAAACAACTTTATTGAAATGCTACTATCATTATTATTATTTGTGGAAGATGTAAATCTACAAAAAGACAAAATATAATAATCAGTTCACTTACACATAAACAATACTAACATTTTGATATCAAGCCTTGCCATCTTTTTATAGATACTCTATTCTAAGACTACATTCTCTCGTTCGATCACTTTTACAAGTCATTTTATATTATAGAAAGTAACTTGCAGAGTATGTCATCAGAAGGACACAGCAATTTGTGTAACCAATTCACAATCACTCAAAATTGAGATTGTTCCCTGAGTTGTCAGTTAATTAAAATCAATTTATTTATTGCCTTAAGGTCTGAAATTAGTTTCATTGGAGCTTAGTCATCCATCCCCGTCGTCACTGGCACTGTAGCATTCTCCCTGAGAAAGATCTCTGTGGGTGAACTAGAGCGAATGCCCCAAACCTCCTCAGCAAGGAATTCCCACAGCACTCTCAGAAGGGAGGGCTCTTGTCTGGGTTGCATTTTCCCATTTTCTCTGGTCTCTTTTTTAATAATAATTTATTTTTAAACTATAAACATTTACAAGTTTAGTCAATATAGTTTTTCTCTTTCTTTCTTTAATTTTTTAAATTTTTGAAACACTTTTTTATTATATATTTAAATTAGAAACAAGCTTGCTTCCCATGTCAGTCCCAGCTCCCTCTCCCTCCTTCATGACCGCTCCCCCCCACCAATCCCCCAGCCCCCACAGCCCCTACTCCATTCCCCAGGGAGGGTAAGGCCCTCCATGGGGGATCTCTAGAATCTGTCATTTCGTTCTGGGGAGGGCCCAGGCCCTCCCCCCAAGTGTCCATATTGAGAGATGGGCACCCAAAGTCTATTTGTGTGTCAGGGATAAATACTGATATACTATCCAAATTCTCTGGTCTCTTATATGACATTTTGCCTAAAATGTCATTCCTCTTTCCCAGATTTGTAGAAAATATATTTTTTGCTTTTGAATTCTTCTTCTTCCTCTTCCTCTTCCTCTTCTTCTTCTTCTTATTAATCTTAATAGCAAATCCATTTTATTATTCATTTTTATGCTATGCTTTTCTTTCTCTTTTGAGGAAGGTTTATTTCCTTAACCCACCCAGTATCACAATTTTTAGTACCAAAATCCCGTTCGAAATTCTGAGCATGCCAGAGTCCCTGTTGCTATCTGTTGCTATTTAATGTATTAGAATGAAAATAGAGCAAAGTTAACATTTTTTTAGCATTTCATTTTAAGGTTATAATATGATGCCTACTATATGGTAACAAAAATATTAAATTTATGTTTGCAAAGTAAACATTAGTTTAGTAAGAAGAAAGACATTGTTTTACACTTTAGTAATGCCCTTTGATGTCTGGTCTAAGGAGAAGCAGCACCCAGGGATCCTCTGCCCACAACTGAGAACCGCAGCCCCAAACCTACTCCGTCTCTCATCTGACAGCTTCCGTTTTGCTTTTAATAAGAAATGAGAAGACAATTGTAGTTCAACATTACATGAAAATGCTCCACTAACAAGCAGACATTTATACTTGGACAGAAAATGGGAAAACACTTCCTTCAGGATATTTGGGAGCTAAGATGCTGTCTGAAGTGACACTGCCATTAAAGAACATTGTCCTTCTCAGTAGCTACTTTCAATAGATATTTAGGTTTCATACTTAAACACTGCGACTCAAAACTAGCAATTTGCTAAATGAAACAAAATTTTTCTTTTTGTGATTTTTGGCAAAACTCCATTTTGAATTTTGGCTCAGTTTCAAAACAGGGCATTGTTCTTTTTTTCTTCTTCTTTCTTTTGGTTTTTCCAGATGGTTTCTCTGTAGCCTTAGAGGCTGTCCTGGAACTCGATATGTAGACCAGACTGGCCTTAAACTCACAGAGATCCTCCTGCATCTGCCTCCTGAGGGCTGGGATTAAAGGCGTGCGCCACCACTATCCCGCATGCTCTGTTCTCCTGAAATCCACATCCTGGTCAGGTAACTTGGCATCCTTTGGTCTGTAAAATGGACTTTCTCATGCTTTGCTGCTAAAAAATGTTGAATTTATCTCGTTTTCATTTAATGAGACCAGAAGTGGAACCAGCCTCCATGGGACATCTTAAAGTGAGACTATCAAGTTTGCGGGAGTGCTTACGGTTTAGAGGATTCTCCATTCAGCATCGGAAACAACATGAGATGCCAGGATTGTAGTGTAGTTTGTTCTGCTATGGCTTCATTGTGTGCACTGTGGTGAATGGAGGAACCCCCGAGTGAATGCTCGTTGTTTGAAGTGGGAATAGCACGTCAAGGACCTAAGTACCTCAGGCCAGTGGGAATGGCAAAGCCCCTTCCCTGACCTTTGTGCGGATGCTAGTGCGTGCAGAAAACGTCTACGGACGGACACTTTCTCCTCCAGGAAAGCTGTAGCCTTAGACTGCTCCCCGACAGAGATGAGCTAAACCTGCTTCCTGTTCAGCCCTATCTAATAACCCCACCGTTTCCTGTTGGTAGAAGCCCTGCTCTCTGCCCCTAGGGCCGCTGGTGCAGCAGGACACACCTGTTTTTCTCTGCCCATCCTCAAGTTCTGAGTTGTACCTCCACGTGGCACCTCTTGGTGCTAGGAGGATTTTGAGCCTGGAGTTCCGGGGTTGGATTGTTGTTGAACATAATGATCCCTGGGGCTGAGCGGAGAAAACAAGAATGGATATGGAAATGCCCTGGGAACGCTTTAAGTGGAAATAGGAATCATCACTGTTTTAAGTACCCAGTCCTTAACTGAGGTATTTCACTTAAACATTGACACAGTCATTTCATTTACTTCTAGAAGGTCGAGGGAAAGAACATGTTAGACCCTTCCCAGGTCATCCTATGATGAGTCTTTCCGAGATGGACACTGGCTAGAAAGATGGTGGCTGACGCCCACTCCTCCTTCCCGTCATGAGTAAAGGCTCAATCTGCCACCGAACACGTTACCTCCTGCATAACAAGGGGACTGCATTTGGCTGCATTCTTGATGGCTTTGTTTTTCAAGTCCTTTATACTTTGATATCTCAAAGTAGACAATGAAAACTATAAATTATAAAAGAATGGTTTACAAGAATACATCAAATGCTTTGATGGGTATGTTTGATAGTTAAGCAACTGTTTATCAATTTCTTTTCAGTTGAAAGTAAGCAGGGCCTTGACACTAAAATAATTGTTGAACTTAGAAACCGATTCTTGAGTGAAACCTCACCATCTTTGTGTTTAATTAGACTTCAATTGCCCCATTTAAAAAGGTCATCTAATTTTGGAAAAGACAACTGATTCTAATTGTGACAAGCTAATCATTGCTGAATTTTATTAGGAAGATAGATCCAAGTGCTTTCCCCCCATGTGTTTAGTAACATTTACCCATACTTCACAACCCTAACACTAACATGCGAGTGCGCGCGCACACACACACACACACACACACACACACACACACACCCCGGCCGTCAAGGAAAAGACAACCATATTTTGTGGATTAGGCTTTGCTTCCCCATTCAGCCTCATCGGTGTGGGCTTGCAGACATTTTAGGCTCTATGTTTCTTGTTTCTTTCGCTCCAGGAATGAGGCTGTGTCCCCCCAGCTCTCTCAGAGGTCTTGCAGGCTGAATGAGAAAACCACACAGAGAGTCCGGGGATAGCACAGTTGTACATTAAAGTGACTTCGTTTCTAGGGCACTGCATAACCGGCAGTTACGGGGACAGGGGGATGACCAACCTCAAAGAGCTCTGACGTCCTAGGGTGCAGGTGTAGAGCGTGATCCCCATGGTGCTGCAGGACTGGGAATAGCATCTTTCATAGTCTTGTAGGTTCTCATGGGCACAAAGGGCCCTTCCGCCTTGAGCTGAGAACTAGAAGCAGGTTCCAGACTTCCCGCGACACAGGCCAGCTTCACTTGTGTACAGTACTGGGAACGTGACAAAGATATTTCTGCTGAGGATCCTAACCCAGAACATCCCACCTTGCTGCTCTTCAAACAGAAAATGGGTTATTATTTTTCACTCCTGGTGAAGTAGAAAGGCCAGTGATTTTGTTTGTTTTCAAGACAGGGTTTCTCTTTAGTTTTGGAGGCTGCCTTGGAACTCCCCCTGTAGACCAGGCTGGCCTCGAATTCACAGAGATCTGCCTGCTTCTGCCTCCTGAGTGCTGGATTAAAGGTGTGTGCCACCATTGCCAGGCTGGCCAGTGGTCTCTTAAAGAGTAACTATCACCTTATTTATGTTTGAGGGTTTTCTCACACTTCATTTGTAGTCAGACATGTGCTCTTTCCAGTTGCTCCAAATATGATTGAACGAGCTCTGCAGTAAAATAACTGCCTGGGTTGTCATGCTCCCTCAAGCGCCTCTGAATAGAGGGGGGCTGTATCGAACTTAGAATTAGTGAGAGAGGGACAGAGACAGAGGTGTGCTATCCAAGCTTCCAGTATTGTAAATGCTGCTGCAATTGCCCCTAGGATATGACTCATGGCAGCAGAGTTCTAAGGGAAAGCCAAGTCACTTATGGGGACTTGCAGAAAATGACATTCATTCCATTTCTACGTGGGCGGGCCACACCAGTTCCTTCAAAGTCACAGTTGGAGGGCTCTTTGCTGTTCTGTTAACGATGAGGACATTTCCAGGACCACCAAGCCAGTCATTCCACGACTGGAGACAAAGCTGGAGAGTAGCTAGCCAGTGACGTTTCTCTTCCTCTTTGTCCACACTCTTGTGCTCTGAAGTGTATGTTTGATCAACTTCATTCCCCAAAGTGGTTAGCAAACAGAGTAAAGAGTAGATGCCTCTCCTTCCTCCCCCTATTCCCCCTTCTCCTCTCCCTCCTTCCCCTCCTCCTTCTCTCCCTCCCTCTTCTTGACAGGGTGTGTCTATGCACCTCTGTCTGGCTCCACACACATGTTCTCCCTGCCTCAGCATTCCAAGTGCTAAGACCACAAGGTATGTGTCCGGCCCAGGACTGTCTTCATGAGGACCCTGAGGAGCAAACTGTAGTCACAGGACAGAGAGCACCAGTGAGCCTGGTGAGGAGGTATTTGGGGCACCAAGGAGAATGTTATTGATTTTTCCGGCTGGCTCTGCCCCTGAGGAAAGCTGGCTCCTGTTTGTTCCCAATTGCCTTCACAACCCCTTTGGAAGTTTTGCTTGCATGTCTGTGATGTGTGCCACGATAAATGGCTGACTCTGTCTCAAAGGTTGGATCTATTATCGATTATGACTTCCCAGGGCATAGAACGGGGGCGTTTCCTCGAAGACGCTCATCACGGATGGGGTGGAGCACGGTATCTGCAACAGGGCCTTGTTTCTGAGAAGGGTCTCTGTCTTTTCTTAGGAAGATGTTACAAAGAAAGCAGAACAAAATTTTATTATGTAGGTTGCAGTAGAGATACCAAAGTGCATCGAGCGGGAACTGCTCTTAGTCCATGTGTTTAGAAAAAGTGCAGCTCTTGTCGTAGTCTCTTACATGCTATGGGCTTTCTGGGGTTAGTTTCGCATAAATTAACAGAGGAAGCACCCACTCCCTGCAATCTCCTGTCTCCCCCCACAAAAAATCACCTGATCTCTCTAACAATATCATCCTACTGTGTAGATGATACTCTGTGTATTTTAGGTTGAAAAATTCAAGGTACATTTTTTCTGAAGTAATATGGCTTACAATAAGTGCCCTCAGGAGCATTTGAAAAAAATGTTTTGAAATGGAAAAAAAGGAAACAATCAGTTATAACTGGGGAAGGAAACTATATTGACAGTAACAATAATAATAGTAGCTTTGTTTACTCAACTATTCACTTGGGCCCCAAATATACACCAGCACCTCACTGAGAGATGGAAAAGTCCTGGTTTTAGTGGGAGAGAATTGTGGGAGATGGAGGCTCTGTGACAGCATTGCTGTGGATAGAATAACACCTCCTGTAAACAGCTTACTAGTGGTCATTTGCATAATGAATATGTTTCTCATAGTTCAAGAAAAATTCAGACTGGAATCCTTACATAGAAATGCTAACCTATTTCCTGAATAAACAGCAGTAAACTGCAATAAAGGGCAGCTATGAGGATTGACATTGTCAGCATGTTCTTAGTGTTGATTATGCTGTTGAAATACATTTCACAAGCACTTTTGGAGGCGAATTTAGGCTTTTTGAAATACTGCACATTTTCAGTGATTTCTTATGGGGAAAGTTCAAGAAAGCTTTATTACACCCTGACAGATTCAGCTGAGTTCAGCACAGGAAATCTCTCCAGCTGGGAATGCCACGGTAGAGGAGAGAAACAAAGATGAGGTTAAACAGACCTTTGCTCTCAGAGGCCCTTCCAGCCTGGAGAGAAGGGGGAGAGGGAGCGTTGGGTGAGCAGGGCCCATAGACTCTTTTTGTGTTGTTTGTCTAGCTTTGTTTTTGAAACAGATCTCACTATGTAGCTCTGGCTGCCCTGGAACTCACAGAGATCCACCTGCCACTGCCTCCTGAGTGCTGGGACTAAAGGCCACAACCTGGCTAGAAGACATAGATTCTTAACCAAAATGCTGGTGTTGTGATTCATTTATAGTGCTGGATTGCCAAGGAGAGACTAGAATTTCCAAATGTGGAGATTCAGGGAGGTGATTATACTGACAGCAGCAATAGTGCCGGGAACATCCTAGATTTCTAAGAATCTATTATAGTCTAGATGCCTTTAAAATTGTCATTTTGTCTACCCCTTGCCTGAATGTTTGTTTTGCCTCAAATCTACAGATTGAAACCTTCCTTCCCAATATGTTGATCTGAGGTGAATTTTTGGAAGATGAGGAAGTTGTGAGGATGGAGCCCTCTAGAATGTGATTAGTGGGGACATGAGACTTGGCCTGTCTCCATGATGTGGCGATAAAACAAGAAGGCAGATTTGGAGAAGTTTCCAGGCACTTTGAATTTGGACTATGAAGTTTCCAGAATTATGAGAAATAACTTAATTATTTAAACTACCTAGTCTATGGTATTTGTTATAGGAGCCTAGCGCCACACCCTCTCACACATACAAATCTAAGAACAAACTATTATACTAAGATACAACATGGCCTAGAAAAGCTAGCACAGGGAGGAGAAAGGTATACCCAAGATTTTGAGTTTGGTCTGTCTGTATCCGAATCCATGCTCTTTCCACTCTACCAGACATAGTGCCATTCCGAAAACAACACAGTGGTTGGTCCACAAGCAACCTTGGCACTTCTAGAAACATCACCTTTCCAGTACTGGCTATCAGTCTATGACATTGGTGCGATTTTTATTGCTTTTATAGAATTTTCATATAATGAAATGAAAAATCCTTTGTTCAGAATAATTTTCTTTGAGAATGGTCATTTTAAATATAGTAATAATTCCAGAATGAATGTGGAAATTGGATGTTCTCCAAGTAAAATATCACCATGTAATAGTTTTCCATGGTCCTTCAAAAGCCATGGGCTGGGAAGACGGGAGCCCTGAGCACAGCTTGTAAGATCCACGTGGAGACCCACTCCCCATTCCCCTGGGGTGTGGACGCCGACCTGACCTAGTGATCCAGCCAGCTGGGCCTCTTCCCATACAACTGGGAATAGACTGGAATTCCATCCAACCACTCTCAGGGGCAAAGCAGCTCTCACACACTTGCAGATCACACAAAGGGTTTGTGTTTGGTGACCTCCTTTCTGGAACCATGTACTTTAAGAAGAGTTCTTAGGATGACTTATTGGGGAAGGTTTTTTTTTCTGCTATGTTTCAAATGGCTACGTTTTCTATGACACGCATTCTGTGTTAATTGCAAAAGCTACTATATAAAAAAATCTTATGAAGATATAAAGACTGCATAACCATTTATGGTTTTCAAATCATCTACTTTTATTGAAAAGAATAAAAATTATATGAAATTGGACGTCATTGGGAATATGCTGTGTTTATAGTACACAGAGGCCATTAAAAATCTCACAACATGGTCGTTTTGAAGAAGTTTACAGAAAACATATTCTGATTTTAAGATCTGATAGCAAGAAACACTTTTTCATTTTTAAAATTTATTTATTTAATGTGCACTGGTGTTTTGCCTGCATATATTCTGTGTGAGGTGTCAGATCCCCCGGAATTGGAGTTACAGATGGTTGTGAGCTGCCATATGAGTGTTGGGAATTGAACCCGGGTCCTCTGGAAGAGCAGCCAGTGCTAGCAACTCCTGAGCCATCTCTCCAGCCCGAGACTGGTTCTCACATGTAAACTTAGCACCCAGAGGTCTGACGCAGGAGGATCACAGGTTTGAAAACACCCTGGGCTACATAGAGAGATCTTGTTTTAGCACAACCAAGCCCCCCCTAACCAATGAGATAATGTTCTAGAGATGTTAGTACACACACAAAACAAAACAACACCAAAACCACAGACTATAATTTAAAGGTAATTCTCGTGTGACCATCACAATATCTAATTGTGGTATTGGGCCAGGCTACGTACAATGTTTTAACGTGTAAAAGAAACCGGTTTTTGGTTTCTTTTGGAACTTGTTGGCCACAGCATTGATGGCTCAAGTTCCTATCTGAAGTCACAGGCACCAGGACATTTCCAAGATGGCTGCCATAGTTCAATGGATGGTTAATGACTCTCTTCTGGGACTGTGTTTACAATTTTAGTCTTTCTGATACTTTCTGATACAAGTTGTGCCAGCCATCCTATATTAGTCAGACCCTGGGGATTTTATTGTCATTTTGAACCAGATCTATTTTTGTTTAATTCTATGAGAACCACACATCCTTCGTGCGTTTGCCAGGAAATTATTTTCCAATGACTATTACTCAATACTAAGTGCACTCTATATTTTTACACAGAGGGGTGGTAGGGGTGAGTTCAGTTAAAATTCTATTTCACATGACATGATGTAGCTGGACTTTTGTGATTTTCTTCTTTCTTTTTTCTATTTTTTTTTGAGATAGGGTTTCTCTGTGTAGCTCTGTAGACCAGGCTGGCCTCGAATCCACAGAGATCCACCTGCCTCTGCCTCCCGAGTGCTGGGTGTGCCACCACCACCCAGCTTGTGATTTAAAAAAAAACTCTAATATTCTGCCAGCTAAAGTAAGTTAGGTCTTATTTATTTTTTCAGAGTGATATATTTTAAATAAGGAAACTTCCATGTTTGGTGTGCATGCGTGCGTGCATTCGTGTGTGCGCCTGTGTGTGTGTGCGTCATGTGTGCGTGCATGTGCGTCATGTGTGCATGCGTGTGCGCGTGCATGAGTGTATGTGTGTGTGCACACATGCATGGGTGCGTGCCTTCTGCTATGTAGCACCCAGGGATGGAACTCAGGTTGTCAGGGATCGACAGGAAGTCTTCTGCTTAGTCATCTTGCCAGCTCTATGTTTAAAAAGTCTTTAAGACCTGGGACTGGTTGGCAATGTAAACTTAGCACCTATAAGTACGAGGCAGGAGGATCACAGGTTTTATGCACAGAGAAAACCTGTTAATACCACTTGATCATTTACACAACACAGAAACAAGCGAAACAACAGAAACAACAAAAGTCCAGATGTGTTGACATGTAGCTCTTGAGTATGAGTCTGTTCTCAGAGGCGGTGAGACCGCTTGCTCTGCTGGGTGACTCTTGACCCCAAGAAAGTTGATCATTCTCAAGGGCAGCAAAGCTTTGCTCAGGGAACTGGGAGGAAAACACTTGTTACAAGAGAGAGCCTCTGGGTGTCGCAGACTCTCAGAGGGTGGGTCACGGATGCTGTAGTCCACGCAGTGAACCCCAGTGTGGTAGAGTCTTTAAAAAATGATGGAACCCGAGGAGGGGGAGGGCAGTGGTTAGCAAGCTGTTACAAAGGTAAATTTCAGAACACTAAGAAACAAAGACCGATAAAACAACACTGAAAAACAAGTGCAACTTGTTTTGTAAAATACATTTTTTTTTCAGGTCATAGTGGTTCAGGACTGTCCTGTCTGCTCATGAACAAACAGTATGTCCAGCCTTTTTGCAGCAAGGCGTTGTCATCCCGAAAGTTCACTCTTAGGGATGAAATAGAAGTTGCAAAAACAAACAAACAAACAAACCCTGGAAACAACACCCCACATACCAAGTCTCAAAATGTTTTAAAACGTTCATAATTTTGTATTGGATCTTGTGCAGCCTGCAGCCCATGAGCTGGAGAGGCCCTCAGCAATCCTGCTTGCATTAAAAAAGTCTCAAAGTAATGAAATCACATATTTTTATAAAAACTCAAATAATATGGAGACACCTAAAACTAGAGAAATTCCTCCCCTTTCTTTATCTCTAATTACCAACCCACTTCTCCAAAAGGAGAAATTGTTAGCAATGGCTTGTTTGTCCTTTAATAAAACGGACTGCATCTCCAGATAGCAGCATATGTGGGTGTTTATTTGTGTATGTGAACTCAGGTATATAATTACATTTCTTCCAATTGTATCCAATTTTTAAATGTATCACTATAAATACAGAGTTTCTTATATCAGCACACAGGAGGCTACCACTCCTTTGCAAAATTTTTTATAGTTTATTTTGTTGGTTCCTTTTATCTTTAATTATGTGTTTATGTTTATGTCTCTGTGTGTGTGTGTGCTCTCGAGCACATGCATACACGCACACGTTACATGCCTACAGAGGTGAGAAGAGGGTGCTGGATGCCTTGGAGCTGGAGTTATATAGGTAGTGAGCCAGTAACATGAGTGCTGAGGAAGAGGGGTGTGCTAAGAGTAGCATGTGCTCTTAATGACTGGGCACTTCTCTAGCCCTTAGCTTGTTACTTTTAGTAGCTACAAACTATTCCATTGCCTAGTATGCCAGACATATATGATCAAGCCTCCACATTAATGAATTTGCAAGTTGTTTCTAATTGTTTGAGTCTATCCATAAAGACTTTTGTGTTGAATAGCTATAAAAAGTCCATGTTTTGAATTTTTATAGGCTATTATCTAATTTGCTTCATGAATTTATTTCTCACCAATGCTATCTGAGAGTTACTATGTCTCTAGCAGAGTAGAACTTGTGAAGCAATGGGTTTTAAAACTCTTCTTTCCATGCTAGGAACTGAACTAGGGTGTCACAGAAGCTAGACAAGCCTCTACCACTGAGACACAGTATTGGACCTTTTAAAATTATTATTATTAACTTTTAAAGCTTTTTGTGTATTTTTGTTTTTTGAGACAGGATTTCTTTGTATAGCCTTCATTGTCCTTGGCTGTTCTGGAGCTCTCTATAGACCAGGCTGGCCTTGAACTCACAGAGATCCACCTGCCTCTGCCTCCCGAGTGCTGAGATTAAGGGCATGTGCCACCACAACCTGGCTTTTTTTACTTTCAATATTGTGAGGAGCCCCTTTGTGCAGGCTGACATGGAACTTTCAATTCTGCTGCTTGGGATTTCAAAAGTAACTGGTTCATAGGTCTGTACCACGGGGCTAAGACAACTTTTAAAGGAGTGCACTAAAATAACATCCATGTTTAGAAATGATCTGCAGGCGGGGCGCAGGGGGGACATGGAGTCTCAGTTTTGCAAGCTGAGAAGAGTTATGGCGTCTGCTGGTACAATGATGCTAATGCACACACCTCTGCTGCACAGCGCTCTTAAAAGATCCTGGTTGCTGTGCAGTTGAGGGACAGGCCACTTGACTAGTAAGCATGAGGCCCTAGGTTTGGATACCTAGCACTGTCAAAAGCCAAAAGCAGAAAAGGACAAGGTTAAGATGTCTACTTTACTCATGTCTTAATACAAAGATAATATAGAAAATTTATGGTTCTATACAGAAGTCAAGAAAACATCTTCTTAAATTTCAAAATAAAAAAGAGCCTCTGCCAGAAACCTAGCCAAATGCTGCAGGGCCCCTCACTGTCACCATGTGTACAATCATTTAAACTCAGAGTTTAGAGCCCTTTATTCTGCTGCAGGACAGTTACCCACTGTATGCAGCGGCTGCCAGGAACACTACCCCCCTGCTCTCTGGGGCTGGGAGTCTCTGGAAAGAAAGCCAGGGCTTTAAGACTCCAGGCCCATGTTTGTGCCTTGACTGCACATGGGAAAAATGAAGACCACGGTGAGAGCCAAAGAGCCTAGGTCAACCTCTGGTGCTGACTTCCTTCTTCATCCCTTACAGCTACTGGGACAAGAGGGAGTGGGCAGTCACCGGAACCCTGGGGAACAGCGGCACTTACGCTGTAGTGACTTTGATGCACAGAGGCTGATTACCGGGGACATGAGCCACTGTTACAACACCTTGTCTTGGAAAGGTAACTCGGTGCGTGCTGAGGAAACCAGTTAGTGTTTCCCAAGACTGAGCCCATTCTCAGCTCTGTGACGGACAGTGGACTGCTGCTGGCTGGCACATTTTACCTCAGCACAGAACCATCTTGATTTTAGGTGGTCTGTCAGGGTGACTGGGGGAGTATTTTGAAAATCATAAAAAGGGAAGAGAGGATTTGTTTTTAAGCATAAGGCCCTGAGCCATCTCAGAGGGCTCAGACTCTACTGTGTAGCTTTCCAGGTGACTTCCGCACTCAGCCAAGGCTGAAGACCCCAAGTTCCAGTTTCTGTGTGCACAGCCTCTGGTGAGGCTTACCTTTGCAGGCTCCAAAGGAATTTGGTTTAGTGGGGTTGATACTGCACCCCCACCCATACTGTAGATGAAATCCAGGCTTTGACCATGGCAGGCAAACACTCTACCACTGAGCTGCAAACTCTTCAGGCTGAGTCTGTGTCCTCTTGTCTCAACATTCCATGTGCTGGGGTTACAGGTGGGGCCTCCAGGCCCTGTCCACTCCATGTCTTCTAAGACTCTCAAGGGAAGTTGGCACACACACATCTCTGGCCCACATCTCCAATATTTTATTCTTATCTCTTCTGACTCTCAGTAGCCCTCTGGGCCTCGTCCTTGAGGCCTTTACCCTGAGTAGTAACTGTTGTGTTTCTGAAACACACTAAGATCCCCGCTTGTCACTGACAACTGATGGCTCCAGCATGTCCAGTGAGGCCCTGACTGTTGCTGGACAGCACAGAGACTGTATCATGGCTGGAGTCGTGCTTCAGAAAGCAGGAGCAGCATGTTCAAATGTGTTGTCGGGATTGCTTTGCAGTGTCACAGTTAATTGTTTGCCTGCCATGAATTTGAAAGCACTCTATAGCTAAACTTAAAAATAATAGCCCTCCCTGGCCGGGCGGTGGTGGCGTATGCCTTTAATCCTAGCACTCGGGAGGCAGAGGCAGGCAGATCTCTGTGAGTTTGAGGCCGGGCTGGACCGACAGCCTCCAAAACAATACAGAGAAACCTGTCTCGTAAAACCAAAAAAAAAAAATTAAATAAATAATAATAATAGCCCTCCCTGGAGTCAGTTCTCAGAACCCACGTGACAGCCACACCTGCCTGGAGGTGCAGTTCCAGGCCTCCCGACCCCCTCACACATATAGGTGTACATGTAGGTTTGTATACAAGTGGACAGAACACCAAGGAACACAAAATAAAAATAAATTATTTTAAAAAAGAATAACGACTGGGATGGACAGGCATATACAAAAGACATGAAGAATAGATAGAAAGAAGGCTAAAAAAGGAATAAAGCAATTAGGCTTTGACAGGCATGATGGCACACAGGAGGCAGAGGCCAGTGGATGGACCTCTGTGAGTTCAATGGTCTCCAGAGTGAGTTCCAGGACAAGCCCTCTGAACTTTGCATTTGGACATTTCCATTTAAAGGTGCGTCATTATTTTGTCAACTTTGCGTTTTAAACCACGTTCGGGTTAATGTTATTGACAGATGGCAAGTATGTGTGTGTTCCATGATTCGAGCTGTCAAAAGAAGTGTTACAAGTGCTCCCGTTCAGACCAAACCCCACCCACTCACACTTGGCAATTCCCCGGGCTCGCCGGGACCCGTGCAGGCCTCTGAGGGTGAGTATAGCTCCATGAGGGCAGAAAGTGAACGTAGCTGAGACCAGCTCAGCTCCTCACCAGCTGAGTGATCTTAGGCAGTGACTTAGCCCTACATATTCTTAGTTTTGTTTGTTCGTTTTCCTTCAGAAAGTGAATCATGACATCTCCCTCCAAGAGCTTCGTTGACAATGATGAAGTGAATTTAGAAGCATTTAGCCCATTGCTACGGTGCTCAGTAAACACTGCCTTCCCTTTTTCATTTAATAGATTGCTTGAAAGTTGGGAGTGTGAACATGAACATTTTTCTAACAGCTCCCAAAAATGTGAGAAAGAAAAAAAAACCTAAGGAGTGTTTTTCTAACCCTGAGAAGGTCGGTCACCCAAGGGTGACTTGGTTACATGGACGCATCAGGAGGTGCTGGTCAGGGGGTACGCTGGGTGTTGGGTGGGAGCCAGGCAGAGGGAGAGCCAAGGCCAAGGAAGAGGCCCAGGGCAAAAGCAAGGAGATGAGCCAGGGCCAAGAAGAGGTGCATGCCAGCACTCCAGCATCAGCACTGAGCAATAGCGGGAGTCCTCGGACAACCTGGAATACGATAAGAGCCGGCCAAGCGTGAGTGTGGGGTGCAGAGGAAGCAAAGGAGAATAAGGCTACACTGGGGAGGGGTAGAGCCTGAGCAGAGATCCCAGGGTCCAGACCCAGGCCGAGGTGGTCATGAGACAGTTACCACCCACAGTCTTTCATTGTCTTCTGTGTCTTCCTTAGGAATGCGGCTGAGCCTTTGTTTCTATCTACTCTCCTGCCACTAAAACAAAACAAGCAAACAAAAACAAGTATAAATGTGCTCTTTTATCTAGATACTATTCTGGGAAGACTTGGATCAATTAACTCTGAAGTCTCAACAGTCAATACAATGAGAGTGTATTGTAAGCTTGTATCATGGTCCACTGTGAGTCTGTAGAGACAAGGAGGAGTTCACTCTGGGGCATCAGTGACTAGGTTCCTCTTCTCAGATGGCTCTGCAACCCCAAGCAGGGATTCTGCATTTGATCTGTTTCCTTGAGATTGGAGTCTCATTCTGCCATTTACGGTGATCTGAAACTCACTGTGTAGTCCAGGATAGCTTCAAACTGATGGCAGTTCTCCTGCCTCAGCCTCCTAAGTGCTGAGATTACAGGTGTAAAACACCAGACCTGGCCCTTGTAATTTTCTTCCCTTCCTGCCATGCGGTCCTTTGGGCAATTCAGCGAAGTTTCACGGGTGTTAACTCAGCAAAACATCTCCAGCTGTGAACAATAAAATACACAGCATTACAAAAAAGGCCAGTTAGAGCTTTTATACTGTTAAAATGATAAAATAAA
This sequence comes from Mesocricetus auratus, assembly GCF_017639785.1. NCBI lineage: Eukaryota > Metazoa > Chordata > Mammalia > Rodentia > Cricetidae > Mesocricetus > Mesocricetus auratus. The sequence goes on from NW_024429186.1 coordinate 83,139,349, forward strand.
ATACAAATTATTCTTTCTTTTTAGGATGCCAGATGGATGTGAACGCTGCTATGCGTGCAGTAAGTTGTGTGAGTCTGCTCTCTGACAACCGGAACACCATACATCAGGAGGTGCCTTTAAGCTCTGTTTAGGTGAGAGAGAAATACATTTGTTATCTTGCTCTGACCCATTGATACTTAAGATCTCGGTGTCTTACAGCTGAACCCACTTCTAAATCAGACAGAGGTAGAGGCTTTCGGGACTTTGGATATGAACAAAGGCGGTGAAACCCAGTTCATGCGGAAGCACCGGGAACTGGAGCCAATAACAAACCGGAAGGTCCCGGGACAGCTCAAAAAGAGGCAACTCGATGAGATCATTCTCTGTAAAACATGGTAGGGTTTTACAGAGCATTCCGTTTTTCTGAGAAACTGAGGCAAAAGGAAATTGAGGCAAAGGGAAACAAATCTGTTTTTGCACTTATACATAGGTTTGTCCAGGGCAGCCTGTCACTTGTCCCCTCCCCTCTCTTCTAGGCTTTATTAGGTCAGGGTGCTGGGGCTGCCTGCAAACACAGGCCTGGCCCAGCTTCCTACATGGCAGCTATACGATAGGGAATTCTCAGCCCTAGGAAATGTCAATGTCTGTGACACCTATCCCCAAATCGTCATCAGAGTCTTGTGTTGACAGGTTGGGTTCTGGGAAGTGAAGCAGTCAGAGACAGACATGCCACCTGGTCACTTGTGTGACATCAGAGCATGGGGGAAGGACTGAAAAGAATGAGGGTTAGCATAAGTCCTTAAATTTTCAATGCCAATTCTTCTTTTCCTTTCTTGAGACAGGTTTTTTAATCCCTCCCAAGTGCAGGCATTACTCATATGCCAGGCAGGTAATGGTGGCCAGCAGAGTGACATGAATCTTTAATCCCAGCATTCAGGAGACAGAGGCAGGCAGATCTGTGAGTTTGAGTGCAGCCTGGTCTGCAGACAGAGTTCCAGAACAGCCAGGGATACACAGAGAAACCTCAAAACCAAGAACCAAAACAAACAAAACAAAAAAGCATGCCGCATCACTGGCGGGATGCAGAATTCTTTACTTGGTGCTTCTCTATGGCACAAAGGCTGCTAATACCTCACAAGCTAAGGATTCCAACTTCCCTGTCCAGCGGCGACTGCAGCTAGGTCTGGGTGTGTGATGTAAGGGCCGAAGCCAAGAGTGTCTGCCGTAGACCTTAAAATGAGAGCCGGTGACACAAGAGAAGATCAGAGAGGCTGTCTGTCTGCAGAACAGTAGAGGCACTGTCTCTAGCGGTAACTGCAGGTGCTGAGAGCCAGTGGTGGCAACAGCGCAGGTGTCCAGGGCCAGCTGCTGACAAGCTGGCCTTGCCGTGTGCTGTGGAGGAGTTTCTTCTAGATAGCCGTGGTCTTGATACTTTGCCATCCTTCTGAGTCTGTGACACCCAATGTTTCAGTAACCACGCCCTCCTGAGTAAACCATGGCAGGTTTCAGTTGGTGGCACTGATGTGCATTTTAGTGTCATCTCTCTGTATTGCCTGACAGCCAGGGAAGCATAGCGACCATTGTTTTGGAAAGAAAGATAGGCAAGAAGACAGGAGGGAGGGGAGGGAGGAAGGAGGAGAGAAGAAAGGAAGGAAAAGAGATGAGTATGAAGTGTACAAGCCAATCTCTTAAGCATAATTTGTAATTTTTAGGAGGTCTGTCCAGGATCACACAAAGAGAAAAAAAGTATAAGGTGCCCAAAGACAGTCACAGGACAGAAAGTCATAAGTGGGGTGTCTTAGTGAGGGTTTCTATTGCTGTGAAGAGACACCATGACGACGGCAACATTACAAAGGAAACATTTAATTGAGGGTGGCTTGCTTACAATTTCAGAGGTCCTGTCCATTATGATCATGAAGGGGAGCATGGCGGCGCGCAGGCAGACATGCAGCTGAGAGTCTGCATCTTGCAGGCAGCAGGAAATTGACTGACTGTCACATTGAGGGGAGTTTGAGACAAAGACCTCAAGGCCTGTCCCCACGGTGATGCAGTTCCAACAGAAGGTATGGCCCATATTAAAGGTGTGTCCTCCAGCCTCGAGGTGTGGATTGAAGGAGTGCCATCCAGCCTCCTCCAACAAGACCACACTTGCCAACTAGGCCACACCTCCTAATAGTGTCACTCCCTATGAGTTTATGGGGACCAATTATATTTAAATTACCACAGGGAGGAAAAAAGGGGAGATTGATTTTGAGACCTAAAGAATGGAGTGATGTGTCCTTAAGAGACAGCCCAGTAGGGCTAAAGAGGTGGCTGGCTGGCTAAGAGGCTAAGATCAAGTTTGGTTCCCAGCACCCACACTGGCAGCTTACAATATCCTTAACTCCAGTTTGGGGCATCTGATGCCCTTTTCTGGCTTCTCTGGTTATCTGAACCTACACACACACACACACACACACACACACACACACACACACACACACAGAGTTAAAAATAAAATATGGCCTGGAGATGGCTCAGGGGCTAAAAGCAATTCCTGTTTCCCTGAGGACCTGAGTTCAGAGTCTGGCACCCATATTGGACAGTTCACAAATGTCCCATATGGGTGTCCGGCTCTAGGGACTCTGACACCCCCTTCTGGCCTCCTGTGTACCCACTCCAATATGCATAATTAAAAATAAAATAAAGGAGAAGATTCAGACAGAGAGCAGCAGATGTCCTTATTGTCATATATGCTCTGTTGCATGTGTATAAATGACACTCAAAACACAACTTTAAGTAAGGAAAACTTTTATTTCAAGTTGCAGTCAAGAAATAGAAATGGCAGATTGGTTAAGGAGTGCTCATTCCACCGGGTCATTAAGGAAGCCAGGCCTCTGCTTTCTTTATAATACAGCATTGCCCTGACCTCTGCGGCCCAGCATGGCCTACAGGGGCACCCACAGCCATGTTCTAGGCAGGAGGACAGGGAATGAAGATTTGTTGGGTATGCACATCTGTCGTGGTTTGTCCCAGAAGTGAACATTTCAGTTCTTATCACAAGCATTTGGCCAACTGTTAGTGACAAGGCCAAGATAGCTCTAAGGAAGGGTCAGGGGGTGCTTCATGGATTATTATCCTAATTAGGGGTGCTACCACAAACAAAGGGGATAAAATTCTGAGGGTGATTCATCCATTATCCTTGCTTCAATAGACAGCAAATGGAAACCCGAGCTTACAGGCTCAGATGAGAGCATGATAAATTTTCTGTGAGATCACAATCTTGGTTAGTATGTGGAGAATTTTCTCTTCAGACTTGTGAGGCACAGTAATTTTGAATGGGAGGACTGAGTTAAAGTTAAAAGAGGGACAACTTGTGCTCGATTGCAGCTTTGATGTCTGTATTCACAAGTAAGCAGGGAGGACAGGACCGAGTGAGAGTTTAAAGGTCTCTCTCGGGGCAGATTGCCACAGCGTGCCGTGTGTCTGGCAGAAGGGAGCGTGCTGATCTGATTGCTCCTCTGGGTTCTCTAGAAAATGCAACGGCCTGTAACGAGGTCAGAGAGGCCTTGGGGCTAGAGAAGATAGGGAAAAGGTCAAGGGAAATTCACAGATGACAGGTTCAAGGACAGACTGTGTGCAGGTTCAAAGCTGACGAAACAGCTGGCGAGGTGGAGGGCTCCTGTGTGTGTGCTGTCTTGCCACATGCTGTAGTGGCGTAGAATAGCGGGGCTCTGAGCCATTGGTGGCAAAGGCAGAGGCTAACGTCCAGAGCCTGGCAGATGGGTCAGAGCCTCCTGGGGCCACCACTGCCCAGCTTGCCAGGCTGACTTCTCCAAAATGCACTTTTTAAACCAAGCAGCAGATTTCACAGGAGAACAGCAGTGCGTGGCAAGCCTTGTGACTGCACCTCTGTGAAAGCTTGCCAGGGGCGTTTTCTTTCTCTGCCCTCTCAGGCATGTTCTAATGACAGGTGTGTCACAGAGTGCTCTGTAAAGTACATGTGCGCTTGTTTCCACTCCAGAGCTACTGGGATTAAGCCAAGGTGAGGCGAACCTAAGGAGATGGCATTTTTCAGACAACTCCGGGCCTGTTCACTGCTGTGCTCACTACAGAACTTTCCCTAGGTTCTTCCCTGAACAACTGCAGACCAGCGTGTTCGCTGGAGATCCCTGGGGACACAATGTCCCAGTCTTCTCAAGTCCCCTGTTTCTTTCTTTCCCAGAGTTCTCCTTCTGGCCTAACCAAGCGTGTTTCCCGCCATCCACATCCTTGGTGCCTATTGCCTGTACTGTGATCATATGCATAGGTTTTTTTTTTTTCTTGGTTTTTCGAGACAGGGTTTCTCTGGATTGTTTTGGAGGCTGTCCTGAAACTCGCTCTGTAGATCAGGCTGGCCTCGAACTCCCAGAGACCCCCCTACCTCTGCCTGGCCCTTATGCATAGTTTCCAAGGTTTTTGTTTTTCAGGTGCTGGGGGTGGAACCCACAGTTTTTCACATGATTAGCAAGCGCCCTATGAGTGATCTATACCTCCCATCTTGTGAGAATATGACCACTACCATAATTTTGAGCCAAGTTTGAACCAAACTTTAATTAAATACTGGCCAGGATGACGGACCCTGGCCAGGTCCATCCCAGGATCCCCAGAAAATGGCAACAAGTCATATTTTGCCAAGGCTTGCAAACACAAACCTGCCAGGTCCATTCACGGGCGAGCATGCATCCTGACAAACTTCCCGTCTTCGTACCTCCCACCTACGTGTGATCAGGCATATTGGTTCAGTTGGGTCAAACAAACCTGTTTAGGGGAGTGAGAACATGTGGCTGGTTATCTTACATAAACAACAGACTCCAGTGTCTCAGGAACTGTCTGTCCTGGGGCAAGGGTCGTACAGGTCAGAGGAGTCTTTATTTCACGGATCTCTTAGGCGTAGTAATGAAAACTTAAAACATAACTTTGCCTTTCACACATGCCCAGCCCTTTTTTACTTTTTTTTACAGGGGTGAGTAGGAAGGAAGAGTTCATTGTGGCTTAGAATTTGGGGGCCCAGTCGTCACAGCGGGGAAGTGAATGAAGCTGGAACATCAGACATCTGGTCGCACTGTGTGCATCTGTTCAGGATCCCGGCTCTGGTCACACTGTGTGCATCTGTTCAGGATCCTGGCTCTGGTCACACTGTGTGCATCTGCTCAGGATCCCGGCTCTGGTCACACTGTGTGTGCATCTGTTTAGGATCCCGGCTCTGGTCACACTGTGTGCATCTGCTCAGGATCCTGGCTCTGGTCACACTGTGTGTACATGTGTTCAGGTTCCCGGCTCTGGTCACACTGTGTGTATCTGTTTAGGATCCCGGCTCTGGTAACACTGTGTGCATCTGCTCAGGATCCTGGCTCTGGTCACACTGTGTGTACATGTGTTCAGGTTCCCGGCTCTGGTCACACTGTGTGTGCATCTGTTCAGGATCCTGGCTCTGGTCACACTGTGTGCATCTGTTCAGGATCCCGGCTCTGGTCACACTGTGTGCTATGGTGGAACCTCCTCCAAACTGAGAGATAGTAAGAATCCACTGGGGCCTGTAAGCTGCCCTCTCTTGTTCCGAGAATGATGTGCCTCATTATTCTGGGGAACTTCTATTAAAAGCGGCTTTACAGAGCTTGGTCACGCACAGATACCGGGGCAGAGCAAGAACTTTTGACTCAGGCCTGGGCAGTCGTGATACCTCGTCTTTGCAGTGGCTGACTGGTTCGAAGTGTGGGGCTGGGATCCCAAAAGGGCCAGTGGGAGTGCTTGTCATTGTGGCAAGCAGATGCTAGCATAAACCCTGTCACTCCGCAGCAGCTGCTGCATGGAGATAACGGAGGCCTCACAGTGCTGCGGCCATCCTGCCTGTCCGCACAGAGCAAGCCCATCAGGAACGGAACTACTGAGGCTGACGGCCAAAGAGAAAGGGTCTAAGAGGCGACGTGTGGTATGAGGGAAAAGGAAGAACGAGGATGAGGCCTCGTATCCTGGAGTTTGCAGCCTGGCATTCCTCAAGCCCTACTGACCCATAGTCCCTGCCTGGCAGCCGAGACCTCCCTTTCGGCTTGAAACAGTTTGAGTGCTGCTGTTGTGTAGGGAGCATCACAACTGCCATGTCCTTCATGCAGAATTTGTCTCTGCTGTGGTCCTCCCCTCCTTTCTAGAACACAGGGGTGAGGAGGGAGGGCTGCTGGAGCCCGCCTCTCTTCTCTTCTGGGCTCCTTTCTCCTTCAGGCCGTTTCCTCCACCCTTGCTCTCAGCAGCCGTGGCCTTCCTCTTTTCCTCCTAGCCCTCGGCTCGCTCCCCCAGGTCCTCCCCTGCCCTCCCTGCCCTCTCTGTGCAGAAACATCCACCCAGTCCCCCTTTGGCTCTTGTACGTCTGCATAGCTGATACCCTCGGCCGTTCTCTTCAGAGCTCAGGCTCAGGTGATTGGTGAGACAGTTTCCTGTCTTACGCGGCTGCTCCATGCCAACACCCTTGCGCTTGCTAACTGTATCTTTTAAAGCACAAGGCACTGCTCTGCTATGTTTTATGTCCTAAACATTTCCCGGCGACAGACTTTGCTCTGCTGGTTTATTGATCTTTCAACACTGGCTGTCCCATGGTTTCAGTCAAACTGTCAGTTACAGAATGAGAACCGCGGAAAGTATTTCATACTCTTCTTTGGGCCAGCAATGGTTTCTCTTCAGGGGTCCCACCGGGTCCTTCGTCTGGGCCTGTTACCTTTCATAGCCACTTAAAGGGAAGCTCCAGCGCTCTTCTTACATTACAGTTTCAGGTTAGTGAATGCAGGACTGAAGAACACAGAAACGTCAGCATTCGGGAAGCACTGTGATAGTAATTGTTGCAGGAGAGAACCACTGTGAATGCTGAAACTATAACAAGAATACATGTGTAATACGAGTGTGTGTGTGTATGTATGTATGCGTGTATACATGCATGCATGCATGTATGTATGTATGCATGTATGTGTGCATGTGGTTTCAAAGAATTTCTCCACGATATATGGGTGACTCTGTACTGTAGAAACCCAGACATCTCCTTAAGCTAGCAATCAAGATGAGCAGCACTGCTATTAATAACAACTGCATTAGGCAATCATAAAATGATTCATCCAGAAGCATACAGTTTCCTTCTGTGATATTCTTGGCAAGGAGGTTCAGCCTCCATCTAGTCATGAAAAGTCACCGTGGAAACTGAGATGGACGGTCCTCCCGTGGTAACTGACCTTGACCAGTATTGGTTCCTCCACACGTGCCACGGTCGTGAAGGACAAGGGAAGACTGAGGAAACGCTGCACACCGGAGGGCATTAAAGAGCTGGCGTCCAAATGGGTGTGACCCTGGACTGGATCCGGGAAAAGGAAAACCAACGGAGGACAGTTGCTGAAGTTTGGGAGATACATTTATTGGCACTTGTTTTTCTAGTTTGGATCATTGCACTGATTTACTGTCTAGGCTGTAGCTGAAGCCTCTGCTTCTAAAAGCCGTGCTTCCTAATGTGTGAGGTGTAAGTACATAGTAAGGAGGGAAGGCCACGGGAATGCTTCAGCTTGTCTCATGAACCTGGATTACGTCCTTACAAAGACTGCAACCACTGCCTTGAGAGGTGTCTGTATTGCCCTGAGCTTCCTAGATGGACGACAAGCAGACCAGAGATGGGCTGGATGCAGGCTGTGCTCTGCGTGCGCCCGTCAAGGTCAGCCTCTGCTGTGCTGACCTCTTTCCTTCAGGCTTTGATGGGTTCTGTACCCATCCACTTGGACATGTGTTATGAACTTCATTAGCTGCCCCCTGGCTCTGCTGCCGTGGAGACAAGGGATGCCTGCTGTGTGACTGGACACAGCCCAGAGGTGTGGAGGAGTTGCCCCCAGTTCCCCCGGTTAGCCCCTCAGCAAGTAGTTCAGCAGGCTTTCATTAGCTCCTCAGGATCCTGGCAGGATGGGGCACCAGCCGTCCTTGGTAGTGCCGCTGAACGGCACACCCTCACCCCACCCCCGAGCTGCTCGCTTTCCCTTCCTCCTCCCTCTTGCCCTGGCGTCCGCTCTCGGGATAACATTCACAAAGAGATTGCTTGCTCACAGTCCCTCGTTTTAAAACAGAACGCAGGCTAAGACGCCTTCAGTGAGGGCAATAGCGCCACGTGGACTTAGCACTAGCAGAGGAAATCCAGGGAATTTCCTTTGGAGATAAGATGCTCTGCTGACCCTTGTTCTGTCTGTTAGTCTCCTTCCTACAGTAATAACCAAGCACCTCATGTCGTCAGCTTCACAGAGAAAAGACTGTCTCACTGTCTGCAGGGCTCTGGTATGTGAGCAGCCATCCCTGTCCCTTTAGCTCTGTGGAGAAGCAGCACATGATGGCAGGAACTCAGCCCCTCCATGGTTAGGGGTAAAACAGGAAAAATAAGGACTCAGGCTCTCTCCAGCCCCTTAAGGAATGACCCCATGAGGCTAACACCTGAATGCTCCAGATGCAGACTCCAGCCCTGCCCCTCCTTTCTCTATTGTATTAGCTTAATTTGATTTACTGTAAGAGTCTGGGATAGACAGAGCTTCATTACAAACCTTGGTCGGATCTCCATCTCTAGACTCTCCTGTCTCCACATCACTAATGCTAGCATTACGAGTGTGTTCCTCCACACTGCATTTCCACTCTTCACTTCAATGGAAGGCTCAATGGTTACTTCAACATCAGCTTTCCTCTTCCTCCTCTTTTTTGAACCGCCTTCCCTTAGTCGTCAGCATCCGTCAGACTTCCATTTTCAGCTACTGTCTCCTCACTAGCCCCTCGACGACAGAAGCCAGAAGAAAACAGTGCAGCCTGGACAGTTTCCCTGCTGTCTAAACCAGCTTCCACAGGTGGCTACTGTTGCTCCTACAACTCTCCTGCAGATTCAGCCAATGTCAACGAGCTCCTGACCTAGCAGGGCTTGCTACTGTGTTTCCTGTCTGTATCCCATGGCTTGCAGCTCGACACCACACACCCCATCAGCTTCTGTCACACCAGTCACTTGCGCATGCTCTTTAAAACGCTGCAGCAATGCCACCAAACAGGATAAGAACAGACAGTGCAGCAGTCGAGAGGGCTGCCTGGCTTGTTCACGGTTACAAGGATCTAGTTGCTCATTTGGTAGACATTTACTGTGTGCCAAGCATGTGCTGCCCTTTCTTCTAGGTTCTGGGTAAAGCCCAGTGAATGAGATAGAGAAGAACTCCCTGCCCACGTACGGCGTATAGTCTAGGGAATGACAGTTTACTCTTAGAGGCTGGGCACAAATACTGCATCAATTCTAAAATACAGGCAAAGGACTGGAGGGACAGCCCAGCGGTTACGAGCACTGGCTGCTACTGCAGAGGACTTGTGCTCAGTTCCCAGCACCCATATGGTAGCTCACGACAGCCTGTAACTCCAGTCCCGGGGCTCTGATGCCTTCTTCTGGCCTCTGTGGCTATTTCGTGCAGGTGCTATACAAACATACATCCAGGTGGACACTAAAATACAAATCAAGCATTCTCAGTTGGAAATATGAAATCCAAACACTGCAAAATCTGCAAATCTTTGACCAGTGATCTGATACTATAAATAGTTTTGTACCTGATTTCATGTGACAGTTGAAATGCAGGTGCACAGACATTCCAGAAAATTACCTCCAGGCTACGTGTGCACATGTACATGAATTACAAATGAATTACACATGTAGACTTGGGATGTATCCCCAAGATTTTTCATTATGCATATGCAAGTCCAAAACAACTTTGCATCCAAAATGTTTCTGCCCTCAGCGTTTTGGCTAAGGGCCGCTCACTGCCGTCTGTTTCTGCTCTTATTCTTCTACTCATCACTAACCTTCGTGTTAATCTCCAACTCACGATTAACATTGGTATTTGGGACTTGTCATCCTAGCAGTGAGGAGGCCGAGGAATGGGAATCACTCAAGACCAAGGCCAGTGTGGGCTGCATAGCAAGACCCCGTCTCAGAAAACCCAGCAGGACTGGGAGATGGCTCAGCGGTGCTTCAGGGTACACACTGCTCTTTCCAGGGACTCGAGTCCAGTTCCTCCCCCGCATCAGGCAGGTCCAGGGAATCAAACGCTCTTCCCATCTACGCACGTGCACACACACACACACACACACACACGCGCGCGCGCGCGTGCACACACACACACACACACACGCACAAAGGTAAAAATAAATTGTGTTGTGGCCCTACTTCCCTTGGCCACCCCACATTCTTCTCTCTTGAGACACTCTTGGATACTTCGATGACTTATCTGTCACAGAATCTAAAATTACCTGGGAGATACACTTGTGGGTTTACCGAGAAGAGTAACTGCCCCTTTCTGTCCCTGCTGGAACTGTGCAGTCTGAAGGGCAAGAGGTGGCCTCTGGAACATGTTTTCACTCTAAGCTACAGCTCTTAACCAGTGACAACAGAGTGTGATAGAGTCATCCTTACTTCCCCTTGTTCCTCAAAACGGCAATGAAAGATGGCTACTTTTCAGTTCAGCACACACTCTCTTTAAGTTTAAAACTTAAGGCGATATTGGGGGTTTGGGTGGGGTGCTGTCTAACTCTTGTAACAGAAGTATAAGCAAGGCATCTCCATTTCTTGTTGTTGTTACTTGGGGCGGGGTCTTGCCATGGAGTTGTGGTGGTTTGAATGTGATTGGCCCCCAGAAGCTCATAGAGAACGTCTCTGTTAGAAGGAGTGCACTTGTTGGGGGAAGGGTGTCACTGCGGGGCGGGCTTCGAGATCTCCTTGCTCAAGCTTTGCTTGGTGTGATGCTCAGACCACTTTTCTGCTGCTGCAAGATGTAGGACTCTCTGCTCCTTGAGAACCATGTCTGCCTGTGTGGGGCCACACTCCCACCATCCGGATAATGGACTGAACCTCTGAACCTGTAAGCCAGCCCCAGTGAAATGTTTTCCTCTATAGCTGTGGTCATGGTGTCTCTTCACAGCAATAGAAATCCTAACTAGGACAGTAGTCCTCGCTGACTTCAAACTTATCATGGAGACCAGCCTGGCCTAGAATTTGTGGCATTTCTCCTGCTTTTCCCTCACAAGGGCTGGGATTACTGGCAGGTACAAACCATTATGTCCAACTTCCATTTGTTGTAGTTGAATGGCAGAGAGTTGGAATATGTTTTACCAAGGTTCCTTATAAACCTTGTTTTCTTTCTTTCCACAGTACACGTCCCAGCTACCAAAGCCAATCTGAGAGTTGTAAGATCTGTTCCATTTGGAAGATAGGGTCCTCAAAAAGTCACCTCTGGGGATCATTTGCTTGGGAATAAATATTAACCTTTTCTTCTTTTCCTTGTAACATGAATAATAAAAACCCAGAGACAGATTTTGGGGTTCAAGCTGAAGATCAGAGAAGCAAAGAAGCCAGCCCAGTAGCTCTTGTCTCTTCCAAGGCTGAATTGGAGATCCTGTCTTCCCGGTGACTGGAAACTAAATCTCTTCCTGTCCTCAGTGTGACTGGAGACTAATTACCACATGAGACCCTTTGCTTCTTCCTTATAGACCTCTCTAGTGCTGGGATTAAAGGTGTGAGCTCTGTTATTCCTTTAAACTGATTCACTTTCATGTAGTCCTGGGTAGCCTTGACCTCACAGAGATCCATCGACCTCTGTCTCCTGAGTCCTGGGATTAAAGGTGTGGTCACCACTGCCCGGCTTCTATGGCGAGCTAGTACAGATGGCTTTGCGTTCTGATCTCCACTGGCTTTATTAGATCATAAACAGTCTATCACCACATTTCCTTTTAGTTGTTGGGGACTGACTCCAAGGCTCAGGAGCACTGGCTGCCACTGGGCTAAGCATCTAGCTTACACATTCCAGTAAATTTTTAACATGGGAATGCTTTCTGGAAGGAGATGATGATTAACTCCAAACATTCATGTCCTTATCATATCAGTCTCGGCTATCAGAAAGAAGTGGGCAGAGTGAACCCTAAACTTCTTCCCAGTAAAAAGGGAGGCAGAAAACCTTGAAAGATAGAAGGGACCTCTAGTAGAAGTCGGTGATAATTTCAAGGATCAGCAAGGGCTGGCTGACCTTTTGTGATCACCGAGGATGTCATTAAGGGTGACATTTGGTAGGGCAAAGGGAGACTTTACAGGGTTGTGTTTTCTGTCCCAGGGGCGTTTTCTTGCTTTCTGTGATGACAAGTGTTGCAGTATTGTTTCTGGGCACCCCGTTTGACTGCTGCCCTCAGGTTAGGCAGGGTCCCTCAGAGTTACCCACTTTGAACTAGACGTATACAGATGTTCATTTAGCTATGAGCAGGAGTTACAGTGGCTTAGATAGGACTAATTTTACTTTGGCTTTTTCCTAAATCAGAGAAAAAAAGCACAAACAATGAAGACATGATCATTTGACTGAGCGTGGAAAGGGTCCCCGTGCCTCCCTTTGTGTGACTTAGGGAGGCCTTTTCAGAGCTCAGTGCTTTCACTGTCACTAGCCAGCAAAGAGGTCCTGGTAGTGCAAGTCAGAAAAATAAGCAAAACCAAACCAACCAAACAAGCAAGCAAAGCAACAAGAAAGCAAAGCCAGTAACTTGCACTCGAATATGAGGCTGTGACTTTAATATCAGGGAAGCTCCATGTCCCAGACCTTCTTGCCTGCTTTCACAGCCTTGAAATTTGTATTGTGTCAGCCCTGGGATACATCTTTCCTTATCTACGCTTCAGTTTCTGGGCCCTTTTCTATTGATGTCTGCCAAGGACGATAGCCCCAGCGTGTGCCTGGCCTTCAGATGTGGGGAGGCAGTAGTAGTGGCCCATTCTTGGGGGTACTTGACAGGACATCTCTCGGCCTTTGAGGGCAGGAAGCATTTCATCCATTCTCCAAGAGACACAGAGCTCCAGGCTGTGTCTCCTTCAGAATACATTTTTTTCACTGTTAAAAGAAAATAACAAATGTGCAGCATAGGTTACTTGATGTAGCTTGAACTAGTCTCCAGTTTCACTGGGACAAAGGTGCCAACAAGTAGACCTGTGGTTTATTCTCTTTATTTCATGTGTCATTGTTTGGAACGCCTGGATGTGAGCCTGGGGAACATAAATTGCCTTTAAAATTAGAATTCTCATGGTTGCTTTTCCTACTGACAAGCTTTTAAAAGTGCTGGCAGAGATCTAAGCCATCCCCTCTGTAGAGGGGCCGAGTTGTGGTGCCAGTGCTCCCCCATCCTTTTGGAGCAGGCTGCTGCTGTGGGTGGTGTGCCCCGACACCATTGCTATGCCTGTGCAGCGTTTTCAAAAGTGGAAGTTTTCCTGTTGTTATTGTTGAGCATGCAGTTTTGCTAAACACACAACGGGGTTCTCGAGGCAGAACCGAGCTCAGTTTTGCCATGTTTGGTCTAGTGGCACTCTGATTTTGGCTGGCTTTCACATCGCCTGGGAAGCTTTTGAATACGCGTTTATCCTGCTTTACAGAGCAGACGATTTCCTTGGCTGAGCTGAGTGCTGAAGATCCACACAGTATAGAAGCTTTGTCCTGGGAGGAACACTTTGAGGAATACCTTTATCTAGGAGCAAGGCTTGTTGACCTCCATACTATTGACATTTGGCCAGGTGAGTACTCAGTGCTATTCTCAGTATAGTAGAATATTCCTGGCCTCTCTCCACCAGGTATCAGAAACATTACCACATCCCCTCCAGCTGAGATAATCAAAGACTCTTGCAGATATCTCCATCCATGGCAGATTTGAAATCTACTGCATTAGAATGTTCTCAGTGCAAGCATCCTGGACACCTGAGTGTTTGAGTGGTGATGGATTTGTGTGTGGCTTTCTCATTTCAAATGCAATTTTGCATAATGAAATCAGTTTTCTTTGGCATGCAGGGTTTAAACTATGGTTATTTCCAAAGTCAGACAATTTTTATCTAACCAGAATAGTTTTAAAGCATTTAAAAAACTGTGTGCATGTGTGTGTGTGTGTGTGTGTGTGTGTCTTTGTACATGCTCCATGTGTGTAAGTGCTTTAGGAAGCCAGAAGAGGGGCCTGGAACACTAGGGTTGCAGTTACATGTGAGCTGCCCAATGTAGGTGCTGGAAACAAAACTCCAGTCCTCTGTGAAAGCAGCAAGCACTGCTGATGAGCCTTTACCCATATTGCAAAACATTTCATTTGTTTTTAATTTACTAAAATTGTTGTGCCCAAATTCTGAACCCACAAATCACCAAGAGACCCATTCCAATGCAAAAGCAAAGAGTCTTTTATTGTTTAACAAGTTAACTGTATTAACTTGGTTTCTCAGTCTGCTCGACATAGCAGGTGGAGTGAGAAAGACCCAAATGAACCACGAGGGAGGCAATTTATTGGGTAGAACAAGGGGAGTGTCTAGGGGTCTGCAACAGTCTCGGGACTGGTGCCCTTCTGGCCTTGGGTGATCTGTCCTGTGTTGATTGGTCAACTGGTTGCTATGGCCTATAGGGTGGTTGCTATGCTCTGCATGCCACTATTCCGCTGCTATTACCATAAGGCACATCCAGAGCCCAACAGCTAACTTCTGATTGGTTCCTTGCTGTGTGGAGGGCGTCTGACTTTCTAGTGACTGGGAGGCCAGGCAAGGTCGGGAAGCTCAGCACATCCTGCTGAGTCAGAGGCCTACATCCTGCTGGGTCTTTTCTGCAGCCTGTCGTGGCTGCCAAAGTAGGGGCTGGGTGGGGGTTTGATCCCTTCAAAAATCAGTTTTGAGAACTTTCAATCTGTGACACTGCTAGGTTTGTGCACCCCTGCCCTCCCCTACCCATGTTCATGTGAGGCAAGAATCATGTAGAGGGAGCCTCTCTGAGGGCGCCCACCCTCTCCCCATCTCATGAAGATCCAAAGGGCAGACTCCCTCCTTCACAGAGCCTGACCTGGTCTTCGGCCCCCAGGTCCCCTGCTTTGTTTTGAGGCTGTACAGCCACAAGCTAATCCATAAAGGCTACATGGAATAAATCTGCGAAGGCTGAGAATGTTGATGCTAGTTCTTAAGTATATGCGAAGATTAATTCAGTTGTAAGGTAAAGGGCCAAATGTCTTGAATTCCTGTAATCATGCTGGCTTCTCGTTTTTTGTAATATATTTATATTGTGTTTTTACCTTTCTCCTGTTCTGGTAAAAACCTTCATGGAAAAACTCAGCTCCCTTTCCCAGCCCCCACAAATGCTTTTTTTTTTTATTTTGGTTTTTCCAGACAAGATTTCTCTGTATTGTTTTGGAGCCTGTCCTGGACCTAGCTCTTATAGACCAGGATGGCCTCGAACTCACAGAGATCCACCTGCCTCTGCCTCCCAAGTGCTGGGATTACAGGCGTGCGCCACCAACGCCCGGCTCCCACAAATGCTTTTTGTCTCATTTTTTTTCTCTCTTGGTTTTTCAAGACAGGGTTTCTCTGTGGCTTTGGAGGCTGGAGCTCGCTCTTGTAGACCAGGCTGGTCTTGAACTTACAGAGATCCGCCTGCCTCTGCCTCCCGAGTGCTGGGATTAAAGACTTGCGCCACCAACGTCCGGCTTGTCTCATCTTAATGTCTCTCTGTGGTAAGGGCTCTCTCAAGTGCTGGTTCTCAGTCTGGCTGATGACCATTTTTAGGGGACAAAGGAAGGAAAGGAGATGAGTGTGGTGTTCTGTGTTGTCCCTGGATGGGAATCCCATAAGCGATGACTAGAAATGGACTGGAGGGGACCATATAATGAGAGGAGGAAAAGCCACTGGCTGACGTCGGTGTCAGGTGTGAGGCCTGTTCATCATCCAACCCTTCCTTCTGAAAGACCCCTACCCAAGACCCCCTAGGAAAAGAAAAGGGAACCAGGCTGTTGCCTAGTGGAAAAACACAGACTAGGTGTCTCACCCTCAAAACAGGATGTCTGTGATCACTGTAGCAGTCATGGGACCTGGATAATAATTGCTGAAGCGTGCTGGGAACTTTCATATGACAATACTAGAAAACCTAGTCCTTGGCAACTACCCTGGCCCCCAATTGTGTCTGATCACTATAGCAGTCACGGGACACGGATACTAATTGCTGAAGCGTGCCGGGGTCTTTCATGTAGGAAACCTAGTCCTTGACAACTACCCCTGCCCCCAAGATGATATCAGCCCATGCTTAAGTAGCCAATGAAATGCCTGTTGCTATGCTGATACTTATGTAACCATTAAAACTCTATAAATATTGTACTCCCTGAAAGCCCGGTATGCTCTGCACCCGAGTTGCAGTAGCATCCGCAGGCGCCTGTGTACTCAATAAATCACCTCTTGCATTTGCAGCCAGTGGTCTGGCCCCAGTTCTTGGGCAGAGGGTTCGGTTCAGTGCCCGGCGCTTTGATGCCGAGGTCTTTCACTTCCTTCCTTCCTTCCTTCCTTCCTTCCTTCCTTCCTTCCTTCCTTCCTTCCTTCCTTCCCTCTTTCTCTCTCTCTCCCTCCCTCACTTCCTCCCTCCTTCCCTCCCTCTCTCCCTCCTTCCCTCCCTCCCTCTCTTCCGTTCTCCATCCCTTTCCTCCTTCCTTCTATTTTGATCTAATTATTTTTATTCTATTCCATTCCATGACAAATTGCTGTCAGTGCAATGTCCTATTCACTACACATTTAATTGACGATTCACATGCTGTTTACAGCTCTAAAGATGGTAGAGCCTAGGAGAATGGAGCCTAAAACTGAGGTGGACAAAGTCTTGTGCACTGGCTAACTTTATTCAGAGCATCAGACAGTTTATACTGAGAGTTAAGAAGAATCACACGAGTAAAGTATGCAGTCCCGAGGACACGCTGCACATGGCAAAAGCACGTTCTCCCACAGAGGCACATGGACAGATTACAGCAGCCAGTAGTAATGGATAATCTGACGTAAACTCACTCCTACCCGATACACCTGGGAGGAGCACGAAGCACAGTCCGAGGACAATGTTGAGTTTTAAAGACTTACAAGACAAATTATCTACCTCTTACACTACTAACATTGTGTTTCCAATGCACAGAATTAATATTATTTGCATTGAGAAGCTCCTGATAAATGCTTATCTTTTTGGTTTTGTTTTATTTTGTTTTTCAAGAAAGGGTTTCTCTTTGTAGCTTTGGAGCTTGTCCTGGAACTCTCTCTATAGACCAGGCTGGCCTTGAACTCATAGAGATCTGCCTCCCTAGTGCTGGGATTCAAGGTGTGTGCCACCACCACCCAGCCTGATAAATATTTATTGTACCAAAATTATCTGGAAAATCCTATATTCCTAGGCCCAAAGTTAAAGAAGTTTACCTTAAAAATAGTCCCAGGAAATTTAAATTTTTTTTATTATGTCAAAGAGAAGAGGAGGGAGAGGTCAATGGCTTTTCATTTCATCAATAAATGTTGCATTTATTGATGCTAGATTAAAATAGTAATTATTGCATGATGTCATTAATGTACTTGTTTTTTTATTTTATTAGTAGCATAGATTATTTGTACAAAATAATGGGTTCTATTATGACATTTTCATATAGGCATGTACAACCTACTTTAATCCCATTTAACACCTCTTACCTTTTCTGGTCCCCTTTCCTTCTCCCATGATTCCTTCCTGCCAAATAATAACCCTTGGTGCTTTTTTTTAACCTGGGTTTTGCATGTGGTACAAAATGTATTTCTTTTTCTGAGTCTGGTCTATTTCACCAGTTGCAGAGCTATCCACTTGCATCTGTTTTGCTGAAAATGACACAGCTTTGTTCTCTGTGAGTTCTCTGTTGTGTATGTGTGGTACGCCTTCCTTATCCACTCATTTGTTGAGGTCTTAAAATCATGATGTACTTGAGCTTGCTACATATTGGTATCCTTTTCTTAAACAGTTTCATTATTAACTTTCTGAAAGACTCCCCCTTGTCAGGGACCTCCGCCATAATTCAGCCATAGCACCATCATGTCCTCATAGAGAAGATGTGACTCCAGGCTACATTGCAGAAACACTGCCTCTTAAGATAGGAAGCAAGTTCTGAGAAAACAGACTTGCGGCTTATCTGCCTAGTGTAAATTACCAAGTCACCAGGGCATAGGCTGGAACAATAGAAGGTGGAATGTGAAAGATAAAGTTAGAATCTGCAGTCAGGTTTCCAGAGGACACAGGATGCCCTACCAATCCCACTGACCTTCGCTCCACCAGGTTCATTGCAGCTACAGTTAACAGCCAATTCCTTCCCTTCCTCCCTCCCCCTATATAAATCCCTTTGGGATGAATAAAGGTTGTGGACTTGATCAGAATCCTGTCTTGTCGTCTTCCCTCGTATCTCGTAGGTGTCCCCCAATCCCCACGTTGAATGTCCCGTAGGTCGGGGCACCTCCTCCTTGTATTTTTTTCTTTCCTGAAAGCCCTGACTTCAGCAAATCCTTTCTATGATATTGGCCCTTAGAGTACATCCTCTTTACCATTGAGGTCACCATGTTGACTGAGGCTGTTCTTGCTTCATCGTCTGCTCCTTCTGGAGACCTCCATCTTCTGCCCCCACAGGAAGAACAGTGCATATCAGAGGCCCGCACTACGGCTGTCACTCTGGGAAGACAGGGCTTTCTTTCGAAGTCTTTTTGTTTGTATTAGGTTTCTTCCTCCATGTGTCTGCTGCTTGCTAATTCCACATGCCCCTCTTTTCCTGATTGCCTCTCTGATCTTCTGAAAGATATCCACAACCCTACAAGTGATAAAATGCTAAGATTTGAATGCCTCAAAGTACCTTAGTATTTCCAACACATTTCATAGTCTGTCAGAGAAAAGAATTGCTCATAGGGTAATATTCATCTAGTTTTACTCAACCTTGTCTAGACCAGAAGGAAATGACTTGTGTTCATGCCACTAATATCCTACAAAATGTCTCAGTTGTCTACCACTGGGCAGTAGATTATCCCATCAATCCAATGGTTCCTTTAAAGGGGACACTCCATGGATGGTGTGGTGAAAGGCTTTCCCTAGCCCACCCTTCCCCTTCTTATGGACTTTTCTTCATCCTGCCTCTCTTTGTCTTCCCCAGCATCCATTTATGAGACTTCTGTGTGGTGAGACTGGCTCTGTAAGCATGCCGGTGTATCCTCCCATCTGTGCCCTCGGTCAAAGCTTTTGATTTTATAGAGTTTGTTGATGCTTCTAAGTGGGTAACTCATGTCCATTTGAGTAGAATGGAGGGGAAGTAAAACAGGGCCTGGGGTTCACTGAGGGAAGCATCGAGGAGACACACAGGAGCCAGATAGATCAGTTCTTCAAACATACCCCTACCACAGTAAGCTCAACAGTCTTCCTTGGACATCTGAAAACACTGCTGGGTTGCCCCACATTTATGGTTTCCGTGAAGCAGTCAGATGGTGCTCTGGGTAGCTCTTTTATATTTGAGTTGACTCTATATCCTGGAGTATTTTAAACTGTTGTCTGTATGCTGGGTGTACCTAGGAATATGAGTTTTAGAAGTCTTGAGTGGTTCAGTGAGGACATACTTCAGTGTGAAGACTTGTGACCTCTTAGCTTTGATGACTCTGTTGGGTCTGTGCTAATCATACCTTCTTCATTGTTTTTGTCTCAGATGTACTTGTATTTGCTCAATAACAGACTTGAAAGATCAGTCTTGCCAGGGTGGCCTCAAACTCATGATCCCCCTGCCTCAGTCTCCTTTGTCTGGGATCTGGGATTATAGGTACACACCCCTACTTGATTGTTAAAAAAGGATGGTAAGCCATACATAGCGTTACATTGCCTTAATTCTTGTTCTCTTCCCTGGTCTCTTTGCCTTTTTAACATCTGCATTTTTATACTGGTAACTATCAGTCTCTAGAATTCTTTGTCTTCTTTTTCTCTTCTGCAGCATCTTGACCTTGGGTTAGGAAGCTCATCTCTTTGAGGATAATTGCATCAGCTTTTTTCCTGATTATCTATCTTGGCCCCAATGTTGATAGTTTTCTTTTTAAATTAGTGACCCCCTCAAACTATTTTTCCTAGAAATGAAGACACTCTCTAAATTTAGGATATGAGTTGAAGTATGGAACATTTCCCAGATGGAGCATGTGGATGCAGGGATGGGTTTGCTGCACTGTCCTTGTGGACCAAGCTGAAGCAGTCTTTCCTTCCTCCTAATCCAATCTCCAGCTCACCTCCTGCTGGCACCAGGCTGACCTTTACAGTGTTTTCTCTGTTCTTGAGTTTCTTTCCACTGTCTTCGTGCAGTCTTTGTCTTCTCACACAGGCTGTGTCTTCTAAGTCTGTGTGCAGCTCACTTCTCTTTGCATAGTCCCGAGAATAACCCATCATGCCCAAACCAGTGGTCTCACTACCACCAGAATGGCTTTTGACTCTAAATATAAAGGTGGCTGGCTTTGATGCTAAATATAAAAATGACTTTGGTGTGGTATGATGGGGGATGTCCTTCTGTATATATGTTTCTCTTATTGGTTAATGAATAAAACACTGGGAAAGGTGGGAAGAGGGAGCCCGCCACACAGTCACCATGTAGGCCACTAAAGGAGTAACAGATCTGGACCCTTCTCCAGTAAGTACGATCATGTGGAAATACTTAGATTAATAGAAATGGGTTAATAATTAAGACAGAGCTAGCCAATAAGAAGCCCTAGTCATTGGCCAACAGTTCTATTATTAACACAGCGTCTGTGTGCCTATTTGGGGCCTGAGAAGGGTGGTGGGCTGGTGGGACAAGAAACTTTAATCAACAGAGGTATGCTTTGGCTAGCTGGTGATAAAGTCACGGTCCAGATCGCTATTGAGACATGTGTATTGGTCTGAAGCCTCAGCCAAGAAGAAGAAGAAGCTATGATGGATGATTTCTTTAAAGGACAATGCTCTACTGCCATTCCCATAGACCTTCTGTAAGAAGTTACATGCCACCTTTGTCTTTACTGGGTCTTGTTTCATGGTATATAGTGATAGCCAGACCTTTTATGTCCCCATATTTATACACATATGTATATATGTAATTATTAGGAACCTAATAATTCCAATGATTTCTTGATTCTGTTCTAAAAAGGGGTAACATTGGGGTGTGTCCCAATGACACAACATTTCTGAGTTACCATTTCTTACTTTTTCCTGACTTTAGAAGCTTTTCTGTGCTTCAGAGAGATATCAACACTTTCAGGTCCTCCTAACGCATGGCAGGAACCCTGAATGCTACTTAGCATATCTTATTTCTTCCATCTTCTTGCCTGCTAGAGTCCCCTCTACCTGAGGCTAGTCTATCCCTCTGAGGGGAGGGGCTCTGAGAGGCCACCTCTTTCCCTGTCTTGGTAACAGTAGATTCTGGTGGATAGTTAGACCAGGCTGATGAGGGACCCTGGGTGGATAGATGATAGACCAGGCTGATGAGGGGCCCAGGGTGTTAGATAGACCAGGTTGATGAGGGACACCGGAGTTGGCTCTTATTGCTCAGCTTGAACCAGAGTAGTTCTCGGCAGCACAGATAGTGACTCAGGAAAAAAATGAAGGCCCCAAACTTTTCTAGAAGCACCTTGGACTTCTGGTTTTCTGGAGATGGTGGAAATTCTGACCATATTTCTCTGTGACTTAGATTGCTGCAAGGCCCACAAATTCCTCCCAGAGAGAGATGTGACCTTTCTAGGTGCCCATTGTCTCTCTGCTGTGAAAGCTGAAAGCACCGAGGCTCAGCTAGTACATTCTTTCAGCTAAGAGCTACAGACTCTAGCTCGCACTGTGAGGCCCCTGTCTGAAGCAGAAGGCGTCACGGAGCAGGGGAGCATGGAGTCACGTCCCTTTCTGCCTCCTGCCCCATCTCCTTTGGAATCTAAGAGGCAGAAATCCCTGTCTTGCTTTGTTTCATTTCTGTTTTGTTGCCCATTTTTCTGGGTGGTGACTTCAGTATAGGCTGAAGCTTTCAAAAGGACTCAAGTCCCCAGCTCCCAAAAAGACCTAAAGGCTATTGGGGGGGTTACACAAAGTGTTTATTGTCCTTTTTCTTCTGCTTTGCTAGAATTTTCTTCAAAATGATAAATTATGTACAAAATTACATTTACGAAATAGATATTCAGTCTAACAAGTATTTTTTCCATACATGTTTTGTTTTGTTTCCTATGTGTATCTTTGGAGACTGTCCTAGAACTCACTTTGTAGACCAGGCTGACCTCGAACTCACAGAGATCTGCCTGTCTCTGCCTCCCTCCTGAGTGCTGGGATTAAAGGCCTGAGCTACCATCACCTGGCAACAAATCAGAATGTAACAGAACAAATTGAGAATCAAACTTCTTAAATGGCCGTGTGCCCTTCACCCCACCCCCCCCACTCCCATGCCTGGCCCTAACTTCACTTCCCTCCTGCCCCTGGCTCCCTCAGTTCAGGGCACAAGCACTCACTCAGTAGCTAACTGACCAGATGAATGGCGACTAGAGAAGGCACGCAAGCTCATTTAGTACAAGGGCATCCCCAAACCAACGACATCCGGGCAAGGGCGTCTGAAGGGAGCTCGGCCTTGCTTCTGGTCCAATTGGTCCCAAGCCAATGCTAAGAAAGAGATGTACTAGGAGTTGCTACCTTCCCAAGTACAAGTGGAATCCCTGGCAGTCTGAGGAAACAGCATGTTCCTTACCTGCAGGGAGCTTTATAAAAGATACTTGGAAGAAATTAAAGTAGCATAACTGGCTCAGAGTGAAACTGTGACATCAACACAACAGTGTATAGAATGCAGAAGATACAAAGTCACTTAAAGGACAATTGTCATCACACTGCATGACAGTATCCTGACAGATACTAAGTATAGCCAAAGATCAAATACCAAAAGTGAAAATCAGAGGCATAGTGACCAGCACGACAGCATAGAGAAATGAGCCACACAGATTCGGAGTGGTCCTCCAAAACGTTATCAGGGAAGAGGGAATATTTGTTGCTTGGCAACTGGACCAACCCTACGCTATCCCAAGCATTGACTTATCTAAAGAAGCCTCTGTGTTCGGCTTTCATCCTCTCCACTCATCTGTGTTTATTACCAGACTTCCTGCATAGTTCAGCCTATGGGCATGGATCTGTTACAGGAGCTTTTAGTCTTCTATTTTTTTCTTATCAGAGAGTTTTTCCCCCCATCGTAAGTGAATGAAATAGCTCTTTGACCACTATACTACTTGGCTTCCTCTTTAGCTCAGCTTTCTCTCTCTGAAACAACTGGTTATACAGTGTGAGGAACAGCTATTGTAGATTAATGATGACAGCTGATGCTATAGGGGATACAATATATTTATTTACCAGAGAGAGAGAGAGAGTCACACAAGCTAGGAGTTAGAAGCGTGGCTGGCTTCCAAAAAAGGGAGGTCCTTTTTCCTTTCGCTTCCTTTTATCTCTACCTGTGCTAATTTACTTGTCCCCGCCTTCGTGGGTGGATAGCTTTGTGGGGTTCACTCCTACAGCAGATTAAAAAAAATCTGGCATTTGGATTAGTGGATGTGTGTGCCCCACTCTGGGGACGGAGGTGATTGATAAACGCTGGAAGCATTGGGTTCCGGGGCCCAGGAAGGCAAGGGCTGGTCAGGAGTGTGGAAAGCTCTTTTCAAAGGCCCAATGGGCCTTGTTCCCTATGGGATAAGCACATGCTCATCTAATCGCTGTTGCACTTGGGGACAAGGATGGAACGCTCCACTTATTCCACAAGGCACAGTGTCACTGGGCTTGGCACACTCAGCATGAGCATGAAGCTTCTGGGACAGAGTGTGACGCCAAAGTTTTCTCCCTAACAGCTTAAAACAATGCTGATGGAAGCAGAGGCAGACACCCACAGCTAAACACTGAACTGAACTCCTGGAACCCAGTTGCAGAGAAGGAGGAGTGACGAGCAAAGGGGTCAAGACCGGGCTGGTGAAACCCACAGAGACAGCTGACCTGAACAAGGGGGAGATCTTAGAATCCAGACTGATGGCTGAGAGGCCAGAATGGGACTGATTCAGACCCCTTAAATTTGGGTGTCAGTGAGGAGGCCTCGGTAATCTATAGGGCCTTGGGTAGTAGATCAGTATTTATCCCTGGCATACAAATGGACTTTGGGAGCCCATTCCACATCAAGGGATGCTCTCTCAGCCTGGACACATGAGGGAGGGTCTAGGCCCTGCCCTGGATGAAATGACAGATTCTGAAGATCCCCAGTGGAAGGACCTCACCCTCCCTGGGGAACGGAGAGGAGATTGGGTGGAGGGTTGGGATGGTTGGTGGGGAGCAGGGGAGGAGGGGAGGGAGAGGGAGTTGGGATTCACATGTGAAGTAAGCTTGTTTCGAATTTAAATTTTAAAAAGTATTAGCTTAATTAACCCCCTGATATAGGTACATTTCTAGGAGCTTACTAACTAAGGATGGGAAGTGGTGGGGCAAATGGGTTCTTTCAACTCCAAACTCACCCCACCTCCCCCTCCCCACATACCACACATGATATTTGTGCCCAGAGATGAGAGCCCCACACCCCCTCCCCACCCCACCCCCTCCCCACCCCTCCCCGCCCCCACCCCCCAGTTTGGATTCCACTGGGATGATTCTGAAAGACACATCGAGGAAGAAACCAGACTGGTAGGACGCCATTGTTCCCTATCGACTTCTTTTCTGGGCACTATTTATAAACCTTCAGAATCAGGCACCAAGAAAGCAGGGTGCCTAACTGAAGTAAATGGAAACAGGAACTTTTGAAAGGGAATGGCAGGATTGCCCATGAGGGGATCCTCTCTGGAGACGATAGCTGCTGTTTCCATGGCAATAGCAGATTCACCTGCACACCTCATCTCTCTGCTCCCTTTGTTCAGAGAAAACACCCATTAAGCAGCAGCCAGCATTATTAGCAGGGAGGAGACATTTTAAAAGAGAGCTGGTTGCCACTGTTCTGCGTGGAGACCTTTTGTTCGGTAATGGATCTGCAACTCTGGGGACCTGATTGTTAAAACTATTGCAGGAAAGTACTTGAAAAAAATCCATCCGAAACATTTTTCATCCTACTTGGGTCACACTTTCCTAAGAAGGAGTTAAAATCTTTAATTTTCAAATCCAGTGACTGCCAAACCCCAGATCTGCCTCAGAATTCCCTAAATCTACAAAGTTCAATTTCTCAGATCCTACCTCCGCAGGGTCTCGATTCTACATATTTGGTAATTTTTAGTGAATAAAGCTTATTCAACTCATGATTCCAGACACTGAGAGGGCCCATGGTCAAAGGGCAGCTTAATTCGGAGGCAGTTTAGGGCAACACATGGCAGCGTGGGTACGAGGGAGCCAGGGAGCTCACTTCTACAAAGGGATTCTTGTGATAGATAGCCCTTTTACACATGTATAATGCAAATGCATTAGTTTGCAAGGGCATAGTGTCCACGGCCCAGTCACCTCCGGAGGTCTCCCTTCTGAAGTACCACTAACAAACAATAGTAGTTGTTATTCACAACGTGACAGAGACATTCACAGCACAGCAATGCATCTGAGATGGGCTTAGGTGTCTTTACATGATTGAGATACACAAAGGGACAAGACCACACTTTGGAGAATCCCTATTTTATGTGTTGTGCTAGCTAGTTTTATGTCAGCGTTTCAGAAGAGGAAGCCCCACCAGATTGGCCTGTGCACCAGCCTCTGGTATTTTCTTGACTGACGTAAGAAGGTTCAACTCATTGTGAGTGGCGTCACTGCTGGGCTGGTGGTCCTGGGTTCTATAAGAAAGCAGGCTGAGCAAGCCCTGAGGAGCGAGCCAGTGAGCAACACTCCTCCATGGCCTCTGCATCAGCTCCTGCCTCCAGGTTCCTGCTCTGGCTTCTCTAAGGTGAAACAAACTCTTTCTTTCCACAGCTGCTTTTGCCCATGGCGTTCTATCGTGTCAGTAGAAACCGCCCAGATATCTAGAGGAAGAAGGACTGGGCAGGGCCCCTTCATAGAGACCACAGAGTAAAGAAGAGTGGTTGAGTCCTGAGCATCTTGCAGCGAGTCTGTGTTGAAGCGTCCCTGCCTCGTGCCCCGGGCCTTCACCTGAGAAGCTTCGGTGTCCCTGTACCTCACAGCTGTAGGTGACACTTCTGCTATTAGTCAAATGCATTTCCTTTTTGAAGGAGAATGAGTTGATCTGAACAAAAGTTCTATTTTTGGATAGGGGAAGTAACGGTGTGCCGGTGTTTACAACGTAGAAACTTTTCCTAAGGAGGAGCATCCTCGGCTACTTGTTCCTGTGGCGGGGAGCTCTACAAGGGGCCCACTCAGCAGCGACGCCTGGTGATCTCTGGGGGCTTTTGTTACCTTCACAAGATCAGAATAAGGAAGGAAACTGGTTCCCAATATAGCAGCAGTTGCTGACGGTTTTTGTTTTTTTAATATCTGTTAACTTGTGAAGTAGGACCTCGTTGGCACCGACGGCTGCAGGACCAGCTCTGTATACAGGGTACAGCTTGGGTCTGAGCACAGAGGTGCTGGGTTATTTGTAAATGAACACTCGGAGTGTTAGGAAATCACCCGTGCAGGCAGGGTGTCACACCTTTAATCCCAGCACTCAGGAGGCTGAGGCAGGTGGATCTCTGAGTTTGAGACCAGCCTGGGCTACAGATCAAGTCCCAGGACAGTCAGGGCTACACAGAGAAACCTGTCTCGAAAAAAGAAAAAGCTCTCTTTTCAGGAAAGCAGCTGTGCAGGGAAGAGGTCCAACGTGGTGATGAAGCCTGAAACGCTTTGGAACCAAGTTGCCTGACCACTGATCCATACTCCTCCACACACTTGAAAGCTCCTTCATCTACAGCAGTGGTTCTCAACGTTCCTAAGGCTGTTACCCTCTAATACAGTTCCTCATGTTGTGTGATTCCCACCGATAAAATTATTTCATTGATACTTTGTAACTAATTTTGCTACAGTTATGAATCACAATGTAAACATCTGATATGCAGGATATCTGATATGCGACCCAATAAAAGGGTCATTTGACCCACAAAGGGGTCATGACCCACAGGGTGAAAATCACTAATCTACAGTGTAGAAATGGCTTGGGCACATCAGGACCTTAGGGGAAGAGCTGACACTTAGCAAGGTCCCAAAGCAAGTTTGCTCTTCGAATTGTAGAGAAAGGCAGCCCAAGGTCATGTCTGTGCTCTGTTTGGAAGGCCAGCGAGACAGTGTGTCACCATTTGCACCGGGACAGCCATCTGTTTGGTTGCCAAATGTGTTCACATCATGAATGTTGGAATTAGCTATTGCAAATCTCTTAACCAAGTGGTCGAGAACACACCATGAGGTTGGCAATGGCACTGATTTTTCCTGTTCCTATTGACCAGGATGTCCTCTCCTCTCCAGCCAGTTTCCATTTGATCCTAGTTCCCTTTGTATCCACAATTCCCATTTATCTCAAGCTTGACTGATTTTCTAAGGTAGAGTAGACTCTGGAGTCATTTTCTCTTGTGCATTTGGATAAAGTAGAAGGTTTTGGAAGAAATAAGGAGAAATCTTGGTGTGGTTCACAGCCTCTCTCTTCATCTCTACCTCCCTTCCCCAGACATTCTCTGAGTGCCTGTGCCCAGCACTAAAGAGCTTCAAAGAAAAGAAATAAGGAAGATCTGGAAGAGACAAACAGTGGGCAGGGATCTAGCTTAGCAATAGACAATGTGGTTGGGAAGGAGCCACAGTGGAAAAACCTCAGGCGAGAATGTCCCCAAGAAGGATCTACAGACTGGATGACATTCTCAACGTGGAGTCAAGCTGGAGTTGCGGTGAGGACATAAAGGTAGATCATGGTGGGGTGCAGTCAAGGAGCACATGCTTGCATGGAGGGATCCTGGGTGGCTGGCAGACCAAGACGTCCAGAACATAAAACAAATTTCCAGTTCATCCTTCCTCACACCAAGAGTTCTGGAACATCGCGAGCTCTCAAGCTCTGCTCTCGGTATCTGGCCTATCTCACACCACACTTGGTGGAGCCTGTGCTCTAGTAGGAGAAGAGAGAAAAGAAGCTTTAAAAGCAGGTCCAGGTAGACCCTGTCTATGTTAAAAGGGTTAGTGACATAGACAAAGGCTGAAGCAGAGCAGGGTAGGGGGATAGGAGTGGCAAGGGCAGGTATGTGTGTGTCTGTGTTTGGTTTAAAACAGGTTTCCCAGCAGAGGCCACATCAGAAGTCAAGACTGGATGAGGAGAGGATTCTGGACTTCTGGGTAGCTGTGAAGAGGGCGGGTTGCACTGAGTAGCCGGTACAAAGGCTGGGCAGCCATCTCCAGCAGCTGGGTATTTGATGGGCAAGTTAACTGGCCTCTGTGGCTCTGAATTTCGAATCTGAGCAATTGCTTAACATAACAATAAACTATATAGTAATTATATGTTATATAATATATGTAATAATAATACTAAAATACTGTATTCATGAAAAGGGTGAAGTGAAAAAGATGGGGTGATCGCAAATCTTTCTCTAACGTTTTTTGAGAATTTCATTCATGAATGCTGTATTTACACCCCTCCTGCCTTAGTCAGTGCCCTCGTGCTGTGAAGAGAACCATGACCATGGCAACTCTTATAAGAAAACATCTAACTGGGGCTGGCTCACTGTTGCAGAGGGTTAGTCCATTATCGTCATGGCGGCATGCAGGCAGACGTGGTGCTGGAGAAGGAGCCGAGAGTCCCACATCCTCAGGCAGCAGGAAGAGACAGAAACACTGGTTTGGGATTCTGAAACCTCAAGCCTGTCCCCAGTGACATAATTCCTCCTGCAGGGCCACGCCTACTCCAACAAAGCCATACCCACTCCAACAAGGCCCCTCCCTGATGACAAACCACGTTCTTAATCACACCTCACTTGTCTTCTTTCCATTCCCTCTCAAATTCATGGCCTCTTCTTTTCTTCTGTAATCTTCTCTCTCTCTCTCTCTCTCTCTCTCTCTCTCTCTCTCTCTCTCTCTCTCTCTCTCACACACACACACACACACACGTAGGTGTGTATATATGTATATGTAAATACAGCCAGCTAAGTCCATTTAGCATTGCTGGTATGTGAATCTTTAGGGCTGACCCAAGTGGTCAGCCCCTTGTTCATTGCCTGTAGCTCTTCACCTAGGACAAGGGTCTTGAGAGATCTCCCCGTCTGCATTGGCAGGCCAGCTGGTGTTGTCATTGTTCCTGTCTTGTTTCAGAGGCGGGGGATAGGGGAGCATTACCACGCTGGGGCAGAGGACACACAGATGCCCTTCAGCTAGCTGTGTTGATGGGAAGAGAGCACAGAGACAAGGAGTCCTCTCAGGTGGCCTCACGACCCAGCTGCCTTTGCCCTGCAAAGTTCCACCAGAGCCTAGAGCAGTGCGGACTCCTCCTCCCCAGCCATCCTTGCTCAGGAGCACATTTCCTCTGCCACAGGAAAGAGGTTCTTCTTTCCATTGTGCAAGTGTGCAGCAGGGTGTTCCCAGGACACCGCCCAGGCCAGGTTTGCAGGGAGTGCCATGATTTCTAGGAAGCAGGGAGTCTGGCAGTTCAGCACTGGGCTTGGCTCCAGAGCCTATAAGGTTAGCATTTGGCTGCTGATGGGCAGGGCTCTGAGGAGAGAGGGAGAAAAGCTTCTGTCCGGCTTTTGGGGTTGACAGGCATATGCATATAAAAATAAACTAAAATGTAAAAAATATCTCCCCAGCTCTACCTGAAATACTTCACTTTTCTTGCATTGCCTATGAGCCTATTGACTTCAGAGTCCACCCAGAGAATGTAGAAGCAATTTAGAATTATTTTAAAAGTCAATTCGGCAACCAACCTTTGAGCACCCTCTATGCTCACCAGATCCTGTGGTGTGTGAGCTTCGGGATGGCCAGGTGGGGAAAGTCTCCGGTTATGTACAAGTCACACAAGTGAACCAACTGCTAACAGTGTGAGAAATCCCATGGCAGAAGAGTAGACAAAGCAGAAAGGAATTCAGGATACAGGTAGGCAGTTGGTCTTCTGGGACAGCTGTATGGCACCACAACCACAAGTGCTAAGGGCGGGCCTTCCCTTCTAGGCAGCTCTCTGTTGTCAGGGTTTCTCCCTTTGTCTCTTCAGCCTGCGGTAGTGGCTGCTTCCCATCACTGCAGGTCTGTGAGAGCTGTGTCTTCCCCTGATTGTTTCTCACTCAGGGCTTCCCGTGCCTTTGGATGTAGCTCTTCATCTAAACTATCTGGGTGTGTTTTACTGCTCTTTGGTACACGCACAAAGACATGCGGGGGAGGTATTTTGCCCATTTGGAGACAGAATACAATTTAATAGGCCCCAACTAGTAGAAAGTAGTAGGCATAAGGAGGGCAGATGAATGGGCAGGGACTGGACCAATCAGCGCCAGCCACTGAATGTTCAACATTAGGAGTTTTGTTTTGAAAGCTTTGATTAGCCACTGGAGACATTGAAGGACAGAGGTAAAACTGGGTTTCTATTTTATAAAGAGAGATTACTGGCTATTGTATTTAAATAGGAGGTAACAAGGTGACAAGGGAGGGGCTGAGACAGATGAGTTATGAGGTACATGGTGTCATAAGCTACTTGGAGCTGAACCAGTTAATTGTGAGCCTTAGGTTTTCTACCTCTGTAAGCCACTGTGTGCTTTTGCACACACACACACACACACACACACACACACACACACACACACAGAGAGAGAGAGAGAGAGAGAGAGAGAGAGCAAATCATCAAGAGCAAGTTTCTGTTTACAACCAAAGAACTCCGACCACACAAACCATTAGTGAGGCTCATAAAATGGGACTCACTCCCAGATAGTTGGGAATGAGTACAATCGGCCAGACTGGTGGCCGAAAGAATACTTGTGGATAACGGAAGGAGAAGATTGGAGGACTCTTGGTTCTCCCAGACATGTTATGGAGGGGATGTGCCATTCACTTCCTTGAAGGATATTGGAGGAGGATCACATTCCCCACTCCCACTGCAGGGGGTTGATGAGTAACCCAGTTTAAACAAGCTGAGTTTGACGAGTGCTTTTGGGAATGTCCAACAGACACTCAGCGATGCGGCTCTGGAGCTTACAGAGAAGCTCTGGGTAGAGACACACATTTAGACAGCCTCAGCTCGTTAGCAGCAGTTAGAACTGTGGGGGGAGATGAGGTCACAGGAAGACAGTGTGACGCAATGAGAGAGGAGGGGGAGTTGGAAGAGGGGCAGGGGGCACGGATAGGCGAGGAGTAGAGGAGGCAGGCAAAGGAATGAGATGGTTGAGGACAGAGGCTAGGACGGAAAAGAACAGCTAGGAAACACAAACTAGCTGGGGGAGCAGGCAGGATTCAGATGAGGTAGCATTCTGATTGGATGATACCCCCCCCCCCCCGTATCGGCGTCTGGAGGACTAGGATGTGGGGGTGAGTGAGTGTTGGAGACTAGGACTTCAGAAGCAGTGTGGTTCTGGGATGTGGTCAATCCAGCTCTGTGGGGACACCAGACCTTGAGCAGAAACCCACTTCCCCTTCGGCCTGGGAGCAGGCATCTGTGTAATGTTTACTGAAAACAATTCAGTGCTTTAAAGCTTGATAGGGCTCAGATAAGGGCTGGCTCACTGAAATACCATGTCTTTCACACCTCCTACGGCTAGATGCCTCTTCCTGTCCCTGCCCCCTGTGGTGTCTCCCCGATTCTGGGGCCAGAGATTAAACCACCAGCCAGGAGGGTGAGAAGTGGAAAGAATGGTATGTAAATGGATGGCAAAAGTCCTTAAAAAGGGAAGCTCTTTTTTCTTGGAGAGACTTCACCAGAGACTTCTCCAGAGATTTCGCCAGAGACTTCTCCTGAGATTTCTTCTGAGAGCTCTCTCCTAAGCTGACTTGGGAAGATAAAGTTTTCTTAAAGCAACCGACTGGTCTCTGTGTCATCTATCCCGACCACCTCGCTACATTCTCGGATGCAGGCCGCACAGCAGGTGCGACACAGCTCAGCTTGTGGTCAGGAGGGGTCAAGGTACAGTGACACAGGTGAACAATGCACAGAGATTAGAGTCCTGGGGGAGGAGTGCAGAGTGGTCCAAGTGGCTGAGTTTACATCGAATGTGTAGTGAGGTCAGAGGTGAGAATGACATGAGGGGCTAAAGGCAGGATTAGTAAATAACTTGGAAGTAGAAACGGGAGAATCCTGTCTTCCCACCAGCAGGCCTTCAAAAATACAGAACAGCTCTGTCCTTAATGACTTCAAAGAAGCTGTATCCTTGGAAGAGTGAAGTCTCCCACTGTGCAGAGAGAGCATAGTTGTGGTGATTTCAACAGGCATATCCCCCATAGATTCATGTGTTTGAATGCTTGCGTTGTCAAGTGTGGCCTTGCTGGAGTAGATGGCGCCCTGCTGGAGGAAGTGTGTCACTGTGGGGATGGGCTTTGAGGTCTCAGAAGCTCAAGTCAGTTCTCTTCCTGCTGCCTGTGGATCCAGATGTAGAACTCTCCACTCCTTTCCAGCACCGAGCCTGCCTGTACACCACTATGTCCTATCATGATGACAATGGACTAAACTATTGACAGGTGTTTCTGTCTTCTCCCGTCCTGAAGCCATTCAGTCCCGAATAATCACACAGAGGCTTATATTAATTATAAACAGTTTGGTTGATTGCTCAGGCTGCTTATTGGTTAGCTCTCTCTTAATTACTAAATTTCTATTAATCTGTGTATCTCTGCTTGGTCTTGACTTACTGGTGATGCCCACATATCT
Source organism: Mesocricetus auratus (assembly GCF_017639785.1). Taxonomy (NCBI): domain Eukaryota; kingdom Metazoa; phylum Chordata; class Mammalia; order Rodentia; family Cricetidae; genus Mesocricetus; species Mesocricetus auratus. The sequence continues at coordinate 83,171,917 of NW_024429186.1, forward strand.
TGCTTCCTTGGCAGCTACATGGCATCTCTCCAACTCTGCCCTTTCTTTATCCCTGTTTGGATTTCCTGCCTGGCTAAATCCTGCCTGTCCATTGCCCAAACCAGTTTTATTCATCAACCAACAAGAGAAATATATACTCACAGCATACAGAAGGACGTGCTCTGCATGTCACTGTTGTGCACTGTCCGTAAAACACACCCAGAGCCGTACATTTGGCAAATCTTAAAGAAAATATTCTATCATCTATTCTATCTTTGTAATTCTAACATTTTATATGTAACTTATCTTTTATCATAACTAAGGAAAACCATAATTATATGTCTTCAACTCCATCAAAGATCCTAGAAGGATATAATATAAACCCTAGAATTGACAGAGACATCTCGCTGCCTGGACAGTCACACAAAGTTTCTCTGTAACATTGGGGCATCCATCTTTAGCCAACAGGCCATAGGGTCTAGTAGACTTTTTGGTGAAGTAGGAAATTTGAAGATCTGTTCTGTCTTGTATTAGCAGGTTCATCAGTTTCTTCGATGCCCATCCTCCTCTCAGACTTACTTGGTGTTGCCAGGAGGGGTTGTGCCTCATTGTCATGAAAAACCCTAATAAACCATCTTAAATGCCATATTCTGTAGGTCTTTGAAAGGTTTTGAAGAATAACTAACATAAGTTTTGACTATTATAGGTGACTATCTATAATCTGTATTTAATGATACATTACATTTTTAAAAGAGCTGTATAAACACAATACCTAAACAAGAGTAGAACTATACATATAACAAAATTGACAAATTTGTATCAGTAAACCAAAATCCATATCAATGCAAATTATTCATTTCTGTATCATATTCCTTTTTTTCTTTAGAAAGAGATTGACTGTGATCATTAACCATTTATAACCAACCCCGTTTAAATGGAAACAGACATAAACAATATTTGGGAATCTGGGCCTGGTTTTCTCTAAACTGCTTCCTGCTGTTTGGGGGTACTGTCAGTCCCAAGGGAATCCTGAGAAAACCCAGAAAACTGGTCAAATCCTGCCTGTAATGGTCTGTGAGACTGAACCTTCTTAACTGTCTTGGATGTTGGATCACCAGGGGCACTGCTTTAGGGGTTCTTGCTTGATCAAGCCATATTAATCTGGAAGGAACTCATGATTTTCATCTACTGTGGAAACAAAAACAGAACCTCTTTTCCAAAGTAACCTGTACTTAGACTTAAAATTTGAAGTCAAGGCATTTTCAAAATATATAGGTTGGATTAATCCAGTAGCATTTACGATCAAATGTCTTTTAGCAGCTGGTGCTCCTTCCTCAGTAGTCAAACAATTCAAAGAAAACATAATAATATATAGTATCCAGATTCTCTGTGTATTTTCCATCTTTATGTGGCCCTTTTATTACTCTATTTATTTTATTTTTCTTTCTTTCTTTCTTTCTTTATTTTGTTTTGAGACAGGGTTTCTCTGTGTGTCTTTGACTGTCCTGGAACTCACTGTGTAGACCAGGCTGGCCTTGAATTCACAAAGATCTACTTGCCTCCACCTCCTGAATGCTGGGATTAAAGGCATGTGCCACCATGCTCAACTACTCTATTTCTTTTTTAACTACTTTCTCGATTCTTTCTCCTTTCACTCCAAGCCTATGTATATTTTTTAACACACTGTAAATTGTTTAGAAGGCTTTTTCCCCTCTGAATCTGTGTTTACTGTATATCTCTTTTTCTGACCACATGAGTCTTTAATCTGCTCAGCAGCATGGCTAGGATTAAAGTGGCAGTCCAATTAAATGTTGTCCTTTGTGAGAGTTGATGTGATCATGGTGTCTCTTCACAGCAATGGAAACCCTAACTAAGACAAGAGTGCAGGAGGTCTCTGTGATCTCTATGGCCAGCAGAGTAACCATCTGAGGCAAGCAAGAAGGCAGTTTGATTTGGTTCAGTAGAACTCCGTAGCCACTGTTGCCTCAAACTTCTGGAGTCTGACCTGGGGCAGTTTATTTTAGGCATATTTAAACACAGCACAAGTTGGTGAAAACTTTCCTGGTGATGATTAACTCAGTGCTGCATGTACAATAAAGCACAAAGTAAGCTAAATAAAGGTCAAATGTGACCACATCAAAACTCTTTATAAAGTTTATGTGACACCTCCATAGAGATGGGCTCTGTAGACTGACCACATGTGACATCTCCATAGAGATAGGTTCTATAGATTGACAACATGTGACACCTCCATAGAGATGGGTTCTATAGACTGACCACATGTGACACCTCCATAGAGATGGGTTCTATAGATTGACCACATGTGACATCTCCATAGAGATGGGTTCTATATATTGACCATATGTGACACCTCCATAGAGATGGATTCTATAGATTGACCACATGTGACAACTCCATAAAGATGGGTTCTATAGACTGACCACATGTGACATCTCCATAGAGATAGGTTCTATAGATTGACAACATGTGACACCTCCATAGAGATGGGTTCTATAGATTGACCACATGTGACATCTCCATAGAGATGGGTTCTGTAGATTGTGACCACAAGTGACACCTTCATAGAGATGGGCTCTGTAGACTGACCACATGTGACACCTCCATAGAGATGGGTCTGTAGACTGACCACGTGTGACACTTCCATAGACTGAGGAAAAACAAGCTCACATTAAAAGTCTGGGGGAGGATCCAGTGTGGTCTGGCCACACAGTTAGCCCAAAGTTCAACAGGCTATTGATCACATCTACTCCCAGTCTTCTGGATGGATAATAGTTTATGTATCCCTTTATCTGAAGAGACAACTCTGTGTGTTTAACATTCCAGGTTCCTCTGGTGCTTATATGTGACCACAAAGACCTCTGTGCCTCCAACAATGGAGTGTAGGGACTTTTTGAATAGAATAAGAATGAAGAGTGCAGAGGGAGTAAGATTTAGGAAGGAGGAGAATATCAGGAAGTTATGTGTTTGGAGAGGCTGTGAAAGGGGTTAGATGGAGGATCTGTAAGGTAAGTAGTGTTCTAGGCTGACAGAAGGATTGCTGGAAGTTTGAGGGGACTTGGGATTTTGCTAGTCCTCATGATTGAAGATTGTCTGTTACCCTAATGGTGGCTGATGTTATTGTTTGTCCTTCCACAGGGCAAAACTAAAATCGATTGGGCCACAGAAAACTCTGACATATTTATCCCTAAAGGAGCTAATTTTCACTCTAATCCAAAGATGCAGCTCTCTATTATAGTAACATCTTCTGAGAATGTTGGAGAAGGTATCAACTTAATACCGTAAGCATTTGTGTGTGTGCACACATGCCTGTGTGCATGCAGGGAAGGGAGTAAGATGTCCTTTGTGACACATGTGGAGGCCGGAGGTTCACCTCTATCACTCTCCACATTTTTATGATTTGTGAGACAGGGATTCTCTGTGTAGCTCTAACTGTCCTGGAACTCGCTCTGTAGATCAGGCTGGCTTCCAACTCAGAGATTCTCCTGAGTGCTGGGATTAAAGGTGTGCATCACCACTGCCTGACACACTGCTGGGAACCACCTTACCTTTTGACACAGCTCTCACTGAGCCTCGAGTTAACTGTTTCAACTAGACTGACTGGCTACCAACCCCCAGGGCCCGCCTTTTTGCCTCCTACCATGGGGGATTGTGGGCATGTGCTACCACATGTCACATTTCTTCTTGGCCTAACCTCAGTCATGATGCTTTCAACTCACGCACTTCAAACAAATGAGCCATTCTCTAGCCCATTCTATAAAACAGTAATTACGTCTTAATATTATTATTTGCTATTTGGCCTTCACTATAATCTAGGGCTGAGGTCAGATACAAATGTACTTCTGTAAAAATTGACCAAAATCAGATTTCAGTCAATTGTTAACTAAACAAAAATGAATGAATTAGTTCTGTAGAGATGCATATTGGCATTGTAAATATAGGAACTTTCTTGCTACAGGATTGGGAAGGGCTTTAAGTAGGTGTCAAAATTGTCAAACCAGGGTCACTTCCAGGCCATGAACAAAAGGTTCTCCAGCTGGCTCACAATAAGGTTCGCATTACCTTTCCTTTTTACCTCCCAGAGGTGTTCATTCATCACTCTATAAGGAGGAGGAGCTTCAGGCAAGGTTTATTCTCCCTTTTTGTCTGAAATAAAAAATAAGGTTATAACTAATATAAGAAAACTATATACAATATATACAAGCAATAAATGCATAAACAATGCCTAGTTCATTAACAATTGACAAATTCAGAGAAAATACTCCATACCTATCCTATCTTGGTGAGTGCAAAAGTTTGTATTTAACTCACTTTCTATTCTAACTTGCATTACCAAAACTATCTTTTAGTATCTTTCAACCTTATACACTTTATATTTCTTTAATTAATTTCTTTTCTGAATATGATACCAAAGAAAACTATAACTATAAGGTCTTCATCTCCATCAGAGACCCACGAAGGAACAGGAAGTGCAAACAAGTGACTTCCTAATAATGTGAGAAATGACAAGCATCTGGCTGCCTGGACAGTCATCCAAGGGTCCTCTGTAGTGTTGGGCATCCATCTTCAGCCTACAGGCCTAGCATATCTCCATGTGGAGTTTCTTTAATGCCCATCATCTTCTCTGAAGTAGATTGGTGCTGCCAAGAACAGACATGTCTCATTATCACAAAAAAGAACCTATGCTATTAAAACATTGTAAATGCCATATTCTGTAGATCTCTAAAGTGTTTGAATATGACCTGTCTATCTAAAATATATGTTTGACTTTGAAAACATACCTAGTATGACTTCAAGTTCGATTTTAACAGGCGACTAATTGCTAACCTGCATATCCTTATTATTTTAGATAGTTGGTAATAAGGGCTAAAAATTTGCATTTCCTTGTTAAATGAGTTGTATAGGTACAATACCTTGAACAGGATTAGAAATGTATGTACAGTATGTTCTAACAAAAATAATCTTAAATTTGTATCAATATACAAAAAATCCATATCAATGTAAACTATTGAAAACTAGTAGTTGCTTTTTGGTTTAAAAGTAGATTCAATAGTCTACTACCTTTTTAATACTATTTCTATTCTCCCCTTTTTTTCAGGGTAGATTCAATAATCTACCCTTATGTCCTGTCATACATACATGCATACATACCAGCTTACTGGTGCTATCATAGTCCTGGTGGAATTGTCACTGTGGGGTTCCATCATCTTTTTGGAGACTTCAGAGGTTGCTGTTAGGCATGGTCATGGTTCACTGTAGAAAACTTGAATATTTTAAATGTCATATGCAGCCGGTCTTAACGAGGGTAAAGGATTGATCAATTAATTTTATGTCCATTCAGAGTACAAAAACTTAATTCCTAGTTACCTGACAAGAGACTTAAACCAGAAATCATCTACAGGAAGCTAGATGAAGCCCCTTTCTAGAATTAGTTAGTACTCTATATGATCATTCATATTATGACACAGTTATAAATATTTATACATATATATTAATCTTATAAATTTGAGATAATATTTATACCTTAAGAAAATATGTTAAAGAGTCAGAATAAAACCAAAGGGTTATGAGATTAGTGTCAATATAACAGTCCCTAAATTTTGGTTTTTCTTCTGTCCCATATCAGGTGGCTTTTCTGACATGAGACAGACATTTTGGATTTTACTTTAACAAGCATGCTGGGGTTTAGAGAAGGAGAAAGGTATCCTCCATCTCCAAAGCCAACTTTAATTTTTAATTGAACTTGGGCTACAAAAGACCATTTGCATTATATGTCTGTAGAAAACAACAGAAAAAAGTATTTGTGAAGATTTGTGAAATGTTATCCTATTGGCAATGTGATATACCAATAGGCCAGTTTACTCTTTTTGGGGGAACAATTTTTTTCTGGATGATTTGTTCTTTTTCTTCAGATGTCTGATTTGTCCAGTAGTCCTCAGATTCCTTAGTTGGTTGCCTTCATTCTCCTGGAAAGACAAAAACAAATCCCTGCCCCAATCCTAACTCTGGGGAGGTTCCCTTTTGTCAAGTTATATCTGGTCAAATGAAAAGCATTTGTTAATTTCATAGGTTGGTTTTGATTGAACAGTCATGCTGTTTGATGAACTATCATCTCTTCTAATTAAGAGGTCTCTCTTGTTCAAATCTAATCTCTATCAAGTTTGATTTATGGTTTCTCCTGAAATTTTTGTTTTGTTTGCTAAAGCTGTTCTATCATCCAGAGCAGCATGGTTTCTTACAATAAGTATTAGATTCTTTAACTGCTCTGAGAAGGAGTTCCCTCCATGGTGAGAAGTAACTACTGAACCAAATTTGACATGTGTGCCTGCAAGAGGCCCCTCAAGGCATTTCCTGATGGCAAAGGGTTACCTTGACTGTCCCTTGCTGATCTGCATTCATTGGTCTAATGCCTGCCTTTGCCACAGCTTCTGCCTAGTTCAGATGGGAGGGGCATTCTGTTTCCATTATGCATAGAAAAAAACTTGTTTCTAGGAATGCCCTCTTTATAATCCATTTTTAGATGACCTTGTTTACTGCCATGGAAACACTTGAGATTTCCATTTTCCTTCAAGCCTCTGGAAACCACCTCTCCTATCCACGCATTAACACGGTCATGAGATCCAATACAGATTGTATGTCGGACCCATTCCTCCAAGGGTGCTGATCTTGCCTTTAAGGGTCTAACAAACCTTTTGAATTGTGCATTAGCATTTTCAAAAGCCAGAGATTCAATTATTATTTGTCTAACTTCTGAATTTAGTAACATTATATTTACTACTTATGCCAGTCTTTGTAAGAAATCAGTGAAGGTTTCCTTTGGGCCCTGTATAGCTTTAGTAAATGACTCAATTTTCTTTCCTACTTCTTCAAATCTGTCCCAAGCATTCAAAGTTGCTGCATTCAATGGTCTTAGCTTCATTTTTCCACCAGGTCCTCCACTGTAATTGAGGACCAGGTTCCAAGACTGCTATAACCAAGTCCGGCCAGTCTTGGGGGATAATTCTCTTACACGTTGACCATAAGTTTAACATCTGCTTCACAAAAGGTAAATGCTTATGAGACTACCACTTCCCTGAATCTCCTGAAATCTAACATTCCACAGGAGTCCATCCAGCTCTTGCACAGCCTTGGGGATATCATTTGGCAGTTGTTCCTGCAAGGTGACTGGATAAATTAAAGTTGGTTGTTTCAAACATTAGGCTATTCCCCTCTAACCTTATAATGCAATGTTGAAATTGGTTTTCCTTTAAATTTCTATGTCTGTATTTTAATATCTCTATGATGTGTTTTAATGAGTTTTTCAGAAACTTGTATCTTAGCACTAATATTGACCAACTTTTTAAGAGATAAAACAAGAATTATCAAACCTATACTAAGAGTTATTAAAATGGCAATTAACATTATGTCAATCCAGATAAATTGATTGTCCCTTCATTGTTCATTGCATAATCTTGCAGAGACTTAACTTTCTCCATTGTAATAGTGTTTCCCATTTTTATTTAAATTAGAAACATGAATGCTTCACATATCAATCCTAGCTCCCACTCCCATCCTTCCTCCCTTGTCCTTCCACCAGCCCTCCCAGTCCTCCACCCAATCGCCACATCATTCCCCAGGGAGGGTGAGGTTCATCCAGGGCATGACCTAGGCCCTTCCCCATGTGTCCAAGCTGAGAGAGCATTCCTCTATTTGGAATGGGCTCCCAAAGATCATTCATAAACCATGATAAACACTTACCTACTACCCAAGGCCCCAGTGATTTCTGTGGCCTCCTCACTGGCACTACATTCATGGAGACTGGATCAGTCCCTTGTTGGCCTCTCAGCCATCACTTTGGTGTTCAAGAGCGCCCCCTTGTCCAGTCAGCTGTCTATGTGGGTTTCACCAGCATGGTCTTGACCCTTTGCTCATCACTCCTCCATCTCTGTCACTAGGTTCCAAGAGTTCAGTTCAGTGTTTAGCTGTGGGTATCTGTCTCTGCTTCTGTCAGTCACTGGATGAAGGTTCTAGGATGGCATATAGGGTAGTCATCAACCCTATCATCAAGGAGGGGCTATTAATGTAGTCTCTCCACCATTGCTTAGTGTCACGTCTGCTGCGCGGCCTGTGTCCGAGAACGTGCGGAGGGTGTCGGGTATTGAAAACACAGAGACTCGTTCAATGATATAAAGAAAACTTTAAACAGGCTCCAAAAAGGTTCAAGAAAAACTTCCTAAGAAAGGCTCCCACCAGAGAAGCTTCTGCTCTCTCCTCTACCCTGGCTGGTTCTGCTCTGACCCAGAGGTGGATGTGTGTGGGTTTTTGAAGGTGCGGTTAGTCTCTGGACAAGGTCGAGGTCAGGGCGGTTTCCGTGGGAAGGCCTTTCCCAGGAACTTATTGTATCATTTTTAGTAAACATGTTTTTACTAAACATTGTCTTACAGCTGCCTACTCCCAGGCAGAAGGGGAAGTGGCCAGGAACTTATTGTATCGTTTTTAGTAAACATGTTTTTACTAAACATTGTCTTACAGCTGCCTACTCCCAGGCAGAAGGGGAAGTGGGTCTCTGCTCAAGGTTCCCACAATTCACCCCTTTTTATTTTCAAATGAGGCACTCCTGGCTTAGGTCAAGTAGGGTCACCCTCCCTTTCCCGTCTTTGGGGGACCTTGAACCCCTGTTTTAGGTGGGAGGGGTCTTCCCCACAGGTTGCCCGTCATCGGAGATACCCCAACCTTAAATCATCTGTAACCAACCTTCATGGCTATCGGGATTGCCATGGGCTAAGCTAAGCAATACTTGGTTACGGATCTCTTGCCTCTGGAACAAGGCACGTTTGAGCTCGGCATAAAGCCAGAATGCCTACCGCCACTGCCACCATTTCCAGGACCCCCATTGACATAGCGCCTCTCCATTACCATACCCATCACCAGATCTGGGCCATAACATTCTACCAGCCTTCGTCTGTTACAAGGGTAACCTGCATGTGATTTACATTTACAATTTGATAAAGTTTCCAATCGTTTCAAGATCTGCTCAGGAAAGCATTTAGAAAGTGCACTTGCACAGATACATTGGGCACAATCATTGATGTTACACATGTAGCATTATGAAAAATATGAACAATAGTTGTCGCATTAGGACAAGTTGCATTTCTCCAGAAAAATACAATGGCCTAGTCGTGATTCTAGAAACAGGAACCATCAAGTCTGATATTTCAAGTGACCATGTCCTGTTCAAATACTGAAAAGAGGCTTTTGCCACTCATCATAGTCCATACCAATGTCCAAATGCTTTAAATGGGTCCTTTTTTCTCTGTTGGCTTCACGATGAAAACTCATGGGTCCGGAAGGTTGATGCAGTAGGTCTGTTGAGAAACTGGAAATCTCGAACCGACTGTTTTCTTTCTTTCTTGGGCTCTAGATTCGATGACATCAAGGGTCAGGAACACTGATTTAGGAGATCTCACTCAAACTGGCTTAGGTAGGCTCCCATGGTCTCAGGTCCAGTTTTTCTCTGCTCCATGCATCTCACTAAATGGTCTGACAGCTGCCGAAGCTTTATTCTTTTCCTGCAAGAAAACACAAACATGCCCTCGACCCCAAATTAGGGTCTTCTCCACTGTCTAGTGCATGGATGTCTCCATTTGACCTGAGCAATGGTTGCTCAAGTTCCATCATGCCAGAATCTGTCTGAAGCTCACTGGCATTCACATTATACAATTTTTAAATGAGGAGTGTATTATTTGATGAGTCATGTGGGGACTGGGGACATTATTCCCCCTTTTTTATTTTCTAGAAAAAAAAGTTTTTTTTTTAACTGTTGAAGCTGGACCATGACAGTAGAAGGATTTGTCTACCCTCCTTGGTTGACTATCTAGGTAAATTGGGATTACTACTTAGATTATTTGTAGATGCCCATTAAAAAGGACATATCCATTAAATATTTCCCAAAAACTTCTGAAAATCACTCAAAGATTGTAAACTATACTGTGTCCAAATAAGTTTTTAAAATTATTTGAAGTCTGTGAGCAGTCTTTCCCAATCTAACCTGTAGAGCTCTCACTAGCTGACAAGGCCTCATTTGCATCTTAAATTTTTCTGTAAAAACATTAACAGACTGGCTGGATGTTCCTTTTGGCTATATTTAACACAATCTAGGTTCTTAACTATTTTTGAAGGGATTCAAGTATCCTTTTAATCATATAAGCAGTTCACACTCACACATTCGCAATCACATTTCATACATACCGGTGTGGCCACACCATACATTCAGAACATACATGCATCTTTCAGTCATCCTTTTTCCCTAGGTCATGATTAGTCTGTTGCAATGAAGCTTCCTTAATTGAAATCTATGTAAAAGAACAACTCCAGCCAATCCTTGAACTAAAAAGGTTAAAAAGTCCTATATGTTTTTATCATTCCTCCATTTGAGCTACAGTCATGGGGTACAGCCGTACCTACTCCTTGTAACTCTGTAGATGTAAGGTAGAGAGGCCAGGCTTTTGGCCAAAAGTTTTTAGAGATGACTCACAAAATAGAACTTAAATGTAAACAAAATTTTCCATTCCATATACCTTTGTCTTTGTCTTTTTCTTTAATTAATACCAGTACCAATTTTTTTTTTGAGTCAGGGTTTCTCTGTATTGTTTGGAGGCTGTCCTGGGACTTGCATAAAGGTGTGTTGGGATTAAAAGCGTATGCCGCTGGGAATCTCTTGGATTCCCCTACTTCCTGACCCTGATATCAGGCTTAGGAGGGGAAACTCAGAATGTCTAGTTTTTGACTTTTTAATCTCATTGGCAGCAGCTGCTTCCAATGTATTATTGGTGTTATAAAAATTGATGAACAGGGAGCTGGAATGACTAACTGGCGTTAATATGGGGGGGAATCCTCACCAACGCCCATATTTCCCTTACCTGGGTGTTCAGCAATGGTTGGATCATCTTTATCATGGTGAGCATTACTAGTATCCGGAGTAGTATTGGGGTCGACATGCCTGATGCACCGCTCGGGGACCCAAATGGGCTTCTCACTTCCTGGAGGGAAAACACAAACAGCCCCTCGGACCCTAGCTAGTAGGGGAGTGGGTGGTTGCCATTTTCCTGTAATCAAATCCTTCCATCTGACCCATCCCAAGGATTGGGAGGGTTTGTTCCAATGTCTCTCCATAGCAGACAAATTATTATGGTCTATGGTCAAAAAATTTAAAATGTAAAGTATGGTGGATAACTGAATATTGGGGGAGGTAACATACTCCCCCTTTTTTATTTTCTTAAAATACTGTTTGAGAGTGGCATGGGTGCGCTCCACAATAGCCTGTCCCGTGGGGTTGTGAGGAATACCAAAAGAATGGACAATGTGATGTTCCCTGCAAAAGGCAGCAAAGCGATTGCTGGCATAGGCAGGGCCATTGTCCGTTTTTAGGGCATCGGGTACGCCCATGTAGGCAAAGGCCTGCAGGTAATGAGAAATAACATCTTTAATCTTCTCTCCTGAGTGGAGAGAGGCAAAAATCAGTTTAGAATACATATCCACCGAGACATGCATGTATTTAAATTTCCTTGCCTGCGGCAGGTGAGTGACATCCATTTGCCAGAGATGGTTGGCCCTGAGGCCCCGGGGATTTACCCCTCATTGGGAGAATTATGATAAGGGGCACAATCAGGGCACTGAGAGGTAATCTGTGTAGCTATGGATAAGGGGCACCCAGTGTGAAATTTAATGGAGCGGGCATTTAGATGATACCTCTCATGGAGCTGGTGGGCCAGCTGCTCCTGAGTAAATAAGACCCTAGGGCGGGTCAAGGAGTCAGCAATTTCATTGCCCTGGGCAAGGGGTCCTGGAAGGTTAGTATGTGCACGAATAAATCCCACATAAGCAGGGTGGATGCGCTGCCAAATAAGATGTTGGAGCTGAACTAATAAGGAACGAACCTGGGAGGTTGGAAGAACATATGGAGAAGTTTCTAAAGGTCTAACAATGTTGGCAACATAAACACTATCAGTATATAAATTAAAGGGCTCTCCCTCAAACATTTGGAAAGCCATCAAGCAAGCAAACAACTCGGCGGCTTGTGCTGACATCTGTCCTGTGGGTACCCTCTTCTGCACCTGAGAAGAAACCACCACCGCGAAACCCTTGGAGGAGCCATCTGTAAAGACTGAGCGAGCTCCAACTAGAGGGTTCTCCTTTAAAATCTTGGGAAAGATCACAGGGTGTTGTTTGAAAAAAGACATCAAGGGGCTGTTGGGATATTGGTTATCAAACTGTGCGCCTGTAGATGTAATAAACAGGGTCCATCCATCATGGAAGATCTGTAGATGTTCCACCTCCTCCTTACCATAAGGAAGGATAATTTTATCAGGACTCTTTCCAAAGGTTTGAATGCTAAACTTGTGTGCCTTCCACAACAATTGTAAAATGAGATCATAGTAAGGGGTCACTACCTTCTTAGGGGAGGCTGACAAATGTACCCAATAAATAGGACCAGTCTGCCAAAACACGGCAGTGGGCGAAAAGCTAGATGAAAGTACAACCAGAACAAGGGGCTGCCCATAATCTATACGCCAAAGGTGGGCTTGCTCTATACTTCTTAACAACAATTGTAGGGCTTCCCTGGCCTCTGGGGTAATCTGTCTAGGGGAAGTTGGAGCAGGGTCCCCAGGAAGAATATCATAAAGCGCTTTAAGAGCCCCTGTTTTAATAGAAAGAGAAGGGCGAAACCATTGCACCTCTCCCAAGAATCTCTGCCAATCATGAAGTGTTTTTAAATTTGAACAATCGATTTGGAGTCTTTGTGGCCGGAGGCCAGTTTGTTGAATTTGATGACCCAAATAAGTATAAGGGGGTCTCTTTTGGATCTTTTCAGGAGCCAAAATAAATCCTCAGGCCTCCAGAAGCTCCTGTAGCTCTGCAAAGGCTATGTAATATTGTCTTTCTTTGGCCGCGACCAAAAGAATATCATCCATGTAGTGGATAATGTAAAGGTCAGGGAACTTACGTCTGAGGGGATCTAAACAGGCAGCTACATAAATCTGGCATATAGTTGGACTATTAGCCATCCCTTGGGGGAGCACCACCCATTGGAAGCGAAGGGCAGGCTCCCTAAAGTTAATCGCAGGAAGGCTAAACGCAAACCGAGGACTATCTTGAGAATGCAAGGGAATAGAAAAGAAGCAATCCTTCAAGTCAATAACAATCAAATGCCAGTCTTTAGGAATGGCCACAGGCACGGGCAAGCCAGGCTGCAGAGCCCCCATAGGCTGCATGGTCGCATTCACGGCCCTCAAGTCTTATAGTAACCTCCATTTCCCTGAAGATTTTTTTATTACAAATATAGGGGTATTCCAAGGGGACGTGGAAGGAACCAAATGACCTGCCTCCAATTGTTCTTGAACTAGCTGGTGAGCCGCCCTTAGTTTCTCCACTGGTAAGGGCCACTGTTCCACCCATACCGGATCATCTGACAGCCATGTGATGGGTATGGGGGCTGGCGGCGCAACAGTGACCCTCATCAAAAATGGCCAAAACCCTTCCTATCCCCTGGGGCCCTGGTCTCCAAAAGGAGGGGTGCCACAGGGCAAACCTCTCCCTGTTCTAGTTTACCTAGTTCCCTCCCCGGGCTCCAGCCCCTCCCTTGTATCATCTGGGGGCCCCTGCTTTTGGACTTGGGTGCCTGAGTGGTGAGGACCACTCCCATTTCTTGCATGAGGTCCCGTCCCCAGAGGTTAATAGGGAGGCCAGGCAAAACATATGGCTGGAAAAGCCCTGTGTGGCCCTCAGAGTCTTGCCACTTTAGGATTCTGAGGCTTTTTTGGGGCACAGCCTGTCCTATTCCCTGGAGGGTCACTGTCCCTTCCTCTTTCGGCCAGGCGGGGGGCCAGAATTTATCTGAAAGGACAGAGAAATCTGCCCCAGAATCTAAGACGCCCCTAAAGGACTTGCCTTCTATCTTTAATGTAAGCTGGGGGTGGTTCTCCATAGTGGCTACCCAAAATGCTGCCGGGCCGGTACTTCCAAAACCTTGGTTGCCCCTTTTCTCTTTAATTTTTCTAGCCTCACAAGGAGCTGTAGGGAGAAGGAGTAACTGAGCAATCCATTCTCCTGCAGGGATGGCAACAACCCCACTGCCCACTGATGTCATTATTTTAATCTCCCCCTCACTATCCTGGTCTATAACACCGGGGTGTACCTGGATGCCTCGAAGAATAGTACTGGACCATCCCAAGAGTAGTCCGACCGTGCCTGGGGGCAATGGCCCATGCACCCCAGTAGGGAGGGCCTGGATCCCCATTTCCGGTGTTAGGATTGCCCGGGCAGAGGGAGCGAGGTCCAATCCTGCACTCCCAGAGGTGGCTCTAAGGAGGTCTGAGATATGAAGGGGTTGCTCTGGGGGAGAAAATGAGTCCTGCCACTGCCCAGAGCAGGGGTCATTGCCCCGTACACATTGGTTTTGGGGCCCTGGGGCGGGGCCCTCCTCCCGTTTCCCTGATTATTATTAGCAGAAAGGAAATTTCCCTCCCTGTCAGTTTTAGAGTAGCAGTTATTGGCCCAATGATATCCCCTTCGACAACGGGGACATAAACCAGGTCTCTTGAGACCCGTAGTACTATTTTGAGGGCACTCTCTACGGAAGTGTCCCTCTATACCGCAGCTAAAACATGTTTTTCTCCCTCCCAGAGTAGGTCTTTCTTTCCCCACTTGGGGCCGAATAGCAGCAGCTAACACTTGGCCCTGGATGAAGTTCCCATCAATGTCCCTACAGATCCGGATATAGTCATTTAGACTTTTATTGCGATAGGGGCGAAGGGCTTCCTTACAATATTTATTTGCATTTTCAAATGCCATCTGCTTTATGACTGGCATCGCAGGCCCAATGCCCCCAAATATTCTTTCTGCTACCTGACTGAGACGGTCTACGAAGTCTTGAAAAGGTTCAGAAGGTCCTTGAAGGACTTTGGACAGATGATCCCCTCCTTCCTTGGAAGGCAATGCTTTCCAAGCCCCTTGGGCCGCTGCTGCCACTTGGGCATAGACTGCGATGTCATATTGCATTTGTTGCTGAATGGTGGCGTATTGACCACTCCCGGTAAGCATCTCCACATTTCTCTGGGGCTGTCCGGCCTGTGCATTCCTTTGGGCTGTCTGGCTGCATCTTTCCTGAAACTCACCTCTCCAAATCAAATAATCTCCCCCCGACAGAGCTGCTCTGCAAAGCTGCTGCCAATCGCCAGGTGTCAAATTAAGAGACGCAAAAGATTCCATTAAGGAAAGTGTAAAGGGAGCCTGTGCTCCATAATTTAAAGTTGCCTCTTTAAGTTGTTTTATATCCTTAAAATTTAAAGGGTTATGATGCCGAATGACCTGTCCAGAATTGTTCGGATCTGGAACTTCCATTACTGGGGCCACCACTGGGCAGCATTGGACCCCTCCTCTGGGTCTTCCCTCCAGGTCTGAGAAGGACTGGGTTATCTCATAGGAGGAGTCCCTTTTTTCAGAGTATGGGGAAGGGTTTCTCTCCCTGTCCTGTCTTTCCTTAATTAGAATCTTTTTAGTTCTTTTTAAGGGCCGCGATCTCAGCAAGTAACCGTTCCTTTTCAGACTGTGACGAGTCTGAGTCTGAGCTACTTCCATTTTCTAGGTCTGATAGAGAAGGATATAACCGATTCTGACTGGAGTCCTTCTTTTTGGGTCGCGCCCGGAGATGTCTACCCATTTTTTTGTTGTTACTAAGAGACTCCTCCTCATCCTCACTAACAATGGAGCCTCTAGTTTCAGTCACGGTCTCTTCATCATCACTCTCTGCCCCTGAACTCAAGGAGGCTTGAGTCTCAGTCTCTTGTAACTCTAAAAAAGCCTCTTTTGTGTCCTGAACTACCTGGCGGTGATGAACCTTATCTGTCAAAAGTGCTCCCCTCACTAATCTCCATAAGGAGAATGTCGTAGGGGGCAAGGACTCAGATCCCTCTTTTCGTAAAAGTCTATGAAGATCACGGCGAACCTCCTCCCAATCTGGAATATTTAAGCTTCCCCAGTAATGAACCATGGACTGGCTCGTTCGACCGATTTTAGAAAGCCTTCTAGGGTTTTAGACTTGACTGCAGTCCCATGTTCTTTAAGTAACTTTTTTAGTTGATACTGTAATGATTCTAGCTTCCCGGAACTATTCCCCATAGTTTCTTAACCCCGTCCACTTACCTCGCTTTCACAATCTCAGTGGGACCTCCAATTGTCACGTCTGCTGCGCGGCCTGTGTCCGAGAACGTGCGGAGGGTGTCGGGTATTGAAAACACAGAGACTCGTTCAATGATATAAAGAAAACTTTAAACAGGCTCCAAAAAGGTTCAAGAAAAACTTCCTAAGAAAGGCTCCCACCAGAGAAGCTTCTGCTCTCTCCTCTACCCTGGCTGGTTCTGCTCTGACCCAGAGGTGGATGTGTGTGGGTTTTTGAAGGTGCGGTTAGTCTCTGGACAAGGTCGAGGTCAGGGCGGTTTCCGTGGGAAGGCCTTTCCCAGGAACTTATTGTATCATTTTTAGTAAACATGTTTTTACTAAACATTGTCTTACAGCTGCCTACTCCCAGGCAGAAGGGGAAGTGGCCAGGAACTTATTGTATCGATTTTAGTAAACATGTTTTTACTAAACATTGTCTTACAGCTGCCTACTCCCAGGCAGAAGGGGAAGTGGGTCTCTGCTCAAGGTTCCCACAGCTTAGTTTGCCAGTTGGTGTTATCCTTGTAGATCTCTGGAGATCTCACTAGTGTCAGCTCTCTCCTCAAGCCTATTATGGTATCTCTCATCCTTCTCTCCTCTATTCTTACCTCGACTCAACCTTCCTGCTCCCCCATGCCTTCTTCTCTCCTCCTCTTATCCCCCTCTCTTTTTCTTGGTTCCTTTCCCCCTCCCTGATGTTCCCAAATGTGCTCAGGAGATCTTGCCTCATTCCACTTCTCTGGGGTATCATGCACCTCTCTTGGGAACCTCCTTGTTTCCTAGACTCACTGGCCCTGGGATTGTAGGCTGACACTCCCCTGATCCATATCTAAAATCCAATATAAGTGAGTACATACCATGTTTGTCTTTTTGTGACTGGGTTACCTCACTCAGGATGGTTTCTTCTAGCGCCATCCATTTGCCTGCAAATCTCAGGATTCCATTGTTTTTTTCCGCTGAGTAGTACTCCATTGTGTAAATGTACCACATTTTCTCTATCCACTCTTCAGTTGTGGGGCATGTAGGTTGCTTCCAGGTTCTGGCTTTTACAAATAATGCTGCTGTGAACATAGTGTGTTTCCATTTTTTAATTTGAGAAAACACTCACTTTTTAACTAATTCTTCCCTTAACGAATCTCAGTTGTCTCACCAAATCTGCCAGTGATGATGACTCAGATGGCAGTAAAGTGTGAAGGTGGGTGCTGCTCAGAGAGCAATACAAACTCAGTGGGCTTCAAGGCAGCTACCTAGATGAGGGTTTCAGGGCAAGCCCACAATCCACCTGGAGGAAAGAAGCTAAGGAGCCAGTCAATTGCACGAGAGCGTGCCAAAGCTGACTCCTGCAGCATTTGCGGCACAAGAGCCTGTGGAGTTTGCTGTAAAGAGGCTGCAACAACAACAACAACAACTAATTCCAAACTCATGCAGAGGCTTAGGGAAAAAAGAGTGGAGAACCTAGCTGGCCAGGTATTGACGCTAGCCGTGTGCAGCTCTGACCTGTGCCCATGGCTGAAAAGCCATAAGCAAGTGGCTTTTACATGAATTTGTGCCCCAAAGTTGGACGTTGGTCTTAATAATAAAAACTCAGAGTCATATATTAGGGGCTGAAAGCTGAAAGATCAGAAAATCAGAATAGCCAGCCTCTAGAGTTCTTACTGCTACAAAAATCCCAGACCAAAAGGAGGCTGAGCTCAGCCATATCACTTCCTGTCTGTCTGTATAGACCTCTAGACCTCTATGGTTAACTAGTGCTCTCTAATCTTCAGGTGAGCTAGAGTACACACAAGATATCACCACATTCAGCCATGGTTGGACTGGCTTCCTATAGAACTACCCCTAAGCTGGGTTGCTTGATGGACAAGGTCTCATTGTGTTGAAGGGAGGGTAGGGAAAAATTCCAGTATGAATACAGACATGTGACAAGTAGAACCCTGTGAATGAATTTTCCATTTAATGTGACCTCAAAAATTAAATAATGGGCAATCAAACAGAACTTAATCAAAATGGCAAGCCTTCCAGAACATTCTTTGAACCTTTAAAATATGTTTATCTGTTGTGTTGGCATCAGTGCTAAGACACAGGACTAACTCAAATGAAACCACTACTGTATCTAAGGAATTGAATAAATGACTAAACATTGAAGAACATTATGACTGAAACAAGGACACAGAGAAGAATAGAATGTTGACCAGACTAGAACGACAAAATGGAGCTTGTTCTGGGAAGACCGTAGTGGATTCAAGATTTAGTGACAAGACTCCTCAAAGATAGAAGGCAAGAAAGATTTGGTTAGAGAGAAGCAAGACTGTGCCTGCCTGTCATGACCAGAGCACAGTGCAACCCACACCCAAGGCTTGCAGAAGGCAGGCTCTCCTCTAGAATCAGAAGGAACTTCTGCGGGCAGGGCTCACACGTTCTAGAGCATTGTCAACACCAGGATACTGTGGTTTCAGGGCTTCACGTGGGAGCTGTGTGGGCCCACGTGGGGAAGCACAGGTGGGCTGCATTTGGGGAAAGGAGAACTATTGATTCAGGGTGGCCAGGAAGCCTCTAGTGTGACTTTTCCAAATAGGGAGAGGGAGAGAAAGAGGGGGATGGGAAGGGGGAGGGGGAGACGATGGGGAGGGGGTAGTAGAGGAGTGGGAGAGAGGGGGAGAGAAGGGGAGAGAGGGAGAGAGAGACTGGGAGTTGGGGAGTGGAGGAGGGAGGGAGGGAAGGAGGGAGGTTGGTCATAAAGAGTTCTTTCTGGTCATCAGTCTCTGTCTCCCTTTTTAAAAGCTTCCTCTTTATTTTAGCTTTTCTCTAGTAGGGGGCACCCTTACCCTTGGAAATGAGATTTGAATACTGGAGCATTAGCAGGTTTGGATGTTTTTCACTGAATCAGGAAATAATACTGACAGTTGAGGATGACCTCATGTGTGGTGGTTTCAATATTTGCATTTTATTCAAATTCTCAGGAGTTATGGGGACAACAGGGAAGGCAAGCTCTGGGAAACAAGTCATCAGCTAACTATGGAAGCTGATGGCTGCCGCCACCCCATATTCAGGTTATTTGTGCCCTTTATCTCATTAGTGTTCCAGATCGTTGGGTGCTGGCTGCATCTGAGTCACCATCCTTACCGCCACAGCACGTCAGACGGTGTTCAGTCACCACTGTTGGGGAATGGAATTTCCTCTAAAGACAAAAAAATGTCTCTGTCTTAGGGGAAATAGGATACTCTCAGCCCGGAAATATGAAAGGCATCTCAACATGACAAGCTTCCATTTGACTAAAATAATGCACAATAGCCCCGTTATCTGCTATTGACTCTTTCTAGATGGAGAGCTGACTCAGCCCAGATTTTTGAGGGCGCTTTCTGAGGCTCTGGTAAAACCTAGGGGCAGACCAACATGGAAATACGCTAGGTGGAGACAGGTAGAGGGATAGAATTCCTTTATGTGATCTGAATTATCTGCCCCAGGCCCACGTTTTGAAAGTTCAGCCTGCTTTTCTGTGTTACTTTGAAGCTATGCAGCTTTCAGAAGGGGGACCTGGCTGGTGGAGGGAGCTCTTTAGACACTAGCCCCAGAAGATCATACTGCCTTTGGATTTGGCCTTTTTTCATTGCTTCCTGGCATAGCCATCACGAGAAGGCCTTGGCCAGATGCGCCTGTCACCTTGTATTGTGTTGTCCTGTTGTCATGGCTTCTCTGTGATGAATGGAAACCCTTCCAAAACAAACAAACAAACAAAAACAAAAACAAAACGAGCCTGAAATGGTGACCTCTTTGCTTAAGCGATCTGTCAGGAGAGAGAGAGAGAGAGAGAGAGAGAGAGAGAGAGCGAGAGAGACAGAGAGACAGAGATAGAGAGAGAGCGAGAGAGAAAATATCGCTTAAATGATCTGTCAGGTATTTGGTCACAGTGATACAAAAGTTACCAATACAAACTCTAGCTAAAAAGTGACATAGGATCCTTCCTATTTGTTTGTCTTCAGCTTTTGAAAAGCATATTTTGAGACAAGGCCTCACATAGCTCAGGCAAGTCCTCCTGACGTTACCTCCCAGTTTCTGGGGTTACAGCACACACCACCATGCTCAGCTTGCTTTTGGCTTTTGCAACAAGGTCTTACTATGTAGCCCAAGCTGGCCTCGAACTCATAACCTGCAGCCTCACCCACTGGGACTCAACCCTGTGTGGTCCCACACAGCTCCACATGCGGAGTTCTTCTCTTCAATAGGGAGTTTGATGTTTCTTGGTATTGTTCCTGATGGCTTTAAAAAGAAAAGAAATCATTGGCTGAGTGTGGTGGTGAATGCTTTTAATCCTAGTACTTGGGAAGCAGAGGCAGGTGAATATGTATGAGTTCAAGGCCAGTCTTGTCTATATACCCATTTCCAGGTCCGTCAGAGCTACATAGTGAAACCATGTCTTTAAAAAATGTACTAAGGTATAACTGACACACCATAAAATTCATCCACTCAAAATCACAGTTATGATGAGGATGTCTTCTGTACGTATGTTTCTCTTACTGGTTGATGAATAAAGCATTGTGGCCAATGAGGCAGGATGATAGGTGGGACTAGGAGACAAGGAGGATTCTGGGAGGTGTAGGCAGAGAGCAGTCAAGATGTAGCAGGCAAAGGAGTTGCAGGTCCAGCATTCCCCGGTGAGCCAAGACCAAGGGGAAACACATGGATCGACAGAAATGGGTTAATAATTAAGACAGAGCCAGCCAATAAGAAGCTCTGACAACGGTCAACAGTTGTTCATTTGTCTGTGTGTTCATTTGGGGCTCAAGGGCTGTGGGACCTGTGAGACCAGAAAACTGCAATTACACAGTCACATATTCATCACAATCAATTTAGAACATTCATAACACCCTGTAAATAAAGCTGGCATTGTTAACAGTCACTCCCTATTCCTCCCCAGTCACCCTCAACCTCTGGCCTATGCAACTGTTGGTCTGCCTCTGCTCCCACACTTTTATCAGGTCTGAACATTAGCGTAAACGGCATCACACAACATGTGGTCTTTGTGACGGCATTACTTTATTGCTTTCAAGGCACTTCATCTGTTTGCTTGTGATATACACCCCTGTGAAGTCATACTACAGAAGTATGGGTCCTCAAAATTCATTCATCACAAATTGTTGAAGTTATTCTGGGTCCATGCTTCTCTGTGTTACTACCAGATTGCAATTCTTTAATGAGGCTTGTGTTTAACCTGCATAATTTTTTGGGGACCACTGGCAATTAACGCAGTCTCTGATCTATGAACATGTATGTCTTTTCACTTCCTTTTGCTAGTTTTTTTAAATTTCTTTCCAACACTGCTATGTAGCTTCAAGAATTTAAGTTTCATACTTCTTGAACTTATTTCACTATTTTATCCTTTGGGATGGTGTTATAAATTAAATTGTTTTCTTTAGATCTTCAGATCTGAACTCAGAATTTGATTCCTCCCTCATCTGTTCTCTTTGTCCTGTTTAATTGTTACCATCACAATTTATTTCCTTAAGCACACTTCTTAAAATTGGTAATTAGCTTATGATTTTTATTGTTATCTCCCTTAGAGTAAAAGCACAGAATGGAGGCCGTGCACAGTGGATACTTACATAGACTTTGTAGCTACAAAAACCACATCATAAAAGACTACTAAACCTGGTAAGAAAGAAACGAATGTACTAACATCATACTTGTACATGCTTTTGATGGACAGACATCCATCAAGATTTACAGTTTGTGAACCAGAAAGATGGTCCAGTGCTCAGAGGGTTAAAGTGTTTGCTACCAAACCTGACCATCTGAGTTCAATTCCCAGGAACCCCACGATGGGAGGAAGGAACCATTATTGTCCTTAGAATGCCACACACATATAACTCACTCATACACAGACACTAATACATAAATACATGTAAAAATATTTACAGGCTGCCAAAAAAGTGTTTCACAACTGTTTCTGGGGAAGTCATTTAAAAAAATGCATCCAAAAATTCACCATGGTCTAAGTACACATATTACCTGGCTGCCTTCCTTATACAATATCTACATGTCTCTATGAGACATGCTTCACAAGAGACAGAGCAGCCTTTGGCATCTAGATGTAAATGGTGGGACATTCACTATGGCCATGGACCACACACTTAAACTGTGCTGAATTTAACATTTAAAGATAGTCCTATAATTGTATCTGTGAACCTCTGTTATACAAGACCCCTGTAGCCCCATAGCCAGGGTTGGTACTTGATATTCTTTATGTGCAAGTCTCACTCATTAAACATTTTATGTTTTTAAAAAATTACTCTTTAAGGGATTCACATCCAAAAGAATTGGGTGAATGCAGTTGTGATGGTTGGGTTAGGAAGGGTTGTTCACAACCCTCATATTCCTCTCAAAGTCAAGACACAGAGTTGTTTCCCTACAGAAACAGATCAGTTTATATTAGTCATGGTCCCAATAGGTTGCTAGTCAATAACTGAGCTTTGAGATGTCAGGGTTGTGTGTGTCCTTGTGTCTGTTTCTGAGTGGATTTTTAAAATACATACATTTAGATTCTGATACTTCTAGTTCAAAATAATAAGAATGATTTGATTGTATTGCTAAATTAATCAAGCATTCTAAAATCTTTCTGTCTACTCTAAACTTTATATTTTTTATGTGTGTATGCCTTCTTATCAGTGTGTGTATCTGTAACTCTGGTTCCAGGGATCCAATGCCCTCTTTCAGTCTCTGTGAGCACCAGGCAAGCATATGATTCACACTTAAAAACAGACAAAAAGTCATACTTGTAAAATAAAATAATATGTATTTAAAAGAAGCAGGCCTTGGGACTGATAAGTATTTGTATGACCCCATTCGGTGGCATTTTCATTCTGATCTGCAATTCATTCTGAATAGAACTGCAGTGAGAATTTAAGTTAAAATATTTTTTTTCTAGGCATGACGGTGCACACCTCTAATGGCAGCACTCAGGAGGCAGAGACAGGTGGATCTCTGTGAGTTGGAGGTCAGCCTGGTCTACGTAGTGAGTTCCACAACATCCAGGGTTGCACAGAAAGATCCTGTCTCAAAACAAAACAAAAAAATCAGATAGTTTTTGAAATCAGTGTCCTCACTTACAAAGGGGACTTTCTTCTCTCTTAGCGCCAGAGCCCACAAATGCTTCAAAAGGTGATGAAAGGGAGCTGAGCACATTTTTTTTCACGTTAAATCCACTGGTAGACTTGATATTAAATAACCTTGAACAAAATAAATCCGACTATTACTTCTGCAGAGACAGAGGAAGGGCCATGGCCTTCCCCCTTCGATGAATGGCCTAGGGCCCAGGAGCACCCCTAGGCCATCTCACCTGCTTCTTGAGAGGATACATGTGCAAACCCTGTAGAAAGGGTTTCCAGGGAAACCATGGAACTTCTAGTCTTTCCTCCCCCTGAATATTGTTAAGCACTAACGTGCCTGTGTGTGCTTGGGGTTCTCATTTGAAACCAGGAGCTGCTGGGAAAGAGTTTGCCTGAAACACACCCACACATCCAGAGATCATTTTTCTCCTTCCCTCACTAAAAGTCAGCTGCATACTCTGCGGGGAAGAACTCGATGACCCGGGTTCATTTGTTTAAGACAGGGAGATTAACTCCTTTCGGCTAAACCGCCTTTCTTCCTTGCTATCAAGATGGCTAGAATGAATGCTAGTCATGCTCAGATTGAGTGGTTTCCCTTAGGTGCTGCATGGTAGAGAATGTGACTATCACAGAATATCTTTATGTTCAGTCTTGTTTGTTTGCTTTGTTTTTCAAGACAAGGTTTCTCTGTGTAGCTCTGGCTGTTCTGGAACTCGCTTTGTAGATTAGTCTGTCCTCAAACTCGCAGAGATTTGCCCACCATGTTGGGATTAAAGGCATGCTTCTCCACCACCCAGCTATGTTCAATTGTTAACATACAGGAAATGCTGGTATCCCAACAGCATAGGGATGTAAGTACATATGAATAATATCAAAGAAAACTCTACCAAAACATCTTCATCTATATCCACTGATGGTGACAATTTTTTGGGTTACATGGTCTGTCCCTGTCTGTGTTTCCAGTGTGTGGGGGGCAGGACTTGGCTCTGCCCAGTGAGCCCACCTCCAGACCCAATGCAGTGACCTTGAGGTGGATTCCTGCCCAAGTGGAGCTAAGGCTGCTTGAATTGGAATGAAATGGCGCTGGAGTTATAATCTAGGATAAACAAGCCAGAGGGGAGCTGAGAGGCTGCCGTGACCAGCTCAGCCCCAAAGAGGAAAGCTACTGTGTGGGGAAACATGGACAGACAGGCAGAGAAATATAGGTGATGTGGGGGCAATGTGGTGGGGACCACGTTTGGAAAGGGCTTGATGGGCTGTGGTCCCTGTTCATCCACCCGTGAGCTGAGGATGTTTTTGGGTTGAGGGTTTTGTGAGTTAGATTTATATCCACTAGAAAGATTTTCTAGCACTTCCAGACAAAAGCCCCCCTCCCCAATAAATCATGTGCTGCTTTTCAAGAGTCAGCGGTTAGCCCATTTATTTCCACCTGGCCCTGGATTGTGAATCAATGGTGCCGTTTCTGGTTTAAATGGATGCTGTGGTCAGTGCCCATTTTATGGTTATAAGGACAGCTTTCTGCACTGGTCACTGGTCAAGCTATTCACAGTGGGAGCGGTAGGTGACCTCCACAGGGAGGCTGCTCTCCAGACGCGTGATGGCTTCCAATGTGAATGTACACCGGCCTTTCTTAGGACTGAGCGAAGGAAGGCTGCCCAGGCAGGGGAGCAGTCGAGGTGACCCGAAGCCTGTCCAGGGAAGGTCTCCCACACTTGGGCGATCTTTTGGGACACTAGAGAGGGAGCCTTTTGTGGAATCTAGCTCCATCTATTCTTATTCCAGGTGAGAATCACCTTGAAACCAGAACCAAAGAAACACACCCTGACCCTGAAACCAGAGCCAAAGAAACACACTTTGGCATGGAACCAGAGCCAGTGAAAGAAACATGTCCTGGCCCTAAAACTAAAACAAAAAGGCTAAAAAGGGCCAGTGAAAGAAATACAGTTTGGCCCTGAAGCCCAAGCCAGCTCTGCCCCTGACCAACTGAACACAAAATCAAACTAGCAGGAAAACTAGCCAGTCTGAACTTGTCCAACATCAAGGGGATCAATATCTGACCAATTCCCTTCCTGAAAATCTCTCTGGAAAAACTCTGTCCCCAAGAAGCCCTTTGTAAACCTGCCTGCATGTTCGGTTGTGGGCTGTCCTTCTCTACCCTAGCAGAGGCAGCTACTCTCCCAGATTCCTTCTTCCCAAATGAATCTTTTTCTTTTGCTGGCTCTGAGCAGAATCTCTCCTGGGATGTTTCCTTAGGGGAGCTGAGCCGCAGAAGAAACAGATACTTCTGCTGGGAAACTCTCTTGGGAGCAGAGCAGAAGTAACAACTTGCTACCAGAGCCGGGGAGATTGCTACGTTTCTGCAGGGGTTTCCTCCTCAGCAGAGTGAAGCATAAGAAGTAACATCTTCGGCAGGAGCTGAGAGGAAACCAACACCTCTGCTGGGAAGCTCCCTTGAGGGTGGGTGGGTGGAGCGGAGCTCATCTGTAAGGGTTCTCTCTAGGAGAGGAACAGGATTGCTACATCCTGCATTCCCCGCCACACCCTCCAGAGCCTGACTTCCTGACAGTCAGGATACCTTTCCCTCTGGAGCTGTGGCACTTGTACTTTCGGCCTTAAAATTTTTTTTTTTTTTGGTTTTTCGAGACAGGGTTTCTCTGTGGCTTTGGAGGCTGTCCTGGAACTAGCTCTTATAGACCAGGCTGGTCTCGAACTCACAGAGATCCTCCTGCCTCTGCCTCCCGAGTGCTGGGATTAAAGGCGTGCGCCACCAACGCCCGGCCGGCCTTAAAATTTATGGTCATGTATTCCTTCCTTCCCTCCTCCCTCCCTCTCTCCCTCCCTCCCTCCCTCCCTCCCTCCCTCCCTCTCCCTCTTTCTTCCTTTCTTTCTTGTGTTTATTCACAGTGAGGGACACCTTTGTCATCCACATGTGCAGATGACCAAATGTTTGGACTGCTCATGCTTGAGTTACCTCTCAAGTAAAACCAGCTTCCTCTGCTCATCCCAGATTTCCCCCATTTTCCTCTTTGTCTCACTCATCTGCCCTTCAGTGGACACTCCTGACGCGGCTCTCCACTTGATCAGTTTGCACTTCAGCCCTAATCACCTTTGCCTGGTCACCTCTGCTATCACTCCTGGATGTTGAGATCCTGTTAGCATCTTAAGAGCTACCTCAAAGGTCACCTTCCCTACAAAACCTGGTCCCTTAGTCAGAATGAACTCTTGTCACAGTTGTGTCTTCTTGACTCTTATTTAACCCTCTACTGCAGTGCAGCAGCCTGTCTTGTCTTCCCAGTCTAGACAGCCGCCTGTGCAGCCCTGTCCCTGCTACATCCACCGAGCACACGATTTGTCACAGGCTCCCGCCTAGGCCAGGGGTGAATGCATCTGGTCCAGATGGTGCCTGTCTCAGTTTGTCCCCCTCCCCGAGTACCTTCTAGCACAGCTGAGTTTCATACACATAATAGGCAACAAATTAAGGTTCTCTGAGAAGAGTGGTTTTGGCCCAAATCCTCAGAAAATCCGTACAGGTTTTGGTGACACTGAACCCGTTTCACGCATTGGTCTCAATATTCCTGTGGCTCTGCACTCCACCCTTCCGTACTAACCTCTAAATTAGCTCATGGCCTGTTCTAGCTGCTTCTGAGGGATCTGTGGTGGTGTTGACCAAAATCAAAATAAAGACAAAAGCAAAAACACAGCCAACAATCCTCCAAGTGTACACGGTGTCTGCACGCTGCTCAGATTGACGTTGCTTCTTCCTAGTTGAGGGTTAAGGGCTGACGCTTGTCAAGGGCAGTGCTCCAATCCTGGGATGGGGTGTGCTTACATGTTTCATGCTAGCTTACCAGTGAGCTTGTATCTGATAAAACTGGTAAAACTGAAGACAGAAGAGAATGACAAAGAGCAGATGATCACTTCATAACACACGGCCCTCTCTGTCTGCCACCACGGCCACCATCAGCTGTGAGATTGTACAGGCAAGGGGAGTCAGCAAAGGCGCTGAAACGCAGGTGGTGTTTAGTTGCCTTTTTTATTTGTGTGAGCAGCTTTCTCAGTGTGTGGGGTCCCTGACACGGTGAACCCAGCACACCTTCTACACATGGCTCCTCCTAGGCCAGGGTCTGCAGCTGCTGTGTGACTGACATTTCCAGATCGGATTCACATTACCAGCAAATGACTCTGCTCTAGGTTTTTAAACATTCCTTAATTTATCTTGTCCTTTTTTGTTGTTGTTTGTTTTGTTTTGAGACAGGCTTTCTCTGTGTAACAGCCTAGGTGTCTTGGAACTCGCTTTGTAGACCAGGCTGGCCTCAAACTCACAGAGATTCACCTGTCTTTGCCTCTCAAGTGCTGGGATTAAAGGCATGCACTACCATCACCCAGCTTATTTTGCCTTTAAAAAATCTTTAAAACAATTCTTAAATATATTATCTATTTATTTACACATAGCAAATCGTCTCCAAATTTAGTGGTTTGAAAGCACATATTATCTTACCATTTTCTTATTTTAACATATTCAGATTATCTCTTCGCCTGCTTGTGGGGCTGTGGAGAGAACCCAGGGCCTCAGGCTGAGCCATTCTGCCAGCCCCTCATTGTTTCCACTGGTCAGGACTCAAAGCATGAGTTAGATGGGCCCCGTGTCTCTGGATCTCTTAAGGCTTCAATTTGAAGATGTCCATGTCCTTACTTGCTGTTGTGTCTTCTGGTGGAGGTCACCAGTGGCTAGAGACGTCTTTGGCTTCCTTGTCACACTGACCTTTCCACAGGGCAACCCGAGAATGGAGTACAGGGTGAGCGTGTGAGAATGAGAGAGCCAGAGAACGCCTTGGGATGACAGGCACAGGCTCTTAAAGCCTAATTTGGAAACATCCCCATGTCACCTTTACCACAGTTTGTTTGCCAGGAGCATGTTGCAAAGCCTAGTTCAAATGTAAGGCAAGGGGATCACACAAGGCAGAAGTACCAGAAGGCAGAGGCCACCAAGGACCACAGAACCTGTCACTGAGGCCACCAAGCACTACAGAACCTGTCACTGAGGCCACCAAGCACTACAGAACCTGTCACTGAGGTAGCTGGCCGAGGTCTGTATTTTTCACACATGTTGGAAACCATGTCTCTGGGTAGTGTTTCTTAAGCACAGAATGGACATGTCTTCAACCTTCTTGTCTGATTTTCTTCCTTCACAGAGTCTGCCAGACATCTGCAGACTCTTGCAGTCCTAAGACTTCACCCGGGAGCTCGTGGGAAATCAAACCCTGAGGACTCTTCAGGCCTCACCCATGTTGTCCTGGTTTTCTGTGATAAACACTGACCAAAATGAACTTGGGGGAGGAGATTCTACTTGGTTTAGGTTAAAGTAGCAACCACAGTTGTCCCACACCAAAGATGCTAAGAATCTTGTAGCTGCTTGGTGCTCGGGTGACCGCAGCCCCACAGGGGTCACCTCACACCAGAGAGGCCAATCACCTTGTTGCTCAGTCCACAAGGCTGGGCATCTCAACAGCTCCAATCTGGGATGGAAAACCTGGCAAGTTTCTGGATAGCTGCTGATCAAGGAGGCGCTAGTTCTGTTTGTCACTGAAGGAGGCATTCTCGGTAGCAACAGGTAAATCAACGGGGCATCTCGGGGAGGCTGAGAGAGCGAATGGTGATAATGCTCCTTCCACCGTGCATTTTAAAAATCTGGGCTGTGCCAGGTGTGCACGCCTTTGATCCCAGCACTCAGGAGGCAGAGGCAGGCAGATCTCTGAGTTAGAAGCCAGCCTGGTCTACAAAGTGAATTCCAAGACAGCCAGGGAAACACAGAGAAACCTTGTCTTGGGGGGAAAAGTCTGAGCTGCTACCAGAAAATGCTGCTCACATGGGGGTTGGTCTCCCATGTTGATTTAGGCATCAGGACAATTCTTCAGATGGGATCCTATCCAAGTGGTGCTAATTTCTGGCAAGCTGACATTAAAGTCGACCATTGCACCCGACCTGGGAACCCAATGGGCAGTGTGGGAGGTTCATGAACATGTTCTATGTCGTCTAAGTAGCAACAAAGTAAAAGCCATAATGGGATCCTCCTTAGCAATCTTAGACAGGGCATAAGTCATTGGCTTGGCATATCCTGCACAGCAGGCAACAAACCCTGAAGGTGTTTGGCTCTAGAGTAAAGCCATGGGAAAGCAAGCTTTTCTAAATGACATTTTGTTTGGGCAACATAGATGACTCTGAAGCATCACGTTGTCTGAAAAAAGCCGGACACTAAAACACGATGTTATAGGAGGATGTTGACGTGAAATACTGTATGGAGCAAAACTATACTGACAGAGGCTTCGGTTGTTGGTTCTTAAATGTCCAGAGGTGTGGGAGAGATGGCTCGGCAGCTAAGAGCACTGGCTGCTTTTCCAGAGGACTTGGGTTCAATTCCCAGAACTCACAGAGAGGCTCACAACCACCTGCAAGTCCACCTTCAGGGGATCTAATGCCCATTCTTTGGCATTTGCTAGCATTGTATGCACATGCTACACAGACATACATGTAGTAAAAACATCCAAACACATACACATAAAACAAAAGTAAGTAGATCTTTAAAAAGAGAGAGAGAGATGGAAGAGGATTAGCTCCAAAGAGGTGTGAGAAAACCTTCCAGAATGACGAAATTGTTCCTTATCCTGACCATGGGAGTAAATACATGAGCACACAGGTTTATTAACACTCATCAAATTACACATTTAAAAATTACTGAATTTCACATAGATAAATTTTCCATCAAGCTAATAAAAAAGTGAATGAGAGCAACATTTAAAATTGATTGCAGCTTCTCTGTTGAATCTATGTTAGGCCCAGAACCATGAGCTAATTTGCATTGATTAAATAATTCCTCCCAGAAGTTTGGTGTCACTTTGAAGGTTTCTAATTATCTGATATGGAATGGAAATTTTTTTTTGCCTGGAAGCCTCATAGTAGCACTTGTCAGGGTTCAGTCTGAGAAGAGCCCAAGTTGCTCTGCATTGCAAAGGAACCTGGCATTGGTAGGCCACTGTCCCCCAGGACATCCTCCAAGTGCCTGACTCACAACCACATTGAAGGAGCAATTCTTACCAAAGCAGCAGGCAGGGAGATTTGCTCACTTGTGATACTGAGCAGATGCTTAGAAGACCCTGCCATTCCTAAGAAGTGAAAATGAGGCTGTTTGCACGTCTAGGGAGACTTCAGATGCGGGCTGGAGAGCTCTGCACACCACAGGCAGCACAGACTTGCTGAGCTGAGGGGCTGCAGCAGGTAGGGCATTCCTGACTGGGATGCTAGCAGCTGGCAGGTCCGCCTTCTCCAAAGCACTGCTGTTGTTGAGACAAAGGTAGGCCAGTCTTAGGGTCAGAGGTCACCACCTAGTGGCCAGGTAAGGAAGAAGCCTTGAAAGTGGCCATCTTCATTCCCCAAATTTCTAATTGGTAGCTTTGATAGCACTGCTTGGTAATATGGACTTCAAGTTTAGTTTTCTTTTGAGAAACATTTTTTTTCTGAGCTAGCTCTCAGTGAGGCATGATCTAGTTAAAAGATGATTGTCATGCAGAATGTATTTTTCAAAATGAAAACATTAATGCTTCTTCCTGGTTAAGAAACTCAAATTCCCCAAAATCCAAACTGCACAGAAAACAACAATCACTAGTAATAGTATAAGCTATCGTTCCCAGGCACTCAGGAAGCTGAGGCAGGGATCACAAGCTGAAGCTATAGTGAGTTCAAAGCAAGTGTGTGTGATTAAGGGGTGATATCTTGAAATACACAAGTTTAAAAATGTCTGGAGATATAGTTTATCAGTAGAGTGCTTGTTGCCCATGTGTGAAACCTTAGGTTCAATTCCCCAGCACTCTTCAACAGACAACAGGGCATGTGTATATCCTCCCAAACTTGCTACCATTTCCATTTTTTTTTGGCCTCAGACTCAAGTAGCTGAGAACGGCCTTGCATGTCTGATTCTCCTGCCTTTAGCTTTCACACTGGGGTTATGGCTATGCCCCCATTATGTCTAGTTTATTCCGTGCTGGGGGCTGAATCCACACCTGTGTGCACACTAGGCAACCACTGTCAGATGAGCTACATGCCCAGCTCATAGTTCAGTGACACTTAGCTAATGGATCTCCTCTGGAGAGACGTTTAGGGTGTTTGTAAATTTTAGTTAGAAGGATGGTGACTGTGCTTTTATTATTAAATTTTTTCTTATCTGTGGGTGTGCATGTGTGTGCTCAAGCATAGACTAGAGTTGGCATCAGGTACATTCTTTTCCTTCCCTCTATCTTAGTATTTTGAGACAGGGCTTTTCACAACCTGGAGTGTGTAAATTCTGCTACACTGACAGCTAGTTAGCCACTGAGCTCTGTTTCTGCTCCTCAGCACTGGCTTTACAGATACACACACCACTATGCCCAACTCTTACTTGGGTGCTGGGGACCTGAACTCAGGTGCCTTAGTGGGCACAGCATACCCTCTATCTGTGGAGCCATCTACCCAGCTCCTGACGTGACTCATCCTTTCTGATGGACAGATTCTTGGACGTGGATTGGCTGAAGCAGGAATAGATACATTGAGTTTGATAAGCTTTGTCAGAGTGTCATATATCGATTTGCCAGCTCTCACTGCTTCTGGTGTGCAACAGAGTACCCTTTCCCTCAAGTCAGCACCAGCTCTGGACAGTGACCAATCTTTGCGGACAGGGAAGGCAAACTTGAGTTACGCTGACTGTGTGTGTTTAATAAATAATGCATTGGGTTACTGGGCACATGCATTTTATTCTTCTGGAAATTTCAGTTCAGGAGACACATTTAATTTTTTTACACACTGAATGCTCAGAGTTTCTCATCATTACTACCATTGTCACATTTTATATATGTTTAAGTCTTTCTGATAGCAGTAGAAAACATCGATCAAGTTGCCATGTAAGTTCTGTGACCATTACCTACCCTCAATACAATTCCATGGAACACTGTGTTATCCACTTGGTATCAGTAAGCTGGGGGTATCAGAACCAAGTACCACGGACTGTGTTGCTTAAAATAACAGAAATAGATCCTGCCACACTTCTGGAGGTCAGAAGTACAAAATCGAGATGTTGGCAGGAGCACACATCCTTGGAGGGGCCAAAGGGAGGGTTCTCCCACATCCTCTCCAGCTCCCGTTACTGCTACATGTTCCTCGGCCTGCGGAAGCTTCTTCCCCTGTATGTCCTCTCTCCTCATTCAATGATACCAGCCATTGGACCTCATCTTAATTTGATTGTGTATGGACAAAAATCTATTTCCAAATAAGGTCATACTCAAAGATAGTAGAGCCAGGAGGTGGGGCACAATTCAACCTACAACAAACTTACTAAGAAACAGATTGCTCGCTAGAAACCAGGCCATAGAGAGTTTGTCTTTATGTGTAAATGTCGGTGCTGCACTGCAAAGGAACCCACTGACTGAAACTCGCTGACAATGCGCTGTCACTAGGTAGACGGTTTTGTCAGTAAAGTGCTTGCCACACAGCATAAACACCTGAGTTTGTATTCCTAGAAAAAAAAGCAGGGTGCAGTGTGGTGATACCGTGCAGTCTGCATGGGTGACCCAGCATGTGAGGGAGAGGGTGGGAAGGCAGGAGGTCCTCTGGGCTTTCTGGTCAGCTTTTCTAGCCAATCAGTGAGCTACACTTTGAGCGAGAGAGTCTGTCTTGAGAATTTATATGTAGAATAATAGAAGAAGGCACTCAGTGTTGATCACTGGCCTGCACAGACAGGTGTACATATGCACATGCATCACAACAGGCATGGGCACACATACACAGAGATCCATACACACGCATGAATCTCACACACACACACACACACACACACACACACACACACAGGATATTTGCATCACCAGCATATGATGAACACTGTAAGAGATGGGACTCAGTCCATCTTGTTGCAGACTCAATGTTCCCAGCATACTGTGCAGTGTCTCATAAGCAATGGACACTCAATAACAATTTCTTAAAATAAAAATGGGAGTTTCAGAACATTTGGAAGTTTAAACACTAAAAAACACACAAGATGTCAAGTTCTTTTTTTTAATTTAAATTAAAACTTGTAATTAAAATACAAGAGACCATCTTAGCTGCCAGATAGGGCCAGCCACGCATGTGCTTAAGAATTCCCTGGCGTCTGTCCTGAGATGAGCTTTTCAAAACATGTGAACAAGCACTAAGAGTGGAATCCAATGTGTTCGGCAGAATTATTAGGTTGGCTAAAACTGGAAATCAGTTAACAGAATCTTTAAGAAATCCTAGCTTATTTTATTCTCTTCACATCTTAAACATAATTGCCAATTATAGAAAACAATGCCTATCCTGCAAAAGACAAGTATTGCAATTTCACAATTGTATTTTCTAATATATTTAAAAATATAATCAATTGCCATTAATATAGGACCAACAGCTTCCAAAAGATGCTACAGAGCTCCCTTAGTTGACCCTAAATGACTTGTTGTTATACTCATAGAGCAGTACATCTCTCAACCCACATCAGAAAGTGTCTATTTGCAGGAGATAACAGCTACCATAGAGACATGGGGCTGGAGAGGTGGCTCAGAGGTTAAGAGCACTCGCTGCTCTTCCTGAGGTCCTGAGTTCAATTCCCAGCAACCACATGGTAGCTCACAACCATCTGTAATGAGATCTGGTGCCCTCTTCTGGCCTGCATACAGACAGAACACTGTATACATAAACAAATCTTAAAAAAAAAAGGAAAGCCTAAGTTAAAAAAAAAACAAAAACAAATGGCCACAGTGCAGAGCTTAACAGCTTGTACAATATTCAGTCCTAACTGGAAAATTCCTCCAGGTTCAGTGATCACACGAAGAGGGACAGAGAGACTGTAAGAGACAAGATGGTGAACAATTCAAGAAAAGAACGTCCTGTGGGCACAGCAGGGCCACTGCACACGTGAACTTGAAGCAGTTATAACAATCCTCCATGAAAGTTCAAGCCAGACCTAATCCCAGCAGGGAGATCAGAGGGTACAAGCCCCACCCCTAGCCAGGAACTATTAGCAATTAATAGTTCCTGGGAGAGGAAAAGTTTGCTTTCTTTAAGGTGTTGCCATGGCTTTCTCTTTAAACCTATACCGGCTCCCTCTATTAAGGTGTCTCTTTTGTTGCTCTCCTCTATTCCTCCTGTTGGAGGCTAAACTCCTGGAATCCAGTTGTAGAGAGGGAGGAGGGATGAGCAAAGGAGCCAAGACCATGTTGGAGAAACCCACAGAAGCAGCAGACCTGACCTAGTGAGAGCACAGAGCCCCTAGCTGTAAAGCTGGGGAACAGCATTGGACTGAACCAAGCCCTCTGAATGTGGGTGCCAGATAGGAGGCCTGGGAGGTCTATGGAACCTCTAACAGTGGATCCAGTGTTTATCCCTAGTGCACAAATGGACTTTGGGAGTCCATTCCCTATGGAAGGATACTATTGCAGCCCAGATACAAGAAAGAAGGCCTAGGCCCTCCCTCAAATGAAACCCAGTATGTGGTGTCATGGTTTTCAGCTTTATAAAAAAGCTGGTTCATTTAAAGAACTAATTTGTGTGTATGTGTGTCAAAAACTAAATATAGATACACTCTGTAATTAGTTTATCAATGGTAATTTCAGCAATTCAAATGGAAGACAAAGTCTGTGCAAAGTGTGCATGACTCTCTTTGGAAGCCTAGGAATGGCTTCTCATTGGAGTTAGAATGCATCACTCTTCCTGTTCTTAGATTAGCAGGAACCGTGGTGTGGAAATGCCATAAAACATCTGACCTCCATCATAGAGAGAATAAAGTTTCAGCATGGGGTCTGGCTCTCTGCACAGGAGACAGCATGGTTTGAAAAGGGTTAGTTTCCAGGATAGCTATGAGTCACGGAAGGCCCAGTGAGAAAGGAGGGTTACCTACAGCTTCACGGGACACATAAGGCTTCTTCCCCTGCGCGTATATTAGATTCAACTGGAGTTCTTAGAAAATGGTGCCCAGGCTCATCTCAAACTGATGAAATTATACTCTGAGAGTAAGGTGATTTAAAAAATGCCCTTGCATTTTTAAAGTGTCCCCAATGATTCTTATTTGAAACAGAATTAGGTGCTACATGGCTTATGCAAACACGTAAGAAAGGTTGGGCTCCATCTAAGTGGAGTCTATTATGAAATTTTAAAAATCAGAAAAAGTATCTGATAATATTTAAATATGGACACCAATGACAGCATTTTCTATGGGACTAGTGACAAGTAAAGATATTTGATTAGGTAATTTATTGAACTCTCTCTAAGGGTAGATCAACACTAATAACAAACAACATAACATTTAAGAAATGAGAAAGTACTTTAAAGAAGATGGTTCTTTATGAACCCCAGAATGTCTCAAGTTTTGAAAGATGAATATGAAATTGTGTTATAAGCTTAGAATACATTTGATAGCAGTAACTCCTTCCATTAAAAAAAACTGTTCAGATTCAAAATGTGAAATTAAAGCATTTAGAAACTAATATTTTCTGGAACCCATCTTTTAATAACATATTTTTTAAAAAATCCATGGAGCAGCTCCACAAATAAGTTCCTATAATTCTTGTATGCCTAGAGCAGACTTTCTTTTTCAAGCCACTTGGTATGTTGGGAGAAACTGTCCTTGAAGATTTCCCAAGTTCAGGGGTACATGCAGGAGGTGGAGAGGTGGGAGGCGGGGCAGGGGGATGAATGTGCAGCGATCCAAGGGTCCATTTAGTC
This sequence comes from Mesocricetus auratus, assembly GCF_017639785.1. Taxonomy (NCBI): domain Eukaryota; kingdom Metazoa; phylum Chordata; class Mammalia; order Rodentia; family Cricetidae; genus Mesocricetus; species Mesocricetus auratus. The sequence goes on from NW_024429186.1 coordinate 83,207,964, forward strand.
ACCTGCTTCTGCGCCAGAGAAGTACAGGTTGTACTAGGTGGTTCACTCTTGGGAAAAGGTCTTACCTCCATTTTCCATAGCCATAACCCGAGAGCCACGCCGGCAGGGGAGGGTCAAGGCTCAGGCTGGGAGTTTGCTTCAGCACCTATGCACCCCAGCTGCACACGGTGAGACTGATTGCTAAAGGCACTCAGAAGGCTAACTGGCACTCCTTGCTTCTAGCATGTCACCAGCGTCTGTGGGCACAGAGGGAATGCTTAGAAACGTTTGGAGAATGCAGTGGAGATTGGCAGTGCTTGCACCCTTTTCTGTCAGGAGCTTGAAGAACACAGGGAAGACAAAATGCATAGTAAACACGTGGGGCAATCACCAAGTACTCTACCAAAGAACTACAATCTACTCTACAATCACCAAGTACTCTACCAAAGAACTACAATCTACTCTACAATCACCAAGTACTCTACTAAAGGACTACAATCTACTCCACAATCACCAAGCACTCCACTAAAGAACTACAATCTACTCTACAATCACCAAGTACTCTACTAAAGAACTACAATCTACTCTACAATCACCAAGTACTCTACTAAAGAACTACAATCTACTCTGCAATCACCAAGCACTCCACTAAAGGACTACAATCTACTCTGCAATCACCAAGCACTCCACTAAAGGACTACAATCTACTCTACAATCACCAAGTACTCTACTAAAGAACTACAATCTACTCTGCAATCACCAAGCACTCCACTAAAGGACTACAATCTACTCTGCAATCACCAAGCACTCCACTAAAGGACTACAATCTACTCTACAATCACCAACTACTCCACTAAAGAACTACAATCTACTCTACAATCACCAACTACTCCATTAAAGGACTACAATCTACTCTACAATCACCAACTACTCTACTAAAGAACTACAATCTACTCTGCAATCACCAAGCACTCCACTAAAGAACTACAATCTACTCTACAATCACCAACTACTCCATCAAAGGACTACAATCTACTCTACAATCACCAAGCACTCCACTAAAGAACTACAATCTACTCTACAATCAAGTACTCTACTAAAGGACTACAATCTACTCTACAATCACCAAGCACTCCACTAAAGGACTACAATCTACTCTACAATCACCAACTACTCCATTAAAGGACTACAATCTACTCTACAATCACCAACTACTCCATTAAAGGACTACAATCTACTCTACAATCAAGTACTCTACTAAAGGACTACAATCTACTCTACAATCACCAAGCACTCCACTAAAGGACTACAATCTACTCTACAATCACCAAGAACTCCACTAAAGAACTACAATCTACTCTACAATCACCAAGCACTCCACTAAAGAATTACAATCTACTCTACAATCACCAAGCACTCCACTAAAGAACTACAATCTACTCTACAATCACCAAGCACTCCACTAAAGAACTACAATCTACTCTACAATCACCAACTACTCTACTAAAGAACTACAATCTACTCTACAATCACCAACTACTCCACTAAAGAACCTCAGAGACACTCGATACATGATCATCAGGCATGATAAGCAAGCCACCAGTCTATTTAAACTTAGAATATTGGTCAACATCATGGAGACCGAGAGGGAGAAAAAAACCCAGCCAAGAAGCCACACACAGAATATTAATCAAACCATCATTAATGCCAACGTTTTTCCTTTGGTGAAGAAAGAGTTCAGAGTTCAGCTGGGGAAAACTGTATTTCTGAAGTGTCAGTGTTCAGAGTGTCCTATTGCATTTGAAATAGAAGCCTGATGACTGACACACGCTGATTTCAAAGCTTTGAACACAGAATTGCTTTTGGCTCTAGCACTGAATACTAAGCAGAGTGTTTCTCTCCTTGTTTGATGCCAAGAACGAGATGGAGGAACCAGTTGAACTGCACTGTCCACCCTTTGTCTCTGCAGACTTCAATCTGATCCAGGAAATGCTTCTTAGCGTCCTCCTCGCTTTTCCCCACCGTGAGGGCGTCCCGGATGTATTCAATGTCTTCTTTGCTTGTCAACTGGGGCATTCCCGTCATCAGCATCATGGAGAAGAGGATGATGAGCAGGTTTGTGTGATGGCGGAGAGCTAGGTAAGCCCTGACACAGATGTCCTGGACAAAGGAGAGGAAGATGCTGTTATCAGGGTCCCAAGCTGGGGCTCCAGGATTCCAGCTTGGCGGTGCCTTTGACTGTGGTCAAGGGCCATTTCTGAAGAGCCTTAGGCTGTGCTGGAATTTATACGTCACTGTTCACACAAAGAATTCTTTGTGGACAAGGCAGGTCTCTGGCTCAGGGAAAATCATGGGGAGAATGTAAACTACTATAATCTTGTAAACGTACCAGTGTGTGATCAAGGAAAAGGGACTGACTCAGACAAGTCTCATGCTATTTGTTAGGGTACCCTTCAGAGTCAGGTTCTCTCCTAGGAAATTAAGGGTAGAAATACCTGTCCTACCTGAAGAGGCATGAGTCTCTTTTGAACAACCATATTGTAATCAATAGGCTTTATGTTAAGTGGAAGTAATGTTTGTCGAGAGCTGACGAAATCCAAAGAAATGCAGAAGTGTTCAATTTAGCCCTCGTATTTATTTTTAACACTTTATTGCATTTTAAAAACAGAAGAATTTGCTTTTCACCATCTGATTTTCTAAATTGTTGAATGAACTTAGAAATTTCAAAACAAATTCCAAACACTAAGTGAAAGAGAGTTCTCTCAAAACTGATGCTGAGCCAAGTATGGTGGCTTAGGCTCCTCAGCCCAGCACTCTGGAGGCTGAGGCAGGAGGATCATTGTGAGTTCCAGGTAAGCCTGGTCTAGAGTTAGATCCTGCCTCAAGAAACCAAAAGGAAGGAAAGAAGGAAGGAGGGAGGGAGGGAGGGAGGGAGCGGAAGGAAGGAACGAATGAATGAACAAACAAAGGAGCAAAGGTTGCTGCCTCCGTAAACACCTTTGGGGCAGGTGACGCATCAGGCCCACCTAGCAAGCAACAGGCTTGTCTGTGCTAAAGCATGTGAAAAGGTAGAGATGCTGATTCCTGTGAAATCAGAACTCAGCCTTGACAGAATGACCTGGAAGAGAGATGTGCAGAAAACTAATGCTAATGATTATGGATATAAATATTTCATATAAGATACCGAGAAAAGTAAAAAAAAACAAACCCTCTCACAGAATACTACACAGCATTTACTCCCAAACCGTAAGATATGCTGACTAAACTATGTTAACATTAGTTTCTGAGTTTTAAAAATATGAAAATTAATATTACATTAAAATGTAACTGTGAAATATTGTATATTATAAAATAATTAAAAATTTTTAAATGCCAGAAAATAAAAATAGAAAAAGAAATGAAGCATAAAATCAGAAAAGTGGAGAAAAATTGTTACTATTTATAAATGATATGCTCTTTTCTATGGAACCCCGAGGGAAAGAAAATTCAAATATTATTATAACCAGTTTTTGGTAAATTATGTTTTGTGTATTTGTGTGTGTATGTACATGGAGGCCAGATGTCAATGTCAAGACATTGGGTGACTTCCTGAGTCACTCCTGGTCCTGGGGCAGAGTCTTCCGCTGGTCCTGGGGCTCAGCAATTCCCCTCGACCAGTTGGCCAGTGGACCCCAGGGTCTACCCCTCTCTGCCTTTCCAGCACTGGGAAGCTATAGGCTTCGGCCACCATGCTCGTCTTTTATGTGGGTTCTTGGGAGCTGAACTTGGGTCCTCATTCTTGTTTGTGCAGCAAGCATTTTCCAACTGAACCATCTGTTCAACCATGCAAGCTTTTTATAAAACAGAGAACAAAAATTTTTAAAAAATAATGTAAATAGTAGCCACCAGTTGGCAAGTAACACAGAAAAACAAAAACAGCAGCTGCTGTGTGTATTGATAACAAGAAGAATACTATACCTAGAATAAACACATCACAAAAACATGCAGAGCCCACTTAAACTGTAGGATTCTACTGCATTACATAAAGGAAAATTTATACACAGGACAACATAGCATGTACTTCAGGGAGAAAACTCCTCTCAGGAAATCTATTATCTTGGGTTAACCTACAAGCAGTGATATTTCAGTAAAATTTCTCACTAACTAAATTCAGGTATGGGTTTTAGTTTATCTAGCATAGTTAGGGTCTGAGAAGACATTTTGATAGATTTTAGCAATAAGAATATGTGCTTGCTGCCACAGATCTTACAACAGTGTATGAGGCTGTAACACAAAAAAGGGTGAAGTAGTATCTATTGTTTAAAAAAAGACAAGAAAACTCGTGGGATAGAATAAAAAGTGTGGAGATGCAACTAAGCGAATAACAAATATGAGATGTAATTAACACACGTTCTGAAATTAGTGAAGAAAAACTACTTTTTTATGAATGTGATCTGGATAACTGATTAATTACTTGGGGAAAATAAAGTTAAAATTTCACTCTCTGGGGCATGCCAAAAGGAATTCCAGATAAATCAAAGGTTCATTCATGAAAAGGGCAAATACTGGACTAATCAGGCATTAGGAAGGCACTTTGCAAGGACAGAAGCAATGCAAAAATTATAGAAATGTAAATGCATCTGGTGAGAGCTACAAGCCGTTATTAAGAGGGAATAACAAAGAAAGCATCTATGCAATGTGAGGGATCTCTCTCCTATCCTAACATACAAACAAGGATGTGTGAAAATTCACACTGTCAGACACAAGAACAGACAATACATCTGGGAGACTATGAATGCCACTAGTAAGCCAATGAACAAAGCATAAAGCATGACAGACACATTCACGAACACAAAGGGAAAGTTTTGTTCTCTTAGGTTCTTACAGATACAACCTGTTCATCCATCACAGGATGGATCGCTTGGTAAGATAGCTGCTGTTGTGATAGGACTTAGCTGTGGTGTGCATGTCACATTTTTCAAAACTCAGAATTGTACACGTAAAATAGGTGAAAATTTCTGTCTGAAATATGTTTCAAAAACCCGACTCTTAAAAGAATCTATGCAATTCCTCCAGACACTTCTAGGAATTGAACTTTTTAAAGGTTGGACTCCCTTTCAATTGCTTTACCTTCAAGAGAAAGTTTTTGAGAGCATCATGCAAGCAGGTGGCGACCTCAATGGCCCATAACAGGAGACAGAACAGAAGGCTGAAGAAAACTCCCTTAGTCACCTATTCTGAGACTTCGAGAAGGGCTCTATTGGAGAATAAATAAACACGTGACAGCCAGTTACGAAGGAAAAATGCAGAACCTACGTAGCATCTTCCCATCTTTGTCAATCAACACAAGATGGCGTTGTCTGTATCTACTATTTGCCCTCTCCTCATCAGTGTGAGAAAATGCCTGCAACCCAAGGGAGAAAGGCGTTGCTTCGGCTCACGCTTCACAGGGTGATAGTCTATCACGGCAGGGGCTTGCGGTGGCTGCATGTTCACATTGCAGTAGACAGGAAGCGGGGAACTCAGGTTGGAATCGGAAGCAGACATAACCTCGGAGAGCCCGTGACTTGTGTCCTCCAGCTGTCCTGTGTCCTCAGGTTCTGCGGCTTCCCCAAGGCTGCTGTTACCTGGGGCTAAGTGTTCAGACACATGCAGAGGGGGGCCTTTTCAGTCTCAAGCGGCAGCACTGTGCCGTTTGCATGTGGCACGGTGACCACAATGATAACAGAGGCCAGGCTTGTGTCACACTGGACAGTGGAAGGTGGACATACTATTCTAAGTAAAACGGCCCAGCTCATTTTGATACAAGTAAGGCAGCTTATGTAAAACACAGGCACAGAAGGCTGCCCGGACTGAGGGCACTGGGTGTGTCAGTTTTCGTCCTTTCCGACCAGAACTCTGAATCTCTTCTCTGCTCAGCATGGAGGGAGAAGGCTGAAGCAGTCCCCAGAGCTCGTCTGGGCCGTTCCAGCAGCAGCCCAGACTTATCCAGTACATTAGTGCCTTTGCATCCTAAATGATGCCTCTGATGTCCGGAAATCATTTTCTTTGCTCATCCAACCCACCGAGGCATCTCGAGTTTCTTAGTAATTACAGAGGCTAAGTGCAGACATCACCTTGGGCTACAGTCTCATTAATTTGCCAACTCTTGCGATTTTCACGCAGACTTAGGGAGACATCTTTGGTTTGGAACTAGAGTATGCTCTGATTTTTAATTATTTTCTATCCTTCTGGGGGCTCCAGGCAAATTTCCTGCTATGTGAGCCCACTGTGAGGTCAGTCTCTTTTTAATGGAATATTTTCAAGGAGGGAAATTAACCTCAGGCAAAGTTACTGTCACACCAATCCATAGGTGCTCAGTAAATACTTTCAGGTGATGATAAGTAGATTCAGCTGTCCCTGTGTCCAAAGAGATGCACAAGGGAAAGGAGCCACTGTCCTGCTTCTCTGAAAGGCCACCCCACCCTCACGGCTTAGCATCTTCTCGTGGATGCTGGAGCGCGAATTCAGAGCCTGATGTGTGCCTGATGAGCATGGCACCACCAAGCTGGGTTCTGGCTGCATGAGTGAGTTTTGTTGATTCCAGATTATTTGAGTAGTTCTGACTTTCATGTGCAGGGTCTTCTATGAGAAAGAAGCATCTTCCCTAAAACTAACCGAATGTTCCCTACGTCGCAGGCTGGCTGCATAGACTCAGACTGACAGCGGATATTACAGCTAGTTGTATGGACTCCTATTTTGTCTTTCTTACTGACAATCAGAGTAGTCATTTAACTCCTCTGGCCCTCCGTGTTTCCATCTGTAGGATGAGAACGACAGTAACAGCAATAGCTTTTACATACGGTTGTTGTGAGATGTAAGTCTATGTCTCTGGTTGGTTTTCACTACTAAAGACTATGAAGAGCTGCATCGTGGAACACAGCTCCCACCAGGACATCAGATTCTTATGTAGACCATCTATCTAAAATGATTGCTTAGACAGTTCAGAGTTAGTGGCTTAGGCTGTGAGAGTGGGTGATCAGTGGGCTGTCTGCACACGGGCCCGCCGAGGAAGGGTAGATAGGATGTCACACCCTACAGTTGCTTCTTTTGCTTTGGGGATCATGATTGCTACTACTCCACCCATTCAAGCCCCGGAAGTTTCATTTCTGATTTCTGTCCTTTGTACTCAGTGACAACGCTTGTGAGCGTGTCCTGGTCACACTACTTCAGCCCAGAGGACTGTGGCTTGAGTGGCTACAAGGATGTGGCTGGGGAGCTCAGGGGAAAACCCAGAACACAGAAGTTACTGGCTGTCGAAAGTGAGGTTTTTTTTCTTTCAGGGCTCCAACACTCTTCCTCCTAACTGCCTTTAAGAGGCTGCGTGCTACTGAGTGAAGAAGGAAAGAGTGTGATTAGGGACTTAACGTGGAAAACGTTCCATTACCACTGAGGACATTAGCTGAGTGCTCTCCATTAGTAGCTAATAAATAGGTTGAGCCTGCATAGTGCATGTGCTCTTAATTTCATTGTTGTTTAAATGCCTTAATTGTAGCATCTAAACCCTGAAAGAAAGAAATGTTTTTATAGGCTACCACCTCCACACATCTTGGAAACAAAGGAATTCATTACCATTTCAGCACCCAAATCTTGACTCCATTTATTAATCTCCCCAGCTGCTGGTTCATTAAAGCCAACTAATTTTATACATGCTATCAAATAATTCTTAACCACTGAAGAGTAGTTCTAGACTGCTCAAGGTCACATGGGTGCTTTTCTAACAACCAAGACCCCCAATCCTCCCCTAGAGATGAACTGTGCATCTTCCCTGGAGAAGCAACGTCAGGACTGTGAAGCTGAAGCTCCAGGATGGGAGGGAGGTGGAGAGAGACCTGACAATATTAGCCCTGAGTGACAACAGCAACACGGTTGTCTCCGCCTGCCCAAGGGACAGAGTGGAGACAAACACAGTCTACTCCACGGCATACATTGCATACATTTTAACACAAACGTCAAAGCATTGGTCAGCCAACATTCTTAGTACTTATCTGGACAAACTGGGACAGATTATTGATTTGCAGACCTAATCATGCAGGAAGAAGCACTCTGTGGTGAGTTTGAACAAAGAGTATCTGACCCTCAGTCACTCATTTACTGAGATAGAATGAGCAGTTCCATATTTATGGACTTGAACATGACTCTCAAACTAGCTGTTTGCCAGGGAAAGGGATATACCATTGTCTCTCAAATATTTAGATAAAAAAATTGTTAGGTGTACAAAGGCTATAATTGTTTTCTTTTGTCTGTCTTAAGAACGGCCTCCCTGTCTCTCTCTGTCTCTATCTGTCTCTGTCTGTCTGTCTGTCTGTCTGTCTTTCTTTCTGTGTGTGTGTGTGTTATCTATGTATCTTTTAGCCTTGTACGAGAAAGATTTGGGGTGATCCATTCAGAGATATAAAAGATAACGTAACAAAGGTAGATTGAAAAGAGGAAGAATCCACAATAGACCACAGAAAGAAAACAAACGAACAAAACTACCCATAGATCTCATGTATTTACACAGAGTGATCTCCAACTACGTTTCTAGCCAAAGGGACTATCTAAGCCATTTCTCCATCCAGCTTTGAGAAGCTAAAAACAAAACCAACCCTCATTTATGAGAAGCAGTGCTTTTATAGAGTTTGAGACCTACAGAAATCTCCCCAGAGGGTTATTGTGGAGAGCACACTTGGAAGATAATGAAACATGCACCTCATAGTATTGCCAGGCTACACACAGCAATCCTCTAAAAGAAACCAAACATCTAGAGGATGACTTTGTTGACATGTCGAGTAGTGTTTAAAAGTACCAGAGCTCTAATATCTTGGGTGTTGAACAACATTCCATGTGGGTGGAATAATGCATAAATGTATTTATGGGTGTTCTGATACCGTGCCTCCAGTCTTAGATTTGTATATTTCCCAGATTAAGTTCAACAGATAAACCAAAACCTCCTTTGTCTGAGGGAGATACCATATCAACATATTCAAACTCTTGGCCTTTTTTGCATACATCTTCCTTGGAGAGATGGGAAGTACTTTGTCTTCATGCTGGGCTGGGAGAGGCCCTGAAGCACACAGCAGGGACTGAGTAAGTGCACACTGAGTTCAAGTCCTATCTTACACAGGTGAACACAGCTGGATGGCAGCAGGGGATGGGGCAGGAGGCTGGGGAAGTGCAGCCAGCAGGTAGTAGACATAACCAGGGTTCAGACCTCCCACGAAAAGGAAAAGACATCCGAGAGGGTAAGACGACCACACAGAGGGAGGGCAAGGTCTCCATTATGCCTGTGGCTGGGCTTAGCGAGGACAGTTGTGTTTCCAGAGATGCAAAGCAAGGAGTCAGCCTTCCACTCCTAGAGCAGGTGGAGATGCTGAGGCAGAAACAGAATAACCCGGGAGCTAGCCAACCTGACTCTTGGAGACGTGGGACCTTCGGGTTCTCAGCTACTCCCTGAGTCGGGCTCTGTGCTGAGACTGGCCCCATGCTTACACCTGTAGGCTGAAGGCCTGGAGCAGTCTGATACGGGGACGAGATAGCAGGTACACGTAAACAGCAGCAGTCCGCCCAGGAATGACTTCTTAGCAGTGACATCTAGGGGCAAGTCCCTCCTCAAACTGTCTCTGCTGCACAAACAAGCGCCGTCTGGCACTCGAGGTGACCAGCTTTATCCAACACATTTGTTCAGTGCCTGCAGTGGGCAAAGACTATCTTTCTTTCCACAGATCTGGCTGTGGAATGAGCTTGCATTGAACATGTCCTGTAGGAACGTATCCCATGCCCTGCTATCTAGGTATAGATGTGTGCTTTGCTACACACACACACACACACACACACACACACACACACACACACCTACACACACAACACACCACACAACACACACACACCTATACACACACCACACACACACACCACATACACCATATACACACACACCACACACACACCACACACACCTATACACACACCACACACACACACACCATACACACACACACCACACATACACCACACACACCACACACACACACCACACACATACACCACACACACACACACACACACACACACACACCACAGGCACACATATGCACAGGAGCTTGGTAAATAGTCCAGATAGCCCAGGCTGACCTCAAACCTATTATTCCTCTGCCCCAACCATCATTGTCAATTTCTTACATTACTTTTTTTTTCTTCAAGACAGGGTTTCTCTGCTTAGAAAAACAAAAAAACAAAACAAACAAAACAAAACAAAAAAAACCCCAAAAATCAATGCAATTCTTAAAATAAACAGGAATCCAAATTTCATTTGCCCTTGATTTAAACAAATTTGTATGCTATGTATGTTTATAGCTATTCACTGAAATTGAAGCAGGATAGAGAGAGAAAATTACAGGGACATGGGAACAGATAGAGCTTCCCACCACAGAGTCTGATCAAAACCTCTTCTTAACCGACAAGCGTGGTTAATATTTGCTATGAGTGGTGCTGACTTTCAGGCAGTATTCTTTCCATATACAGGTATTTTATATTTAAAAAGCAGGGAGCCAGGCTGGAGACTCAGTACCTGGTGTTGGATTTAGTCTCGTTGCTATGCCAGCATTTTCTGGGAACCTTCAACAAGACTGTCACTTGGTTTAGAGTGAAGATGCCCTGCCTCCCTGTAGATTCTAGGCTTGCTCTTTATCCATTGATTCTCACATCTCAGGCGCCATCCTGTGACCAGAGGCCCCTTAGCAGCCTTGGAACACAACAGCTTCGAGAATCCCGGATCCTCTACATGTTTATGAAGACCTTGAAGTCAGCTCTTAGCCCACACCCATGCTCCGGAATGCGGCACTTTGGTTACAGCAGATTTCTTTTTTCCTAAGGGCTGTGCTTAAAAGCTACATTAAAATATCTTTAATTAACTTCAACTCAGTTTCATAATTACTTGTCCTCAGAGCATTTTCTGCATTGAAGCCAAAGATGTGCTTTTGTCTGAGTTGCAGCCCCTGAAAGACAGAAGGAGTGTTGGGGAGACAGCTAAGAGTGGAGGTGCTGGCCCGCCCGCAAGCCGGGCAAGCAGGGTTTGAGATGGAGGGCAGAGCTGGCCCCCAGGAGTTGATCTCTGAGCTCCACACACATGCCGCAGCATGGACACACCGTCATAACACAAGAAAATAAGCCATTCTTTAGCACACCACGGAACTTCTGTATCTTGTTTAAAAAGTATCTGGTCAGTCAAAGGGATGGAAACTGTCATCATTAAAATCCGTCTAACCCATGCCTGTGCCCTGGAGGCTGCAGATGTTCATAGATTCAAACGATGAGCCTCAGTTTTGTGTCTTTGTCTAATCACAGTTTGTCCCTAAAGGCCCCCACCGCCCGCCACCCCGCCAAAGTAACTGATGGATTCGAGCCCGGGTTAGGCCTGTAGCCACGGACAGCAGGGGGTGGGACAGAGGGAGGGAGCACTGCAGAACTCTTTGTCCCATTGCTATACTGTCCTGTGGGCTCACGTTTGTGTTGTATATGAAGAAGGCTCACCTCGACCTTAACAAAAGTGGCTCATCTTTTCTCTGCCCTGCCTAATAGGCTATTCATCATGTGGCCAAAACTAACAAAAGGACCTGTAGTTCAAAATGCAAATGTGTATGTTTCCTAGTTTGCCTAAACATGGTGGCTTTCTTACACCAGACTCTGAGATATTGCTGAGAATTTATGGATGTAGCTCCAGAGATACAACAACTTTTTCAAAGAGGTGAGGAAGAGGGTGAGGGGGGCGGGGTGGGGACAGGCAGAGGAGAGTGAAGAGCTATCTCTACCTAACAGGCTACTTTGTCACGTTTTACATGCGGTCCAAGCCTTCATTTCAAATACAGTTTCTTCAACATTTCCAAGGTGTGAGCAGGGTTTCTGCTGTTGTGGAACTAATCATTCTGCAGATTTCACTGCAGCAACGATGAGTCACGCGGTTGATGGTCTTGGTCTGGAACCTTCCGAGCTGTGAACTAAATAAAAGCTTTGTCTTTTCAATTCCTACTAAATAAGTAGCACCTAGGAAAACCCTAAGTAGGCCGTCGTCCTTCTCTACAGACGAGAAAGCAAGGCCCTGGAAGGATGAGTAGCTGTCGGCCTGGACACAGCTGGGAGCATACGCAAGTCTGCCGGCCACCAGGGCCGCCTGTGATCCCTGTGCTGGCCGCTGTGTAGGTAATACTCACAGGAGTGTAAATGCTGGCCAGTCTTCTAAACACAGAGGTTAAGCACACTCACAGAGGTGTGCTGTGGGTGACACACACTACATGAATATCGCGTGACGGACAGGGTAGGGGTTGGTGGCTTAAGAAGCATGCTTTGGGCACAAAGAATGAAGAAATGCTCTTAGACCAAAGCACACAAACTTGAGGACACTCCCCATACAGGTGTTGCATTGACTAAGTATTACCGAGGGGCCGGGAGCCTCTCCTGGCTTCCTCATTATAAAAATCTTTTCATCACAAATGTCTTTCTAAACTGAAAAACAATGGTAGAAGCAACAGAGAAAGACAAGGAGAGAGCTGCTGGGACCTGGTGGAGTGACATGAACTCTGTGTGGTTCATGAAGACGTCATCAGCAACTGACAGAGGCTCAGTCTCCTAGGGAACATCACTCACTGGCAAAAGAAAGAGGCCGTGCGTTTTTGCAAAGAAGAGGCCCGCAATGGAGGTAAAATGCCATGCATTTGTTTGCTGCTCTGAGCTACTATTGCTGTTGTCATGTTCTGCACAAAGCTAGTCAGATCTACTCCATTCTCAAGAGAGTGAACCTGAGTGTTTTCCCTTCTTTAAATAGTGAAACTCTTCCACCCCGGACCCCCCAAATGTGTCCAGTTCCTGAAGACTGTCTGAAACCCAACTGTATGCACAAAAGCACACACCTACATTCCTAAAGCCGTCTGACCAGAAGGGTGCATCTCATCATTTCCAGACAACCAGCCAGCGGATCACGAACACCAGTCACAGATCAGCGCATGGGTAGCTGCTCCCCTGCACTTCAAGGCTCACGGCATCTCCCGAGAGTCATGCTGGACTCTAGGAGACCTCAAACCACACTGAAGGCACATTACAGAAGGTGGCGATGTGCAGACCACCCAAGGCCAAGGGACTTCTTAGGTAATCACCCTTGGTTTCTGTTTTGTGCTCGCATTGTTATAAAATGGGTGTCCTTACAATGTTTCTGAGTGGTGTTCACTCACAGTTATTATATTGGCAAATAAGACGCTCCCATTGTGTGTTTGAATCTGAACACTTTCAAGCAGACTCCAGAGCTCACATAAGAACCTGTGGTCAGCTGATGGGACTGCCAATGAAAAGGTGACTATCAACAAAGCCAGTGTGTGCAAAAAGAATTCCCCGTTCGCATTATGACAAACGCACACACAGTAGCAAAAACCAAGTGAAACTCACACTTGGTGAGCCCTGAAACGTACCTGATCTGAGTCTTCTAGTCAGCCTGGAGCAGTTCAGTCTCCATGACTGTCCTTTCTTGAAGCTGTCCTCAGCACTGGCACCACCCAGGGCCATCCCTTATGGGACATTGCTCTTGGTTTTAGTGAGCTGGTCCCTGTGAGTTCTGTGTGTGCTGGGGGCAATCAGTGCAGGTAAGGAGGACGTAGGTGATCATGCCATAAGGGGAGCAAGAGGTGAATTCCACAGTGTATTTGGTTGGTATTGACAGGAGGTGACGAAGAGAGGGGTGACATACCTGAAATTTCTGGAAGTGTGGGCTTGTTTTCTTTCCAGAAGTTCCCATCACAAACAAGAAGTCTGGAGTTAGGACAAATGGCACTCTCTCTTTATTAATGCCCAGGAAACTTTTGTAATTCCCCAGAATGTGTCCAAAGTCTATGTGAAATAGGTTTCCTTAAGAGAAGAGATGCCTGACATCATTACATGGCATAAGTGCTTACAAACATTTTGTTTTCTGAAATAATTTTTCAGCTGCCTGGAAATGAACTATTTTGAGTGAAAGCATTTTATACTCTTATTAGCCTTTGATACTTTCAGTCTTAACGTGTGTGGAAGCAGAAGCCGCAGAAGCCACAAGCATCTTTTGATAGTCTTAATCTTTAGATGACACCAAATGTGTCATTAAAAAATAGTTGTGTCCAAAGCATTCCAGGTAGGTCAATTAAACTCTAGCTAACACATGAGGGTCATGTTTAAGAGATGCCATGGTCTTCATGTAACTGATAGAGGGATGTTGTTTTTCATCCAGCAAGTGGGGTGTTAGCTTTTTACTTTTAAGCAGCGATACAGAAATGCCGTTTTGAATCTCTTTACTAACATTATCAGTAGGGCCACATTAGTTCTTATTTACTTGGTCTTTTATCATTTCTGTAATCCACAAATGTACTATTATTTTATGTTAACCCTGTTCTTGCAAAGAATAAGTAATTGGCTCCAAGATCTAGTGCTTTTTAAAAACTCTACTCTTAAAATAACTTCTGTGACAGAATCTGTGTAGCACAGGCTAACTTTGAATTTGTGATCCTTCTCCTTCAGTCTCTGGAGTGCTGGACTTGCAGACAATGGTCCATGGGAGACTATAAGAACGTGCTCAAATTCCCCATATGAACATCTCATTGCATGGTGGCCATTACTGGCTGCTGTCATGAACCAGTAAGGCTAAGAGGGCTAGGGACTCGGGTGTTCTAGAGCAGAGGATCTGTCCTGTGTTTTATGGTTTGTCCTAGTTGCTTTTTGTGAACATTTGACAGTGTTGGTCCCTCCTATCATTGCCAGCTTCTAGGACATACTCCCGACTCTCTGTTTCTACCTCCACTGGAACTTCCTCTCTCTGTTTTAGTCTCATTTCCTGCCCCTTCTTCCCTCACCCATCAATCCTCCGTCTAAAGTGACCAGTGTCCCTATCCACAATGACGTCTGGGCCTGGGCTCCACTTGAACTCTTACTCTGTGCCGGAGGCATGGGGTGGTGGAGAGGTGATGTTTAATGAGGACAGGTGCTTCAGAGGGACAACAGTGATGGCTGCAAAATAATAGGACTGTTTATGCTCCTTACCTAGATGAACACTTAAGAATGCTTAAAACAGAGTGTTTTATGTTATATATGCATTTTTTACTACAATAAAATTTTTATTTTACTGTGGGTAAACTCACCTGTCTCTGAAATCATAATGTTGTCATTGTGTCTGTCACCTATTCCAAGAACGAATGTCGCCACACAGTAGCCGGCACAGGAGTAAACGAACCTCTCTACTGCTGCCTGAAACTGACGAGAGTGCGTAGGCATGTCAGTCACTTTCCAGCTACAGAGAGCAGTGAGAGTCAACTACAGATGCCCACCAGAAAGACAGCATTCCAGGAGCCACTTCAGACAGCAAGCCAAGGCCAGTCTCATTAGTTTTCTATCAGGGAAGTGCCAACTGCCACGCTGTTCTACTTGTATTTTCAGTGAAGAGTTAACCAAACACCACAACATGAGGGAGACCCAAGAAGCAAAAGGCCTCAGTAACTTCTTCAAAGCTCCCACCCTCTCCTTGCCCACAACTGTACAGAACTCATAGAAATTTCTGCATTTGTGCTCTGCTTGTGACCACGTAAGTGGATGGATGGTTTCACAAGCCTTCATGTGTAACAGATCAACAAAGGCTACTAATTACATTCCCTCTACCAAAGGCTGCTACCCATGCAAGCGTGAAACGCTGCTCTCGTGCAGTAGAACTTTAAACAGCACCAACACAGCTCAACTGGTTTGTGATGGAACAGCATGTGCCCTCCAGAAAGATGGACATGTTTAACACCCGTCATCCACCACTCGGATCCATAGTAGCAAGTTGCAAGTTATTTTGTTTTATATGAAAGATTGTATATGTGACACTTAAATCTTTGTGTTGAAGCACAAAAATAGCCATAAAAGTGCTAACAGCCTATTTCACAGAAACAAATTCGGTGCAAAGCCTGACTGGTAATCAAAACTGAAGCAAATGTTCCTGGGTCTCAAACTAGGCACTCTGTCTCACAGATCAGCTGTGTTGTCAGGGGAAAACCCTTGAAATCACCACTATTCTGGGAGGCAGAGACATCCGTGGGAAGAGCCTGCCCACACCAGAAGTCATGACTGATAGAGGGCAAGCTGGACTGAGGAGTGAGCCTCCGGTGGGGGCGAGGACTCACCTTTTCTTCAATAGGACATTTTTCCTTGAGCCAGTGGCTCAGGACTTCATCCTTGAATGCCCCCGTGTTACCCACTGTGCTTTGCTGAATCTGAGCGATGGTTGTGGCATCCTTCACGATCTCGATCATTCCTACGGGGAGAGTCACAGTGCTCAGCGAGGCTGATGCTGCTCAGTCTTGGCTGAGGGCAAGAGGCTTTTTATTTGATGTTTTTTTAGGCCAAAGGTCTGTTTTCCATCTCTGAGCTATTTTGTTGTTTGTTTTTAGGAAAGGTAATAACAGAGGTTGTATGTAATATGTCTTCAATATCCCCTAATAAGGAGAGGAAATGGCTGCTTTTGAGGAGTAACAAATAAAGTCATTTACGTGCCAAGTGTAGCTTTTTTTTTTTTTTTTGGCGTGGTGATTGCTACCTTCCCCTTTTTAGGTAACATGACCAAACGTTTTGTATGGTTCTCATATCAGAACCTTGAATAAAAATAAGTGTGGTTGAAATGAAAATGTTAAACGCCTATAAAAGTACCTGAGTGGAGTATGTAATAGCTTCAGTAATGTGAATTCTGGAATTTAAAAAGAAGTGACAGTTCTTCCTGTCTAATTTTAAATGTTATTTGCGAGAGAAAAGCTTAACGTGCAGAGTGATGAGCGGTGATGAGAGGTGGAGGAGAGTTAGAGGGCAAGTTCTTCCCATGTGTGGTCACAGGTCCCAGTCAGGTGTCCATGTGTCTTCAACATGTCACTGTTGAAGTGAGAGTCACTTTCGGCACCCTGGGGACATTTCCACCTTGTGATTTAACGTTAACTTCCCAGCCATGCTTGCACTGAGAGTGTGAGCTCATTGCACCGCTGATGTAACTACATACCTATTTTGTCTCCAGTTGAGATGCAGCCATAGGGCAGCAGGCACAGGTCCAGACATTCAGTCTCCCAAATGGACTCCATGATGCGTAGAATCTGGGAAACAAAGCACAGATGCTTCTACTATACTAGCTGTTCAATGCATTTTTCTTCTCTCTTGAAAAGCCAGGAATCTTACATGGTTACACACACTATATAAGTAAATATAAAACACAAAGCAACAACTCAACTTTTATTGATCAGCCTGATACTCAAAAATTTCCTGCCATTGCTAATGTGTCAATTTCAGTCCCTAGGGTATCTCTTAAAGAAAGAAATGAAGTGTTTTCACTTGGAAAGGGTTTTTTGATTTGTTTTGTTTTTGCCACCTTTCTCTATCTTATCAAAAATTCCATTTTGTTATGTATGTTTCCCCACAAATGTAATGTCCTTTTATGTGTTTACTACTCTGATATCTGCAAAACTATCTGCTACAACCAAGGCAGTAAAATCATTAGCGATGCTATTAATACCAAACATTAGCTGGTTGTTCTTCTATGTTCTTGTATTAACCTTGTATCTGGAGTGTAATTATTGTTTCCATTCAGAGGGTAATGGCTTAGACAGCTTCAGTAAACAGTGAGCTCCAACAATAAAACAGTCTAAGCACCAACTGTCCTTCAGAATTAGAGGAACAGGAAAGCAACTTTTTTTGTGACTTTGAAATGCTTATCTTTGCAAACTCAAAAGATTCTACAGATTACTTAAAACTAAATTCATATTTTAAAGGACTAAATAATTCATTTTTTATTTTACAAAATCTTTCTTGGACAGAAAACAAAATATGACAACAACAACAGAACAATGTATTAGAAATAAGTCAAAACAGAATCTTAAGGAAAGCTGAAACTACTGTTTTTAAATAGCCTGCCTTTAACTTAGTATGCTTTCTCTATTCTAAATAATATTAGGTTTTAGAAACTTTTCCCTCTTCTATGATGAGGCACTAGAAGTTGGAGAGCAACTTGTGGAATTAAAGTCTACATGGAAATGTTTAAAAAATTCTGAAAATTGTGGGTGTTGATACCTTCCACGTTCACTTCCTCCCCTCATCATTCATTGGTGAGATCACTCCATCACCGGCCTGCTCACTGTTTCCTCCTTTGTATACAACCTCCTGGAACTTGCGCATGAGTACCTAAGGGGACGTATTTAAGGAGTACGCACGCCTACTGGCGGGCTGGTAAGTCTGTGAACCGGGATAAACCGGGGACTGTGAGCAGGTCATCCCACAGCCTGTGCACCATGCATGGAATGGAGTGCTTAGGGGCCGAGTGATGCAGGTGATTCGGCTGCTGGGGATTGTTGAGTACTCATCTTTGAAAGGATGGAGGGAACTGTGTTGCTCATTAGATGACATGTGTAATGATCCACAGCAACATTCACCAAGTAAAACTCTCCATTAAGTAGCCTTTGATTGCTGTTTGTCATATGGGGAAAATGGAAAGGAAGGCATGTTTCAGACCAATACAGAATTCTTTCTTCAGATGACTGCAAAAGAACCCGTTTCTTCACACTAGCCTACCTGTAAGATCAACATGTCTTGACGAAGATCATCGCCGTGTTTAAAGATGATCCCAATGGTTTCATTGGATAGGACTGTAGGATCAGCACATTTAAACTCAAGCCACAGGGGCTTTTTCTTGGAGGCCATTACTTTACACTTTTCAATCTGCAAGAAGTGGTTACAATATCACATATGATGAATACACACCGAGGAGGCACTGATCCTTGTGTAGAGCATTCTGTACACAGTGCAAAGTCCTGGTTGAGAAATAATTTTCAATATTTGGATAAGAATACAGAAGGTGTTTTCATCTAAACAGAAAATGCTATCTATGTGAGAGAATTCACAATCTTTCAAACAATGGCTCTCAGACTATACTCCAAGGGACTCTAAGGGTCTGTGGAAAGCCCCTGGGTGCAGCAGGGACCACCTCACCCTGCTCCCAGGGCACTGGTAATGACCACCACTAGCTCTGAGCACGTATGCTAGCATCTGCTTCTGCATTCCCTGCCTGAGGTTTAACTTGAAAGATGAGTTCTAGGGCTGCCGCAGTGTCTGAAATATTATTACTCAAGAATCAATGTAGGGCAAATCCAACTCAGGGAGAGTTAGCAGGAAGAGATGGGAGATCTGGTACTTGGGCACAGGACTCCCAGCCCACTCCTCCCAACCCCATATCAAAACAAAGCAGTGTGACAGAAGTCATAAGCCCAAACCTAACTTTTCTGGTTTTTTGTCAAAAGTGAATGCACCATGGATCAAAAATATATTGCGGGGGCTGGAGAGATGGCTCAGCAGCCAAGAGCCCTGCTCTTGCAGAGGACCTGGGATTGGCTCACAGCGCTCACACAGGGCAGCTCACCAGAGTGTGTAATTCCAATTTCAGGGGGTCCACCACTCTATTCTGCTCTCCTCAGGCACTGCACATACATGGCAAGCAGGTAACATATTCACACACACAACATAAAAAGAAAGAAATAAAATATGATGTTGTGTTTTTAAAGCCACAGTTGGAAAGCTGCATCGATATATCATAATTTCTGCTGCCACCTAACCAGTGACAGTGGATTGTATGTGCTTTTGCTATGAGGCCACCTTACTAGTAACTGTATAAACTTAAAGATGTGAAGGAGGTGTTTCTCCTTCTTTTCATGAGATTTAACTGATGCGGGCATTTCTGCCCTGTAAGCAACTAGACCAGGAAAAACACATGGATCACTCTTGTCAGACACTAGATGACAGATGATGGAACCCTGTGGTCCCTGAGCAAAGAAGATAGATGAAGCTGTTTCGGCTTACTGCTGCGGCTCTTTCTTGGTTAAAGTATGGAGAAAAGGTGCCCGTTCTGAGTTTATGGACTAGCAGTCTACAGTATAGCAACTCAAGTCTCAAAGAGAGGACAGAAGAGGGTGAGAGGAAATAATAGTAGTCCAACAATCTCCAAGTGTAATAGAGCTGATGCCCACAAGTCTAAGGAGCAACATGGCCTGGAGCTTTACGCAAGAAACTTGTGCCAACACACACCATAGTCAACCTGCTGAAAACCAGGGAGGAAAGAAATCTGGAAACAAACAGTGGAAAAAGGCCATATCATAAATGGAGCATCAAAGACAAAGCCAGAGTATTCTCTTTGGGACATAGGCAAACCAGAAAAAAATCGTACTGCAAGAGAAAAATGTCTAGTGAAAAAACAATCGCATAGTAAACAAAAAACAAGTGCATAGTAAACATTTCAGCTAAGTTCTGAAAGATGGTATTGCCAACAGCTTGTAGGATAAATTACTAAAGATCCAAGAAGAGTGGTATTGAGAGAGTGCCCACATGATATGTGGGCAAATGTATAAAATGGCTTAATCTATTTAGCTACACATATATTTTTGTTTAAAAGAATGTTGAGTAACTTGATTTTGCTGGTGGTTGAACAGAAGTACTTATGTGTAAAAGCTCACTGAATTCATGCTACAGACAACTGTTTATGTAAAGAATATACCAGTAAGCTGATTTAAAACGCAATAAAAGGGGAATTGCTAAGTAATGGGGTGTTGTGTGTTAGTGATTAGAGAAGGGCTTGACAGAAGCCCGTGGGGGTGCTCCAGCTTCCTGTGTCTTCAGAAGGTCCTGGTGAAGGCCCTGACTCTGAAAAGCATGCTAGACGCTGGTGAGACATAAGGAACATAGACAACCCGCTGATACTTACCACCAGGGTGCCTGCTTTCAGTCCAGGATCATAGGGAACTCTGAAGCTCTTGGGGAGACTGGAATTCTGCAGGTTTTCAAGCTTTTGCTTAAGCTGTGAAATAACTGCAATTGTCAAAAGCATACAGAAGTTAAGTGAGCACAAGACATCAGACTATCTACTATCTCAACATAACCTGAGTTTGCATTTCCTTAATA
Source organism: Mesocricetus auratus (assembly GCF_017639785.1). Taxonomy (NCBI): domain Eukaryota; kingdom Metazoa; phylum Chordata; class Mammalia; order Rodentia; family Cricetidae; genus Mesocricetus; species Mesocricetus auratus. The sequence goes on from NW_024429186.1 coordinate 83,228,904, forward strand.
TTCTATGTCTTTGGTTTGGAAAATAGTAGTAGGAAAAGGGCTACAGAGCTGTACCTTTGGGGGTCTAACCATGAGCAGACCAGTAAGTCAGGACTACTGTGAGGAACTTAACTGGAAATGCCCCTGCAAGGCAGAGGATATGTGTGAACACTCATGAGAACAGCAGGGTAGGACATGCTGGGAGGGAGTCTAAGGCGCTAACACTGCGGTCGTTTTCCTAGCCTGAGACTTTCTTTTCTTTTCTTAAAACTTCTAGACTTCACTTTTATTTGCTTTTTAAAAAACTTCTTTATTTAAATTAGGAACAAGCTTGTTTTACATGTCAATCCCAGATCCCTCTCTTTCCTCTCCTCCCGAGCCTCCACCGACCCCCCCATCCCATCTTCTTTCTGTTCACCAGGGAGGGTGAGGCCTTCCATGGGGGATCTTCAAAATCTGTCATATCATTTGGAGCAGGGTCTAGACCCTCCCTGTGTGTCTAGGCTGGGAGAATATTCCTCTATGTGGAATGGGCTCCCAAAGCCCATTCGTATACTAGGGATAAATACTGACCCACTACCAGAGGCCCCATAGATTGCTCAGGCCTCCTAACTGACACCTACCAGTCCTATTCTGGTTTCCCAGCTATCAGTCTGGGGACCATAAGTTTCCCCTTGTTCAGGTCAGCTGTTTCTGTGGGTCTCTCCAGCCTGGTCTTGACCCCTTTGCTCATCACTCCTCCCTCTCTCTAACTGGATTCCAGGAGTTCCAGCCTGAGACTTTCAATGGCCATCTGGTTTTTAGAGTAGATGTTTAGACACAATTAAATAGAGTTGGGTTAGACAGAGTTCTGTAAATTCTTCTCAAAAGAGGAAGTTAGCTTATGTACAAAAGATGTGGCAACCTCAAAATTCTCCAGGCAAAACACACAGAGTACAGATTAGTGCCTGGGTAACAGGAAAGAGGCCAGTCCATATGTAAGACTTTAGAGGGTAGCATGTTATTGTACTAGAAAACAATCAAAAGGGAAGGCTTGCAATTTAAAATATTCAAAAGCTTAAATAACTGGGCAGGGATGTTAGTGTCTATTTTAAGCTATAGTGCTGAGTCCAGCTTACTAAGTGAGTAAAAGATATTTACTAGGCACAAGCTTCATACAGTTTATCATGCCAGAAAGATGTGTTAATGATGACAATTTCATGTGGTATCAAAACCTTACAAGAGTGATTAATTTTCCTAGAGCAGAGACAAGATATTGGAAATGGCTACAGGGAGGAGGAGATGTGTGTGTGTGTGTGTGTGTGTGTGTGTATGTGTGAGAGAGAGAGAGACAAGAGAGAGAGAGAGGAGAGAGAGAGAGGAAAGAGAGAAGAGAGAGGAAGAGAGAGAGTATTATTCTGAGATATAAACATATGTATGTTATAAAGTTTTAAAATCAGCTACCCTCTCAATATTCTGAAAATCTGAGATCAGCAGGAACAGATTCAAAGACAGGAAAAGGAGAGGATTTGGAAATAACCTTTCATATGTGAAACTGCCATTGAAAATTACATCTTCCATCCACATATGGTTCTTCAATTTCTCCAAATTTCATATGTATAGCTTCATTTTTTAAGAGCATACGAATTTATGGTCTTAAAACATCACATCTTGCAGAAGCAGAGCTTTAAATCTACTTCATGCAGACAAGAGACCAAAAAAATTGTTTTCTTGGCTGCCTTTAGCAAAATACAACTTGAATTCCAGAAAGAATCATAGTGATCACAGCATTTAGAAAGAGAACTGAGAAAATGTAGCCACTGTACCTTGGGAACTGACGTCATACTTCTCAGCAGAGAGTGATTTGATGTCAATGGTGACTTTCTGTAACATCTCGATCACTTGGACCTGCTGTGTGAAGTCCTGCAGCATGGCCATGCCGCAGCCCCGCAGGTACGCTTCCAGGATCACAGCGAACCTCTGCTGATAGTGTCTGGACTGGGCTATCTCACTTCGCAAAAACCAGAACAAGAAGTGACCGATCCTTTTGTTCTGAGATGGGTACAAGATGGTTGAGATCATGAGGACTAATGCTGCAGGTTTATCAGGCAATTCCTGGTAGCCTAAACTGTCATGCTGCTATCAAGGCAGACATACTTACTCTCAAGCCACGCTTCAGCAGGAACCTGGCCAGGGCACTGTCATGGTATGGTTCAAATTTCACAGCCTGAAGGAAGAACACATGAGCATTTGAAGAGTTGTAGCCATTGGTGGTCAGTCAGGAGAAAGGAAGTGGGTAAAAAGCACGACTCTGGGCAAGTGGATCTTTCAGCTAGGTGGTGAGACTCTCCCCAGCCACTCCCTTCCAGCCCCTCCTTTGGTGGACACTGAGGATGGGGCCATTGCGTAGCCTCCTAGACTAGAAGGGGACCAAATGGGCCGAAGGACTCCTGATGCTCAGTGCTGTGATCAGGGTAACGGCAATGCTGAAGTTGCAAAGGCTTTTGTTCCAAGGTAGAACGAAATGGGTTATTGGAAGGGGAGAGGTAGGCAGGGCTCTAATGATTTTTTAAAGTGGAAGGGAAGAGAGCTCATTGCAAAGGAAACGGGCGGCATCAACAGTACTTAACAGAAGAACATTAGATTCCAAGAAGTGCCAAGTGTGAAGATCCTATCGCCCTGCAGTCCCCCTTTGTGGCGACCCCCCTTCTGTCTGTGTGCAGAGCTTTTTGTCAAATATCTCTGGGTGTCTATACTCCCTCAAGCAGAACCTGACCCTCACTGCTAGTGTTTGATTGCTTTTACAATGTTGGTTCCGGGTTGGATGTTGACAAGGAAAATCACAGCTTTATTACTGAAGAACAATCACCAATCAAATTGGAAAAGTAAAGGAATCTTTGTGGGTTCATGCTTATTTTCATGTTTTATTTTTCAATAAGCTTGAAATAGTTAATAGTTTTAAAAGCAACAAATACCATTTAATTAATCTATCAATGCATATATTAAGCTAGAAGGTAGGTAATGTATGCAAGTCTAAAATTAACTAAATGGTCATTCTTTTCCCCCAAGGAACAGAAGATGCTTCACTCCAGCATGTATTTCGGAGTCTGAAGTATTCTTGGTATGCTCACAGCTCTCACTCTGGGTACCCAGTTTGACCTGATCAATGCTGACCTTATAATGTTTCAATCTTAGCCCCCCTTCAAAAGTGCTTCTCTTGGGTGTGATCAAGTAGGTGCCATAGAAGCTGAGTTTCAGACGAGTTCTGAGAATGTGGTTTCTCAGCCAACAGAACTCATTTTAAATGTGTTAAGTTTCTAACCCTAGAGCTGGTCTTTCTTTGTGTTTCACTTCTACAATGATGCAGATCGTAACCAAGAGACCATTTTAACCAACAGGGAGTCATTCAGTTGGAGTTTGAATGTTTGAATTTGCTGCACAACAAACACTTCTCTTTAAATTTAAGCTCTCACATTCAATATTAATAAGACTGATTGACTTCCTTCACTCAAAAATATTTCCAAGAAAAATGTTTTTCATCTTTGAATTCTGCAAAGTTTATCTTGGAAAATGACAATAAAAATGTCAAATCAAGTATTACCTACTCAGAACTTTCCCTAGATACATTAATCAAAATTAAGTGTCACCTGACCCCCTATTAACTCATAGTACTCTACGGTTTTCCCAGAGCCCTTATCATAATTTGCTATTAAACACTGTGTGTGTGTGTGTGTGTGTGTGTGTGTGTGTGTGTGTGTGCACTGCAGCAAACCTAGAGCATTTGTCTTCTTACTGAAGAAGTTGTTGAACTAAGGAATGAGCACATCTATGCTTTACTATAATTTCTAGCTCATCTTTCTTTCCTTTCCTTTGTCAAGGAACATAAGTTGAGAACTACTAAAACTCATTAGTTTTTTACCAACCCAGATACACTGCAAGTGTATTTCTGACCCCGCAGGACCACAGGGAGCATCATGGGAACTGAGTCCTATGTATGTTTAAAGAGGGCCACTGTCAAGATTCTACCCAGCCCAACCATTTAGCAAAACAATAGCAAGCTCTACCCTATGATTTCCCCAGCTCTAGGCCTTTGACCAGGATCACAGTACCTGTGGAGCAGGCCTCAAAGCCATCATGAACTCACAGAGCAGTTGAGGCCTGCACTGAAGTTCGGTCATGGGGGGGGGATCTCTAGGCCCACTGCTTACTGAGGAGCTGTTGGCAATGGAGAGTTGGTAGGATAGGAGAAGTCATGCTTTCTGGAAGATGTGGCCACTGGTAAGATTCCATGCTCCAGGGGATGGCCCCACACCCACATACATGTAGATAGTGATAATTTCACTCATCAGTTATTAGAAAAAAGGGACATTAACTTGAGAAGAAGATACATTAATAAGGACAGGAAGATAATTTGAAGAGGAACTAGGGGGTATATATGACCACATTTCAATGTAGACCTGTTTAAAATTCTCAAGAATAAAGAAAAGCTTTTAAAAGATTTTACCCAGAGATATGACATGTTGTCCTATGAACTGTGATAAACACAGAGATTAACACTTTTCTAGTCTGCATTATCCTGCCACTAGATTTATGCAGGATATTTGTTGATTGTGAAAATGATAAAACCTGGGCTAATCAGACCTCTAATTCTGGTTCATTTCTTTTTAATATGTAGTATTGAACACATAACTTAGTCTCCTGTATCTCAGTTTCCATATGCATAAAATGCAAATCCAAATTCTAATTGACCACCATCATAGTTACTGGTGGAATCAAATGACCCAACACACACACACACACACACACACACATCACTTGGAGCTTTGGCGCAAGGACGCTTGCAACAAGTTCAGTCCATCACTGAAATAATCAATAAGGACAATGTGATTCCCACTGGGGCAATTCTCCTAAAATGTGAAGGACAGTACTGGTGTCTTTTAAATGCTTGCTAGCAAAGCCTCAAAGACATAAAAAAAGTCAACGCTTTCTGACGAGCCGTCATCAGCTCCAGTCTGACAGATCATGAACCTGAACACAGGATATGGGATCACTACCGAGGGCTCCTGTGCGCATGCAAACACGTTCTCTGAGACAGGGTTCCCACTGATGCCACCGGCGCCTACCTGCACCAGCTGGAGAAGGTAATGCAAGACATCATCGTCCTCCAAGCTCTCCAGTTTCTGAACTGCAATGGCTCTTACGTTTTCATCTGAAAAATTGCAATCCAAGAGCTGCATGGTTAAGCCAACATCCAAAGCACTTTGATCCCAGACCTCCCTTCTGGCTAACAGCTGGTATGTTTTGGCCACAATTTCTTGCTGTCCCCATTTCACTGAACTGAATAGCTTAGGGTACGCTTTCGGATGCTTCAGGGTTTCATATCTAAAGTGCCAGAGCAGTTCTTTGTCCTCTGCTGTGAGGGGGTTAAGTGGATCTGTGCCTATGATCGCCTCCAGTTGCTTGCGGAGCTGATTGGGCATTTCAGCTCGGACCCTGTCTCCTTCCGGGTCAGGGGTGGGCTGATGCTTAGGCAGGGCTATGGGGTGGCAGTAGTTGTCTAGCAGGATGGAGATGGACATTGAGTTCTCCTTGTCGGGATTGGTTGCAGATGTGAGCTTGTCAGCATTGAAGCTGCCTTGCTCTTCCGCCTTCCCGGATATTTGCCACATGTGGAGCACGTAGTCCCCGTGGCGTAGCAGGAACCGGTGGTCTATTAACAGTAAGTTTACATAGTAGAGAAGCTGGGCTTTGCCCTTGGACTCGGAGCCTGGCGTCTCTGCAGAAGCCTTGCTGGACAGTGTTGGCGTTTTGCAGCAGTAGATCTGGAGGTTCAACAGGGCACCTTTGGGCAAGTCTTTGATTTTGATGCCGAACTCCAGCCACACATTCCAGAGCACCTCTTCCGTGAAGGGCTTAGGGCTGGTTCTCCTCTGGCAAAGGACTTGTTGCCCGTGCTGGATGTTCGCTTCCACAAAAACGGTGAGGTCGGCATTCCGGGGCAGGACTGGGATGTCAATGCCTCGGATCTTGACCCTGAACTTGCGGTCACAGTCCCACAAGGACACCGTGAACACACTGTCGTGGTCCTTGCCGTGGATGGTCAGCTGCTCGTGGTAGCCGGTGACCCCGGTGCAGTCGTCCACCAGCGGCCATTCTTCCTTCCTTACCTCGTCTAGGGCTGGGTCTGGGGGCGTGTCGAGCACCAGGTGTATTTCACCCCCGTTCTTGAGGCACTGCCTCACCCACTGGAAGTTTTTGAGGGGCGTTTCTCCCACCAGGTACTCGTCGCGGCCGCAGACCCGCAGCACAAAGTCCTGCTCACTTTGGCTCTCGGGGATGTCCATCAGGGACTTCTTCTTGGCCATCTTGGTGAAGAAGCTCTGGAGGATGGCGCCAGGGGTGTCGTCTGCGGAGACCTTGATGGTTTGACTGGTGGTGCTGCGGTGGATGACGATGAAGATGCGATTGTTGGCGATCTTTTTGGACAGGTAGTCGGGGAGAGGTTTGGACGTCACCCAAGGGTGCATAGCGTAGAGTCTGGCATCACGGCCAGCCACCTCTGCCATGCGAGGCGTGACCAGGCGGCGGCGAGTGAACTCTAGCTCATCGTCGTGCACGTTGCTGATGTCAGTGACGTCGTAGCCAATCAGCGAGGTGAGCTGCTTCTGGAACGCCAGGGTCTCCTCCGACGGCGCATGTCGCTGCACCACGTGGATCTGGCCGGGGCTCTTGTGCATCGTCTTCCAGTAGCGCAGGCAGTCCAGGGTCTGCACCACCTGGTACCTGTCGTAGATCTCATACCACTGTCCCTTCTTCTGGTAGAGCAGGAGGAAGTGGTCCGGGCCCAGCCGGTGGTAGAATTCGGCAGCCACGCTGGTCTCCAGGGCGCGCAGCCACACCTGGGCTTTCATCTGCTCCACGTTGCCGTGGCCAGCCACGTGCAGCAGCGCTGTCTCTGGAGTCTTGCTGATGCGCTGGCTGGTGGGCAGGATGAACTCGATGGGGATGAGCTCCATGGAGGACAGGCTGCCGGCGGCGCTGCGTGGCTTCATCCTCCGGCGCCGGCGGAGGTTGTCCTCTCTTAGAACCACGGGCTGCTCATAGTTCCCCAGCTCCATGCCCTAAGCAACCTGGGAATGCAGAAACACTTTGTCAGGAGACAGACTGTAGATTCCTGTATGCTGGCTGAGAGAAGGTGCAGCGGGTAATGGGAGCCTTGAGGGACCCAGCGAGCTGGAGGCAGCACTGTCTTTAACAGCATAGTCCTAGGCCAGCCACTTGCTGTCTGGGTGACCTGGCCTCCTTAACCTCTTTATCTGGCAGTTTGGTTACTTACACGTAGTGGGTGGAGGCAAACGTTAAATAAGGCAGGATACTTCTTTTGGTTGGGTGATGCATACATGCCAGCACAGGCGCATTTTCTCATGTGTGTGTACGTGCGTGCGCGCGCGTGCGTGCGTGCGTGTGTGTGTGTGTGTGATGTTTAATTAGAAATTTGCTAAGCACCTTGGGACCGTAGAGATGGCTTAATGGATAAAAGTGCTTGCTGTACGAACATGAGGTCCTGAGTTCACATCCTACCGCCCCCAGAAGCCCCCATGGGCCTATGTGGTGTCTGTCTGTCTGTGTATGTATATGTTGGAAGGAAGGAGAGCAGAGATGGGAGAGATTACTGGGCCTTGTTGGTCATCAGCTTAGCTCCAGGTTCGGTGAGCGACCTGTCTGAAAGGAAGAGTGAAGCACGTTCTCTCTGGCCTCTGCAGGCGTGCCTGCCCACATGTGCTGCACTCACACACGTGTGCACAAAAACATGTAAGAAACTCATCTAGCATAGGGTCCAACTTTTTTCCAGTGTCCGACATTTACTGGCTCAGAATGGTAACTGTAAGCACCTAGAAACACATGGACAGGTAAAGCAATCCAATCAAGGGTGAAGTCCTAGTTTCCTGGGCTCAGTGTGAGACCCTGAACAGCACTTGAAAAACAAGCCAACGTATTTCCTTTTTTAGTCTCACACTTCTCTAACACAGACACCCAATCTTGCTTCATCTTCTCTATTTTCGAACTGTCTGAACCCAGAGTCTTCTTCTCCTTAGTCAACTTCCTGTCTTTTACCCTTTTCATTTTTTCTTTCTATTTAAGAGAGTCAGTCATTTCATTCATAACACTCAAAAATAGCAAAGTTGGCAAAGGCTGTAATCAAAGCCACTTGGAGACACGTAACATTTTAAGTTGTGGAATGTGGAACATTCTAGCTATCATTCTGTATTAGGGTAGAGGAATCATCACACCTGGACTTTGCCAATATGAACTTCTAGGTCATTTTAACTGAGTCAGTCGATTTGACCTGCCTCTGCTTTAAACAGAGGAGCCACAGGTAGACGATATGATTTCTGCCTTCCAATGACCTACTGTTTAGACCCTAAGCAATAATTTATTTTCTTTTTGTTCATCTCTGTGTCAGAAAATCACAAATTTATTTTTCTCATATTTCTTTCTGCAAATATTTAATAAGTATTTGTCCTTATTTAATATTTAACAATTAACAAGTATTTACAAAGCATTTATGAGTAAATATTATCTCTTCCACTAAGAAACTCATCAATAATGACTGAAATGCTTGGAGTACTAAAATTGAAAAATGAATCATAAAACACTTTGCTACCTTGGTACTGCATTACACTCTAAACCACATTCAAATATTGAAACAAAATATTTCAGAAAATGCCATTTACTCTCTAACTTATGTCAATGAGATCTATAATTAGCTTTTTCCTAAAGAACAGTGGAATATTTGCTATATACAAAAGAGGAGAGTTTGATTACAAGTTATAAAAGACAGCTTCATTGGATCTCAACTTATGTCCAACTCTCAAGTTGTTATTTTTAAAATCAATACTCACTCCTCTTAAAATATATTGATGTTATACTTAGTAAATAAATGAAACCAACTGTCCCAAACAATGGTTTCTGTAGCTTAAAGAATTATTGTAGTCTTTTGCTACATTGTAGAATAGCTAACAAAAGAACCATATGCAATATTGATACTGACATGAACTTAAAATAGAACATGTCCTATTTAAGTGTACAGATATAATTCAGTAAGATGTGTCACAGTGACACCAAGAAATCATACTATATCATGATACAAAGTGTAGAAGAAAAGAGACTGACCAAATACTCACTGGTTTTCCTCATGGCTGGGACTAAGCAGCTTTGTCCTCGTAAAAAAGAAGACAAAACAAAAAACAAAGCACTGTCTGTGTAGTAATCCTCAGGCAAGTACTTGTAAGACTATGAACCCTGCCTGTTATGGGCTCTGAAGCCACCCCCTTCCTTACAAACAAAACCAGAAAGAGCCGATGCACCTGCAAGCCCTTGCCGGAACCCTGTGGATACACAGTCTAAACTGAGTGAGACAATGAAACTCAGACATTCAGGGGGTGGGCTCATCTTGAACTGGCAACGGTTCCAGATAAAAATATTCTAGCTGAGAAGGAAGTGTGACTGTCCCGAGTCAGAACTAACAAAGCAAACAATAGAAAGCAGTAGTACCTGACACAGCTCTGGAGGCGGTGGAGCCGAAGAGTCATTTGTTTAGTTCATAAAAACAAAACAAATTCAAACCTACCCAGGGCACCTCGCGGCTCTTCTGCTTTTCTGGGGCTCCCTTCATATCCAGATGCAGAGGAAGTGTTGCAGTTACCAGGAAGGAAGTTTTAACCAAGTTGATTATACATGTGATTGCTCATTTTCAAAGTGTCAGAAATGCATTTCCTGCTGAAGCACAGGGCGAGAGAGAGAGAGAGAGAGAGAGAGAGAGAGAGAGAGAGAGAGAGAGAGAGAGAGAGAGAGAGAGAGCATTTTCCTCACTGTTTTTCTTTCTCACTTTTTGAATTAATTTTTCAAAATTTGTGAGAGACTCTGACAAATGACAGAGATCCAAACCAAAACTATACAAATGAAGCATGTGTGTAGCTATAAGTAGAGTAAGGGGCCGCACAACCACCATATTACACAACTTGCTAAGAAGAGTTACTAGCCAAGCGAAGCCTGCTACCCTCTGAGAATTCACACAGACCCTGGTGTGTACTGAGACAGGCAGGGTGAGGAGGAACCCTGTGGACTGTTGGGCTGTGTGTGCTGAGGGTGGGGCTTACTGTGAGCACTGATTAACCAGACAGAATAGGAAGAGGCTGCTATCCTGGGGACACTGGGGAGTGGAAAACTATCAGCATCAGGCGGTAATTGCTGAGATGGCTCCCTGTTCATACAGGCTTAGAGAACATGGAGGAGTCTTGTATTTTCCAAGGACCCCCAATTCCTTCTAGAACCCTAAGCACAGCCAACTCTCTTCTGTCTCAGGTGTTTCTACACCAGAGCTTACTCTCCCCACTAGACTGTTGGGTCCCAGGAACAGCAAGGATAGGTAGCCTCACCGGCCCCTCAGAAGCACAGCATTGTGAGTTTCTTTGAACTGGTCTGATATCAAGATAAACGAGTCCCTGATCCGTTGCCTCCTCTCCTCGTGATTATTAACTTGACAGGATCTAGAATCCAGGAGGCAAACCTCTGGACATGGCTATAAGCCAGTCTCTAGACTGGGTTAAACGAAGTGTGGGAAGACCTACTCTAAACACGGGTGGAACCATCAAAGGGCTGCAGTTCTGGACTGGAGCCAGTGGAGGGCCAGCTATCTATTGCTCTGTTCCCCTGATGGCAGATGCAGCATGAGCAGCGGCTACATTGTGCTTCCAGCATGCCTTCCTGCTGTGACGAGCTGTGCCCTCAAACTGGGAGCCAGAATCAACCCTTTCCTCCTTGGATTGCTTCTGTTGGGTATTTTGTCGCAGCAACAAGAAAAACAGTACAGGCCCTTCAGGTCTTAGCTTTTAAAATAGTGGTCTAAGAGTCGATATCAGCAGGCAAGTCTTAGTTCCAAGGCTGCCTTCCAGATATGCAGAGGGGCATCTCAGCTTCCCAAGCGTATTTCTCCGTAAGAATGCACCCTTGGGAGGTTGGTGTCTTTAGACGTCTCAAGGCAGCCTGAGTTGTTCAGAGGGGAAGAAGGCAGCAGTGAGGTGAGCAGGTTTCTCCAGCGGGAGTGTTGACCCGAGGGGACCACAGGAGGCCAATTCCCCACTTTCCGGGCTCCACACATATGCACTAGCACATATGCAATTTCAGGAATGTTAGACTCTCTTGGGTCCCTTTCCATTGACTGTTCACCTAAGTTCACTTGTGCAAATTTTGCCAATTCTGTGACTAAACGGCAGAATACTTGAGGCTCATTTGTGGTTTGAAATTTCTCACATAGCCACTAACATTTTACTATCTCCGATGAATGCTCTTAGGTAGAAGAATGAGACATGTCTCATGCCTCCTTCCTTGAGGGTACGTCTCCACACACAGCCTCATTTTCCTAATAAGGGTATTTTATCCTCAGAGATTTTAGGTCAGCAGATCTCTAGGCTTCCTCCTTATTCTACCAGCATGCTGCTGCCTTGTCCATTCTGAGAGTCTTATGTGTCCAGCACTGTGTTCTAAATGCGGTAATCAAACAAATAAAAAATGCAGAGAGAGGCCCCATGCTATATAACATCCGGCTATCACAGGCATGGCAAGACAGGACAGACTCAAAACAGAAAGTCAATCACTGTGTCTCCGTGGGAAAACCTCCCCTACTTTACTGCGGTTACCCTCCCATCTCCAGGGGACACCTAAGCTCTGAAGATGAATGATCGCATGTTCATCACCGTTCCCAGGCTCTGACACAAAGCATTCAAGTCCTAGATAAATATTTGCATGATGAGTAGCTTGTGTTTCTGGAATTGTACGTACAAGAAAGTTAAGGCCCAGTAAGGGATATTCTCACATCTTTTCAGGTCAGTCAAAGTCCAGATCGTTCCTTCTTTCCTTCCAACCATCTACAGAAGTCCTGCTCTGCACCCCCTTTCCAGTGTCAGAACATGGACATCAGGAAGAGCGTGGGATGAGGAGGGAGTCCAGCTGGACTAACACCTGAGGAGCCACCAGCCTTTCAGAGCCTTTGGGTTGATGTCACCTGACAATCTCCAGTGTCATTCTCTTGTTACTGTTGGCTGAACTTAAAGACCCAGACTGCTGCTCCCACGTCCTTGTGAGCAAGAACTTCTCCTTGAAAAGGCTTCCCTGTAGACTCCCCTGGGACCTTGCCTTCAAGATGATCTGCAGAGAGCTAAGGATTTTATCTGTCTGCTTACCTGCCTCTTTCACGCATTCCCCGGCAGACAAAACTGCAGGAAGGGGCTGTAGTTTCCAGATCAGCCATGGTTCCTTCATGGGTGGGGTTTTCGTTGGATGACAGGAGAAGCCTGCACCCGGAGCTCTGGTAGCACAGTAACAGCAGCTGATGCTCAGATCTTTCTGGGTGTTGTTCTTTCTAAAGCCCTAGATTCTCAGTTTTTATTACAGCAGGAGTCACATCACACTAGCAGGAAGCCAGAAGGATACTCAGCCTCTCCAGGTTCAGAGAAAGGGCTCTAGAGAGGAGGCTGGGGCTGGGGTCTGTGGGATGGTGTTGGCCAAGTGACAGCCCCCTTCCTCCATAATTCTGTAACCAGCTTGGCCTTCTTCAACACAGCTGGCAGCACAGTGAGATCCCCCCTGAAGGATGTACTCATTAAGGGGGTAGCTAAGGGCCAAGGCCTTGTCTGTACTTGCTAGTTTCGTGTTGTACCTAGGAGGAGTACTCTTCATGTCTGAGCACAGCTTGGAGATACCCTTTATCTAATCACATGAGAAAGCTCTGCAGGTCAAGGAATAGTCCACAAATGCGGGTGTGCATGCATGCGCATGTGTGTGTGTGAGTGTGTATGTGTTTGAGTGTATATGTGTGTGTATGTATGAGTGTGTGTTTGAGTATGTGTGTATTTGAGTGTGTGAGAGTCAGTGTGCGTGTGTGCTTCAGTTCCCCAGAACTCTTGCTCTCCTTTCTCTTCCCTCCTTCCTGCTCGCTCTCCCTTTTCCTTTAAAGCGGTGTGTTCTGACTTGAGGGGAGGGTCCTGTGGGCCACTGATCCTGTTTTTTTTTTTTTTTTTTTTTTGGTTTTTCAAGACAAGGTTCTCTGTATTGTTTTGGAGGCTGTCAGTCCAGCCCGGCCTCGAACTCACAGAGATCCGCCTGCCTCTGCCTCCCGAGTGCTGGGATTAAAGGCGTGCACCACCACCGCCCGGCCAGATCCTGTGGTTTCTTGATGGGATGCTAGCTTCACTGGTGTTGAGTAAGATACTTCTGACCACACTCACAGTGGTTACTCTTCTCTGTGAGTATTAGACACAGTCATTTTACTTGCAGCTGCCTAATCAGTAAGCCACTTCCAGACTTTCTTAAACACCTGAGTAACTACTGTTCTTGCAGAGTCCTCTATGAGGGGGCAGTTCTTACCAAGTCTGACCTACATGTTGTGTTAGCTGTAGTCCCACGTGGCTATAAGGGCACAGGGGTCATCTGGAGGGAAAGGGGGTCCCCCATTCAAGCAAACGCTGGAGAGCCACCCGCTTACCCACTGGCCTATGCACCTTTAATGTGTTGGCACATTTCTGCAGAGAACTGTGACCCAGCAGGGCAGAGAAGATGTTAGGGCCTCATTGTCACCCAGCGTAGACATAAGACGTGTCCTCGGAGTGACACCTTGAAAGGACTGGAGAGTTCAGAGCAGGGTGCTGTCCTTTCCAGTCAGTCCTCCAGAGGGACGCCCTCAGTGGGGAGGCAAAGAAATCAGCATGAGCGGCCAGAGGTGATGGGAAGGAACAGTCTGGCAGAGTGAACCATGAAAGACAGTCATTGTCTGAAAGAATGAAATTCACATAAGAAATCCATAATCTAGGAGAAGCTAAAAGAGATCGGACTACAGCCAATTGTGTTTTTTGTTTTGTTTTGTTTTTTTGTTTTGTTTTTATGAGACAGGGTTTCTCTGTATTGTTTTGGAGGCTGTCGGTCCAGCCGGGCCTTGAACTCCCAGAGATCTGCCTGCCTCTGCCTCCCGAGTGCTGGGATTAAAGGCATGCGCCGCCACCGCCAGGCCAATTGTGTTTTTAATTGTGTGTGTGTGTGTTTGTGTGTGTATGTGTGCATACGGGTAAAGTCGCCTGTGAAGGCGGAAGAGGCTGCCAGACGCCATCGTAACTCCTGGACGTTCTCTCAGCTACCTGACATGGGTTCTGGGCACTGATCTTGGGTTCTCAGGAAGAACAGTATATGCTTGTGGCCACTGAGCCATTGCTCCAGTCCAGGTCACAAGTTTTTGACAAGGCCACGACAAGAACTGTGGAATTCTCATTGTAGGATACAGGGACCCGAAGAATTCCCTGGCTGGCCCCTGTTTAACACACCTATGAGCAAAAAGGTGTTTGGGTGAGTTGAGCTACTGAACTCTTGGGTCGTTTTGACATGCCACAAGCATGTCACTGGGTCCACTCAATGTCCCCGTGGTTCACCCCGTGATACAGTGAGACCCTGGGCCTCACCGCCTTGATGGGCAGCCCCAGAGTGAGGTTCCAGCAGTGCTGGGTGCTGCGTTTAGGCTGTGCAGCTTCTTTGATTTTTCATGCAGAAAAAGAAACAGTTTAAAGTTGCCACCTGGAATTTCCAACAGATCTTGACTCTTGAAGAACTCATCACACAGCTCCCACAGTTGAGGCAGTCTGTACAAGAGTTACCGCTTGAGTGTAACTGTCCCTGTGGGCTGATGCATTGAACCCTTGGCTCTTAGATGGAGGAGCTGTTTCCAAGTTCTGGGAGGTGTTAAGATGTGGGGCACATTTAAAGGATGTAAGTAGCTGGGGTCTGTAACGGTCCCCTCTGTGTATCGCTGCTTCTTCTGTTGGGCCTTCTGGTGCTAACAAGTGAGCCCTCTTCCCTCATGACTGTGGAGGACTGTGGGGTGGCTGCCTAGGTAGCCAGCAAGTCCCTGTCATTTTTAATCTGTCCTCCTCAGAGTCTGACGCTGCCTGAGGACTAGGCTAGAGGTAGCTTTCTGAGTTTTACAGCAGCACCCACGGCTTCAGCTGCCCTCCGTCTCCTGGAGCTAATACTGAGTCTAGACACAATCTGCCTTGTTACAGACTCGGAAAACAGACAGACTCACGGAACAGATTTCAGTGTACCGTCGCTTCTTACCGTCGCTTGTTTAAAGGACGTTGCTTTGTGGTGACCGGCATCTCCTGGTGGATTAGACAGGTGCTTTAAGGTCTGCTTATATGGAGACAGGTGATAAGGAGGACAAGATTTGAGATGTATAAAAGAGTGAAACATGTTCCGGATTCCTTTCTCGATGTGTCACTGCCCGTAACTTGAACACTAACCAACAGAATTCTGATAGGCTGTTACCCAGGCTCTGGCAGGGTACTGCCCACTATAATAACCACAAGCTCAGGATATTAAATTCCCTTTGCTTGTTTTTAATGTGTCTGAAACGTATCTTTAAAAAAAAAGTGAACATTTTTGTAAGCTCCACAGAGCCGACCTGGATCCACAGATCAGATGCACCCCTCAATTAAGTCAACCAACAGCCTAAACCTCCTTCCTTTTCCTGGTCTTGGGACTTCCCTCCCTCAATTATCAAGACATAAGAAAAAAGTCCCCCTAAATGTAACTTTATTCTCTGCTTGCCCAGCATCTTGCCAGGTCCCAGAGGCACTGTACAGGCCCGCAGTGGACGAGCACGCAGTGGACATGCCTGCACTGGATGGTTCCGTAGTGGACGCGCCTGCACTGGATGGTTCCACGGTGGATGGTTCCGCAGTGGATGGTCCCGCAGTGAATGGTCCAGCAGTGGACGCGCCCGCGGCGGACGGTCCCGCAGTGAATGGTCCGGCAGTGGACGCGCCCGCAGTGAATGGTCCGGCAGTGGACGCGCCCGCAGTGAATGGTCCGGCAGTGGACGCGCCCGCAGTGAATGGTCCGGCAGTGGACGCGCCCGCGGTGGACGGTCCCGCAGTGGCCGGGCCCGCAGTGGACGGGCCGCACTGGATGGTTCCGCAGTGGAAGCGCCCACGGAGGACGCGCCCGCAGTGAATGGTCCGGCAGTGGACGCGCCCGCAGTGAATGGTCCGGCAGTGGACGCGCCCACGGAGGACGGGCCGCACTGGATGGTCCCGCGGAGCCTGGACAGGGAAGTGAAACAGCTGGCTATTCCTGGGCTTGGCCAGCACCCCAGATATCTCAGGTCTCCCAAATGCCATACCCCCAGGTCATCAGGAAGTGATTTTGAGAACTCAGTGCCTTCATCCCGCCTAACCTGCTACCCCTTTCTAATTCTTACCTTTTAAAATAATAAACAAAAGGGAGGCATGTTAGCACTCAGGTACCTGCACTGGCCTGCCCCGGGGGACCTGGCAGGATGCGTGCTTGCGATTGCCCGCACACAGGTAGTGCTCTGGTCCTGACTGCTTGGTCTCTGTGCACATGCACTATGCCCCCCTTTAAGAGACAAGATCTACCTGCTTCCTCTCTCTGTCTCTCTCCTCTGCCACCTCTGTCTTCAGGGCCAGTCTTTTGTCCCTCCCCTCCCCACTGTCCCATTTCCTTCCCCCAATGAAAAGCCCTCCACTCAAGCTCTGTCACATGATGGCATCTCTCCCTGTCTCTCTCTGTGTCTCTGTGTCTCTCTGTCTCTGCCTCTGCCTCTCTCTGTCTCCATTTTAAGAATTATAACAGAATTGTTAACACTGTTTGCAAGAAACAAATGGTGAATAAAGGTTGACAGGGATTCTGGTAGCAAGTCAGTATTTGAGCCTTTGTGCTGGGAACCCATCACTAGTGACTGTAAACTTGGTCTCAGTCAACTCATGTCCATGATGCACATCCCGACAACAGAGCTGGCAATGAGCTGGTTTACATGTTAAACATCCATTATGTTTGTCTTGTGTCCACCCCTCCTCCCCAACCACGCTTCCCAAGGCTCTACACATCCCAGTAACACCAGAGGCTGGGGACCACGCCTTTGACACACAGGCCTTTGGGATGTACTTAACAAGACCTTACCGTCCATGTGGTAGACCAGACGCTAGCTCTGACGGTGAAGAGGACGTGCACTAAGGACAAGTGGTCTGGGCGTGAGGAAGTATGGAGCAGACAGAAGCGCCAAGTCTGTGACCAAGGAGATTGTGGCACCTTGGCTGGAACTGAGAAAGCTGGAAAGTGAGTCCCCTAAAGGCAACTGGATTTGGGCTCAAGATTTTTACATTTTTTAAATTTAGTTTTATTTCAGACATGGTTTCGCTATGTATCCCTGGGTAGCCTAGACCTTGCTATGCAGACAAGACTGACTTCAGACTCTCAGAGATTTCCTTGCCCCTGTCTCCATGGTGCTGGTATTAACCACACCCACCTTGTTCATTTTGCTTCGTAACTGCTTTAGCTGACTCCACCCACCCTCCAACTAACACCATCCATCCTCCATCGGACTCTACCCATCCTCCAACGGACTCCACCTATCCTCCAACGGACTCCACCCATCCTCCAACGGACTCCACCCATCCTCCAATGGACTCCACCCATCCTCCAACGGACTCCACCCATCCATCCTCCAACGGACTCCACCCACCCTCCAACAGACCCCACCCATCCTCCAACGGACTCCACCCACCCTCCAACGGACTCCACCTATCCATCCTCCAACTGACTCCACCCATCCTCCAACGGACTCCACCCATCCTCCACTCCTTTAAACAATTTTTGCTTATACTCCAGAGTCTGCAATTTCTATACAATCCCTTTAGTGTCTTAACATTCAAAGACATAAAGTTCAGCCATGTAGCAAAGTAAGCATGTGTCATTCTCATTAAAGAAAGTGTCTGAGCTAAACAATGAAGTTTCCACCTTTGCTATGATTTATCTGGAAATGGTGTTAATTAGCTTCAGTATGGCTGCCTTTTCAAATATGTAACTTCACACCCAGCATGATGGCAAAAAAGTCGGGTATTTAATTTTAATATAATTTTACTTGAATTAATATTTTCTTAGTCAAACTAGTTTAGAAATGTTGTTAATATGAATTAATTAGCCAGTCCTCAAATATTTCCCTCCAAATGCTTTGCTGATCTGGATTCCGAGGCAGAACTAATGTGAAAGTGTCTTTTAATGTGATGACTGATTTATCGGGCCGGACGCATTGCGTGTGGATTCTGTACATGTGCACACTCTGCGTTTAGTCAAAGAGGTGGGGAGTTTTTGGAAAACAGAATAGCATGAACAAGGAGCACTCAGTAGAGAGGCATGAAGAAGAGATAGTAACAGCTGGGGGTACTTAGGGAGACCCAGCTGTTCATAGAGATTATGAAGCTAACAGAGACAGGCGCACCCTATCTAATCCGTTTGGGGTACCAGGCAACACAACATCCTAAGCTGGGAGCCCTTAGAAATAAATTTGTTTCTCGCCGGGCGGTGGTGGCGCACACCTTTAATCCCAGCACTCGGGAGGCAGAGGCAGGCGGATCTCTGTGAGTTCGAGGCCGGGCTGGACCGACAGCCTCCAAAACAATACAGAGAAACCCTGTCTTGTAAAAAACAAAAAGCAAACAAAAAAAAAAAAAGAAAGACATAAATTTGTCTCTCATGGTTATAGCAGCTGTGAAGTCTGAGGTCAAGATCAAGCCCGTGGCAGATAGGGCTCTAGGTAAGCTGTAGGGGCTGCTGGCAGTTTGACAGGCACTTTATCCTGAAATGGAGAAAGGGCCAAGTAAGCTCTCTATTCGTTTATAAAGGTGCCAATCTGGGCTAGGGAGCTGGGTTAGCTGATAGAGTGTTTGCTGCCTAAGCTAGAGGGCCAGAGTTTGACCCTGCAGAGCCTGTGTGAAAAAGTCAAACTAGAGCAGAGCAGAGTGCACATGTAATCTAGTCCTGGGGATGTGGAAATAGAAGGAGCCCTGGGCTTTGCTGTTTCGCTACTCTAACAGAATTCGTGAACCCCTGGTTCAGTGAGAGACCTCGTCACAAAAACTCAGGTGTGAAGGAAGACACTTTTCCTAAATATCTGGCCTGAGGAAGCACACACACAGAGACACAGACACACACACACACACAGACACACACACACAGACACACACACACAGACACACACACACAGACACACATACACACAGACACACACACACACACATAGACAGACAGACAGAGAGACACACAGACACACACACACATACACACACACACGAAGACCAACCCCATTGTGAGAAACAAGACCCTCACTCTGCAATAACAAATTCAGGAGACTAGTGAAAGCATTTTTAATATTCACTTGATATTGTGAAGAAAGGGATGCCAGCACAGAGAAAAGGCAAAGTGATTGGAGTACCGGTGTGTCAAAAGACAGTAGATTTTTGGTATTTTGTTTTTGCTTTATTTATTTATTTATTTTTGTGTGGCTGTTTTTCCAACATGTGTCTGTGCACCACACCCATGCAGTGCCCAGGAGGACCAGAAGAAGTCACTGGATTCTCTGAATCGGGAGTTTAGGAGGACTGTGAGCTGCCATATGTTTGCTGGGGAAAACCTGGGTCCTGTGGAGACACAACCAGAGCTCTTACCCACTGAGCCATCTCTCGAGCGCTGAGACCATAGCTTTTAGAGTCCTCTGTCTCAGGAAATTTCTGCTTTCTTTCCCACAGGCTGGCAATTCAGACAGCTACATTCTTTCCCCACAGGCTGGCAATTCAGACAGCTACATTCTTTCCCCCACAGGCTGGCAATTCAGACAGCTACAACTTCACGTTCTTCTAGCAAGGTCCCTTCCCTCCCTAACTCCCTAACTCCAGGGCTTCAGGATGTAAAGCCTTATCTAATGACTGCCCCAGAGCTTGGAAGTGTCCCTTTTCAGACCACGGGCTCATTCACAAAGAACAACTTTCCCACTCTCAGAGTTCTGAGACAAGAAAGCACCAGGTGCCAGCTATGGGGGAGGGGGACCTATCCTGCTCATCTGTGACTCTTGGTTGAGTTCTATCCACATCTTACTGAAACACCAGAGCAACCTATTTGTTACACTGCTCAGGAGGCTTCACTCTCAATCAGCTCTTAGCACCCTCCAAAGGACCTACCTCCTAACACTCTCAGGGGTAGGATTTCATCTGAAGAAACTGGGGGTTTGGGGCACAGCAGTCACCATGTTATTGGAGTAAGAAGCTGAGTTTTCCCAGAGAAGGCAGAACTGATTGGTGATCGAGGCAAAAAGCAGAATTCAGTTTATTGAAGTTAGGGAGGGAGTGTTTCAACCTGAGCTGGATGAGTAGCAGTTTCAGCAGGAGACATAACATCCCGGTTAGGTGATAGTGGATGTGAATGAGTGTCCATGAGAAAGCAGAGGAGAAAATAGAGACAGCTGCAACTCTGCAGTTCACCACCTTCGACCTGGATTTAAGGGGATCTCTGGTGATTGCCCTGGAATGCCTCATTTACTCCAGTCAATGATGAGCTAGCTAGCCATGTCTGCAAATCATGCTCAAAGCAGTGACTTCATACACTGTTCTCATTAATTACCCAAGACAGCACCTCATTAGATGATTACTACACGCTAATGATCTGCACACAGAGATGCCAGTGTGATGTAATTAAATCAACTTGGGTACTAGCCCCTTGAAAATGGTGCTGTCTTTTCATGGAGACAGCAGAGGCTGGCAACTTCCAAAATTGATTTATTTTGTCTCTATATCTAAGTTCAGAAGAGACCAAGATAGAGAGATTGTAGCAATTCTATAAACTGTGTGCAATGATGAGTAAGAGTCCTCACTGGAATACTGCAGAAATTACCTTTGGATTAATTTTATGCAATGCTAAGAGTCCTTATTGGAATATTGTAGAAATCACCTTTGGATTTCCACACAAATTCTTCCATGACAACCTTTTATTGCACCTGAGACTGTGGATCATGCTCTCAATTGAAAACACATTGTTTCTGGGAGGTGATGGTACACACCTATAATCCCAGCACTCAGGGCAGGGGCAGGGGCAGGGTGTCTCTGTGAGGACAGTCTTGTCTACAGAGCTAGGTCCAGGACGGCCAGGGCTGCATAGAGAAATTATATTTTGAGAAAGAAAGAGGAAGGGAAAGGAGGGGAGGGGAGGGCAGAGGAAGGGGAGAAAAGGGAAACACATTGCCTTGTTTCAGTGAGTACCAGGGCTTCTTTGGTTCCTTCCTGTCTGATGCCTCCATTAAGTCCCCTTGACTCTTTTCTCTATGGTTCCTCAGAGGGAGCTTCTTTCTTGATGGCATAGTCATGGCTTTCTTCTTACTTCAAGCGTATTTCCAGAACATTATAGAGCTTTGCCTAGAATCTGCACTCAGGTGATCTCTATTTGACTAGTTTTATAGTCCCAGTGGAACATGGTTGCAGTCTCACAATTTGCGTGATAGAAATGTAGAATTAGAAATTCAAGCTCATTTTCTGATACATAATGATTTCAAAGTCAATCTGGGCTGTGTGAAACACCACCATCCTGTTGCAAAAACACTAAACCAGCAACATCAACACTCCCAACCTGTCTATTACTAGCTGCACAGTGAGCCACTCACCCCAAACCAGCCTGAATTTGATTAAGTCCAAAACAAGTCTCTCTGCTTGCCTGATGCTTCATTTCCTCCAACACCTGTTCTACAATGCCAATCCAAATAACCAAGCTAGAAGCTGGAATGATCTTTGAGGCTTTGCCTTCCCACCACCCACATTTGTTTTCAAGTTGTACCTAATTGGGTTTAATATTTCCCAACAGCTGTCTCTATATCTGTATGTCATCTATCTTACAGCATATCTATATATCATAGATAGTAGAGAAATAGAGATAGATAGCTGTAGAAAATATCAAAGCTCTATAAATCTATCTACCTACCTACCTACCTATGTATCATCTGTCCAAGAATCCATCTATCTACACACACACACACACACTACACACACACCACACACACTACACATACACACACACACACACACCACACACACACTACACACACACACACTACACACACACCACATATACACACACACACTACACACACTACACATACACACACACACCACACACACCACACACACACTACACACACACACCACACATACACACACACTACACACACATACCACACATACACACACACTACACACACACACTACACACACACCACACATACACACACACTACACACACATACCACACATACACACACACTACACACACACACTACACACACACCACACATACACACACACTAAACACACACACTACACACACACACTACACACACACACACTACACACACACACACACACACACACACACATGAAAATGCTAGGAAGAAAAATAAACCGGTAAGCGGGTACAAAGCGAATGATAGAAGGGGTAGTCAGGTGAACTGATTAGAAAGGACCTCTCTGATGAGATCGCACATGAAGATGTGTGTGTCGAGTGAGGAGGTGACCCCTGTGAGCCTTTGTAACTCGGCTTCTGCATCTGTGCTGCCCCTGACCATCTAGTCTTACCCGTGCTAGGTAAGTTTCAGGATGTGCGCTTCACACTTCGTACTTCTTGGTGTCTGGCGGCCTCTCACTCCCTTTCCTCCTTAGAGCACATGCTATGATGGCCAGTGTGCTGGGCACTCCATGGTCTTCTGAATATGTCATCCTTTTTCATTGCTGTGTGTGTTATTTTTGCTTGTAATGCCCCTTAATTACTTCTGTCTAGATAATCCTTCTATATCTTTTCCAGATCCTTGCAAATTGCCTTAAACCTTTTCTCAAACTATTGTATTACTAACAACAGCAGAGACATCTCTCAGAGTAACCAAATGATATGGTGCCTATGCATCTGCTTTAAAGTGGGTGTATAGAAGCGACACTGTTGGTTACTTCTAATCTGATGGTTATTGATTGATCAAGTTGTCCTATTCATGGTTGCAACACCCAAATATTGATATCCTTTCCACACCAAAACACCATCAGAAGTAGTTCCATTGTGAGGACATTTTGCCCACACAGTGACCATTGCTGTTGTGTATGTGACATGCAACGTAATGCGCACCACTTATTAATCAACATTGAATCACATCTTTCCTCTGATTTGTACTATAAGGCGACCCAGGCTCCACCCAGCTTGAGTGAGGCAGGTGGATTAATGTGCACTGTCCAGGAGAAACCTCCCAAGATTCATGAATGGTAAGGCGAGTCCACAAGGTCTGATATTGGCTTGGAGTAATCACTGTATCCATCCCCTTGAGTGCCATTTGTTTTGCTTCTCATGCTACTGAAAGACAAGGTTTGGTTTGCAGAGGACCTTTGGCTGTCCCCAGGCACTCTTTGTTGTATTGCAGCAGAGTGTTCAGAGAGTCTGCAGCCTCTCCATGGAAGATGAACACCTCCACCTTCAGGTGCTTGGTCGGCAATCAGCCAGCTGTCTCCAAGGGCTTCCGAAGGACAGTGCAGTGTGCCAGGTCTCACGTGGTTGTCTGTTTCCCTTACGATTCACAGCAGTGTCCTGGAGGTTTGCCGAGGTGTCCCACAGGCCTCTCAGTGGCCTAGCACTGAGCACACTAAGCCCCACGCTCAGACTCTCTTCCCTCCTGTGTTTTCTGTGTAGTTCATGGCACCAACATCTGCCCAGATGGATATGGCTGAACCCAGGAGTTTTTCCTTTCCTGTTTCTCAAAACTGCATCCATATGACCACAGATTTGGTTGGGTATAACTCCATAATAATTCCTGAACGATATCCATTTTATTGTGTCCCAGAGTCAAAACCCCTCTGTTTCACTGTCTTGATTACTTTGTATCTTTTATTACTTTGTTGTCCTTTCTCCCTCCCCATCTAATCACAGCAACACTGATAGTGATATGTACTATGTACCATAAAGAACAGGAATGTAAGCGGTTGAGTTATTTTCTGGCACACGAAATGTTCAGAGTGAATACTGCAGTTGGAATACTCCAATTCCCTGCTTTGGGCTGATGATCCTGGCGATGATCCTCCAGGAGGACACCATTTGTGTCCTGCACATGACCAAAGTGCCCAGACTTGTCATACATAAAATGTTGGGGCCAGTCTCCAGAGCCACATGAAACTAGGCTTAATGATTTATGCCTGTGATCACAGTACTTAGGAAGCAGAAACAGGAGAATCGGAAGTTCAAAGTCAACCTGGTGTGTAGGAGGTTAATCTAAGTTTATAAGATCCTGTCTCAAAAACAAAACAAACAAAAAGTAGTGACTGCAGAAACTTCCAGGTGTCTATCATGTTTCTGCCTGCCCTTTGCTTCAGAGTCGTCCAGGACCTACTCATCATTTCATCATTTTGCTCTTCCGTCTGCAGTGTTCCCTACCCATCACCACAGGAAGTTCCTATGACCAACCTGGAGACATGCAGCGTACGGTCATCAGGTTATAGCTAAATGATAACATGGCATGGCACAATGGTGTGGCTTTTCCTGTTTTATTTGTGGGCCTGGGTGGTGGTGGGAAAGGAGGGTTCACCTTCCTGTCTCTTCAGAGCCCCCTCACCTTTGCTGAGCTTAGCTTATACTGTCATCAGGCAGGTAAGGTTCCCTTCCCTTCAGCTCCAGCCATTCTCACACCTGCTCCTCAGATGCCAACTCCCAGGGAGAGAGTGTTCCTCAGGAAAAAAAAAATAACCGTAGACACCAGTCACGTGGCTGGAGGGAAGATGTGCCAGAAGATGAAAGAAGTAAACCAGCCATTGTTAGATTTGTAAAAAGAAAAAAATAGAACAATGTGATTAAAGACATTTGCATGGCATTGGGACTTAATATTTGACAGTCCCTTCTGAGTCAATGGGTTCCTCACAAGCTTTAAGAGCTGTGGTATACTTTGTGAGGGGGTCCGGATAATTTAGTCATTGTTTGCCTAGTTATAAGAAGAGTGAATGAAAATAAATCTCAGTGTTTGATGTATCTTGTGATGTTGTTTCCTGGACTCTGCCTCCATCAAGTCTTAAGTCTATATATCTTGCTTATAGGCTCACTCAATTATGAGAATCTTAAGATTGCCTCTAAGTGTGGGATAGAGATAGTCTACTTCTTGCCTTATTAATAGCTGCTTATACAGTTTGTATATGTGACATACAGCAATCATCATTTCTAGGTGGACTTTTAAACTTCCAGTTCATTACGTGTGTGTGTGTGTGTGTGTGTGTGTGTTTACGCACATGCGTGCAGATGTGGGTGCTGCTCCTACCATGTAGTGTATAGGGATATCAAAGGAAAACTTGGTGGAGTTGCTTCTCTCCTTCACTGTACATGGGTTCCAGGAATCAAAGTGTAACATTCAAGCTGTCAGGCATAAGCGGGAGGAGCCTTTGCTCAGCTCAGTTATCTGGCTGACCTGGTCATAACTTTAGTGTTAATGAGGAAATTATGTAGAAAAAAGTCACAACAAAATATGTACACACTATATTAAACATCTCCTTCCACACCACCTCCTTGAATCCCTGGGTGCCCAATACTATGGAGTTACTAACCCTGCTCCCTTTAGTTCTCAGTGCTAGGCTCCTAGCACTCATCACAAAGGCGTGGCAGACTGATGGGCAGAAGTGTCTGAGCCTCGCTGGCTGTGAGCCATGGCTCTCCATTGCATGTCTTCATGGACCAACAGATAGGGATGGTTCTTTCCAGAAGAAATGCAGGTAACTGAAATTAGATAAAAGCCAAGGAAATATATTTTGAAGCATCTGAATTATCTTGAGAAGTCTGGAACTATAGCAAGTATCTGGAGAACTCTTGACTAAAATGTAAGTCATTGTGGACTGGAGAGACAATGCAAATCGACAGATGACATTTGCAAGGCAAACATGGGATTCAGAGATGAGGCCATTTAATGAGTTGGCCATGCAAATGTGTGCAGCTTTGCTGGTGGCTCTCTGAAGAACACAAAGTGAGCTTATTTTACCTCAGAAATGAAGGTATCAGTGTTGTGGGAAGCACACAAATGCACTTAAGATGTTCTATTGGTGAACGAGCAATGCTTCTCAAATCAGAAGCACAACTCAGAGAAGCCTTACACCTTCCCTACTGGTTTATAATGTTTATAATTACTGTTTTTGAAATCACTGGTGAGGCTGAGCCCTTTCTAGAATGTTCTCTTGGTATTTAATTGTAGCACAGATTAAAGTGGTAAATCTCAGTCTTTGAATAGAATGGAGAGAAATGACATGGAAGCCTGTGTTGTTATTGAGGCATTTTCAAGGGGTAATTTGTGTTTGTGTGAACTATTACTGTGCACTCATTCAGTAACTTGGTGTCTCAGACACGGCTCCTCAGAGCAGAGCAGAACAGGTGGGCGAGGGAGCAGAGTTCTGAGACTCCTGAATCAGGGGTTGACTGCAGGCGGCCCGAGGGATGGAGGTGTCCTGGGACTCTGTGAGAGACAGCAACAGTTCCCGTAGTCCCAGGGTTACCGACATGAACGGGAGGGTAGGGAGAGGCTTTGCAACCAGGAAGGAGAAAGGCACACAGTGGCCTTGCCAGGGGAACAGGACGTGGCACAATCGGGAATGAGGACTGAGGGTGTCCGCTGGATTCAATAACCACACAGTTCTCAGCAGCCATGGATTCTCCACCCTTGTATTTAATCAGTCTGAGCCAAAAATGCTTAGAAAAAAAATGCCACTAGTACTGAACATGTGCAGACCTCTTTCCTGTCACCATTCCCCAAATCATACAGCCAATTGTATTACTATAACAAAGCAGAGATGGCGTGTGTATAAAGGAGAGTGTGTGTAGGTTATAAGTAAATGCCATGCCAAGTTATACAGGCGCTTGCCCATCCTCCATCTTTTGATGCCTGTCTGAGATCATGGAACTCGCCCACCAAGGGAGCTCAGGCATGACTGTGTCAAGCACTTTCTATATGTTGGCTACTGTTCCAAACTCAGGAATTCAGTGGGATGTAAGACTGGAGTTTCCATGCCAGTGGAATAGGCAGGTGATGTGTAAAAAGTTTACTACAGGAATAACACATACCAGGACAGTCTGTGCTATGGAGATGAGCAATCAGGGAGGGAAGAAAGATGGTTAGAGGTGCTAGGTTACAGAGTAATTAGAGAAGGTCGGATAAACAAATTCTATAAAAAGCGATCCAGCCTTCCATGGGACTCTTCCATGGGGAATTTCAGGCATTGTGTATTGTTCCTCCTTAGGCCTGGGAACTTTGCTTCTAGAGATGGAGGAAGGGAAATGAACCTGCCACTTGAATAAAGCCTTCACAATAGGTATTCTTGACATGGAACAACAAACATGAAATTTATAACACCCACTCCACACACACCTGTTTCTATATGCTTAGATATTTGGGAAAGCAAGGGGAAAATGTTAAAAATTCTGAAAATGCACAATAGTGGTGATCTCAGTCTTGTTTAGAAACATGCAAAGAGTGTGTTATGTGGAGGGAAATAACAACAGACTTCCTGTCTTGGAAGATAAAAATACCTTTTTTGATGAGGGTTGTGGTGGGGTTGGGCATAATGGGGATTGGACCCAGCACATTGTGCACATCAGACAAGCACTTTCCCACTGAACTAAATCATCAACCCTGTTTTTGAATTGAAAATCCAAGATTCCCAATGACAGACCAGATCTTAAGAAAAGTATGTTGCTGCAGAAGTGACCCAACCCGATCTTATTGCAGAGGTGACGACTCACTAAAGCTCATGGTGACTGCCAGTCCTTTAGTTTATGGATTTATTTGTGGGCATTTTACTGCAAAGTTCTATTTGAGATTTCCCCCCCTCCAGATTATTTTATCAGAAGCCACATCTGGTAACCTCAGGCAGTGATTTCCTTATTACTTCCTAATTTCTCTTTGGCTTTGGGTCAGGAAATGAACAGGGACAGCACCAACAGGACTGAGAATGGGGACAGACACCAGCTCATCTCTCCCCTCTGCTCCGTAATAAATGCTTCAAGACCCTTCTAGCAGGAAAGGGAGAAGATGACGCATAGGCAAAAATTGTTCCACCATGTAGCGTTTCATAGGTAACTTTTTGTAGCCTTTCTTTTTAAACATGCATACTGTGTTATAGAACGCTCTCTGTTTCAATACTCTGCTATTGAGGCAGGAAAATAGCTCTGGACAATGCATGAATGAAGGCTCATGGCTGTGTTTCAATAATACTTTATCTTTATTAATAATAAAAACAAAAAATAAAATCTTACCCTGTGGCAACAGCTCAGTAGGTTAAGTGATTTTAAACCTCTTCAATGAAAATTCATTATCGCTATCAACATATCAATAACTCATAATTCTAAAATTAAATAGCATCTGATCAATCTAAATAATCAAGGCTCAGACTGAGAGGAATTTTCAGGCAATGCAACCATCCTAAAAATCACAATAAAAGAAGGCTGACATGTACAAGAGTACCGAGCTCTGATTAGTGCTGCTATGACAGAGTAATTGAAGCCAAGTTGTTAGTGGAAAGCCAAACTGAAACTTCACAGTTTGGGAGCCAGAGTGGTCAGGAACAAGGCACTGACAGGTTTGTCTGTCTGCTATGCTTCCTGCTTCCATGGACAGCAGCAGGCATGCCTGCCAATGCAGAGCGAATCGCTTGTACACCAGCCTGAACAGCCTTCCCAAATCGCCTTCTTGAGAGAGGAGACTCATGATCTAGCCACCACTTACAGGCCTCATCATTTTATAAATCAGTAACTGCTGCACACTGGACCTTCCCCATTCGCACCCTAGCTGCAAAGGGTCACATAACTGTCCTCTTTGTCTAACTTTTTGAATATGGGAAATTGCTAGAGGGTTTGAAGTCAGAATAAACTACCTACTGATGAAGGTGCCACACACCCAGTGATGAAAACGTATTGATCACCTACTGATGAAGGTGCTGTACACCCAGTGGTGAACACTTATTGATCACTTACTGATGAAGGTGCCATACACCCAGTGGTGGAGACTTATTGATCACTTACTGATCAAGATGTGTACATCCAAAGGTGAAGACTGCAGACAAAACAGCTAAGGAAAGGTGAATGCTGTCAGACTCAAAAGGGAGTCTCTGCCAACACTAACTACAGCATCCAGAGGAGACAAGGCTGAGATGCTGTGATGGATGGGCTTCTGCATGGATGCCAGACGTGATGCTCACAAAAGGCTGCTGTGCACAGTCTGCAGAGACACCACCTCATCCTTCCACAAAAGGCTGCTGTGCACAGTCTGCAGAGACACCACCTCATCCTTCCACAAAAGGCTGCTGTGCACAGTCTGCAGAGACACCACCTCATCCTTCCACAAAAGGCTGCTGTGCACAGTCTGCAGAGACACCACCTCATCCTTCCACAAAAGGCTGCTGTGCACAGTCTGCAGAGACACCACCTCATCCTTCCACAAAAGGCTGCTGTGCACAGTCTGCAGAGACACCACCTCATCCTTCCACAAAAGGACACCTGTCCAGTAACTGTCTGCTTACTCTTGGGCTGACACTACTCTTGTTATTAGCATTGTGCCCAAGGATTATTATCTCTGTCTGATGCAAGCCTCCCCATCTCTGAAGGTCCCATGCCTCAACCTCTCTGATAGCCTGCAGTTTCCGCATCACGTCCGCCCATCGCAACACCTTTTAGTCCCATTGCGCTGCTATTCCCAGGTGATGTTTTTTGGATATCATCTCACAGACAGTTTTTTATGACAGCATCAAAACCCTACCATCATGGAGCCTGCATTCTAGAGCTACGATATAGACACTCATGTAAGTTACAGATGGCAGGTACCGTGATGGAGATAAATGAAATAATGGGGTGAGCCTGGCAAACTAGTCTACTAAGGGCCAGGCAGTAAGTATACAGGTTTCTGGGCCTATGTTCTCTGTTTCAGTTACTCAGCAATGGAGTCAGGAACACAATTATGGACAATACATGCATGAATGCTCATGGTTATGTTTCAGTAATACTTTAATAATATATTTTTAAAATCCTGAGGAGATAGAAAAATAGATTGATTGAACTGTAAGCATGAGGACATGTGTTTGATCTCCAAAATTAAAAACAAGCAAAAGATGTGGTAGTGCATGC
The DNA here is from genome assembly GCF_017639785.1 of Mesocricetus auratus. NCBI lineage: Eukaryota > Metazoa > Chordata > Mammalia > Rodentia > Cricetidae > Mesocricetus > Mesocricetus auratus. Next base: position 83,258,916 of record NW_024429186.1, read on the forward strand.
TGGTAATCCAAGCACTGGGCATGGAGAAATAGACTGATCCCAGGGGCTTGCCAGCCAACTGGCCTAGTTTAACCAGCACATTCCAGGTCAGTAAAAGACATGTCTCAGACAACAAGGAGCATAGTATCTAAAGGATCAGGTTGATCTCTGGCTTCTGCATGCACATGCACATACACACATGGTCTCTAGTACATGAACACACACACATAGAGACACATAGACACACACATACATACATGGACACACACATAGACACACACACAGACACATACATGGACACACATGGACACACACACAGACACACACACATAGAGACACATAGACACACGTACACACATACACAGACACACACACACAGACACATACATGGACACACATGGACACACACACAGACACACACACATAGAGACACATAGACACACATACACAGACACACACACAGACACACACATAGAGACACATACACACACAGACACATACATGGACACACACACACATACACACACACAGACACACACGGACACACACACACACCTGAATTTTACCTGAATATTGAATTTTATTGACTCCTAAAGTGGATCTTAAAGTCACTACCTGTATTCCTGAGAGAGAGCATGTTAGCAAAAGATAAATTCAAATGTAAAGTACACTTGATTGATAAGTTAAAATTTCAATTTATGATTAACACTTTATGCTAGAAGACCATCATGCTGGTGACATTAGGACATTAGCTAAGACAATAGACAAGAATGTACGCACTTAGGGATATAAGTTGGCTGAACTGTTGGAATTGGATGCTAAGGCTCTGACTTTATCTACAGTCAGGTCAGTCCTGGCAAATGGCACAGGATAACTTACTACTTGAATTCAAGAAGGCAGAGTGAGTTATCGGCCTCCAAGGTAGACAGCCAGAAATGATGCCTGCATTTGGACTGCCCTCCCAAAGGAGAGTCTTTTCCTTGACACAAGATAACTCCAAGGAGCACATGAATTCATTTGGCAGAATGAGATGCAATTAGAAATGATTTCTAGCTTAGGTGATGCTGATTACAAGACAGAGCTGAGAGCAAGTGTTTACCTTAATAGCCTTGGCCCTATTTCTGCTAATTGATTTGACATAAAACCCACATAAGGCCCCTTTTGAAAACTGCAATCTCTATGATCAGTCATCACAAACGCCCTCTTCACATCTCTCTTGATTCATACTCCCTGCCCAGCAAAACCACAGCCCTGGATGGTTTCAACCATGCGCGCGTGCGTGTGCACATACGCGCGCACACACACACACACACACACACACACACACACACACACGAGGTAACTACTGCTTTGATTTTTATCCAGGGTGGTTCTTCACAGTGACAATCTTCACACAGTGTAAAGAAATATTCTGCAACAATACTGACTTTAAAAAGCGACACGGAATTGACTAGGTTTACAGTACCAGTCATGATTTCCCTCTTGTTGGTTGGATTGTAAGTCCAATTAGAGAGCTGTTGCTTGTTTCCAAGTCACACATGTCACAACTGCACCTTGATCCTTGCTTGTCATTGCTGTGGTTCAAGGCATCATGGCTGGGCAGCTTTCCTCGTTGGAAGCTTGCTTGGTACCTTGGTAGTCCTCAGCCAGGAAGAGGCTTTCAGGTCAGATCCAGGAGGAGGCTTTCAGGTTGGGGAGAGACTATGGCCCCTGTGTTTAAAGTACATGGTGTCTTCAGTGACAGGATCTTGCTTTCTGCCTCTGGGGGACAACAAAGGGCAACAACAATACCTTTAAGTTTGGGGGGTCTCCTGGACAATCCTGATCAACAACTGAAACGGGACTTTTCATACCTAGTGTGGGGTTTATTAGATAATCTAGGGTTTATTAGATAATCTAGGGTTTATTAGATAATCTATGGCTCTTGGAGGGAGCATTGCCAGGCCAGATGGGAAAATTTCAATACATATTCTGATGTAAGTGTATTATAAGTATTTGTGCTCTTTCAGATGTATTTATCTCCTCTTCCCATCTTCTGTATGTATCTCTCTCTAATTAGAGCTCCCCTGTTTTCCGTATTTCCCCTTCAGATCATTTGTTCCTGTTATTCCCCTCCTGTCCCCTGACTACGGTCCCTTTTTGCTCTCCTGGCTTCTGCAGGGTACATGCCCACTTCTGAAAACCTGGAGCTAGGAGCCTCCAGTAAGAGGGGAGCATGTGTGATGCTTGTGTACTGAGTTACCTTACTCCATATGATCTTCTCTAGTTTCATCCGTTTGCCCGAGGGCTTCATTTTCTTCTCTAGAGCTGAATAGCATTCCACAGTGTATGTGCAGCACATTTCGCTAGGCATCGGTCAGCTGAAGGACATCTGGGTTGTTTCCGTTTGCACTGTTGTGAACAGAGCAGCAGTGAGCATGGCTGAGCAGGGATCTGTGGAGTGGGAAGGATGTCCAGTCCTTTGGGCAGATGCCAAGGGACAGCAGAGGTAGGTCACAGCAGATCTAAATGTAAAACCTGAAGTGCTGAAGCTGTTAAAGAAAACACAAGCGGTACCCACGGGATGGTGGTGTAGGAAGGAACTCTCAGGTAGGGCTTCATGAATTAAGGCCAACAATTGACAGGCGGTATCCCATAAAACCAAAAAGCTTCCGCACAGCCGAAGAAACAATCAACTGAGTGAAAATGAAGCCCACAGAATGGGAGAGAATATTTCCAGCTATACATCTGACAGAGGATTAATATCCAGAATATATAAAGAACATACAGATAAAGCAAAGGGTCAAAAACTAGAGAAGCCACTCCAACTGGGCCTGGGATCTGGGCATAGAGTTAGAAGGAGGAGGAGACTCGGATGAAGATGAAATAAAGAGGAGGAGGGAGAAGTGTCTAAAAACAGCTCAGAAAATGTTCAGTATCCCTAGCAATCACAGGAGTGCAAAGCAAAACAACTTCGAGATTTCACCTCACCCTACTCAGGAAGGCCAAGGTCACAACAACAAACTCGCTGCTGGTGGGGTTGCAAACTACTGTCCCAGTGCTGGAAGTTAGCATGGAGAGTTCTCGAAAGGCTGACCGTATGCTCCCTTTAAAGTCACCCTGCTATTTCTTCTCAAAGGTCCCTTTTGTGGGTCAGATGCACTGGGGATGTTTTGTTGAATATTGTCCCGGTTCACTTTCTGTTGCTGTGGTAAAACACTGACCGGAAGCACCGGGGAAGGAAAGGGCTCACTTAGTGTCTAGGTTACAGCCTGTCACCAACAGAAGACAAAGCCAGGCCTCGGGGCAGGAGCTGGATCAGAGACCACCAAAGAAGAAGCCAGTGCTGCCTGCGTCCTCTGCTTGTCCAGCCATCTCTGTAGAGCAGCCCAGGCCCATCTGCTTCTGGAAGGCGCCATCCCCAGGGGGCCGGGCCCTCCTACTCCAATTACCAGTTAAGACAGCGCTTCAGAGGCGTGGCCGCAGGCCAACCCCATGGAGATGGTTACTCAGTTAGGATCCCCTTCCCAGGTGTGTGCAGATGCCAGCTAAGATGACCATCATTGACCGGAAAACACAGACAGCAGGGCTGCCCGCTTCTGCTGTCCAGAACGGCTACAGCCTGAAGCCAAGGCATTTGTCTTGTAACCAAGCACACGAGGAAGCCTAGGAACAGTTCGCACTGCGAGAATCCCTGCTGCTATGTGAGTGCAACGTGAGGTAAAATTGGAATTACTTTTCGTCCGGGTGGTGATGGGGACAGATAGTTTCGTGGGGGAGGATTTGAACTGAGGCTTTAGCTGGTTTTACTAAGTAGAGCAGCAACCAGGAATTACTCCAGGAGGAGTGGCTGGCCAGGTGAAGAAGTCCAGAACCGCACAGACAAAGATACAGAGGAGGTCTGTCCAGGTTTCAACGTGCCACCTACGTGAGACCCGCCAGGCTCTGTGTTCCTTTGCTGTGGCCTCTTCCACAGCCTCTCAGTCACCTTGCATGCCATGTGGTAGAGGGACTGAAGCTGGTGTTTCTTTCTGCTCTCTCTTGTCACAGAGGGAGCCAAACTCCCTGGCTTCCTGCCTTCTGTCAAGAAGGCTGTTCTCTGAATCCAAGCAGAAGTATGAGAAATTTTTTGCTACCCTGGCTGGAATTCTGCTGTTCTGACTACTTTGAGGAAGGCACGAGCTGACTCAATTTCCAAATGAAAAGCAGCACTGTCCACAGTGCCCAACAGGCCGGCATATGGTCTAAACGGCACCTTTTGCAGCTCTGCAGCCCTTGGGGTGAGTGTGTGGCACGAGGTGGTTAGAGTGTCACAAATAACTCAGATGCCTGAACCGACTGTTGCGCCCTTTCTAGGCCATGCGGAGGCTGCCATTGAAGTAAAAGCAAGTGTTCAATGGTGGCTTCACAGCATTTTGGCATTTCTAGCTGACGATAGGTGAGTCATTGGAGGGTTGAGGCACTCCTGAAGTCTGGGGACTCTGCAAATCTACCCTAGCCTCCTCTGTGACTCCATTAAACACCAGTGAGACACCAGTGTGGTGTGATTGATGGTGAGACACCGGTGTGGTGTGATTGATGGTGAGACACCAGTGTAGTTGATGGTGAGACACCAGTGTGATTTATGGTGAGACACCGGTGTGATTGATGGTGAGACACCGGTGTGGTTGAAACATCTGCCCTTCCTCCTAAGGTCCCACCAACAAAGGCAGGCATGTCTACTCCAAAGTTCACTCTGGCTACTAATGAATGGCTTTATTGAGTTTCCTTGCAGAGTGTAGGCACACTCACAAGGTTGTGGGTGTGTGTGCATCCCCTCAACAGGCCCCACCTGGGAAGACTTTGCCCAGCAGAAATGAGGGTTCCCCAGAGCAGCACAGATGGAGCCCCACCCCCCATTCCCTGGCCTAGGCACCCCAGGCCCTTTCCAGGCCACATGCAATCAGGGCAGGGTGGCAAAGGACAGCAGGTTAAGTGGCTGGTTGCTCACCAGAGGATGCCCATTGCCCCCTGCTGGGATAATTCATTTGCAAGAGGGCGCAGCTGAACTCCCTAAGACAGCTGCTACCGGGTGTCAAAGACAGACACTCACACTTGCTGTACTCGCTCCCTGGAGATTCCTTGCTGTTCCTGGGCACTGGCCCTGGGACACCTCAACCCCCAGGAGACCAAACTCTGTGGATGTTCAAGTCCCTCATATAAAATGGAACGACATTTGCTTGTAACCTGTACACCGTCTACTGTATATTTTAAAACATCTCTGTTTAAGCAAATGCTATGTGAATAACTCTAATGCTGCATCATTTAAACAACCTGGCAGGAAAGGAGTCCAAGGAGTCCTAGACTGTCTCCTGTGTCCCTCCTTCCAGCTCTCAGATGATGGATCTCAAGAAATTTCAATTTCCCCAGAAATCTCCTGCTGGGGGAAGGGAAATCTGAAGCCCGACGCTAGCCAGAGAAAGATTTCACATGGTTCTGACAACTTGTCAGATTATCTTGCAGGGAGGAGGGAGCCTAGACAATAATGGGCCAGTGTGGGGCGGGCCACCCGCAGCAGAACTGCTTAGTTGGGCATTCCTTGGTTTAAACCTGAACCTGGTGTCAAGATCCTGAGGATGGTCCTGGGAATCACTAGACCTCTTATTCTTCCTTTTCTGCTCTCCAGTGCTGCTTGTCAGCTTTATTAGCCTAGTGAGGACAGGTGGTTCAAACCCAGTTTGTCTGGGCTCTGACTCTGGCTAGCGGGAACATTCAGAGAGGGAGAACTGTGTCTAGTGTAGGTGCAACCTTCCCCCAGCACCTCTGATCCTGGTTCCTGGAGCCCGAGGGAACAGTACCCACTGTGCTGACAGCTGGAGTTTGGCCATGCTGAGTCCCGCTAGGTCTCTGCAAAGCTCCAGAAACTCAAGACAGACAAGGAATATACACAAAAGCTGGGTGTTTTTTTTTCAGCCATCTCAATTTAACTCTTATAATGTCACTCAGAGTTGAGCATGGCTCCCTTTAAAAACCACCCCATTTATAAGCTTATGTGGAAATTTTGTCATCCTACCTTCATAACTCATCTATTTTAAAATTTGAGACTTTTTAATATGAACTCTAGCCTAGGAACATTGTCTTGTGCTGACACCTGCTGGGCAGGTGGAGAACAACAGATACCTGTAACTTAAAGGAGGCAGGAAATTTGTTTAATAAATTTAACCTCTCCCATTGAGTTCCCCATAGTTTTAGGCTTGCCTTTAGCCCTTTCTCCTATTAAACCCAGAGGTCTGCATTGGGTTGTGGAGTGTGGAAATTCTATTGTCACAGTTCATAGCACCTAAAAATGCCATAAACCATATGCTTAGTGCTGAGCTACAGTCGTTACACATGGCTGTAGATCTGTATGCAAGCCCAGAGAATGTCAGCAGTCATTACTCATGTACATTCACCCAGCCTGACACGGTGAGGAGCACAGATCTGGGCAAAGCCTCCCACGAACAGAAGCAGCAGCCGGGGTTATTCTCTGCAGGATCTTTCTGCCACAACCTCTTCAAGAGTCTCACCACCCATTTAAGACCCTTGTCCCATGCTCATAGTGACAGTATCTGTGCCTGTGCCTGTGTCTGTGTCTGTGTCTGTGTCTGTGCTCACAGTGACTGTGTCTGTGCTCACAGTGTCTGTGACTGTGTCTGTGCTCACAGTGTCTGTGTCTGTGTCTGTGCTCACAGTGACTGTGTCTGTGTCTGTGCTCACAGTGTCTGTGTCTGTGTCTGTGTCTGTGCTCACAGTGTCTGTGTCTGTGTCTGTGTCTGTGCTCACAGTGTCTGTGTCTGTGTCTGTGCTCACAGTGTCTGTGTCTGTGTCTGTGTCTGTGCTCACAGTGTCTGTGTCTGTGTCTGTGTCTGTGTCTGTGCTCACAGTGTCTGTGTCTGTGCTCTCAGTGTCTGTGCTACAGTGTCTGTGTCTGTGCTCACAGTGTCTGTGTCTGTGCTCACAGTGTCTGTGTCTGTGTCTGTGTCTGTGCTCACAGTGACTGTGTCTGTGTCTGTGCTCACAGTGTCTGTGTCTGTGTCTGTGTCTGTGCTCACAGTGTCTGTGTCTGTGTCTGTGTCTGTGCTCACAGTGTCTGTGTCTGTGTCTGTGCTCACAGTGTCTGTGTCTGTGTCTGTGTCTGTGCTCACAGTGTCTGTGCTCACTGTCTGTGTCTGTGTCTGTGCTCACAGTGACTGTGTCTGTGTCTGTGACTGTGTCTGTGCTCACAGTGACTGTGTCTGTGTCTGTGTCTGTGACTGTGTCTGTGACTGTGTCTATGTCTGTGTCTGTGTCTGTGCTCACAGTGTCTGTGTCTGTGTCTGTGTCTGTGCTCACAGTGTCTGTGTCTGTGTCTGTGTCTGTGCTCACAGTGTCTGTGTCTGTGTCTGTGTCTGTGCTCACAGTGACTGTGTCTGTGTCTGTGTCTGTGTCTGTGCTCACAGTGTCTGTGTCTGTGCTCACAGTGACTGTGTCTGTGTCTGTGTCTGTGACTGTGTCTGTGCTCACAGGGACTGTGACTGTGTCTGTGCTCACAGTGGTGGATCCTGGTTCTGAAAGGTTTGTCACTTCCAGCTTTCTGCCCACTATGACCCTTCCCACAGACATTGTTCTTGTTCTCTCAGACATGCTCTGATCTCTATATATCTGTTTTCAGACTTTAAAAACTGTTCCCGGCGATTTGTTGATTGAGCAAATATTTATTGAGCTCTTACCCAGCACTAGCACCGCAAATTGAACAGTGAATACAACAGATCCAAATTCCTACTTTTATAGATGAGGAATACCGTAACATAGGAAAATAAAACGTGCTTTATCAATTGCTCATTAAGTGTTAAGTGAAAAAGTATGTAGAAAGGGTGATGGGAAGGGGCGATAGAGGGAGAGAGGGAGAGGGAGAGAGAGAGAGAGAGAGAGAGAGAGAGAGAGAGAGAGAGAGAGAGAGAGAGAGAGAGAGAGAGAGAGAGAGAGAGAGAGAGAGAGAGAGAGAGAGAGAGAGAGAGAGAGAGAGAGAGAGTAGTGCATGTGTGTTTTGGAAGGTGGCTGAATCACTACACACTACACTTTTCAGGCTCAGCTGGGAGTCTTGCATTTTTTTGTGGTATCATACATAGCTTTAAAGTCCACAGAGTTTGATCATGTTGGTGTCGATGAGGGTTGTGTCTTGGAGAGGGAAGCTGGGGAACTAATAGATTGAGCCCTAACCAGGAGCACACACACTGCAGTCTTCATTCCTGTCAAAGATGACATGGAAGAGCACATGGGAAGGGAGTCTCTGCTCTTATAGGATCATAAAGAATTAGGGGGCTTTCCCCTTCCTTCCCCCTTTATTACCTATGGAGGAAAAGGAGTGGAGACCATAAATAAGATGCAGGCTTGACTAACATGACAAGGGCACAGGAGGAATGGGGGCTGAGAAGAGGTTGAGGAGGTGGGACACTCTGAGAGACATTTTAAAGAGAGACACTTGTCTAGTGCCCTTTGGCTTCTGTTAAAACAATGAACTCCAATGTCTCCAAGATTCTCCTACTGAGGGAAGGGAAAGTTTGAAGCCTGGTGTCAGCCAGAGGAGGAGTTGTCTCTCAGAAAGACACGCCACACAGTCTGGGCAACTTCTCAGACCACCTTGCAGGGCAGACCAGAACCTGGACAATAGGCCAATGGTAGGTGAGGCCGCACCTCTTGGGCAGAACCGTTTGCTTATGCACACCTCCCGCCTTCAATTTCGTCATCCAAGTCAGTGCCTCAGAGGTCTGTGGATGGGGTTAGGGTCCCTGGGCCCTTTATTTGTTCCTCCTCCCAGTGTAGCCACACTAAATAAATCTCTGCTTTTCACAGTCATGGTCTTTCCAATTGGTATAATGAGATGGGTGACTGTCTAGCTTGGTAGTGCTGCCTGGGTGCAGGCTCGCATCCTAAAACCTGAAGTGACAGGAGACCATGCTGTTTCTTTGGAGCACAGGGGAGTACCCAAGATGATGGTAGAGCCAAGAGGGTTAGAAGTCTCATCCCTTGAGCAACTAAGATGTGATATCAAGAAATACCATAAGAAAAGACTGAGAAGATGGCAGATGAGAAGCTGCTGAAGTAAGAAGAGTCAGGATAATAAAGAATAGACCGTATGTGTGGGGGGTTTGAGAAGGAATTAGAGTCATAGGCCAGCCAGGCAATGGTGGCCATCCCAATAGTGGTGGGGCACACCTTTAATCCCAGCACTCAGGAGGCAGAGGCAGGTGGATTTGAGGCCAGCCTGGTCTACAGAACAAGTTCTAGGACATCTGAGGCTACAGAGAGAAACCCTGTCTCAAGAGAAAGGGGCTGGGAGGGATCTGTGTTCCAAAGAGAACCTGAGTGTTTCAGAAAACCTGAGTGATGACAGCTAATGAGATAAGGGTGACCAGCGATATGTGAGCCTCACACAGCTTCAGATGCATGGTTTCCAGGGTGAGAGAGGAAGGGTTGCATCAAGGAAGCCCTGGCAAAAAGAATGAGCATTCCCACTGACAAGACAACTCACAGTGATCACAAGCCTTAGGTCTAATTGTGAGTTTTAGAGAGATAGTTACTGAGCCACATGATGGGTGAAAAGTGGAGATAACTTCATTTTTGTCACTACCCATGTCTTGAAGGGCTTTGGCTAGGTAACATCTAAGAAGGAAATCTTTGAATTAAAACTGAGATAGAGGCCCTGTGAGTTAGGCAAGAAAGAGTCCCCCTACCCCCGAAATACAGGCTCCACCTGTCCTGATAAGAGGAAGAGGGGGGTAAACAGAAGTGTAAGAATACACTAAAAAACATAAGCAGCAATACAGCACCACCAGGAATTAGTGGCTCTACAACAGGAAGACCTGATAACCCAACGCAGATGAAGCATAAGAAAACGAACTTAAAACATAACTTTATGAGCCTGGGGACTGCACACTGGGGGTCCCATCCCAGCGGGATCCATCCCACTCAGAGACGGCCAGTGTCCTAGTTTTGTTCTCCACCCATGGGACTAGGTAAGCCTGGGCCTGTTTCTGGCCCACCTAACAATGCCCTGCTTGGAACCACCTAAGGCTTGGGGACTGCGCACTGCAGATCCCATCCTGATGGGGTCCAACCCACCCAGAGACTCCCAGTATCCTAGTACCTTTCTCTGTCCACAGGACTAGGTAAGCTTGGGTCTGTTTTAGGCCCAGCTTCCAGTGCCTTGCTTGGAGCTAGCTGAGGCCTGGGGACTGCTCATTTCAGATACCATCCTGACCGGGTCCAGCCCACCCTGAGACTGCCAAGACCCTGGTACTAGGACTGCCTCTATCAACAGGAAGAGGAGAACCACCAAAGTACTAGACCTGCTTGCACCCACCAGAAAGGAAGCCTGGTCTTGTACCCACTAGGAGAGGAGGAGACTCCTTCTACACCCACTGGAAGTAGGAATGTGAAGGAGACATTATAAAAACACACTCAGCAACAGAATAACCAATATGACACTCCCAGAGTCTAGAGACTCCACACCAGCAAGACCTGAACATTCCAACACAGATGAAGCAGAAGAGAATGATCTTAGAAACAATGTCATGAAAAGGATAGAGGCACTCAAGGAGGATATGCAAAAATGCCCTAAAGAAATGGAAGAAAAAACAAACCAAAACATTCAAGAAATAGAGGAAAAGACAAAGCAAAAAATGCAAAAAACAATTCAAACAATGCAAGGCTTGAAAGCTTAGAGACAACAACAACAACAACAAAAAAACCACAGTCTGAGGGAATGATGGAAATACAAAAGCTGGGTAAACAGTCCCGTACTACAGATGCAAGCATAACCAACAGAATACAAGAGATGGAAGAGAGAATCTCAGGCAGTGAAGATACACTAGGAGAAATAGATTCATCCAGAAAAGAAAATCTTAAGTCCAACAAATCCCTAACACAAAATATCCCAGAAATATGGGACACCATGAAAAGACCAAACCTAAGAATAATAGGTATAGAAGAAGGTGAAGAAAACCACCTCAAAGGGACAGAAAATATATTCAACAAAATCATATAAGAAAACTTTTTCAACATAAAGAAAGACATGCCAATGAAGGTACAAGAAGCTTACAGAACACCAAATAGAGTGGGCCACAGAAAAAGTCCCCTTGCCACATAATAATCAAGACCCCAAACATACAGAATAAAGAAAGACTATTAAGAGCAGCTAAGGAAAAAGGTCAAGTAACATATAAAGGAAAACCTATCAGAATTACACCTGATTTCTCCATGGAAACTCTGAAAGCCAGAGGTCCAGAGGTCCTGGATAGATATTCTACCAACACTAAGAGACCACAAATGCCAGCACAGACTACTATACCCAGCAAAGCTTTCAATCACTATAGATGGAGAAAACAAGACATTCCATGACAAAACCAGACTTAAACAATACATATCCACTAATCCAGGCCTACAGAAGGTTCTGGAAGGAAAACTCCAACCCAAGGAAGTTAACTACAACCAGAAAAATATAGGCAATAGATAATCCCACTTTACCAACTGCCAAAAGAAAAAAATCTTCACACAATTCTACCACCAACAACAAATCCAAAACAAACAAGAATGAACAATCAATGGTCATTAATATCCCTCAATGTTAATTGTCTTAAATTGCCCATAAAAAGACACAAGCTAACAGAATGGATTTGAAGACAGAATCCATCCTTCTGCTGCATACAAGAAACACACCTCAACTTCAAAGACAGATATTACCTCAGAGTTAGGGGTTGGGAAAGAATTTTCCAATCAAATGGCCCTAAGAAGCAAGCTGGTGTAGATATCCTAATACCTAACAAATTAAACTCCAAACTAAAATCAATCAAAAGAGATGAAGGAGGTCATTTCATGCTCATCACAGGAAAAATCCATCAAGATGAAGTCTCAATTCTGAACATCTATGCCCAAATACAAAGGCATCCATGTTCATAAAAGAAACATTACTAAAACACAAATTACACATAGAGCCTCACACATTTATAATAGTAGACTTCAACATCCCACTCTCACCACTAGACAGGACCATCAGACACAAAGTTAACAGTAACACAAAGGAACTATTAGATGTTATTATCCAATTGGGTTTAACAGACATCTATAGAACATTCTATTCACACACAAAAGAATATACCTTCTTCTCAGCACCACATGGAACCTTCTCTAAAATCAACCACATACTTGGCAACATAGCAAATTTCAACAGGTACAAAAAATTTGGAATACCTCCGTGTATCTTATCAGACCACCATGCTTTAAAGTTAGAATTCAACAACAACACTAATTGCAGAAAACCTACAAACTCATGGAAATTGAATAATGTGTAATTGCACTATTCCTGGGTCAAGGAAAAATACAAGAGAAATTAAAGACTTACTAGAATACAATGAGAATGAAGACACAACATACCCAAACTTATGTGACACTTTGAAAGCAGTGCTAAGAGGAAAGTTCATACCATTAAGTGCCCACATGAAGAAACTGGAGGATAGTCACACTAGAGAATTAACAGCACATTTGAAAGCTCAAGAAAAAAGCAGCAAACTCACCCAGGAGGAGCAGATGTCAGGAAATAATCAAATTGAGGGCTGGACTCAATAAAGTAGAAACTAGGAAGGCAATACAAAGAATCACCCTAATGAAGAGTTGGTTCTTTGAGAAAATCAACAGGATAGACAAACCTTAATCCAAACTTAGCAAATGGCAGAGTGTGAATATGCAAATTAACAAAATCAGAAATGAAAAGGGGGACATAACAACTGACACTGAGGAAATCCAGAGAAAATACTTTGAAAACCTGTACTCCCCAAAATAAAAAATTTAAAGGCAATGAACAATTTTCTGGATGGATATCACTTAGCAAAATTAAATCAAGAACAGATAATAAATTTTTTTTACTTAAACAAAACTGATAAACTTTTAATTAGTCTAGCAAAGAGAAAATAAAAATTAAAGAGGAAAGGAGAAACAGTCACATTAATACCATAGAAACATAAAGGAGTACAAGGAAATACCATGAACAATGATGTGTGAAGAACAAACTGTTGAACCTGACCTAGGTGAAATAAATTCCCCAAAATATACAAATACACAAAATTGGATCAAAAAGATCTAGAAAATAGACCAGGTGCGAGTAACTACATTGAAGCAATAACAAAATCTTCTATCCCAATATGACCATGCTGGATAGTTTATTTTTGAATTCTGAAAAATATCTAAAAAGGTAATTCTGATTCATTTTCTCTTTTTTATTATCATTTTTTATTTTAATTTTAAATAGCTTGTTTTACATGTCAATCCCAGTTCCCTCCCACACTCCCCTTCCCCCCCACCCTCCCATCCTATTGCCAAATCCTTCCACATAGGGGATATCTAGAGTCTGTCATTTCACTCTGGGTAGGGTCCAGGCACTCCCCTAAGAGTCCAGGCTGAGAGAGCATCCCTCTTTGTGCTATAGGCACACGACGACTGTTTGTATTCCAGGGATAGACACTGATCCACAGCTCAGGGCCCCATAGGTTGCCCAGGCCTTCTCGCTGACACTCACATTTGGGGGGTCCAGATCAGTCCCATGCTGGCCTCCCCACTGTCGGTCTGGGGTCCAAGAGCTCTCTCCTGTTCAGATCAGCTGTCTCTGCTGGTTTTGCCAGCCCAATCTTTGCCAATTTGCTCATCACTCCTTTCTCTCTGTTACTGGGTTCCTTGGGTTCAGTTCAATGATTAATTGTGTGTTTGCCTCTGCTTCCATCAGTCACAGGATGAAGGCTCCCGGATGGTTATAGACATCAAGTTCATTATCAGGAATGGGCAGTCGAGGTGGTCTCTCCACTATTGCTTAGCTTGCCAATTGGTGTTATCCCTTTAGATCACTCGAGGTCACTCTGGTGCCTGATCTGTCTTCTATCCTATGATTTCCTCCTCCCCCTATTCTACCTCCACCCACTCAACTTCCTGTTCCCCCATGACCAACTCTCTTCCTCTTCACCCCCTCTCTTCTTCCCAGCTCCCACTCCCCCGCACCCCTCGCCGTGTTCCCCATCCATTCAGAGGATCTTGTCTCAATCCTCTTCTCTTGGATACTATGCATATATGCATATCATTTAGGTTCTTTCCTGTTTCCCAGACTCTCTATCAGTGGAAGTGCAGACTGGCACTATCCTGATCCATGTCTAAAAATCCATATATTAGTGAGTACATACCATGTTTGTCTTTTTGGGACTGGGTTACCTCACTCAGGATGGTTTCTTCCAGTGCTATCCATTTACCTGCGAATTTCAAGATTCCATTGTTTTTTTTTCTGCTGAGTAATACTCCATTGTGTAAATGTACCACATTTTCTCTATCCACTCTTCAGTTGAGGGGCATCTAGGTTGCTTCTAGGTTCTGGCTATTACAAATAATGCTGCTATGAACATAGTGGAGCAGATGCCCTTGTTGTATGAATTTGCCTCATTTGGATATATGCCTAAGAGTGGAATTGCTGGGTCTAGTGGTAGATTAATTCCCATTTTCCTGAGGAATCTCCATACTGATTTCCAAAGAGGCTGTATGAGTCGGCACTCCCACCAGCAGTGGAGGAGTGTTCCCCTCTCTCCACATCCTCTCCAGCATAAATTGTCTTCGGTGTTTTTGATTTTAGCCATTCTGACAGGAGTAAGAGTTGTTTTGATTTGCATTTCCCTGATGGCTAAGGATGTTGAGCACTTTCTTAAGTGTCTCTTGGCCATTTTAGCCTCCTCTATTGAGAATTCTCTATTTAGTTCTGTACCCCACCTTTTAATTGGATCCTTTGGTGTTTTGGAGACTTGTTTCTTGAGTTCTTTGTAAATTTTGGAGATTAGCCCTCTGTCAGATGTAGGGTTAGTAAATATCTTTTCCCATTCTGTGGTCTGCCTTTTTGTCTTTTGACTGTGTCCTTCGCCTTATATTGTACTTGAAGTTCTAGCTACAGCAATAAGACAACAAAAGGAGATAAAGGGGATACAAATAGGAAAAGAAGAAGTCAAACTTTCACTATTTGCAGATAATATGATAGTTTACATAAGTGACCCAAAAAACTCTGCAAGGATACTCCTAGAGCTGATAAACACCTTCAGCAATGTGGCAGGATACAAGGTAAACTAAAAAAATCAGTGGCCCTATTATATACAGATGATGAAGTGACTGAGAAAGAATCAGAGAAACATCACCCTTTACAATAGCCAAAAACAGCATCAAATATCTGGGGATAATGTTAACCAAGGAAGTGAAAGACCTGTATATCAAGAACTTTGGGTCCTTAAAGAAAGAAATCAAAGAAGATACCAGAAAATGGAAAGATCTCCCATGCTCTTGGATTGGTAGGATCAACATAATAAAAATGGCAATCTTGCCAAAAGCAGTCTACAGATTCAATGCAATCCCTATCAAAATTCCATCACAATTCTTCAAGGACCTGGAAAGAACATTAATCAACTTTATATGGAAAAACAAAAGGCCCAGGATAGCCAAAACAACCCTATACAATAAAGGAACTTCAGGAGGCATCACCATACCTGACTTCAAGCTCTATTATAGAGCTATAGTCCTGAAAACAGCTTGGTATTGGCACAAAAATAGGCAGGTAGACCAATGGAACCGAATCAAAAGCCCTAATTTTAACCCACACACCTATGAACACTTGATTTTTGACAAAGAAGCTAAAACTGTACAATGGAAAAAAGAAAGCATCTTCAACAAATGGTGCTGGCATAACTGGGTACTGGTATGCAGAAGACTGCAGATAGATCCATGTTTATTGCCTTGTACAGATAAGAAATTTAAATAGACCTATAATCCCTAATGAAATAGAAACAGTCATCAAAGGTCTCCCAACCAAAGAAAGTCCAGGGCCAGATGCTTTCAGTGCAGAATTTTACCAGAAATTCAAAGAACACCTAATACCAATTCTCCTCAAAGTATTCCAACCAAAAGAAGCAGAAGGGTCTTTGCCAAACTCTTTTTATGAGGCTAAAGTTACC
This sequence comes from Mesocricetus auratus, assembly GCF_017639785.1. Classification (NCBI taxonomy): domain Eukaryota; kingdom Metazoa; phylum Chordata; class Mammalia; order Rodentia; family Cricetidae; genus Mesocricetus; species Mesocricetus auratus. The sequence goes on from NW_024429186.1 coordinate 83,274,893, forward strand.
CTGATACACAAGCCACACAAAGACACAACTAAGAGCCCTTCAGACCAATATCCGTCATGAACATTGATGCAAAAATACTCAATAAAATACAGGCAAATCGAATCCAAGAACACATCAGAGAAATCATCTACCATGATCAAGTAGGCTTCATCCCAGGAATACAGGGATGGTTCAACATATGAAAATCCATCAATGCAATCCACCATATAAACAAACTGAGAAACAAAAATCACATGATCATTTCACTAGATGCTGAAAAAGCCTTTGACAAAATCCAAAACCCCTTCATGATAAAAGTCTTGGAGAGATCAGGGATAACAGAAACACACACAAACTTGTACAACTACTTTGGAAATCGATATGGAGATTCCTCAGAAAAATGGAAATCCGCCTACCACAAGATCCAGCAATCCCACTATGAGGCATATACCCAAAAGACGTGCATTCATACAACAAAGAAATCTGTTCCACTACATTCATAGCAGCATTATTTGTAATATCCATAGCCTGGAAGCAAACTAGATGCCCCTCAACTGAAGAGTGGTTAGAGAAAATGTGGTACATTTACACAGTGGAATACTATTCAGCAGAAAAAAATGCAGTCTTGAAATTCGCAGGCAAATGGATGGAACTAGAATAAACCATCCTGATCGAGGTAACCCAGTCACAAAAAGACAAACATGGTATGTACTCACTCATATGGAATTTAGACATTGGGCAAAGGATTACCAGCCTACAATCCACATCGCCAGAGAAGCTGGGAAATAAGGAGGACCCTAAGAGAGACAAACATACACGGTCCCTCAGAGAAGGGGAAAGGGACAAGATCTGAGCAAATTGGGAGCATGTGGGGAGGGGAGAGGGAATTAGAAGAAAGAGAAGGGGAAGAGGAGGGGAGAGGAGGACAGGAGTGAGCAGGAAGATTTAGTCAGGGGAAGAATAGAGGAGAGCAAGAAAAAGAGATACCATAATAGAAGGGGCCATTATAGGTTTGAAGAAAAATCTGGCATTAGGGAAATGTCCAGATATCTACAAGGTTGACCCCAACTAATAATCTAAGCAATAAGTGATAATGAGATTGATCACTACCTTACATGCCATCTTGGAGCCTTCATCCAGTGGTTCATGGAAGCAGAAGCAGAGATTCACAGCTAAGCACTGAGCTGAACTCCTGGAATCCAGTTGTAGAGAAGGAAGAGTGATGAGCAAAGGTGTCAATATCAGGCTGTAGAAACCCACACAGACAGCTGACCTGAATAAGGGGGAGTTCATGAACCCTATACTGATAGCTGGGAAACCAGCATAGGACCCACCCAGACTCCCTGAATAAGGATGTCAGTTTGGAAGTCTGGCTAACCTGTGGGGCCTCTGGTGGTGGATCAGTATTTATCCCTAGTGTATAAATGGACTTTGGGAGCCCACTCCATATAGAGGGATGCTCTCTCAGTCTAGACACATGGGGAAGAGTCTAGGCCCTGCTCCAAATGATATGCTCTCTCAGTCTAGACACATGGGGAAGAGTCTAGGCCCCGCTCCAAATGATATGACAGACCTTGAAGATCCTCCATAGAAGGTCTTACCCTCCCTGGGGAGCAGAAAGGGGATGGGATGGGGGTTTGTGGGGGGCAGGGGAGAAGGGGAGGCAGAGGGAACTGGGAGTTACCTGTAAAAGTAGCTTGTTTCTAATTTAAATTTAAAAAATGAAAAAAATAACTTCATGAATATGATAGAGACTCTTAAAGAGGAAATGAAAATCTTAAAGAAATTGAGGAAATGACAAACAAAAAATTGGAAGAAATCAACAAATCCCTAAAAGAAAACCAAGAATAAGCAATCAAATAGGTGAAGGCAACAATTTAAGACTTAAAAAATGATATAGAGGCAATAAAGAAATCACAAACTGAGGAAATTCTGGAAATGGGTAAATATGGGTAAAAACAAACAGATTCTATGAATATAAGCATAAACAACGGAATATATGAGATGGAAGAGAGTATCTTAGGCATTGAAGACATGATTCATTGATCAATTAGAGTGTTAAATCCAACAATTTTTTAACACAAAATGTCTAGGGAATCTGAACACCATGAAAAACTGAACCTGAGACTAATAGGGATAGAAGAAGGGGAATAAATACAGCTCAAAAGCACAGAGAATATATTCAACAAAATCATAAAAGAAAACTTTCCCAACCTAAAGAACATTCCCACAAAACTACAAAAAGATTACAGAACACCAAATAGACTAGACAAAAAAGTCCCCTTGCTACATAATAATCAAACTCTAAACATGCAGAACAAAGGAAAACACCAACCCAAGGAATTTAGCTATACCCACAAAAGCATAGGCCAAAAGATAATTCCACAACAGCACATCCCAAAGAAGAGAAGCACACACAGAATACCACCACCACCACCACCACCACCACCACCACCACCACCACCACCACCATCACCACCACCACCACCAACAACAACAACAAAACAGGAACCAGCAGTCACTGGTCATGGATATATTTAATATCAATGGACTCAATTTGCCTATAAAAAGACACAGGCTAACAAAAATAGAATCCATCCTTCTGCTGCATACAACACAACTCAAAAGATAGACATTACCTTAAAGTAAAGGATTGGAAAAATTTTTTCTAATCACATGGACTTAAGAAACAAGCTGGTATTCTAATATCTAATAAACTTGACTTTAAACTAAAAGTAATCAAAAGAGATGAAGAAGGACATTTCATATGCATTGCTGGAAAAATTCATCAAGATGAAGTCTCAATTCTGAACATATATGCCCCAAATACAAGGATGCCCACATTTGTAAAAGGATTATTACTAAAGCTTAAATCACACATCAAGGACCACACACTTATAATGGGAGACTTCCACACCCCACTTTCACCACTGGACAGGTCTACCAAACAGAAACCTAACAGAAATGCAAAGGAACTAACAGATATTATGACTCATATGAATTTAACAGACATCTATAGAACATTTCATCCTAACACAAAAGAATATACCTTCTTCCCAGCTCCTCATGGGATCTTCTCTAAAATTGACCACATACTCAGTAATGAAACAAATCTCAACAGATAATTAAAAAATGGAATAACCCCTGTATCTTGTCAGTTCACCATGGCTTAAAGTTAAAATTTAACAACACTAATTGCAGAAAAGCCACAAACTCATGGAAATTGAACAGTTGGTGTCATCCTTGTAGATCTCTGGAAATCTCCCTAGTGTCTGATGCTCCTATAAAGACTACCTCTATTATGTTATCTCTCATCCTACTCATCTCTATTCTCCCCTGACTCAACTTTCATGCTCCCTCATGTCCTCCTCTCCCCTCCTCTTATCCCCGTCTGTCTCTTAGCTCCCTCTCCCCTCCTCCAATGCTACCAACCCCACAGATGATCCTGTCCCATTTCCCTTCTCTGGGGTACCATGTATATCTCTTAGGGTCCTCCCTGTTTCCCAGACTCTCTGGCAGTGGGATTGTAGGCTGACACTCCCCTGTTTCATGCCTAAAATCGATATATGAGTGAGTACATATCATGTTTTTCTTTCTGTGTCTGGGTTACCTCACTCAGGATGGTTTCTTCTAGTTCCATCCATTTGCCTACAAATTTCAAGATTCCGTTTTTTCCCATTGAGTAGTACTCCATTGTGTAAATGTACCACATTTTCTGTATCCACTCTTCAGTTGATGGGGCATCTAGGTTGCTTTCAGGTTCTCGCTATGAACATAGATGAACAGATGCCCTTGTTGTATGAATGCACATCTTTTGGGTATATGCCTAAGAGTACAATTGCTGGATCTTTTTGTAGGCTGATTCTCATTTTCCTGAGGAATCTCCATGCTGATTTCCAAAGTGGCTGTACAAGTCGGCACTCCCATCAGCAGTGGAGGAGTGTTCCCCTTTCTCCACATGCTGTTCAGAATAAACTGTCATTGGGGATTTTGACTTTAGCCATTCTGACAGGAGTAAGATGGTATCACAGAGTTGTTTTTGATTTGCATTTCCCTGATGACTAAGGAGATAAAGACCTAAACAGCCCACGAGTACTATCAGCTGAGGCTGAAAAAGAATTAGAATGGGTAGAAGCACATGTGGACCGTGTGGATCCAAAGCTGGACTGTATTCTGGTTATTTTACCATCTAGAGAATACCCCTCAGGAATATTAATGCAGAGGGAAGACATCATACTAGAATGGGTATTTCTGCCACATAAACAGAATAAAAAAATTGAAAGCATATATAGAAAAGATCTCCGATTTGATATTAAAAGGTAAGTTAAGGTTTCGTCAACTGACTGGAAAAGACCCAGCTGAAATTATTGTACCTTTAACGAATGAGGAAATTTCCTCCTTATGGAAGGATAATGAGTATTGGCAAATAGCTTGCAGTGACTTTTTGGGAACTATTAGTAATAACTATCCCAAAACAGAGAGAATCAAATTCATAAAGAAAACAATTTGGATTCTTCCGGGTATCGTGAGGCAAACACCTATTTCTGGAGTTCTTACCTTCTACATGGATGCAAACAAATCAGGTTAGGCAGGGTATAAATCAGGAAATATAAGTAAAGTAGTTCAAAGCCCTTACAACTCCGTACAAAAGGCAAAGTTATATGCCATTCTCATGGTACTTGAAGACTTTACAGAGTCTCTCAATATAGTCATGGATTCTCAGTATGCAGAGAGAGTTGTCTTGCACATTGAGACCGCAGAGTTTGTTCCTGATAGTACAGAATTAACCTCATTGTTTTTACAATTACAGGAAACCATCAGAAACAGGACTCATTCTATATATATAACACATATCAGATCCCATACAGGTCTGCCAGGTCCTCTGGCACAAGGCAATGATGAAATTGATCGTTTATTAGTAGGTAATGTGTTGGAAGCTTCAGAATTTCATAAGAAACCCCATGTTAACAGCAAAGGCTTAAAGAAGGATTTTTCTATCACCTGGCAACAAGCCAAAGAAATGGTAAGAAATTGCCCAAGTTGCTCATTCTACAATCAAACTTCATTACCAGCAGGTTGTAATCCTAAAGGTATTCACAGAAATGAACTTTTGCAAATGGATGCATTTCACTTCCTGGAATTTGGCAGTTTGAAATATGTACACCATACCATAGACACGTTCTCAGGATTCCAATGGGCTACTGCCCTCAGCTCTGAAAAAGCTGATTCTGTTATTACACACCTCTTAGAGGTGATGGCTGTTATGGGTATACCTAAAACAATAAAAACTGACAATGCTCCAGCATATGTCTCCAGTAAATTGGAACAATTCTTCAAATATTATAATATAAAACATGTAACTGGTATACCTTACAATCCCACAGGACAAGCAGTGATTGAAAGATCTAACCGAACCTTAAAAGAAATGCTTCATAAACAGCCAGGGAGAACAAAGACCCCTAAACACAGGTTACATAATGCTTTACTAACATTGAATTTTCTTAACGCTGATGAAAAAGGACAAACTGCAGCAGAAAGACACTGGACTACAGAGAAGACTTCTGAACTGAACCAACCAGTGTATTTTAAGGATGTTATGACCTCAGTCTGGAAGCCAGGGTATGTGTTACGTTGGGGAAGGGGTTATGCTTTTGTTTCCACAGGTTATGCTTTGGGTTCCATCAAAATTAATTAAGATTCGATCAGAACAGAAGACATCTCAGGAGGAGGAAGATAACAGTTCATCTACAAATTCATATTCTACCATGGGTAAAGTGACCTCCTAAAAGGAAAGAGAAGTGTTTTGTTTTTTGTCTTCACAGGTAAACTCAGCAAAGAATACTGGACATATGGATTCCTGAAGAAGAATGAATAGCTACCCTGAGGACCATCAAACAGACAGTAACTCACTGTGTGGTATCAAAGTCTAAATCTCTCTATTTTGTTTTTTATAGTACCCTTTTATCTTTATTTCTTCACATACTTCAGTCCCCATTCATTTAACTGAAGCTGGCTTTGGAGTTGGATTGGCTCTCCTACTCTAAATTCAAGCATACTATTTAAATAAAATTCAGAATTTCTGTATTATATCAAAGAGCCATTGTTATAAGACAGAAGAAAATAAAATTAGGGACTGTTATCTGTGGATTTCTTTTTCTGAAAAGTCTAATTTCCTTCATGTTTACCATCTTCCCTATTGTCACCTCTTCCAGCATGCATACATATAAAAGTTAAGATATTTCTTTGTTAACATTAATGTTTGAGTTTTCCAGAGAACAAGGGATTTCCTGACAGCAATCTTCAACTGCTTCAGAAAGAGAATGAGGATCCACTTCCTTGACTTCACCTGATTCGACTGGAGGCATCTGAACTGCCCCACATCATCGATTCCACCTGACAAGCACTATCCTGAAACTGGCTTGAAACTACATCACTCTACACAACTCCAGACCAAGAAACTGAAACAGCACATCTTCTACAATCTGGCCAGAGTTTCAGACGAGAGCTTCAATCAACACTAGAACTCCAGTCAGGAACTTCAATCAAGCATCTCCTACCATACAGAGACTGTCTGATCGACTGAGATTTTGTTACACTAACATTTTTCTTCTCACAGGTCCCCATGAGATTATCATTGTCCCATCTCAGCAGAAAGTAGTTTTGAGAATTCCACGCCCCCTCTCCCTACTATTGATATTATAGGATAGCTTACACCTGTTAGTGTTAGTTTTCAATTATTTTAGAGTTGGGATTGGAAGGAGGTGTTTAGATTTGGGTGTGTCTTTCAGATAAGCTTAGATGGGATAGATGTTTGATACATTTTGATCATTGACACAAGTTAGTTGTTTTAAGTTTAAATATCCTTTTTAGACTAAAAGGGGAATTGCAGGAGGAAAACAATGCCGCCATTAACCATGTGACTTACTAAAGGCGCATACAGATGAGGTAATAAAAGAGCGGTTTACCACACCGCTAACCACACCCACTTTAGGCATGACTAAAGACGTATATGGACAGACATGAAGACATATACATACATTACTAGACAGGCCCACTTTTGGGCATGGCTAGGGGGTGTTACGGGGGAAGGTATAAAAGATTGAACAACGGAAGTCTTGGTCTCTTTTTCCGGCTTTTGGCTTCCAGTTCAGCGGCGGAAAACTACTCGGCTCACCTGGGTTACTTGCTTGGTATCTTGTGAGTAATTTCTACAATAAATACTTAGTTTTACTTTCAGTAAGTGTGCCGTTACAGCATCATTTGGTATATCAGATGTTGAGCACTTTCTTAAGAGTCTATCAGCTATTTTAGACTCCTCCATTGAGAATTCTCTATTTAGTTCTGTACCTCACATTTTAATTGGATTATTTGGTGTTTTGGAGACTAGCTCCTTGAGTTATCTCAGTGTCTCTGCTACTGGTGTTATGTTCAGGAAGCAGTTTCCTGTACCAATTTGCTCCAGGGTATTTCCTGCTTTCTCTTCTAAGCGGTTCAGTGTGACTGGATTTATGTTGAGGTCTTTGGTCCATTTGGACTTAAATTTTGTGCATGGTGGTAGATATGCATCTATCTGCAATGAGCTTGAAGTCAGGGATGGTGATGTCTCCAGATGTTGCCTTTTTTTGTTTTTTTATGAGACAGGGTTTCTCTGTATTGTTTTGGAGGTTATCGGTCCAGCCCAGCCTCGAACTCACAGAGATCTGCCTGCCTCTGCTTCCCGAGTTCTGGGATTAAAGGCGTGCGCCACCACCGCCCGGCCAGATGTTGCCTTCTTGTACAGGATTGTTTTGGCTATCCTGGGTCTTTTGTTTTTCCATATAAAGTTGATTATTGTTCTTTCAAAGGTCTGTGAAGAATTGTGCTGGGATTTCAATGGAGATTGCAGTTAATCTGTAGATTGCTTTTGGCAAGATTGCCATTTTTACTATATTGATCCTACCTATACAAAAGCATGGGAGATCTTTTCATTTTCTGGTATCCTCTTTAATTTCTTTCTTTAAAGACTCAAAGTTCTTGATATACAGGTCTTTCACTTCTTTGGTTAGTGTTACCCCAAGATATTTTATGTTGTTTGTGGCAATTATAATGTGTGTTGTTTCTCTGATTTCTTTCTCATCTGTACATAGTAGGGCTACTGATTATTTTGAGTTAACCTTGTATCCTGCCACTTTGCTGAAGGTGTTTATCAGCTGTAGGAGCTCCTGTGTAGAGTTTCTTGGATCACTTTTATAAACTATCATATTATCTGCAAATAGTGAAAGTTTGATTTCTTCCTTTCCAATTTGTATTCCCTTGATTTCCGTTTGTTGTCTTATTGCTCTAACTAGAACTTCAAGTACAATATTAAACAGATATGCAGACAGTGGACAGCCCTGTCTTGTTCCTGATTTTAGAGGAATCACATTATCACATTGAGTTTCTCTCCATTTAGTTCGAGGTTGGCTGTTGGTTTGCTGTATATTGTTTTCAATATGTTTAGGTATGTTTCTGTTATCCCTGATTTCTCCAAGACCTTTATCATGAAGGGGTTTTGGATTTTGTCAAGGACTTTTTCAGCATCTATTGAGATGATCATTTTTTTTCATTTGTTTATGTGGTGGATTTCATTGATGGATTTTTGTATGTTGAACCATCCCTGCATCCCTGGGATGAAGCCTACTTGATCACGGTAGATGATTTTTCTGATGTGTTCTTGGATTAGACTTGCCAGTATTTTGTTGAGTATTTTTGCATCAGTGTTCATGAGGGATATTGGTCTCTAGTTGTCTTTCTTAGTTGTGTCTTTGTATGCCTTGAGTACCAAGGTAATCGTAGCCTCATAAAAAGAGTTTGGCAATGATCCTCCTTCTATTGTGTGGAACACTTTGAGGAATTACTGGTATTAGATCTTCTTTGAATTTCTGGTAGAATTCTGCACTGAAACCATCTGACCCTGGACTTTTTTTGGTTGGGAGACTTTTGATGACTGATTCTGTTTAATTAGGGGTTATAGGTCTATTTAAATTGCTTATCTGCTCTTGATTTACTTTTAGTAAGTGATATCTTTCCAGAAAATTGTTCATTTTCTTTAGATTTTTGATTTTGAGGAGTACGGGTTTCCCAAGTATTACATGATGATTCTCTGGATTTCCTCAGTGTCCATTGTTATATCTGCCTTTTAATTTCTGATTTTGTTAATTAGCATTTTCTCTCTCTGCCTTTTGGTTAGTTTGTATAAAGGCTTTTCTGTGTTATTGATTTTCTTGAAGAACCTAATCTTTGATTGATTCTTTGTTTTGCTTTCTTTGTTTCCCTGGTGTCCACTCCTCTGGGGTGAGTTTGCTTCTTTTTTCCTAGAGTTGTGTTGTTAATTCTCTAGTGTGACTATTCTCCAGTTTCTTCTTGTGAGCACTTAGTGCTATGAACTTTTCTCTTAGCACTGCTTTCAAAGTGCCCCATAGATTTGGGTATATTTTATATTTATTCTCACTGAATTTAAGGAAGCCTTAATATCTTTTTTTATTTCTTCCTTGATTCAGCAATAGTGCAATTGCACGTTATTCAATTTCCATGAGTTTGTAGGGTTTTTGCAGTTTGTGTTGTTGTTGAATTCTAACTTTAAAACATAGTGGTCTGATAGGATACACGGAGTTATTCCAATTTTTTGTACCTGTTGAAGTTTGCTATGTTGCCAAGTATGTGGATGATTTTAGAGAAGGTTCCATGTGGTGCTGAGAAGAAGGTATATTCTTTTGTGTGTCGATAGAATGTTCTATAGATGTCTGTTAAACCCAATTGGATAATAACATCTAATAGTTCCTTTGTGTTGTTGTTAAGTTTGTGTCTGATGGTCCTGTCTAGTGGTGAGAGTGGGATGTTGAAGTCTCCTATTATAAATGTGTGAGGCTCTATGTGTGATTTGTGTTTTAGTAATGTTTCTTTTATGAACATGGATGCCTTTGTATTTGGGGCATAGATGTTCAGAATTGAGACTTCATCTTGATGGATTTTTCCTGTGATGAGCATGAAATGACCTCCTTCATCTCTTTTGATTGATTTTAGTTAGGAGTTTAATTTGTTAGGTATTAGGATATCTACACCAGCTTGCTTCTTAGGGCCATTTGATTGGAAAATCTTTTCCCAACCTTTAACTCTAAGGTAATATCTGTCTTTGAAGTTGAGGTGTGTTTCTTGTATGCATCAGAAGGATGGATTCTGACTTCGAATCCATTCTGTTAGCCTGTGTCTTTTTATGGGCGAGTTAAGACCATTAATATTGAGGGATATTAATGACCATTGATTGCTCATTTCTGTTTGTTTTGGTCATTGGTGATGGAATTATATGTGGATTTCTACCCCTTTTTGTCTTTTGTCTGTTGACAAGGTGAGATTATCTATAGCCTATGTTTTTTTTCTGGTTGTAGTTAACTTCCTAAGGTTGGAGTTTTCCTTCCAGAACTTTCTGTAGGCCTGTATTAGTGGATATGTATTGTTTAAGTCTGGTTCTTCATGGCATAGCTTGTTTCCTCCATCTATAGTGATTGAAAGATTTGCTGGGTATAGTAGTCTGTGCTGGCATTTGTGGTCTCTTAGTGTTGATAGAATATCTATCCAAGACCTTCTGGCTTTCATAGTTTCCATGGAGAAGTCAGGTGTAATTCTGATAGCTTTGCCTTCATATGTAACTTTTTCCTTAGCTGCTCTTGATATTCTTTCTTTATTCTGTATGTTTGGGGTCTTGATTAGTAAGCTTTTTGTACCTTCATTGGCATGTTTTTCTTTAGGTTGGGAAAGTTTTCTTCTATGATTTTGTTGAACATATTTTCTGCCCCTTTGACATGGTTTTCTTTACCTGCTTCTATACCTATTATTCTTAGGCTTGGTCTTTTCATGGTGTCCCATATTTCCTGGATATTTTGTGTTAAGGATTTGTTGGACTTAACATTTTCTTTGGTTGATGAATTTATTTCTCCTAGTGTATCTTTAACACCTGAGATTCTCTCTTCCATCTCTTGTATTACGCTGTTTATGCTTGCATCTATAGTACATGACCATTTACCCAGATTTTCTATTTACAGCATTCCCTCAGTTTGTGTTTTCTTTTGTGTATCTATTTCAGTTTTCAGGTCTTGTTTCTTCAATCTGTTTGATTATTTTTACTTGGCTTTCTTTAAAAGATTTGCTGATTTCTTGTATTTTTTGGCTTGTTTTTTCTTCCATTTCTTTAAGGGATTTTCTCATATCCTTTTTGAGCACCTCCATCATTTTCATGAAAATTTTTAAAGGTAATTCTCTTCTGTTTCATCTGCATTGAGATGTTCAGGCCTTGGTGGTGTAGAGTTCCTATACTCTGGTGGTGTTATATAAGACTTTCTGTTGTTGAATGTGTTCCTACTCTGCTGTCTTCCCATCTCTTCTTCCAGTGGGTATAAGTGGGGTCTTGTAATAGTCTATCACATCTGCTCACAGGATTCACTTGTCATAGTCTATCACGCCTGTTCACAGGATTCACTTGTAATAGTGTATCACCTCTGTTCCAGTAGACCTGGCACTCTTTTCTACTTCCCTGGGTACAAGGCATGCAAGTGACACACATACATTCAGCAACAACAACAACAAAACTCATAAGCTTAAACTTAAATAAATCTTTAAAAAATTTAATTTCTTTTTTTGCATTTTCAAAACCTAGATAACATTAAAATTTTCTTTGGGTCAACAACTGCTAGCTTTATTATTCTTTAAAATAATATTTTATTAATTCATGGAGAATTTCATATAATGTAATTAGATAATATTCATACCCCTCCCCAACTCCTCCCCCAGCCCTTCCCCCAACCCCTCAAATATCCTCTCCAACATTTCTACCCACCCAACTTCATGTCCTCTGCAGCCCCCATTGGGTCTAGTAGTTAGCTCCCTACTCCTGGTATGGGGCCTGCCCTAGAGTGTGGGCAACAAACCATTTAAGAAAACTCACTTTCCCTCTCCCAGTAGCAACTGAATGCCAATAGCTCGTCAGCTAAGTGTGAGACTTCATGCCTCCCTCTTCTCCCTGCCAGAATTCTGTCTGGTTTGCACCAGCTTTGTGCATGCTGCCACGACCGTTGTGAGTTCCCGTGTGCATCTGCCCTGTGTGTTTGGAGGACCCCGTTTCCTTGAAGTCATCCACCATGTTTTAGCTCTTGTACTCTCTTCGCCCCCTGGATGGGCTGGTTTTGTGTGTCAGCTTGACACAAGCTGGAGTTATCAGAGAGGAAGGAGCTCAGTTTGGGAAATGTCTTCATGAGATCCAGCTGTAAGGCACTTTCTCATTTAGTGATCTATGGGGGAGGACCCAGACTATTGTGGGTGGTACCATCCCTGGAATGGTGGTCCTGGGTTATTTAAGAAAGCAGGCTAAGCAAGCCATGGGAAACAAGCCAGTAATCAGCGCCTCTCCATGGCTTCAACATCAGCTCCTCCCTTCAGGTTCCTATCCTGACTTCCTTTGGTGATGAACAGAAATATAGAAATGTAAGTCAAATAAACCCTTTCCTCCCCAACTGATGGGGAGGTTCTGTGTATATGTCAATAAAGCACCGTTGGCCAATAGGGAAGCAAGATAGGCAGGACTAGCAGTTGAGGAGGATTCTGGGAAAGAGAGGCACAGGTAGTCATGATGTAGCCGCCATAGGAATAAGAGGTCCGGACCCTTTTCTCCAGTAAGAGAAATACTTAGATTAGCAATGATGGGTTAAATACTTAAGTCAGAGATAGCCAGTAAGAAACCAAGCAAACAGCCAACAGCTTCATAATTAATACAGTGTCCTGTGTGTTCATTTGGGACTGATGCGGCTCTGGAACCAGGATGGTGGGAAGGGTGCACTCTACACCCAACTTTCTTTTTGATCATGGTGTTTTCTTTACAACAAAGAAACCCTGATGAGAACACCCTATCTTCCACTTACATCCCTAAGCCTTGAGTGGGCTGTGTGTCTGTTAGTCAGAAGCTTCTGTGATGACAGTTGCTGGTCAAGGGAGTCCAAGAGACTCCCAAAACAATACAGGCTACTGCTGCTGCCTCTGGTTGCCTGCCAGAGTTTGAAGGTAAGTTTGTGTTGCTGAAGACACCATCCCCCTCAGACACAGGACTTGGAAGAATTGAGCTAGGACTGACCTGGAATCGTCCCTGAGGACTAGCTATAACAGTATCCAAAGGTGCTTTGCAAGCTGCCAGGAGAGAAGAGCAGCCAACAGTCCTACCCAGCTGTGAAGCCTAAACAGCAAGGTATATTCAGCACAGCAAGATCATCGCAAGGGTGCAATAGTGACACTTATTTATTGGGAATAACCAAGAGCTACCTAATTGGACTTAAGGTCCACACATTAGGAAGGAATTCATGCATAGCTTTGTAAACCTTGCCAACTGCCCCTGACTAGTGGGGTCGTGGCGCCAGAGGAGAACCTAATACTACCACTTCCTAAACAGTACAGTCTCTGACTGCATCCTAAATATTTATTCTTATACCTACAGGTAAGTGTATCTCTCATCCCTAGTCAAAGAAGTGTTGTGTGATATTTGGATTGTGTTCTGACAGATAAAGCTTGCTTGGAGTCAGAGGGCAGAGCTAGCCACTAGCTAGCCATAGAGGTTTGGAGGACTGCAGAGAGTAGAGACAGGACTGCAGTAGAGAGAGAGGATCTTAACCCTTTTTGGACAGAGGAATGAGAGAGGAAGGAAGAAACTGGTAGATACTCTCTGTTTTCTGATCTTTCAGGTTCTTACCCCAATATTTGACTCCTGATTTTGTATTGATAAAAATTAATTAGATTAATGCTTCATTTGGCATCCAACTTTTGGTGCACAAAATCATGAAAAAGACTGTGACTTTGCAGCCACTGGCACTCTTCAGAGCTACACCAGGGAGTTAGTTGCACCTGCTGAAGTCACCATGCTGCTGACTGTCTCTTTCTTCCCCAAGTTCTCTGAGTAGGTATAGGATATTCCTGTTGCAGTCTCGCTGCAGCAGGCTCCAATGCCTCTGGCGTCAGCCCCTCACACCAGCTGACTCTACCTTCAGGCAACTCTGGGCTTTCACTTCCTGCCCATCACAGGTGCAGCTTTCACACATTCCCTCCTGTCTGCTTTTCAGACTGCTGGCTCTTTGGCTCCTCCCCCTGCCCCGCCCCCATGGGTTGTGGGCTTTCCCCACCTGCTCCCCAGGCTGCTGACACATGATCAGGGCAGCTGTCCTCAGCCAGGCTGTGCACTGCCTGTGTACTCCGCCCAGATGCGCTACTCAGTAACAGCCAGCCTTACACCTCACTGTCAGCATCAATAGGTTTGATGAGACAACTTGAAATTCTCAAAGGGTTTTTTCCCAAATTAAAAAATGATAAACAATATTATGATGGGGGAGTTAGGTCTCTGTATGATTCCACAATGGATGGTTTAAAATGGAACAATTAAGTGAGGGGGTAATTAACATTCCTAGAATTTATATAATGTCAATTATAAATATTATTATTATTATGGCCATTCTTGTTTATTCATAAAACAGTTAGTTGATATGAGTGCCAAGATAAAGGTCTTAGAAAAGATTGCAAGGAAAATAATGCAATTTTGACTGATAAGTTGCAAGCCTTAGGAAAACTTACTAAAACAGATAATAGAGATATTTAGACAAAGACAGGGGAATTTAAAGGAGAACCAACTTAACCATTACATTATAAAATTAGAGAGGAACTGCCCAAGATTATCAAAATACCAACCTTAATTTATCCAGTCACACTATAGGAACGGGTGCCAAATGATAGATATCCCCACGGGTATGTAAGAGCTGGATTCCTGTGTAAATGTTAGATTTGAGGAGATTTAAGGAAATGAGGGTGATGTTACGGTCATGGTCAAGTAGTCACAGAATTGTCCCAAAAGACTGGGAAGACTTGGTTACAGCAGTGCTGGAACATGGTCCTCAGTTGCAGTGGAGGACCTGGTGGAAAGGCTAAGACCATTGCTCACGAAGTAGGGCTAGAGGTATGAAATATTTTCCAAGACCAGCTTCTTGGAGAGGGAGATTATGCTGATGTACAAAGATAGTCTATATATGGTGACCACACCTTGGCCGTGTGCCATGCACCAACTTTGAATGCTGAGACAGAGTCCAAACATTGAAGACATTGGAAAGAGAACCAAGTCATTTATTAAAGTTATACAGGGCTCAAAAGAAACCTTCACTGATTTTTTTAAATGAAGGTTGACTTCAGCTGTAAATAGAATGATACTAAGATTAATTTCAGCAGTAAATAGAACGATACCAAATCAAGAAGCTAGACAAATAATAATCCTTGGCTTTTGAAAATGCCAATTCACAATGCCAAAGTATAATTAGGCCTTTAAAGGGAAGAGCAGCACCCATGGGGAATGGATCTGAGACAGCATTAATATTGAATCTCATGACCGTGATGATGCTTGCATAGGAGAGTTGATTTCCAGAAGCTTGAAGAAAAGTCAAAAGTCATATGTTTTTATTGTGGTAAACAAGGTCACCTGAAAGGGGATTGTAGGCAGGGTGTTCCTAGAAACAATGTTTTTCTAGGAGTAATCCAAAGAGTATGCAAAAGGAGTGGCAAAGGCAACCTTGGTCCAATGAATGCAGATCAATAAGGGACAGACGAGGTACCCCTTTGCCATTGGGATACACCTTGGGGGGCCTCTTCCAGGCTCCCATGTCCAATTTGGTCAATAATTTCCTGTCACCATGGGGGAAATTCCTCCACAGAGCAATTAAATAACCTAATGCCTTCTGTAAAAATACTATACTGCTCTGGGTAATAGAACAGTTTTAGAAGATAAAACAAAAATTTCAGGAGAAACCATAAAACAAACATTTTGGCAAACTACTATAAGTGACCAAAGTTAAAATATTAATAAGTAACATTATTCAGGAGGAGGAAAGCTATGGATACCATCAAAATTGATTAAGATTAGATTCAAACAAGAGAGACCTCTTGATTAGAAGATGCGATAGTTCATCAAACGGCATGACCATTCAATCTAAACTAATTTATATGACTAATAAATGCTTTTCATTTGATCAGCTATAACTTGCCAAAAAGGGAAACTCCCCAAAGGTTAGGGTTAGGTCAGGGTTTTGTTTTTGTCTTTACAAGAGAATGAAGGCAATCAACCAGGAATCTGAAAGCCACTGTAAAAGGGACAAATCATCCTGAGAAAGTGTCCCAAGAAAAAGAATAAATTGGCCTAATGGTATATCACAATTACAACAGGAAAAAATTTCATAAATCTTTCCAAATATTTGTTTCTACTGTTTTCTACAGACATATAATGCAAATGGTCTTTTTGTAGTCCCAGTTCAATTAAATATTAAAGCTGGCTGACTCTCTCTTTCTCTAAACCCAAGCATGCTTGTTAAAGGACAGTTTAGAATCTCTGTCTTATGTCAGTAGAGCCACCTGATATGGGACAGAAAAAAAACAAAATTAAGGACTATTTTATTGCCATTAATCTTATAATTCTTTGGTTTTATTTAGACTCTTTAGCACTTTTCTTAAAAAGTATAAATATTCTCAAAATTTATAAAATTAAAAAATACATGTTAAAGTTTTTGCCATGTTAGTAATAGTCATATAGAGTACTAGCTAATTCTAGAAAAAGGCTTCATCTAGCTTTCTGTACACAATTTTGGGCTTGAGTCTCTGTCAGGTAACTGGGAATTAAGTTTTTGTACTCTAGATGTACATAACAAATTAAGGTCCTTTAACCTTTTTGAGATCTGCTGCATAGAGCATTTAAAATGTTTAAGTTTTCTGTAGTGAATTATGTAGCCCAACAGTGACCTTTTATTTCAGTGATTGGTTTTTTTAATTACAGACTTCAAAAGACAGAGTATGAGAGTCTCATAAAATCTGAAAGCAGAGCTGGGGAGATGGCTCAGTTGGGGAGATCCTTGCTTCGTAAGCATGAAGAAGCATATATAGCTATTACTGTTTTCAAAATGAACTATTTGAATCAACTTATTTTAGTTACTTTCACGATCCCAGACAGGGAACAGTAAGGACTGAATATTCACACACTAATTAGTCATGGCCTTGTCCAACAGTGACGTTTGAGGTCTCCAAAAGGAAGATGGGGCCCCACAATGATGATTCTGCTGGGATTATGGTGATGCCACTAGGCTGACAAACACCACCCAAAGATCAGCTTTGGATTACAAGCTGCTCAGGACAATTTCAAGGTGGTTAGCTGAGATGATCCAGCCTCACAAACAACTCTAGCCAGGACTTGAAACAAGTCCTACATTTTCTCATTACACAGAAACTGGGCAACAAATAATACCGCTGGCTCTCCCAGAACTTGACAATTATCCCATTTTTCTCAGGGTCCCTTAAAGATGCCATCACTCCCAGACAGCAGGAAGTAATTTTAAGAACACAATGCCCACATTCCCAAGAGATGGGGTGGTGGTTTTTGGTTATTCCATGGGTTATAGATATTTGTAATTGCTTAGAGGCCTTGGTTACAAGTTGTTATTGGTAATGGTCAGGAAAAAAGGTGAACAAAGGAGATTAGATTCAGGGATCTTATTTTGAAAAGAAAAAAGGGGGGCATAGAAATTATAGGATAAAAAAGTAGAATATTGAATCTACTTTTAAATAAAAAAGCAGTTACTAGTCTTAAATATTTTATGTTGGCATGATTTTTCTATATTGAAACAACTTTGAGGTTATTTCTGTTATACTGTATATATGTTTCTATTCTTGTTTAAGATATTTTATATATTGCTACATATTTAAGGTTATTTTGGTTAGAACATACTGTACATATGTCTGTACTTTTGTTCAAGGTATTGTACCTATACAGCTCATTTAACTGTGCAATGCAAATTTCTAGTTCTTGAAAGTTGTTATTACAAACTATTTAGGATAATAAAGAAATGCAGGTTACTAGTTTATCACCTATTACAATCAAACTTGCACTCACATTAGGTATGTTTTCAAAGGTCAAACAGAGATATATTTTAGACAGGCAGGTGATGGGGTAAGTCCTTCTGTGTATATGCTATCTTATTGGTTGCTAAATAAAACACTGTTGGCCAATAGGGAAGCAAGATAGGTGGGACTAGGAGTCAAGGAGGATTCTGGGAAATATAGTCAAGGGTAGAGAGTCACCATATGATTCCAGGAGAGGGTGCAAGTCTGGCATTCCTGGTAAGATGAGTTGTATGAAAATATATATTAGTAATTATGGGTTAATAATTAAGTCAGAGTTAGCCATTAAGAAACCATAACAAAAGGCCAACAGCTTCATAATTAATAATTAATATAGCGCCCTCCCGGTGTGTTCATTTGGGACTCCCGTGGCTGGTGGGGAGAATGAATGTTACAGGCAGGTGATTTTCAAACTCTTCAGAGATCACAGAATATGGCATTTAAGATGTTTTATTAACATAAGTGGTATTTTATTTTTAATGACAATGACACATGTCTGCTCCTGGCAGCACCAATCTACTTCAGGGAAGATGATGGGTGTTGAAGAAACTCCACACACAGTTTACTTTCTTTGTGACAAAAGTGAGCCACTGGGCACAAAAGTGCCCTTGCCTTGATTGCTGACAGTGTGCTGTCTGAACTGGATAAGCAGGGCATGAAAGAAGGTGACTGCTGAACATTTCCAAGGCAAGGTGGGACAGCCCTTCTTAGGAGATGAAGATTAATAAAGGAAACAGCTTATCATAGAGATGTAATTGTCCTAGGGCAATGACGGTGGGAGAGACGGCCCCGCACCTCATTCAGGCAGCATGATAGAGCCGACCCTTTGGGCGGGGGGCTCAGGTGAGCCAGCCCAGAGGCCATGAAAGCAGGGGAACTGACCCCCCATCAGCCATGTGGTGGCGTGGGTGAGGGAAAGATGTGTGTAGGAGCCTGTGGTCTGGACTGCTGCCTGGGGCCAAGTTGGTGTCTGAAGGCAATGCTGTCATGGGGACCACGCCCATCTGGGTTGCCTGCACTGCCACCTGGGACCATGGTGACATCCTGGCCTGGGATGCTGCCGAAGACCATGTCTGGGCCTGTGGTCCTGCCTTGACCAAGGTGAGTGTTGATGTTCCTGATCTACGTTGCTACCAGGGGCCACTTGGATGCCTGGGCCTCAACCTGTGATCATGCTGATGGCAGAGGGCTGTGCGGCCACTGGGCCCAGGCTGATTTTGGGTGGCTCGTGCTGTCATCTGGGGCCGTGGTATGGTACAGACCAGGGTTGCGGTTGAGTGGCAGGTCTGTGTTTGTGGCCTTGCTGTGTGGTCTGTGTTGATGTTCGTTGCTCCTGAGACCATCGAAGACCATGTCAACCAGAGTGTCTGGGCTGTCAGCTGGAGCCATGCTGGTGTCCCAGGACCAAGCTGCTGTGGTCCAGGTGACCTGCACTGCCACCTGGGAACATAGTGACAACCTGGCCTGGGCTGCTGCCTAGGACCTTGTCTTGGCAATGGGCCTGCCGCAGCCAGGGTCTGTGATGGTGTCTTTGGCCCATGTTGCCACCAAAGACCCCATAGATGCCTGGGGTCTGGACCACAACTTGTGGTCATGAGGGCATCCAAAGGCCATGTTGCCACCAGGAACATCTTGATCTGAATGGCCTGTGCTGTCATCCCGGGCTATGGTGCCATCTGCTCCAGGGATGCTACAGAGAGCCATGTCTGGGGTCCTACACCAGCCAGGGTCTGAGTTGATTTTGGGGCTTTTGTTGCTACCAAGGGCCATGCAGATGATCAGGATCTAGTTGACCATCTCAGACCATGTTTGTGTCCTAGATGGTGCTGTGCCCAGGGCCATGCTGATCTGGGGGCTACCACCTGGAGCCATGGCAATGTCTAGGCATGGGACACTGCCTAGAGCCATGTCTGGGTCTGTGGCCCTAGGGTGGCCCGGGTCTGGAGTGGTGTCTGTGGCTCTGTGGATACCCGAGGCCAGGTCGGCCACCTGGGAGCACGTTGGTGCCTGGCAGTCATGCTGTCTCTGGCACTGTGCTGATCTGAGTGACCTGTGCTGCCACCAGGGTCATGGTGGCATGTAGGCCTGAGCTGCTTCTGAGGGCCATGTCTGGGTCCATGGTCCTGCTGCATCTGGGGTCTGTGGTGATGTCCATGTCCCATTGGAACCATGCTGTGCTGAGCTGGCCCTGCCCGTCACTGGGCTTGGGATGGCTGGCCCTGCCCCTCACTGGTTACTGCAGCAGGTGAGCTGGCCCCACCCCGCAGGGGAAAGCTAACCCCCCCCCCCCGCACTCAGCAAGGATGGTCCCACCCTTGGTCACAGATGTGCACCTTAACTGGGCCGCACACTAGAGCTGAGCCTGTGGTCAGGGATGCAGGGGAGCTGAGCCTGTGCACCCCCACATCTGCCATGTGGTGGCAAGGATGAGGGAAAGACGCCCTCCCACTCCATCCCCTGCTACCTGTGGCAGGTGAGAGAGCCGAGCCCGGGGTCAGGAGACTGAGAGAACTAGTCCTGCTTCACACCAGCTGCAGAGAGGGCAGGCCCTGTGTCCTGTGTCCTGCTTCACACCAGCTGCAGAGAGGGCAGGCCCTGTGTCCTGCTTCACACCAGCTGCAGAGAGGGCAGGCCCTGCGTCCTGCTTCACACCAGCTGCAGAGAGGGCAGGCCCTGCGCCCTGCTTCGCACCAGCTGCAGAGAGGGCAGGCCCTGTGTCCTGCTTCACACCAGCTGCAGAGAGGGCAGGCCCTGCACCCTGCTTCACACCAGCTGCAGAGAGGGCAGGCCCTGTGTCCTGTGTCCTGCTTCACACCAGCTGCAGAGAGGGCAGGCCCTGTGTCCTGCTTCACACCAGCTGCAGAGAGGGCAGGCCCTGCGCCCTGCTTCACACCAGCTGCGGAGAGGGCAGGCCCTGTGTCCTGTGTCCTGCTTCACACCAGCTGCGGAGAGGGCAGGCCCTGCACCCTGCTTCACACCAGCTGCAGAGAGGGCAGGCCCTGTGTCCTGCTTCACACCAGCTGCAGAGAGGGCAGGCCCTGTGTCCTGCTTCACACCAGCTGCAGAGAGGGCAGGCCCTGCGCCCTGCTTCACACCAGCTGCAGAGAGGGCAGGCCCTGCGCCCTGCTTCACACCAGCTGCGGAGAGGGCAGGCCCTGCGCCCTGCTTCACACCAGCTGCAGAGAGGGCAGGCCCTGCACCCTGCTTCACACCAGCTGCAGAGAGGGCAGGCCCTGTGTCCTGCTTCACACCAGCTGCAGAGAGGGCAGGCCCTGTGTCCTGCTTCACACCAGCTGCAGAGAGGGCAGGCCCTGTGTCCTGCTTCACACCAGCTGCAGAGAGGGCAGGCCCTGTGCCCTGCTTCACACCAGCTGCAGAGAGGGCAGGCCCTGTGTCCTGTGTCCTGCTTCACACCAGCTGCGGAGAGGGCAGGCCCTGCGTCCTGCTTCACACCAGCTGCAGAGAGGGCAGGCCCTGCGCCCTGCTTCACACCAGCTGCAGAGAGGGCAGGCCCTGCGCCCTGCTTCACACCAGCTGCGGAGAGGGCAGGCCCTGTGTCCTGCTTCACACCAGCTGCAGAGAGGGCAGGCCCTGTGTCCTGCTTCACACCAGCTGCAGAGAGGGCAGGCCCTGTGTCCTGCTTCACACCAGCTGCAGAGAGGGCAGGCCCTGTGTCCTGCTTCACACCAGCTGCAGAGAGGGCAGGCCCTGTGTCCTGCTTCACACCAGCTGCAGAGAGGGCAGGCCCTGTGCCCTGCTTGAGCAGCACACCAGAGCTGTTGTTGGGGTGCAAGTGAGCCAGTCCCAAGGGCATGTGTGGAGGAGCTGACTTTGACCCCTCATCTTGCACCCCCTGTAGCAATGGGGGAGAGAGCCCTGCACCTCACCTGAGCAGACAGTAGAGCTGGCCCTGGCCGTGTGGATTTGGGTGACTGGGATCTGAGGCGTGACAGCAGGACACTGGGCCTGCTGCTTGCTGCGGGCTGCGTTGAGTGAGCTAGCTTAGGCAGTGCTGGAGAGCTCCCCAGGCTTGTCATGATGAGGACAAGCTGCGAGGATGACCAACCCAGAGGCAACCCATGCCCAGGGCTATGCCCACCCCAACATCTACCTCCTCTGTGAACTGTTGGAGCCTGTGAGGGGGATGGACCTGCACATCCCCAGCAGCAGGGTCTCCATGACACAGGACACCAACAGGACCGCCAAGAGGAGCCCCAGGGAGAGCCCAGTATTGGTGTAGCAGAAGCCAGAGCCTCGACTTGTGGCAGTGACACTCATTTGCAAGCAAAGATAATGGCTGAAGGTAAATTGAGTGACTGCTTGAGTCACACTACAGCTTCCACGACCAGGCTTTTCTTCTTCCTTTTTTGTTTGTTTGGTTTGACTTTTGGTTTTTCTTTTCTTTTTGTTTTGTTTTGTTTTGTTTTGTTTTGGTTTTAGGAGGCTGACAGTCCAGTCCGGCCTTGAACTCACTGAGATCCACCTGCCTCTGCCTCCCGAGTGCTGGGATTAAAGGCATGTGCCACCACCGCCCGGCTTTGGCTTTTCTTTTAAAATTGGTTTTGATTATGGGTGGGAGGTTGCAAGGGCGGAGGGCAGATTCAAGGAGACAGGGAGATGAGTGGCATCTGAGTGCATGATGTGAAATCCACAAAGAATCATTAACGTTTTAAAAAAATCATATACTGTGACCAACTTGTTTTTCATCCTGAGATGCAAGACTAGTTCAACATATACAAACCAGCATGTATAATACAGCATATATATTTGAATATATAGACTTGAGATTTTAAAAAAGTCACACAACCATCTCAATCAGTGCAAGCAAGACCTTTGGCAAAGTTTGACATCTCTCCATGATAAAATTCCAGAATAAGCCAGGAATAGAAAAGACTTAAACACAACAGAGGCTCTATGTGAAAACCTGTGGTCAGCATTTACTAAGTGAGGAACGCTCAGAGCCTTTATCCTGTAATCCGGAAGGAGTTGAAGGATACCCACTCGTTCCGTTCTTATTGGATACACGGCACCAGAGCAGTGAGACAGGAGAATCGTGTTTGCTCTGTTTGTCTGCATCGACAGAAGTCCCTGTTACTCTTGAAGCATCCCGCCAGGACTGAAGTTACTGGGTCATGGACTGATTCTATGTGTCGTATATGAATTTTGAATATGAGAGGGAAACTGGTTGTCAGGGGAGTAACGATGTGATAAAATACAGTGGACAAAACACCAGGAGTGTTGGTTTTTCAACGCTGTTACACCATGCAACAGAACTAACACGGGAGGTTTATTGGGGGGGGGGAGGAGGACAAGTCCTCTAGGACCAGGGGACACAGGAAGGGCCTGCTTTGTATAAGGGCCCAGGGAATGCGCACAGGCTAGGGCAGGCCAGGGTGAATGCCTGAGTACCAGCCAGTGAGCATGCATACGAGGAGTGCTCTTAGTGGCGACCTTAGAAGACCCTAAGGGCAGGCCAGCATAATGCCTGAATGCTAACAACCTTAGGTCTCCTAAATTTCTCAGTGTATGCTGCTGCTGAGTAAGGAATCTAGTTCACAGACCGGTTTATCAGGCTTACGTTGCTAGGGTGTAGGCTGATGTAGACTGGGCAAGAGGTGATGTAATGTTCGCGAGAATGGAAAAAAAAAAAAACCTGATGGAAAATACCCAAATAAAAAACAAGGGACGTCCAGCGAGGGAAGGCGGCTCCAGAACCCACAAGGTGGAAGAGAGAATCTCACTCCCCTCCCCAGCACACAACACACAATAAATAAACAGATAAATGGAAAGAAAAAGCCCGAAGAGAATGAAAAGCAGCCGGTCAGCGCCAGCAACTGCTCACTACAGGGAAGAACTGTGAAGTTTTCACCAACGCTAAGACTTCTGCAGCTGGAAGCAGAAAGAGTGCGGGTTAAGTGCCCACAGGAGCCTGAGGAGCGATGAGTGAGCTCACCAAGCAGGCTCCGCAGCTGTGGGTGTCCTGCTTCAGAGGATGGGCACCTGCCACTCAAAGCCAGACACAACCGGGACAGTGCACTGGCGTGTGAACCTGGCTCTGGGCGGCGATGTGTAAGCCCCTGCAATGCAGAAAATAACAGAAAGGAGAGCGGGAAAGCGGCCACCGGGAAACAGGAGCCATGCAAGCCGGAGGCACTGCCGAGTTCCCCGGGAAATGAGCAAGAGCAGGCTCCAGGGACTTCGGAGTCTTATCCCCCTTATCACCATTAGGCGGCGATCTCGAGAAACTGACTCCCTAGACAACCCTGCTTCCTCGAAGCCCTGTTTGCTAAAACTGGGGCAGAAAGAGGTGAGCTAGGCACCACTGTCTTGTCTTCAAGGCTTGGGGCAGTGCTCTGGCTTCCAAGCCACTACTCCTTGTGTGAGGTCCATTAGAACAGATCTCGGCGGGGCAGTCTGAGTCGGTGCTGCTGACCCCTCACAGTCCAAAGTTAGACGTAAGAACATTCAGAGGTCTTCCCCTTTCTAGTGCAGGATATTCTCTGAGATATTTCAAAAGGCAGGGATCAGTCAAAAAGGGTTCACCATTCCTAGCAATTAAGTGTGGCCACTAGACTCTGTTCTGGCCAATGGGACCAGATCATTACTGAGGTGTAACTTTTTGTTCACGACTTCAAAATATACAGATTTCCCATACATCTTTCTGGATAGAATATTGACACAGGGATTAGTTCTCTTGGGTCACAAAAATGAGGACATTAACTTTGGAATGACTAAGCAAAACCACACAGATAGCCTGAGTTTTGTACAATAAGACAGGCTCCTAATGTCCCTCCCTCCCTGCCTCACTTCCTCCTTCCCTCTTTTCCTCCCTTCCTGTTTCCCTCTCTTCCCTCCTTAACAGAGTCTCACTAGGTTGTCCAGGCTGACCTCAAACTCATGATCAATCTACCTCACCTTCCTGAGTCCTTCTACTAAGGCATGTACTCCCATGCCCAGCTCAGTTATTTGTTTATAGAGAAATCTAAAGCTGTAAGTATTAACTGCTGTTATTCAGGGCCTGACAAATGTAGGCAACCTTCCTCCACCATAGACATGCTGATAATTTATTAAGTTCAGTTACAGGGAACAGAATTACTACAGGGAGCTGAATGGCTTGTACTAGTGTCTGGTCCTTAGGGTGCTAACACAGGAAGCTTGTAGAAATGTTGAGAGTGTACTGAGGACCAGACACTAGATGGCACTTTCAGAAATGGCTCTGGAAACCACACTGCAAACGGTAGCTGCTGTGCCTGCTGTATAGAGTCCTGGTGAGGGCGCTGCTGTGAACAGGAAGTTGTCAGAACTGCTTCCTGCTCTGCTCCTCAGGGCCTGCTGTGTCTGCACCAGGAAAACAATGCCCTGTGGATTCATGACATCCACAACAGAAGTGACTGGCACCGAGACCTCTGTCTACTCAGTGTCAGAGAGAGCCAGTTCCAGAGGTGTCTGCCAGCTGAACCATGCACTGATGTATTCAATTGGCCAACTCTAAGTTTCATTTGAAACCAAATCTAGGCCCGTCACCTGAAAGACCTAGGCAAGGCGGTGAGGATCCAACATCATACTTGGATACATGGCAAGTTTGAGGCTAGCCTGGGCTACAGGGGACCCTATTTCAAAAAATAAAACAAACAATATGGGAATATGGGAAATGTAGTTTTCAGCTTTCTGGACTCTGAGATTCAGTAAGACATTGTGCCAAACCAAGAGAAGTCTGGAATATTATGCATTCAATCTTTACAGTCCATCCAGGAAAAATAGAGAAGACACATAATGAAAAGGTACTGGATGGGAAAAGAACAGATAAATAAATGTGTGTTATGGATCAATAAATGCAGTAAGAGATTCAACTGTTGTGGTGGTCTGAATAAGAATGGCCCCTGCAGACTCAGATTTGGATGTTTAGGGAATGACATTAGGAGGTGTGCTTTTTTTGGAGTAGATGTGGCGTTGTTGGAGGAAGTGTGTCACTCAGGGGTGGACTTTGGGGTTTCAAATGCCAAAGCAATGCCCAGTATCCCTGTCTCTTCCTGCTTCCTGCTTCTCTGGATGTAGGACTCTCAGCTGCCTCCCCAGCACCATGTCTGCCTGCTGCTGCCGTGCTTCCCGTCATAAGGACAATCGGCGAAGCCTCTGAAACTATAAGCCAGCTCCAATGAAATGTTTTTCATTACAAGAGTGCTGTTATCACAGTATCTCTTCACAGCAAGAGAAACCCTAACTAAAACAACTCTAAGAATTCAGTATGTGCAAAACAGCACTTTAAAACAATGAGTTAGGAAGGGTCTTTCAGTAAACAGTCATGTATCAACTGGTTTATCACTTAGAAAATTTTCTGAGAACACACAAGGCAAATTCCACAAAGACTAATAATGTAAATGTGAACTGCACAAGCATAAAATATGAAATTTGTGTGTGAAAGGTATTTCTAAGATCAATGGAGAATTTTTTGTGGGGAGGTTGAGAGATTTTGTGATTATTTATTTGCCTATTGAGATAGTTTCATGCTGTAGATCAGACTGACTTGGAACTTAATATGGAGACCAGGATGTCCTCTAACTTCTAAATTCAATACCCCATTTTCAATAATGACTAGAATGTATAGACAGAAAATCAGTAAGAAAACAGTGGGCTTGAACACAATATAGAAAATTGACACAGAGAAGACAGTGCACCCAAAGAGAGGAGAATGCCCGTGCTCCTAAGTACACTGACCATTGTCTAGGACAGAGCACACAGGACAGGGAGGAAATAAGTCTCAAAGATGTAAGAATATTGTACCAGGAATCTTGCCTGACCACAGTGGACAAAACTAAAACCCATTAACAGGAACTACATGACAAAATCCTTACACGTGAATCCAGTTAGGAGACACTGCGTGGGTTGTCTGTCTTCCTTCCTGTACAGCCCTTAATCTTAATATGCATGAAGTTCCTAGCACCCACGTGGCGCCTGACAACTGCCTGTGACTCCAGTCTCTAGTGGACCCGACACCATCACACAGATATACACGTAGGCTAAATACCAACATACAAGGAAGAGTGAGCTCAAACCCGAGTTTGACGAGATGAAGTATCCAAACAAATTATCTATAGATACTTTACTCCAGGAAAATCCACAGAACAGGGATAAAGGACTGGGGGTGGAGTACAGGGATGGCTCAGTGATAACAGCCCTTACTGCACCTGCAGAGGAATCGCATTCCGTTCACCCCACCCAGGTCAGACGCTCCTAACTGCTGCAACCTCTTATGTGCGCGCACTACACACACACACACACACACACACACACACACACACACACACACACACACACACACAGAGGCCTAGATATAAACAGAAATGAAAACAACATCTTTGGGAGAAGATGGGTGGTTAGAGGGCCTAAATGTGGCCCAGCAGTGACACCGTGGTGAGGGTTCTATGGAGGTGTTAAACACAAGTGGAATGAAATGTCCCTGAGCTGTGTGGCTGTCACCATCGAATTCTCACTAAAGGATCGCTGAGCTAAGGTGGAGGTGTTAAAGCCAGGCACCAAAGTCCCAAAGGAGAACACGGAAAAGGATAGATGTGGATGGCAGAGATGGGCAGAACGGCCAGAGAAGGAAGGCTCTCGCGGGCAGAAGGTAACTATCGCATGTGGGGAAGGCTAAGGTGGCCTCTGGGCCATGTGCTCTGGAAGAGCCCTAGTCGAGTAAAGCTGCCCCAATCTTGTTTTGCAGAGAAGCCAACTTTCCTACATCACTGAGCCTTGATGGTATCTGTTGGTGGGCAACAGGGGTTGTGGGGGTGTAACACAAGTTCTAATAGGTCTCAATAATAAAAGCCCAGAGTCACATACGGGGGCAAAAGCTGAAAGATCAGAGAGTTGAAGGCGCTAGCCACAGCCACACCTTACCTCTCCCACTTCCTAGCTGAAAAGAGAGCAAGTTCCTGTTCCTTCCTGCCTATAATCCTTTCTCCGACCAGTCGTCACACTTCCTGTCTGCCCAGCTATCTCATTTCCTGTCTGCCTGTTAACCAGTGGCAAGCTCCACCCTCTGATCTACAGACAGGCTTTATTTGTACGAACAAGGTATCACCACATGGGGAGAAGACATGGAGTCCCCAGAGCACTGAGTGTGTGGCGTGTGGATAGTGAAGGCAGACACTGGAGTAGATGAGCTTGTGGATGGACTCAGACTGAGATGACCTTCCCACACAAGGTTTGCCCAGATGCTGAGACTCAAGAAACCACACATACACGAGTTGGTGTGGAAGAGTTGTTACTCATTGAGGAGGCTTTCTTGGAAGATCAGGGAAGGTTCCCTTGGGTGCGGAAATGCTTGAGAGTTCAGGGAAAGGAGATTGGATCAGGAAGTTTGGGTGAGAGTTCCCTCATGCTGGTCAAGGCTTGCATAACTTGAAAGTTGAAGAGTGTGTCCAAGTTTTCTTGCCTACTTGTTCTGATGTGAGGCATGAGGGGAAGTGGGAATGTGTTAGTCCCACAGATTGAGAATAAGACCGGTACCATAGTTTAAAGCCAAAATTGAAGCAAGCTTTAATTAAATACTGGCCAGGTGGATGGGCCCTGGCCAGGTCCATACCCGGATTTCCAGGAAATGGCACAGAATCACAGTTTGCAGCAGGTTAGGAAGGAAATTCATATAATTCCTTACTGTGAACCTCCCACCCACATGTGAGCAAATACATTCTGTGGAGATGGGTCAAACAAACCTGTTTAGGGGAGTGAAAATGGCTTGTTATCTCCCATAAACAATAGTCTCCAGCATTTCAGGAACTGTCTGTCCTTGGGGGAAGAGACTTGCACATCAGAGGCCTTTTTGTTTCATGGATCTCTAAGGCAAAGTAATTAAACTTAAAATGTAATCTCGGTTCTCACATGTGAATGTTCCTAGGGTCAGCTGGTTATCAGGAAATAGAGAGTCTTTATTACAGTGGGCTAGGACCCTTCAGTGAACCAACCTACCAGGAGAACTGAAAGTCTAGGGCCACATGGAGAACAATTGCTTGCCTACTTTCTGAGACGAAATCAGCAGCCAGGGACTTTTGAGGCAAGGACTCCACAGTCTTGAGAAATTTTGTAGAATTTTTCATTTCCACGTTTGGCATTTATGTTCTTTCCTGTTAGGACTGACAAAACAATTTTACACAACAAAAAGGATGGTGATCTTCTCAGCTGGGGTAGTGAGCACATTTGTGTTGGATATGGCTGCTTAGTATATACTAGGTGCTTTAAAATTATTTTTGTTTGTGTGTATGTGTGTATGTTTATGTGGGTGAATGCCACAGAGACAAGAGAGGTCATCAGAGCTGGAATTACAGGGTTACAGGCCTCTACAAGAGCAGCAAATGCTCTTGGCCTCTGGGCTACCTCGCTGGCCCCAGATTATCCACTTTCTAGCACTTGTTGACGTGGTCCTCTCCCTGTACAGGAGGCTGAAACCATTGTTTCCTTGACTTTCCAGGCTGAATCTGTTTTGCACACTTTGTAGTAAGCCTGGGAGCAGCACAAACAGAAGTCCTTCTAATGGTTGTTGGTTTCCCCCTGCTGGACAAGATCATGGACCACACTCAAGATCTTGAGCTGTTCCTAAAGAGGGTCTGTAGTGCTTAGTCACACACTTGGCGGCTGTTGAGATGCAGCAATAGATTCTGTGTCCTGGTTCTTATAACCCTACAGCTCAGCATTGTTTGAGGACATATCCTTGCTAATGCTCTCTCCTCCAGTCATGCAGTCGTAAACACTCTGCTCCTTCTGTTAAGTGCCTTTGTGCTCCATAGAACCCAACTGCTTCCTGTATTCTGCCTTGAACTGCTATTGTGTCTTAGGAGAAGGCCAGAGTCATACTGGAGAAATGCAGGACTCCAAGCTACATTTAGAGATGAGGGACCGTGGCAGACCCCAGAGATGACAGAAAATATTGACTTCTCCGGAAATATAGTTGTAAGATCTGAAAAATTCATATGGGTGGAATGAAAGGGATTTGGGGATTCCAGAATCACATTCTCTGATCCCACCAACCTTGGAACTGTAAAAGGAGAGGATCTCAGCAAGGTTTCTCAAGTCATTAGGAAAATGTGCTCAGTGTTGTTTTGTATTTTCATGTGCTTCTAGATTACTAAAAGCTAACCACCTGAGGAGCACAGCCAGCTCAGCACAGTGGCACTACACTTGGACACCTCTCTCTCACCTCTCTCTCTCTCTGTCTCTCTCTCTCTCTCTCTCTCTCTCTCTCTCTTTCTCTCTCTCTTTCTCTCTCTCTCTCTCTCCCTCCCTCCCTTTCTCTCTCTAGGTAAGAGCAGATTACTAGATGGGCTCCATCTGCATTTGTATATCTACCCCTAAATTTAGTAAAAGGAAATTTTCTTAGTGCAAACATAGCAGCCATTTCTAAAATTTAAAAGTTGTTGTCATTGATTTCTAACAGCACTAGCAAAGGAGGTTGTTTATGAGTCAATTTCACAAAGGTTCCCATGGGTGCTATGCTTATAATATCCTATGATTCTGGAGCCCTTTCCTTACTCCACCTTAGATACTCATTCTCATGACACAACTTGAAATTTATTATCACCTAGAGCTGAAGAACCTCTGTTGTCCTTGCCTCTGACTCCATTATGATTGTAGATTCCTTCCTACTATACATTTTGCCTTCTATTTCAATGGGAAGTTAGATATGTACATTCAGGAATCTCTTCAATGTTTTTACTTCAACCTCTCAAAGTATTATAGTTTCTACTTCTTCCACTGCTGTTAGTAACAGGAAGCAATAATTTCAAATAAACAACTAATAAATACTTGAAGAATGTTCAGCATCTTTAGGCTTTGGGGAAATTCAAATTAAAACTAGATTGAAATTTCATCTTACCTCAACTTCAAGAAAACAAACAAACGACAAACAAACTTTGGCAAAGGGTCTAGGCAGGTAGCCTGATAGAGCTCCTGGTTGTATTCCCTAAGGAATCCAAGTCAGTGTTACAACATTGAGACCTGCACACCTGTCTTGAGGCACTGTTCACAAGACATGATAAAGGTCTTGGAGAGATGCGAGATAACAGGAGCATACCTAAACATCATAAAAGCTATAAACAGCAAGCCAACAGCCAACATCAAACTAAATGGAAACTCAAAGCAATTCCTCTAAAATCAGGAACAAGACAAGGCTGTTCACTTTCTCCATACTTCTTCAATATTGTACTTGAGGTTCTAGCTAGAGCAATAAGACAACAAAATGAGATCAAGGGGATAGATTGGAAAGGAAGAGATCAAGCTTTCACTATTTGCAGATGATATGATAGTTTATATAAGTGATCTGAAAAACTCTACTGGGGAACTCCTACAGCTGATAAATACTTTCAGCAAAGTGGCAGGATACAAGATCAACTCAAGAAAATCAGTAGCCCTACTATATACAGAGGATAAAAGGGCTGAAAAAGAAATCAGAGAAACATCACCCTTTAAAAACAACATAAAATACCTTGGGGTAACCCTAATCAAACAAGTGAAAGACCTGCATTGCAAGAACTTTGAGTCTTTAAAAAAAGAAATTAAAGAAGACACCAGAAAATGGAAAATTCTCCCACGCTCTTGTATAGGTAGGATCAACATAGTAAAAATGGCAATCTTGCCAAAAGCAATCTACAGATTCAGTGCAATCCCCATTGAAATCCCAGCACAATTCTTCACAGACCTTGAAAGAACAATAATCAACTTTATATGGAAAAAAAAGACCCAGGATAGCCAAAACAACCCTGTTCAAAAAGGCAATGTCTGGAGACATCACCGTCCCTGACTTCTAGCTCTATCATAGAGCTATAGTCCTGAAAACAGCTTGGTATCTGCACAAAAATAGACAGGTAGACCAATGGAATTGAATTGAAAGCCCTGATATTAAGCCACACACATATGAACACTTGGTTTTTGACAAAGAAGCTAAAATTATACAATAGAAAATGGTGCTGGCAAACTGTATGCTGCCATGCACAAAACTGAAGTCCAAATGGATCAAAGACATCAACATAAATCCAGCCACACTGAACCTCTTAGAAGAGAAAGTGGGGGGGCACGTGAACGAATTGGTACAGGAGACAGCTTCCTGAACATAACACCATTAGGACAGACACTGAGATCGACAATTAATAAATGTGACCTCCTGAAACTGAGAAACTTCTGCAAGGCAAAGGACACAGTCAACAAGACAAAAAGGCAGCCCACAAAATGGGAAAATATATTCATTATCCCCACATCTGACAGAGGGCTGATCTCCAAAATCTACAAAGAACTCAAGAAGTAAGTCTCCAAAGTGCCAAAGGATCCAATTAAAAAGTAGTCTACAGAACTAAATAGAGAATTTTCAATAGAGGAGACTAAGATGGCTGAGAGACACCTAAGAAAGTGCTTAACATCCCTAGCAATCAGGGAAATGCAAATCAAAACAACTCTGAGATACTATCTCACTTCTGTCAGAATGGCTAAAATCAAAAACACCAATGACAGTTTATGCTGGAGAGGATGTAGAGAAAGGGGAACACTCCTCCATTGCTGGTGGAAGTGTCAACTCACACAGCCACTATGGAAATAAGTATAGAGATTCCTCAGGAAAATAGAAATCAGTCTATCACAAGACCTAGCCATCCCACTCTTAGACATATACCCAAAAGATGCAAATTCATACAACAAGGACATCTGTTCCACTATGTTCATAGCAGCATTATTTGTAATATCCAGAACCTGGAAGCAACCTAGATGCCCCTCAACTGAAGAATAGATAGATAAAATGTGGTACATTTACACAATGTAGTACTACTCAATGAAAAAAAGAGAATGGAATCTTGAAATTTGCAGGTAAATGGATGGCACTAGAAGAAACCATCCTGAGTGAGGTAACCCAGTCACAAAAGACAAACATGGCATGTACCCACTCATATATGGATTTTAGACATGAATCAGGGGAGTGCTAGCCTACAATCCCACTGCCAGAGAGTCTGGGAAACAGGAAGGACCCTCAGAGAGATATGCATGGTATCCCTGAGAAGGTGGAATGAGGCAAGATCTCCTGAGCAGATTGGGAGTATGGGGGGAGGGGAGAGGAGGACATGGAGGAGCAGGAAGGTTGAGCTGGAGAAAGAATAGAGGAGAACTGATGAGAGATACCATAATTTCTGGAGTTATTCTGGGTTTGAGGGAAGATCTGGCACTAGTGAGCTCTCCAGAGATCTACAAGGATGACAGCAACTGGAAAACTAAGCAATGGTGGAGAGACCACGTTAAATGTCCCTCCCTGATAATGATTTTGATGACTATCTTATATACCATCCTAGAACCTCCATCCAGTGACATATGGAAGCAGAAGCAGACACCCACAGCTAAACACTGAACTGAACTCCTGGAACCCAGTGATAGAGAGGGAGGAGTGATGAGCAAAGGGGTCAAGATTGGGCTGGTGAATCCAAGAGAAACAGCTTATCTGAACAAGGGGGATATCTTGGACCCCAGACTGATGGCTGAGAGGCCAGAATGGGACTGATCCAGACCCTCTGAATGTGGGTGTCAGTGAGGAAGCCTAATCAATCTATGGGACTTTGTGTAGTAGATCAGTATTTATCCCTGAAACACAAATGTACTTTGGGTACCCATCCTACAATGAGGGATGCTCTCCATGGAGGAAAGGGAGAGGCAGCTGGGACTGACATGGGAAGCAAACTTGTTTCTAATTTAAATATATAATAAAAAAGTGTAAAAGTGTTAAAAAAAAAAGGTCAAGAAGCCCAGCTCAAAGGCACAGAAAACATATTCAATAAAATCATAGAAGAAAACTTTCCCAATCTAAAGAAGGACATGCCAATGAAGGTACAAGAAGCTTACAGAACACTAAATAGATTGACCCAAAACAAAAAATTCCCTCACCACATAATAATCAAAACACTAAACATAAACAATAAAGAAAGAATATTAAGGGTAGCAAAGGAAAAAAGTCAAGTAACACATAAAGGCAAACCTATCAGAATCACACTTGACTTCTCCATGGAAACTCAGAAATCCAGAAGGTCCTGGATAGATGTTCTACAAACGCTAAGAGACCACGGATGCCAGCCCAGATTGTTATACCCAGGAAAGTTTTCAATCACTATATATCGAGAAAACAAGATATTCTGTGACAAAACCAGATTTAAACAATACATATCCACAAACCCAGCTCTACAGAAAGTACTGGAAGGAAAACTCCAATGCAAGGAAGTTAACTATACTCACAAAAACATAGGCAATAGATGGGCCCACATTACCAAAAGCTAAAAACAAACAAACAAAAAAGGGAAATCAACACACAATACCACCACCAAAAGCAAATAGAAAACAACCAAGAATCAACAATCAGTGGTCATTAATATCCCTCACCATATGGTCTTAAATCACCTATAAAAAGATACAGAATGGATATGAATACAGACTCTATCCTTCTGCTGCATACAAGAACCACACCTCAACTTCAAAGACAGACATTACCTCAGAGTAAAGGGTTGGGAAAAGATTTTCAATCAAATGGACCTAAGAAACAAGCTGGTGTAGCTATCCTAATATCTAACAAATTAGACATGAAACTAAAATCAATCAAAAAAGATAAAGAAAGACATTTCATATTCATCACAGGAAAAATCCATCAAGGAGAAGTCTCAATTCTGACCATTTTGCCCCAAACACAAGGACTTCTGCATTTGTAAAATAAACATTACTGAAGCTTGAATCACAAACCAATCAAGCTCCACACGAAGAGTGGGAGACTTCAATACCTCACTTTCACCACTGGACAGATGTCCCTTTTGGTTAGTTTGGATAATGGTTTGTCTAGTTTGTTGAAACCAACTCTTGGTTTTATTGATTCTTTGTATTGATTTCTTTGTTTCTACTTTATTGATTTCAAACCTCAATTTGATTGTTTTCTGGCACCTATGTCTCCTGGGTGAGTTTGCTTCTTTTTGTTCTTGAGCTTTCAGGTGGTCTGTTAATTCTCTAGTGTGGCAATTCTCCAGTTTCTTCATGTGGGCATTTAGTGCTATGAACATTCTTGTTAGCACTGCTTTCAAAGTGTCCTGTAAGTAATGCACCTTCATTTTCAATGTATTCTAGGAAGTCTTTAATTTCTTCCTTGATCCAGGAGATGCCATTTAGCATTGATCAATTTCCATGAGTTTGTAGGCTTTCTGCAATTTGTGTTGCTTTTGAATTCTAACTTTAAAGCATGGTGTCTAATAAGATATAGGGGTTATTTCATTTTTGTATCTGTTGTCATATGCTTTGTTGCCAAGTATGGGATAGATTTTAGAGAAGGTTCCATGTGGCACTGAGATGAAGGCATATTCTTTTGTGTTCTGATGGAACGTTCTATAGATGTCTGTTAAACCCAATTGGGTCAGAACTTCTGTTAATTCCTTTGTTTCTTTGTTAACTTTCTTTCTAGTAGTCCTGTCCAGTGGTGAGAATGGGGTGTTGCAGTCTCCCACTATAAGTGTGTGTGGTTTTATGTGGGATTTCAGTTCTAGTAATGTTTCTTTTACAAATGTGGGCACCTTTGTTTTGGGGGCATAGATGTTCAGAAGATATCAGAAAATATCCCATACTCTTGGATAGGTAGGGTCAACATAGTTAAAATGGCAATCCTATCAAAATAATCACAGATTCAGTGCAATTCCCATCAAAATACCAGCACAATTCTTCACAGATATTGAAAGAGCAATACTCAACTTCATATGGAAAACAAAAAAACCCAGGATAACCAAAACTATCCTGAAGAATAAAGGATCATCTGGGGGCATCACCATCCTGAACTTTAAGCTACATTATAGAGTTATAGTGATGAAAACAGCTTGGTATTGGCATTAAAACTGACAGGTGGATCAATGGAGTGGAATTGAAAGCCCTGATATTAGTCCACACACATATGAACACCTGATCTTTGACAGAGAAGCTAAAGTTATACAATGGAAAAAAGAAAGTGTCTTCAACAAATGGTGCTGGCATAACTGGATGCTGACATGTAGAAGACTGCAGATAGATCAATATCTATTTCCATGCACAAAATTTGAGTCTAAATGGATCAAAGACCTCAGCATGAATCCAACCACACTGAAGCTCTTGGAAGGGAAAGTGGGAGGTATGCTTGAACGAATTGGTACAGGAGACCACTTCTTGAACATAACGTTAGTAGCACAGACACTGAGATCAACAATTAATAAATGGGACCTCCTGAAACTGAGAAGTTTCTGTAAGCCAAAGGACACAGTCAGCAAGACAAAACAGCAGCTCACAGAATGGGAAAAGATCTTGACCAACCTCATATCTGACAGAGGGTTGATTTCCAAAATATACAAAGGACTCAAGAAGCTAATCACCAAAACACCAAATAATCCTATTAAAAAGTGGGGTACAGAACTAAATAGAGATTTTTAAAAGAGGAATCTAAAGTGTCTGAAAGACACTTAAGAAATTGCTCAAGATCCTTAACAATAAGGGAAATGCAAATCAAAACCACTCTGAGATATCAGCTTACTCCTGTCAGAATGGCTGAAATCAAAAACACCAGTAACAGTTTATGCTGGAGAGGATGTGAAGAAAGGGGAACATGTTTCCATTGCTGGTGGGAAAATAAACTTGCACACCCACTTTGGAAACCAGTATGGTGGTTCCTCAGGAAAATGGGAATCAGTCTACCACAAGACCCGGCAATTCCACCCTTAGGCATATACCCAAAGGATGCACATTCATACAATTAGGGTTTCTTTTCAACTATATTCATAACAGCATTATTTGTAATAGCCAGAACCTGGAAGCAACCCAGATGTCCTTCAATCAAAGAATGGATAAAGGAAATGTGGTACATTTACACAATGGAGTAGTACTCGGCAGAAAAAAAAATACCAATGGAATCTTGAAATTCACAGGCAAATGGATGTAACCAGAAGAAACCATCCTTATTGAGGTAACCCTGTCACAGAAAGACAAACGTTGTGTGTATTCAGTCATATATGAATATTAGACATAGAGCAAAAGATTACCAGCCTACAATCCACATCACCAGAGAAGATAGGAAACAAGGAGGACCCAAAGAAAGACATACATGGTCCCCTCCCCCCCCCAAAGAAGGGGAAAGGGACAAGAGCTCCTGAACAAATTAGGAGCATGGAGGGAATGGGGAAGGGGAAGGATATAGGAGAAAGAGGAGGGGGGAACAGGAGCGGGAAAGAGAACATGAGGGATCAGGAAGATCGAGTTGGGGGAAGAATAGAGCAGAGCAAGAGAAGAGACACCTTAATAGAGGAAGCCGGTATAGGTTTAAAGAGAAACCTGCCACTAGGGAAATGTCCAGAGATCCACAAGGATGACCTCAACTAACAATCTAAGCAATAGTGGAGAGGTTACCTTAAATGCCCTTCCTCTATAATGAGAACGATGACTACCTTATATGCCATCCTAGAGCCTTCATCCAGTAGCTGATGGAAGCAGAAGCAGACACCCACAGCTAAGCACTGAGCTGAACTCCTGGAGTCTAATTGTAGAGAGGGAGGAACGATGAGCAAAGGGGTCAAGACCATGCTGGGAAAACCCACAGAAACAGCTGACCTGAGCAAGTGGGAGCTTACAGACTCTACCCAGACAGCTGAGGATCCTGCATGGGACTGAACTAGGCCCCCTTAATGTGTGTGACAGTTAGGTGGCCTGGGCTGTGTATGGGGTCTCTGGCAGTGGAACCAGTATTTATCCCTAGTACACAAATGGACTTTGGGAGCCCATTCCCTATGGAGGGATACTCTCTCAGTCTAGATGGAGGTGGGGAGTGCCTAGGCCCTGCCCCAAATGATGTGACAGACTTTGATGATCCCTCATGTAAGGCTTCACTCTCCTTGGGGAGTAGGTGGGAGGTGGGATTGGGCCTGTTGGGGGGGCAAGGCAGGATAGGAGGGAGAGGGAACTGGGAGTGAGATCTAAAATAAGGTTGTTTCTGATTTAAACTAACAAAAGAAAAAAGAAAGGATAAAATGTGGGTGAATATGATCCATGTGAAGTATATGAATGTATATAAGTCCATTTGAAAGCCAACAGTTTTTCAATTGCTATATGTGCCAAAAATGAGCTCATCTTAAAGAAAAAGACTCTTTGGAAATATAATTTAAATATTGCACAATTCTGTGGTTTTTAAAACTCTTTCGGAGTTGTCCAAGCATCACCACAATTGATTTGTAGAAATTTTCATCACCACTAAGAGAATCCCTGAACTCTTGCTCTGGCCCCTATGTTCTGATTCTGAAAGAAACACTACTCTGCTCTAGCTCTCTAGATTTGAAATACTGTGAACATGAGGCTTCTTGGACTGGCTGCTCTACTTAGCATAAAGTTGTTAAGGTCCATTCATCCTGGAGAAGGCCAGCTTCTCATTTC
The DNA here is from genome assembly GCF_017639785.1 of Mesocricetus auratus. Lineage (NCBI taxonomy): Eukaryota > Metazoa > Chordata > Mammalia > Rodentia > Cricetidae > Mesocricetus > Mesocricetus auratus. Next base: position 83,313,272 of record NW_024429186.1, read on the forward strand.
TTTCTATGGTGGGTTATATTCCAATATAGGAACAGCCTAATTTTCTTTACCTATTCATCAGTGGGTACACATTGCAGTTGTATCCACCTTTGACAATTATGACTAACACTGCGGTCAACATCAAATATTCGGTTTGTGAGGGACAAGTGTTTTCATTCTTCTTGGTTACATTTATGCCTATGAGTAGAACTGCTGGGTTATATGGTAATGCCATATTGACCACTTGAGGATATGCCATACTGTTTGGCAAAATATTCATAGCATTTTACATTTCCACTACTAGGTAAGAGGTTTTCATTTTGTTTACATTTTTCCAATTCCTTTTAACATACGACTTTTTATGTTTACAAAATACTTGATAAGCATAGCAGAGTGGGAGAAGAAATGGGAGAAGGGGCATATTTTTTTTCAGCCTCTGAGTTTGAGTTTTATTATGAACCATGCACATTTTGAGCTTGTTTCATGCAGTACAGATTCTTTTATGTGTTTTGAATGAAAATTTACAATTAGAATTTTGAAAAATTAACACACTATTAAATAAGAGTTTCACTGCTAACTGAAAAGTGAATCGAGCTTTTGATTATTGCATGGACAGTGCTACTTCAATGGTTTAGAAAGAAACGTCTTTGAAGAAAGGATTGTAAATAGCTAGGTTTGGATTGTGCTAGGATTTCAGGAACACATTTCCTTCTGCTCCATGTCATTGCCAAGTAATAATCCTTTCATCAGCCTGGGTCAGGTAAGGCATGCACAATAGAAAACCATGTATGTACAACTGCCCGCTCTGCTGCTTACCAGGGTTCACATCTATTAACAATGAACTCTGTTGCATAAATAAGTCAGAATGTGTAGGCTACTCCCTCCACAGCTACTGGATTTTTTGACTGTCAGATACATCCTCTGGACGTAAGTCACTACAGTTTCTTTTTTAAATTTTTTAAATTCTTTTTTATTTAAATTAGAAAAATAAATGCTTCACATGTCAATCCCTGCTCCCTCTCCCGCCCCTCCTCCCTTGCCCCTCCACCACCACTCCCAATCCCCCACCCAATCCCCACATCATTCCCCAGGAAGGGTGAGGCCCTGCTTGGAGGGATCTCCAAAGTCTGTCATTTCATTCAGGGCAGGACCTAGGCCCTTCCCCATGTGTCCAGGCTGAGATAGTATCCTCTATTTGGAATGGGCTCTCAAAGATCATTCATAAACCATGGTAAACACTGATCTACTACCCAAGGTCCCAGTGATTTCTGTGGCCTCCTCACTGAGGCTACATTCATGGAGTCTGGATCGGTCCCCTGTTGGCCTCTTAGCCATCAGTCTGGTATTCAAGTGCTCCCCCTTGTCCAGTCAGCTGTCTCTGTGGGTTTCACCATTCACGGTCTTGACGCCATTTCTCATCACTCCTCCATCTCTGTCACTAGGTTCCAGGAGTTCAGTTCAGTGTTTAGCTGTGGGCATCTGTCTCTGCTTCCATCAGTCACTGGATGAAGGTTCTAGGATGGTATATAAGGTAGTCATCAACCTTATCATCAAGGAGGGGCAATTAATATAGTCTCTCCACTATTGCTTAGTTTGCCAGTTGGTGTTATCCTTGTAGATCTCTGGAGATATCACTAGTGTCAGCTCTCTCCTCAAGCCTATAATGACTTGATCTATTATGGTATCTCTCATCCTGCTCTCCTCTATTCTTACCTCGACTCAACCTTCCTGCTCCCTCGTACCTTCTTCTCAAGTCCTTCTCTTTTTCCTGGTTCCCTCTCCCCTCCCCTGATGTTCCTAATCTGCTCAGGAGATCTTGCCTCATTCCACTTCTCTGGGGTATCATGCATCTCTCTTGTGAACGTCTCTGTTTCCCAGACTCATTAGCACTGGTATTGTAGGCTGACACTCCCCTGATCCATGTCTAAAATCCATATATGAGGGAGTCCATACCATGTTTGTCTTTTTTGGGTCTGGGTTACCTCACTTAGGATGGTTTCCTCTAGTGCCATCCATTTGCCTGAAAATTTCAAGATTCCATTGCTTTTTTCCCACTGAGTAGTACGCCATTGTGTAAATGTACCACATTTTCTTTATCTACTCTTCAGTTGTGGGGTATCTAGGTTGCTTCCAGGATCTAGCTATTACATATACTGCTGCAATGACCATAGTGGAACACACATCCTTGTTGTGTGAATGGGTGTCCTTTGCCTAAGAGTGGAATTGCTGGGTCTTGTGGTAGACTGAGTCCCATCTTCCTGAGGAATCTCCACACTGATTTCCATAGTGGCTGTATGAGTTGGCACTCCCACCAGCAGTGGAGGAGTGTCCTGAGAAGGGGCATATTTTACATCACAAAATTATTATACAGGGATTTAAAACATTTAATTCATAATTTTAAATGAATTTAAAATTTTGAATGACTACTTCAAAAACATTTTAAAGTTCAACAGATTGGTCTTGAACTAAGGTACAGATTCTTAATCTCATTGAGAATACATCATAAAACATTGTCTACTCCAAATGAAAATGACAGTGCTTTGCTGGGCACAAAGCAGTGTTTCAGGTATGCTAGCCTGGTCTCAAACTCACTATGTAGCTGTAAACAACTGATTTCCACACCCAGTAACACCATGAACTATGCCTAATGGAGTTCCCCAAGTGGGAAGTTGTCACTGGTGTATATGCTCATGGCCCTCTATATGCTTTGAACTTCTTGTTCTCCTGCCTCCACCTCCAAGTGTTGGGAGTACAGGTGTGTACTACCACACCCAGTTTATGTGGTACTGGGCATGGCACTCAGGGCTTCCATGAAAGCTGGGCAAACACTGAACCAAATAAGCTACAACTCCTGCCCAAACAAAGGCTTCTTTTCTCAACTCAATTTGTTAAAATGCAAGAGTTATGAAATGTTATTAAATCTTAAGCAAATTAAATTCATGATATTACCAAAATGTTTAACTAGTACAATGACTTCTCAAGTTATAGTGGCTGCTCTGTGAAGAACCAAGTGCTAACTTCCTGTAGAAACTGAGCCCATTGAAGTATTTGGGAAAGTAGGGAATCTTGTCTCAAGGGGAATGCCTTATATTATGCATAATTTACAAAGAAAAGTAAAAACCATACTAACATCTATATATGTGGTGCATCTGCCAACATGACTGAGAATGTTACTGAAATATCCCCATAGTGATTGTTTTGAGAACTCTATAAAGTTGCACACCAGATGAATCTTTAAGAAGGTGGACATGACACTTATAGAGAATCTGTAACAAAGAAATAGAATGATCTGGACTCATTTAATAAAACCTGCTTTAGAAAATGGAGTATAGCCAGGTGTGGTGGGAAACACCTCCAGACTCAGCACTCTGGGACCTGAGGTAGGAGTATTCTAAGTTCTTGGCCATCCTGGCCTACATAGTGAGACTCTGCCTTAAAAAAGTGTGGGGACAAGCACCACCTACACCCATTGGAACAAGAGATGAGTGACAGGTCTTCTAGCTAAAATGCCCCAATCCCTAGGCCCTAAGCCCCAGGGTACATTGCATGCCCCTCCCCTTCCCACCTCAGTCCCAACAGCCAGCCAACAGGTCCTGCAGGCTAGCCACTCCACCACTACGGCCATCCATTGGACACTGCGACAGACAAGACCCACTCTGCTGCCCCAACCTATCAAGTCCATAAACCTCCCCTTCCAACCATCTGCTGCAAGATCAGCTGACCCTATAGGCCAAGCACTACTCGCACCAGTTATTTTATTATTTGTAGCACAAATAATAAAAACCTACAGACAGATATTGGAGTTAAAGCTGAAGATCAGAAAAGCAAAACAGTCAACCACTAGAGAGTTCTCACCTCTAGTAATGATCAGACCAAAAGGATGCTCTTGTCCTCAGGTTGCATCTCCAGACTACTCTGCTCCTCAGACTCACTCAGACTGCCCTGAAATACTGTCTCCTCCTGCCTAACATTCCTCCTTAGCACTGGGATTAAAGGCATGGGATCCCAAGTGCTGAGATCACCTTTGTGTGAACAGTGTTTAGGTGGGATCAATTTTGCATACCTCAGGGAGGTGTAAGCATTTCAACAAATTGTATGTGATGTACAGGGATGGAATATGGCACTCGGGAGCCAAGGAATGCTGAGTGTTACAGCTCGAATGGAAAGGTATTCTGGTTCTTGGAAGCCAAGGAATACAGCAGGTCACAGTAAGCATAGCATCTTGCTTCAGGGAAAGGCTTCCCTAGTGTATCAGCTCTGCTCTGGGAGGACAGGGTTTCCCCAGTGAGGTTGTTACAGTTCAGCTCCAGCTCCATTCCCCCAGAGAGTGTAGCAACTTTAGTTCACCAGGGGAAGGTTTACCCGAGTGAAAAGTGTTACAGCCCTACTCTGCTCTGCTCTGCTCTACCCACGGTTGTCTCTGCTCTGGGGAAAGAAAGTCCCACCCAAACCTCATTCAAGAGATTTATTGGGAGGGAAGCATCCAGGAGAGCAACTATCCTCTGCCATAGTGGCAGAGGACATCTGGACAGCCAGAACAGCCACAAGCTGAACAGACAATACATATAATGTATACAGGCAATAAATACATCAACCATGTCTAGTCAATTAGCATTTGACAAATTCAGAGAAAATACTCATAACTATCTTACCTCGGTGAGTCCAAAATTCACTTTCCATTCTAATTTGCATTATCAAATTATCTTTTAATATCTCTCAACCTTTTTGCACTTTATATCTCTTTAGTGAGTTTCCTTTCTGAGTGTGATAAACAAGGAAAACTATAACTATCTAGTCTTCAACTCTCTCAGAGATTCAAGAAGGAAATAATATTAACCGAGTAAGAGCTGGAGTCCAGCTCCAGTGGGATTCTTGTGCCACATGAAGGATGTGTGAAGGCAGCAAAAAAGGAGGAATCCGACTACTTGTCTTTCAAACTGATGGCCCCAACTAGCTCAAGCCATCTTTACTTATATAGGTTCCAATTCATTCAAGCATGAGCAGTTTCAAAGCATTTCTCCTTAATCATTTTCCAAGAAGCATTAGCATTTTAGTTTCTCTTCTTTCCCTCTCCCTTGACATCATTGACCTTTACCCCATATCATTATATAGCAAATCCAATCTTTTATATCTAACTAGGTCCATCTTATTCACACTGTGCCCTGGCTGGCAGCAATCATGCAGTTACAAAGCAAGCAGTTTGAGCTCAGTGATTAATTCTTAACCATATGAAATCTGCTAAATATGTTGTGATGCCTAGAGTATCATTTTCAGGTACATACCAGTTTCTAAGTAATCTGTACATCAACTTTATTATATGGATTGCTGTTATAATCCTGTTCTTTATAAGTTATCAAAATAATGATTAATACCTAACTCTTTAATTATGGAGGCTAAGTTTCTTTGTTCTTCCTGGGAATTTCTAAATGTACTTCTTCAAGGGGAAGTAGAAATTTTAGATGTCTTTATTGAAACTTTGATATTGGAAGAGTATCTGAGTATTCATATCCTGGTGCCAGAGAAATGTCTGACCTTTCATGTCCTATCACTTTTTCCTTCTGTGTTTCTATAAAGTTTTTAATGTCATCTTTTAAGAAACCATTTTTCTTGGGGGCATCCATCTTCAGCATACCGGCCTACCATATCTGATAGACTTTTCTGTGAAGCAGGATTTTTGAAGGACTTGCCTGCCTTGTCTTGGCAAGGTTTGGCAGTCACTCTCTTTTTTCATTCTGCTTGTTCAATTTGGACAGCATACTATCAGTAGTTGAGGCAAGATCACTTTCTTGCCCAGTAGCTAACCTTTGTGTTGCTCCTGAATTTGATGCCATTCTACTTACTACTGAAGTCAATCTTTGTAAGAAATCAGTGAAGTTTTCTTCCAGGCCCTGTATGAGTTGAGTAAGTGACTCAGTTTTCTTTCCTACTTCTTTACTTCTTTAATTCTGTCCCAAAACATTCAAGGTTGCTACATGGCGTAAAGACAGGTAAAGGCGTAAAGGCCATGATATAAAGATTGGCTTTCTACAGTAGCAAAATCTGCTTTTCTAAGAAGTTGCTCTTGGGAGATTTCCATACCTCTAGCCCTAGTCATTTGTTCAATGGTCTCAGCCTCATCTTCCTATCAGGTCTTCCATTGTAATTGAGGACCAGACTCTAAAACGGCTTTAGGTAAGTCTCTCCAGTCTTTAGGGTTAATTCTATTACATATTGACCACTGAATTTAACATCCGCTTCACAAGTGGTGAATGCCTGCCATGTGAAACTATTGCTTCCTTGAATCTCCTTAAATTTAACATTGCCAAAGGAGTCCAATTAGCTTTTACAGAGCCTCTACATTTGCAATTTTTGTATACTGGATATATTAAGGTTGGTTGTTTACAAACCTTAGAGCATTCTTCTCTAACCTTATAATGCAACACTGAAATTGATTCTCAGATTAACCAAATTTTTAGTGAGAAAACAAAAATGATAAAACTGATAATGTTCATAACTGACACTACACAAGTCCCATCTAAATTCGTTATTCCATTATTTAATCGTTTCATTTTCAAACTGCCCAGCATATTATCATATAGGGGCCTAAGTCTCTCCATTTAATAGTGTTTCCAATTTTATAAAGTGGGAAAGAACTCTATTTTAACTAATTACTCCCTTTAAAAAGTCCTAATTGTCTTACCAAATCTGACAACAATGCCAGTGAAATGTGAGGCATAGCAATCTGATCAGAGAACTAACGTGTAGCTGTGAGCTTTGAGTGGCAGCCTGAAGAGAGGAGCTGTAGGGAAAGCTTGCAAACCATGGTGGGGGCAGGGAGAGAGACATAGATAGATAAATAGACAGACAGACAGATAGATAACCAGCTGTTTGATAAACTGGATATGGGATTGTGTGGAAAAAAAACACGTGTGGCCTGAAGGGTAATTCCTGTGGCATTTGGAGCCTAGGTGTTTCTGGAGTTCCTGGGGCAGAGACTGTTTTAGAGAGGCTACAACAAGAAAATCCCAAACTCACCCAGAAGCATGGGGGGCGGGGAGAGGGAGTAAAGGAAACCTAGCTCTTGGGCAGTGACTCTGACTGGAGCCCCTTGTGCAGCTTCAGCCAGTGCCAGGGGCCACAAAGCCACAGGCAAGTGGCTTTTCCTGAATTTATACCCAAAAGTTGGGCACCAGATGTAGCATGATTAATAAAAAGTTAGAGACGGATATTGGGGTTCAAGCTGAAGATCAGAAAAGCAAAGCAGCCAGCCACTCGAGAGTTCTCACCTCCACCAATGATCAGACTGAAAGTGTGATCCTGTCCTTAGATTCCATTTCCAGACTGCACTGCTCCCCAGACTTCCCTGAACTACTGTCTCCTTTCACCCTATATTCCTCTCTGGTACTGAGATCATAGGCATGGGATCCCAAGTCCTGAGATCTCCTTTGTGTGAGTGATGTTTCTTTTTTAGACTGGATCAATTTCATGTAGTTCAGGGTGGCCTTTAACTAACAGATTCATCTGCCTCTGTCTCCCGAGTGCTGAGATTAAAGGTGTGCACCACCACCTCCTGACCTCTATGGCTGTGGATAGCTTTGCACTATGATCTTCAGAAAAGCTTTATTTGTTAGATCATAAACAAAATATCACCACAAACAGGCACAGGGAAACCTACACAAGTTGGAAGAACAGACCCCATAGGCACAGGCACAACCCCCACCAATGGGAAGAACAGACCCCATAGGCACAAGCCAAGCCACACCAGCTGGATCTAGGCACCCAAACCCCACAACCCTCTTCCTAGACAACCATACTCCACCTGACAACCAGCCAATCACCAGAACCCTTGGCCATTCAGGCCAAAAGACAATAAAGGAAACAGACGATAAAGGAACAAAAGACCCATCCAGCAAAGACATCACAAGAACGATATCTGTACCTATAATTATCTCAAACCTAGATGGGTAATCAGCAATGAAAAATATACTCAACAACATAAAGAGCAAGACAGCAGCACCAGAAACTAATAGCTCCATGACAATTGGACGTGAATATCCCAGTGCAAATGAAGCAGAGGATGACTACCTTACAACAACTTTACAAAGATGAGAGAGGCCCTTAAAGAGGACATGAAAAATTCCCTTAAAGAAAGCTAACAAGAGACAAACAAAAAATGGGGAAAAAAGTCAACAAGCCCCTTAAAGGAAGCCAAGAAAAAAAACAATCAGATAAGTGAAGGAAACAGTTCAAGACTTGAAAATTGAAATAGAGGCAATAAAGAAAACACAAACCATGGAAATTCTGAAATGGAATGTCTGGGTAAACAGGAATGAGAGATGAAAGCATAACTAACAGAATATAAGAGATATAAGAGAGAATTTTAGGCATTGAAGATAAGATAGAAGAAATAGATTCATTGGTTGAGGAAGATGTTAAATCCAACAAATTTTTAACACAAAACATCCAGGAAATCTGGGAGACTATGAAAGGACTGAACCTAAGAATAATAGGGGTAGAGCAAGGAGAAGGATTTCAGTTTAAAGGCACAGAAAATATATTCAGCAAAACCATAGAAGAAACCTTTCTCAACCTAAAGAAGGATATGCCTATGAAAATACAAGAGACTTACAGAACACCAATCAGACTGGACCCCAAAACAAAGTCCCCTTGCCACATAATAATAATATAGAATAAATAAAGAATACTGAGAGTTGCAAAGAAAAGGCCAAGTAACATATAAAGACAGACCTGTCAGAATTACACCCATCTTCTGAATGGAGTCTCTGAAAGCCAGAAGATACTGGCATTATTCATAATAGCCAGAACCTGGAAACAACCTAGATGCCCCTCAACCAAAGAATGGATGATGAAAATGTGGTGCATTTGCACCATGGAGAATTACTTAACAGTAAAAAAAAAACAATGGCATCATAAAATTTACAGAAAATGGATGGAACTAGAAAAAAATCATACTGAGTGAGGTAACCCAGACCCAGAAAGACAAACATGGTTTGTACTTACTCATAAGTGGGTATTAGGCATAAAGCAAAGGATAACCAGGCTACAATCCACAACCCCAGAGAAGCTAGGCAAAAAAGGAGGACCCTAAGAGGGACGCACATGGAGGGCTCCAGAAGGGGAAATAGTTAAGATCTCCTGGGTAACCTGGGAGTAGGGATAGAAGGGAGGTGGGGGGTAGAAACATGGAGGATGGAGATGGTTGAGTTAGGGGAAGGGACAGAGAGGGAAAGCAATGAAAGATGTATCTTGATAGAGGGAGCCATTATGGGGTTAGGGAGAACCCTGGTGCCAGGGAAACTTCCAGGAATCCACAAGGACGACCCCAGCTAAGACACCTGGCTATAGTGGAGAGGGTGCCAGAACTGGCCTTCCCCTGTAGTCAGATTGGCGACTACCCTAACTGTAGAACCTATATCCAGTAACTGATGAAGCAGATGCAGAGATCCACAGCCAAGCACTGGGCAGAGTTCTGGGGGTCCAGTCAAAGAGAGGGAGGGGGGATCATATGAGCAAGGGGGTCAAATCATGATGGGGAAACTCACAGAGACAGCTGACTCTAGCTCATGGGAGCTCATGGACTCTAGACTGACAGCTAGGGAGCCTGCCTGGGATGGACCTAGGCCTCTGCCTGTGGGTGACAGTTGTGTAGCTTGGTCTGTTTGTGGGGTCCCTGGCATGGGACCAGGATCTGTCGCTAGCTCACGAGCTGGCTATTTGGAACCTGTTCCCTATGGTGGGATGCCTCTCTCAGCCTGGATGCAGTGGGGAGGAGCTTCAGCTCAATAAGCCAGGCTTCATTGCTCCCATGGTGGGCCTTACTTTTTCTGCGGAGTGGAGGGGGGGCTGGTAGAAGGGAGCTTGGGGAAGCAGGAGGAGAGGAGAGAGGGCAAACTGTCGTTGGTTTGTAAAATGAGTTAAAAATTAATAAGAAAGAAATAAAGTGGAGCAAAGGATAGGGAGGCTAAAGCCATGACCACAGGATACCTGGCCCACTACCAGTCTGGATAAATTAATGCTTTCAGTTAAACAGACACATAAGCCCTCTGGTTCTCAGCACTTCCACCAGAAATGGTAATTTACTGGGATATTTATGAAGAAACAGAAAGAACATATTGTCAAAATAGCTTATAATACTGATTCCATTGGTCCATCCAGAACTGCAGACTCTGGGTTAAAAAGAGGCTGGTCTGGGGGAGACCATTGTCTCCTCTGAATGGTGTTGAGGGTGTCCCAGCAGGGGCTTGGGTTCACATGGGTCCATCAGAAGAAAACTCAGAGGCACTTTAAGAATGAATTTAGCCATTGTGGCTGCAGGGGACTTCCCCTTCAAGGAACTGCAGTACTTTCCCTACACCAGGACATTTTTATTTTTCTCTATATTTACACTTTAACCAGTTGATTAATATATGCTCAGAACAACTTGAATGAGCCTTCCAAAAAGACAATGTAGAGTCTCGATTCACAGGTACCACAGTTTTCCAGGCTTCCTGAACCAAGTTTTGCATAGGCCTTTGTGTCTTTGGGAAACTCCCAAATGAAGTTCACATAGGGGGACAAAAGATATCCGATCAGTCAAAGGATAGATTAGACTAAGTGCTAGCTCTCCTGAACTAGGCCAGGTGTGTGGTTAGGGCTAGTTCCTATTGCTGTGGCTCCAGGCTAGCAGGGTACCACTACAGAATGACCTACCTCTGGAGACCTCCTAGGAATGGGTGGATATAAAGCTGTATAGACACATAAAGACACAACTATCAAAGTAATACACAGCTTTCTTTTTTCTTTCTGGCTTTTGTGGTTGCTGTTGCTGGAGACTGAATCTTACTATGTAGCCCTAGCTGGCTTGGAGATTGCTATGTATATGAAGTTGGCCCTGAGCACAGAGATCTGACTGCTTCTGCCTCCTGAGTGCTGGGATTAAAGGCTTGCACCACAATGCCCAGCAATTTGCTTTTCTTTGATGGAAACTCTACCCAGAAAAAATTCAAAGTACCCCTAGTCCCGTGATGTATAGAGTGATAGAATTGTTGGAGATCCTTGCAGCTACCAAGCATTCCTCTTGGAGAGGAATTGCTCTCCCTGGCCAACAAAATAACAGTGACATTGTGTCTGTCAGATTTCCTTTCACATTTGTGGTGCTTAGTGTTCCCTGGTGGGACAGGACCTAGAATCACCTGGGCACACCTGTGAAGGATTACCTTAATTACATTAATTGAGATGAAAAGACTATGTGTGGTACATGCCCAGAGTGGGATCTGGACTTTATAATGGAGAGATGAGCTGGGCCACAGACACGCGTTGCTCATTTGTGACTGCACACAGGGCAACCAACTGTGGCTGCCAGCCTTTCCCACCAGGATGGACTGAAACTTGAACTGTGAGCTAGAATAAATCCTTTCTCACCCAACTTGTTTCTGGGAAATAAAAGAAACTAAGAAGCACCGATGTCATTACTTGAATCCTAATTAGGAAGGCAAAAGAGCATAAGGATTCTACAAGGTAAATTGCCCTCCTCCTCCCTTCTTTCCTTCTTCCTACCGCTTCCTCCTCCTTTCTGCAGGACTAGCAATTGATTGAACCCAGGGCCTCATGCATGCTACCCATCATTCCACTGAGCTATCCCTAGCCTTACAAACTAAATTGTTCACACTGCCATGACCTCAGAGCACTAAGCAGTCAGCCAGTATGTTTAAAAAACAAGAAAGTTAAAAATCATTAATTATCTAACCTCTCTCTCTCCCCCCAACCCCATGCAATTTATAGACACAGCTCAAATCAGCTTACTCATTGTGTAAGCATGAGTACTTATAATTATGCATTCAAAGCTGACCAGGATTTTTAAAAGTCAGGAATAACCATGGGCTGTGGCATTTATTAGTCACCGTCTCCGGAAGTGTTGGCTCACCTGAACAGGAAGCAATACGATTCAGTCTGACTTAGTCAATGGTCACTCTGGGGAGAAGGGTATAGACTGGGTAAAGGTAAAAAATTAGGAGGAAATACTTAAGAGAACAGCATTTTAAAAAATACACCTTTTCCCATGCTTAAGAAAGTAGCATGATGGGATGTTCTTCTGTATATATGTTTCTCTCATTGGTTGATGAATAAATCACTGACTGGCCAGTAGAGGCAGGAAGATGGGAAGGATGAGGAGATGAGGAGAATGTTGGGGAGCGAGGAGAGAGAGGCTGAGAGAAGGCACCATGTAGAGCCTGGGAAGATAGATGTGCCAGCATTCTCTGGTAAGATAAGGCTGTGTAGAAATGCATAGATTAGTAGTTACGAATTAATAATTAATAGAGAGCTAGCCAGTAAGAAGCCCTAGGCATCGGTCAACAGTTTTATAATTAATGTCTCTGTGTGCTTATTTGGAGCTGAAGGGTGGTGGGACACAAGCCTCTGTCTTCAGTAGCACTTACATTTCTGATGCTCTGTGATGATTTATGGGTGCACAGCTGTCAAACCCAAAGTTACATTTCAAGTTTTAATTCCTGTGCCTAAGGGGTTCATGAAACAAAAATGCCTCTGATCTGCAAGCTTCTTGTCCAAGGAGAGATGGTTGCTGAAATGCTGGAGGCTGTTGTTTATGGGTGATAACAACCCACATGTTTTCACTCCCCAAACAAGTTTGTCTGACCCATCTGCAACAGATGTGCTTCATCACATGTGGGTAGGAGGTTCACAGGCTGGATGTATGCTTGCCCCTGATTGGACCTGATGCAATGAATTATGGGTCTCCCTTCTTAACTCACTACAAACTGTGATTGTGAGTTATTTTCTGGGAACCTGGGTATGGACCAGGTAAGAGCCCATCTACCTGACCAATATTTAATGAAAGCTTGCTTCAAAACTGTGGTAACGGTCTTACTCGCTATTGGTGGGATTAACACACCTGAACAGAGCAAGAGCGGGAAATAATTACCACATCGCTGTTGGCAACTGGGGCACACACGTCACACAATTTATAAAGTTTTAACAGGCACATCTGCCCACGAGAGATAAAAAATGCAATTCCATCAAGGAATTGTGTCTATCTAGAGATACCACACCTATTAGAACATTTGAGACCATTACTAATTTTTAAAATCACAAACCAAAGCCAAACTCACAAAAATTTAAGTCTAAGACTCTCTAGGGATATGGATTGACAGTATTTCTGAGAGAAGGTCTTTTGCAAAGATGAAGAAAAATGAATAAAGGAAAAAAGGAGATTAATGGGTGAATATGGTAAAAATGCATATAAAAGTATAGAGCATGACAGAAGCCACTGCAATGCATAATTAGTATACACTAGTAAAAACAACTCAAGAGAAAATGAAAGGGAGTCCTTTATTATTTCTATGTCACCATCTCCATAGCCTAAGACAGCGCCTTACCTTGTTGTCTGTGCCAGCAAGAGGACCACCACTATGTAACATCCACTAAAAATAATTCTCCTGTGTTATATTTGGAATTTTCTTCCACAACGTTAGCTTCTCTCTACTTTGATACTATGCCAGAAGGCATTAACAGGAGTTTCTTATTCAACAACAGGACTCATATTTCTTCACCAAGTGGCATTTCAATGATTGCTTAATGAAACATCAAGGAATTGTAAATGTCCATTCAAGTCACCTTCAATAACTCCCAAGTTTGTGCAAGCAGTTAACTGTTAGACTGTAAGGATAGCTCCCTGGCTGCTAGCAAGTAGCATCATATCAATTGAAAAGTGTATTCCTAGATCATACATATTTTTAAAAATTAATTCAACATGCATTCTTAAATCCAAGGGAAAATAACGGTGAAAGTCTGGAAAAAATGGACAGAAAAAGGCAACCCAGCAATCCAGACAAGAACTAAGACACCAGCAGTGGGGAAGGTTGGATTAATGGCAAATTTGGAAGTTAGTGTCAGCCCGTGATGGGAAGTTGGGAAGAGGGATGATAAAGGAGCAGAGTTCCCGAGTCATGGGTCTGAACAGGAGACAAATTACATTGTGTGGTTTTGAATAAACAGACTTGGAGGTTCCACTTGGTGGAGATGGAGACGTGAAGTCCTGTGTAGACACGGAAGTCTAAAGTCCTGTGTAGACGCGGAAGTCTAAGCCTGAAAGAGTCATTCCTGAGGATGTGGGATTAGAAGGCCTATGTCTAGGAATCTGGATGATATTGCTCACTGACAACAGCACTGGCTTGAAAACAACAACAAAAATTTAGCTAAGTCCACACTAAGGCTGTAAGCATTGCGGCTCAGCTTGGATGGAAAGGGATGCTAGCACTCGGAGCCAAAGAATACTGAGTGTTACAGCTTGGATGAAAACGTGTTCTGGCACTCGGGAGCCACAGAATACTAAGTGTTTCAGTTCTGATGTTAGAGTATTCTGGCACTCGGGAGCCAAGGACTACCAGAGGTCACAGTAAGTGTAGCGGCTCACAGCCCTGCTCCAGGGAAAGGCTTCTCCAGTGTAACAGCTCTGCTCCAGCAGGGGAGGGCTTCCCGAATGAAGTTGTTACAGTTCGCTCACATCCTGGAGTGTAGCAACTCCACTTCCCTAGCGGAAGTTTTCCCCAGCGAACCTGTTCCTCTCAGCTCTGCTCTGCTCTGGGTGAAAGGAAGGTCTCACTCAAACCTCATTCAAGAGATTTATTGGCAGGGGGGAGAATCCAGGAGAGTGGCTGCCCTCTGCCACAAGCTGAACAGGCACAGGGTTTACATAGGGCTTCTTTGGGATGGAGTTTTTCCGGGGAGATTTCCAGGTGGGGATTGGTCAGATTTTAATCCCTGAGTTTAGGATGGCTAGATCTCCTGCTCAGGGATTGGCTAGTTTTCTGCACAGGGTTAGGGTCAGATTTGACTCTAATTTGAGGGTCAAAGTGTGTTTCTTTCCTGGTCCTTTTGAGCCTTTTGGCTCTAATTTTAGGGTCAGGGCAAATTTCTTTCACTGGCTCTAGGGACAAAGTGTGTTTCTTTGGCTCTGCTCAGGGTGTGCTTTTTTGGCTGGGCCCTTTTCCCTACAAAGGCTCCCTTGCAACACTTCAACCAGTGGCAAGGAAGCCAGGAGAAGGGGTCACTGAAGAAGAAAGAATGAACCGCAGGGTCAGCAACTGCTAAGAAGCGAAAACTCTGAACATCTAGGCCAGGTTTAAAAGAGCGTTTACGGCACAGCCAAAACTGATCATCCAGTGATCTTGGCTGGAGTGGTTTTAGCGACTATTACTGCAAAAGATGTTTGAAATTTGGTAACAGTAAACGAGAGTCTGAGGAGATGTGGCAGTGGTTATATTGCTTACTACATTAAAGTAGGAAGACTTCAGTTTGGAGCCTCAGAACCCAGCTAAAAGTTGGGTGTGGCCATCCATGTGTATCTGTAACTCCAGGGCTGAGGGGACAAAGATAAACTCACTCGACAGCCAATCTAGCTGAAACAGAGAGCTCCGGACTGGCAGCAGACCCTGCCACAAAGTAATGATGATAAAAATAACGACAACAAGGTAGTATGTGATGGAGGACACCAGATGCCAGCCCTTGTCCTCCACATGTGTACCCGAGCAAGCACACCAGCTTGCTGTAAGGCATGTTCCTCAGAATTGCAACATTCCCTCCTGCAGTCTCAGGTGGTAAGCCAAAGGTCAGGGAGTGCAGAGGTTGGACGAGGTTGCTACCCCAGCATGAAAGGGAGTAAACAGTTGCTGGGAGTAGAGACTAACAATTGAAGAGGTGGAAGAAAGAGCTGGCTGCTCAGATTGCCAAGAAGCATGCAAGCTGCATGGAGAGCTCCGGGTTTGGAGTTTGGGAGTCCTCATCCGTGTTGGGATAGCTTTTCTGCCAATGCAGCTGCTTGGAGAGCTCCGGGTTTGCAGTTTGGGGGAGTCCTCATCCGTGTTGGGATAGCTTTTCTGCCAATGCAGCTGATTTGAGTTAACCCTGCTCCTTGTCAGTAACCCCTCACCCACACTCCAATTAATAATCGTAGCCCAGGTCACCAAGTTGGACAGTGGTGCAGTCACGACTTTGATTTGTTACAGACCCCCTTCCTGGAGTCAATGGAAATATGTGTGGTATCTACCCAGGAAAAGTCTGTCTCACACACACACACACACACACACCACATGTATACACACATATATACACACAACACACATACAAAACACACACACAACACATGCACATGCACACATATACAGGCAATATTCAATTCACATACACACATGTAACATATACACACAACAATACATAAACACACAACACACATGCACACAACACATGCACACACAACACATACAACACACACACACACACACACACACACACACCAATAAAAACTGTAAAGAAGTCGGTGAAAGGATCAGTATTGGCTCAGGACACCCTCAGACCCAGTTCTCAGCACAGAGGAGGCAAAGGGCAGGGAATCAGAGACAAACTCAGGAGACAGAAGATAAGGGAGAACGGAAGGGGACGGGGAGAAGGGGAGGGATTTGTGTCCTGGAGGACAGAAGAAGAAAAGGACTGACTCTAGATAGAGGAAGACATATGTAACCCACAGGAAGATGGCAGTTAGGATGAGGTGGTTACTTTTGATTGGACATGTCGATTAGGTGACCCAACGGGGGCTTTTGGTTGCTGAATTTCAGTGCTTTGACAGCTGGACCTTGGTCGTCAGTGTCAGGAGGAGGAAGTGGCCAAATAGGGGAACAGACCGTGGTGGCAGCTTCAGGGATGTCATCAACAGTTTGTCAAGACACAGGTAATGGGGGAGGAGCAAGGCCTGCCGGAACCATGCTTGCCATGCTCAGGCTGGTTAGAAAAGGATAGTCAGTGATTTCAAGGGACTTTACCCCATCTTATAAAGTGAGTAACTTCTAAGGACCCGAGAGTGCCTCTATGGCAGGATGGACTCACTCACTCACTTACTTCTTGTAAATTAACTTAGCTTTCACCACTGTAGCAAAAATCAGAAGTGTTGACCCCACTTTGCACCTGGAAACTGTCCAAGAACTGTGTGTTGGACAGCTCAGTTCCTCACCTCCCCCATCACTTCTCCCAAACTGGAAACTGACTCATGAGCTGATAGCTTTCAAATAAGAGCTTTACTAATGATAGATGAAACAGTAGTGAAGAACTTAGTATGAGCTCCTTATTGACTGTTTTGCTGTTTGTTTGAAAGAAGCTACTGGTACGGGAATGTTGATTTGGAAAATGCTTCTATCAGAGTGGCCTGCAGGCAAGTCTGTGGGGCATTTTCTTGATTAATGGTGGATGTGAGAGGCCAGGCCTGCTGTGGGTGGTGCCGCCCTGGTTTTATTTTTTATAAGGAATCAGGCTGAGGGTGAGAGGTTGGAATCCCAACCTGGAAGCAGCATCAGAGGAAGGCCTGAGCTTCAGGTCCAGAGAAGCATCAAGGAGCCATGAGTCTCAGAACCTGAGGCAGGGTCAGAGGCAGGTCCCAGCCTCAAAACCAGGAGCAATGCTGGAGGTAGGTTCAAGCTAGAGGCCCTGAGCAGCATCAGTGAGAGGCCCAAATCCCAGGCCGGAAGCTGTGTCAGAGATCTTAGGCATGGAGCAGCATCAAGGGAGCCACGAACTTCAGAACGGGAAGCAGTGTTAGAGGGAGATCCTAACCTCAGTCCCAGGAGTGAGCAGTGATCACTGGGAGAAGCAACAGCAGGACTTTCCAGCAGTAGCTTCCAGAAACTATCGCAAAAAGTTCCTCTGGGAAAGAGCACCTGTGTCCCAGCCAGCATCCACTACCATTTCTCAGTGGGAGATAACCCACTACTACATCAATTCAGCCCCACCTACACCTCCAATGGAGGAGCATCCATGGGAGCTGTAGCCCCACCTATGCCTCAAGGAGCAACCACCTGAGCACTGGGCCACTTCCAGAAGCTCAGCTCTACTTGTGCCTGAAGGAGTGATCAAGGGAGCCATAGCCCCCAACTATACCAACTGGAGAAAGAGAAAACCCCTGAAGCATAAGCTCCACCTATACCGATTAGAGGAAGAGATGCTTAGACAACAAGGTAAGAACACACTCAACAATATAAAAACCAATACAGCACCACTAGAAACTAGTGGTGCTACATCAGCAAGACCTGAACATCCCAACACAGATGAAGTAGAAGAAGATGACTTAAAATAACTTTATGAGGTTGATTTCCTTAAATAGGAAATTAAAAATTATCTTAAAGAAATGGAGGAAAAGACAAACAAAAAATTGAGAGATATCAACAAAGCTCTTAAAAAAACCAGAAAAAGCAATCAAACAAGTGAAGGAAATGAATCAAGATATGAGCTCTGAAATACAGGCAATAAAGGAAACAAAAACCGAGGAAATTCTGGAAATGGAAAATCTGGGTAAATGATCAGGAACCACAAATTCAAGCATAAACAACAGAATACAAGAGACAGAAGACATAATTTCAGGCATTGAAGATACCATAGAGGAAACAGATTCATCAATCAAAGAAAATTTTAAATCCAACAAATCCCTAACACAAAATATGCAGGAAATCTGGGACACCATGAAAAGACTGAACCTAAGAATAATAGGGACAGAAGAAGTCCAACTCAAAGGCACAGAAAATATATTCAAGAAAATCATAGAAGAAAACTTTCCCAACCTAAAGAAAGATATCCCTCTGAAAACACAAGAGACTTACAGAACACCAAATAGACCGCCCTCCCAAAAAAGTTCCCTCATCACATAATAATCAAAACAATTAACATACAAAATGAAGAAAGACTATTAAGAGCTGCAAAGGAGAAAGACCTGGTAACATGTAAAGGCAGACCTATCAGAATTACATCTGACTTCTCAGAGGAAACAATGAAAGCCAGAAGGACCTGGCCAGAGGTTACACAGACACTAAGGAACCATGGATGCATCAAGAACAAAAATAACAGGAACTAGCTATCACTTGTCATTAATATGCATTATTATAAATGGTCTCAATTCACCTATAAAAAGACACAGGCTAACAGAATGGATACAAAGACAGAGTCCATCCTTTTGCTGCATACAAGAAACAAACCTTAATTTCACAGACAAACATTACCTCAGAGTAACAGGTTGGAAAATTTTTTTCCAATCAAATGGACAAATCACAAATCAAGCCCCACTCACAAATAGGGGAGACTCTAACATCCCACCCTCACCACAGGACAGATCTGCCAGACAGAAGCTTAACAGAGAAATAAGGGAACTAACAGATGTTATGACTCAAATGGACTTAACAGACATCTACAGAACATTCCACCAAAACACACAAAAAAGTATATTTTCTTTTCAGCACCTCATGGAGTATTCTAAAAAACAGTCCATATACTCAGTAACAAAGCAAACCTCAACAAATACAAGAAAACATGGAATAAACCCCTTTACCCTATCAGATCACCACAGCTTAAAGTTAGAATTCAACAGCAATGTTAATTTCAGAAAGCTCACAAATTGGAAATTGAACAGTGATCAATAGAACTACTATTGGGTCAATGAACAAATAAAGAAAGAAATTAAAGACTTCCTAAAATTTATTGAAAATAACCATATAACGTACCCAAACTTGTGGGACACAATGAAAGCAGTGCTGAGAGGAAAGTTCATAGCACTAAATGCCTCCATAAAGAAGCTGGGAAATCCCACACTAGTGAATTAGCAGAACAAATGACAGTGCTAGAACAGAAAGAAGCAAACTCGCCCAGGAGTAGACGGCAAGAAACAGCCAAGTTGAGGGCTGAAGTCAATAAAATAGAAGCACAGAAAACAATGCAAAGAATCAATGAGACAAAGAGTTGGTTCTTTGAGAAATTCAACAAAATAGACAAACTTTTACCCAAATTAACCAAAAGATAGAGAGAATATCCTCATTAGCAAAACCAGAAACAAATAGGAGGCCATAATAACAGACACTGAGAAAATCCAGAGAATCCTCAGGTCATACTTGAAAAACCTGTACTCACAGAAATGAAAAACTTTAAGGAGATGGACAAATTTGTAGAAAATACCACATACAAAATTAAATGAAGAACAGATAAGCAACTTAAATATACCTATAACCCCAAGGAAATAAAAAGAGTTATCAAAAGTCCCCTCCCACCCCCAAAAACCCAGGCCCAGAGGGTTTCAGTGCAGAATTCTACCAGAAATTCAAAGAAGAACTAATACCAATATTTCTCAAATTATTCCACAGAAGATAAACAGAAGGAACATTGCCAAACTCTTTTTTTGGGGGGGGGTTTGCGAGACAGGGTTTCTCTGTATTGTTTTCGAGGCTGTCGGCCCAGCCTGGCCTCGAACTCACAGAGATCCGCCTGCCTCTGCCTCCCGAGTGCTGGGATTAAAGGCGTGCGCCACCACCGCCCGGCAGCCAAACTCTTTTTATGAGTCTATAGTTACCCTGATACCCAAACCACACAAAGACACAACTAAAAAAGAGAGCTATTGACCAATTTCCCTCATGAACATAGACACAAAAACACCGAATAAAATACTGGCAAACTGAATCCAAGAACACATCAGAAAAATCATCCACTATGATCAAGTAGGCTTCCTCCCAGAGATACAGGGATGGTTCAACTTACAAAAATCCATCAATGTAATCCACCATATAAATAAACTGAAAAAAACCACATGATCATCTCATTAGATGCTGAAAAAGCCTTTGACAAAGTTTAACACCCCTTCATGATAAAGGTCTTGGAGAAAATAAGGATACAAGGAACATACCTAAACATAATAAAAGCAATATACAGCAACCCAACAGCCAACATCAAACTAAACGGAGAGAAACTCAAAGCAATCACTGAAATCAGGAACAAGGCTCTCTCCACATCTATTCAACATAGTACTGAAATTTCTAGCTAGAGCAATAAGACAACAAAAAGACATTGAGAGGATACAAATTGGAAAAGAAGACATCAAACTCTTGCTATTTGCTGATGATATGATAGTATACATAAGTGATGCCAAAAATTCTACCAGAGAACACCTTCCATAATATAACGGGATACAAGATTAGCTAGAAAAAAGTCAGTAGCCTTCCTATATACAGATGATAAATAGGCTGAGAAAGAAATCAGATAAACGTCACCATTTACAATAGCTACAAACAACATTAAATATTTTTGGGTAACTCTAACCAAACAGGGAAAGACCTGTATGACAAGAATGCCAAGTCTTTAAAGCAAGAAATTAAAGAAGATATCAGAAAATGGAAAGATCTCCCATGCTCTTTGATAGGTAGGGTCATCATAGTCAAAATGACAATCCTACCAAAACTAATCTATGGATTCAATGCAATCCCCATCAAAATCCCAGCACAATTCTTCACAGACCTCAAAAGAACAACACTCAACTTCATATGGAAAAAGAAAAAATACAGGATAACCAAAACAAACATGTACAATAAAGGATCATCTGGGGGTATCCCTATCCCAGACTTCAAGCTCTACTATAGAGCTATAGTCATGAAAACAGCTTGGTAATGACATAAAAACAGACAAGTGGATCAATGGAATTGAATCAAAGACCCTGATATTAACCCACACAACTATGAACCCCTAATTTTTGACAAAGAAGCTAAAAATATAAAATGGAAAAAGCAAACATATTCAACAAATGGTGCTGGTATAACTGTCTGTCAGCATATAGAAGACTGTGATGGTGAAAGTTCTTCTTGCATATGTTGTCTTATTGGCTGATAAATAAAGCACTGTTGACCAATAGGGAAGCAAGATAGGTGGGACTAGGAGTCAAGGAAGATTCTGGTAAATGTAGTTAAGAGTAGGGAGTCACCATGTGATTCCAGGAAGGGAGGACACATGAAGCTGCATCCTTGGTAAGATAAGACCTTATAAAAACATATATTAATAATTATGGGTTAATAAGTAAGTCAGAGCTAGCCATTAAGAAACCATAGCAAATGGCTAACAGCTTCATAATTAATATAGTGTTTTGTGTGTTATTTGGGGGCTGAGACAGCAGTGGGATCCAGGCAGCTGGTGGGAAAGAATATGCATTACAAGAATGCAAATAGATCCATACCTATCTCCATGCAGAAAACTCAAGTCAAAATGGATTAAAGACCTCAATATAAATCCATCCACACTGAACCTCATACAAAAGAAAGTTTGAACACATAGGCACAGGAGACCACTTCCAAAATAAAACACAAGTAGCACAGACACTGAGAACAACAATTAATAAATGGGGCCTCCTGAAACTGAAAAGCTTCTGTAAAGCAAAGGACACAGTCAACAAGACAAAATAGTTCCCAACGATGTTTTCCACTCCACATCTAACAGAAGGCTGATCTAAAAAATATACAAAGAACTCAAGAAATGACACATCAAATCATCCTGTTAAAAAAATGGGGTACATATCTAAACTGAGAATTCTTAACAGAACAATCCCAAATGGTGGAAAAACACTTAAGAAAATGCTCAACATCCTTAGTCATCAGGGAAATGCAAATCAAAACAACTCTGAGATACCATCTTACACCTGTCAGAATGGCTGAAATAAAAAACACCAATGACAGTTTATGCTGGAGAGGACGTGGAGAAAGGGGAACACTCCCCCATTAGTAGTTGGAGTGAAAACTTGTATAGCCACTGTGGAAATCAGTATGTCAATTTCTCAGAAAATTAGGGATCAACCTACCTCAAGACCCTGCAATACCACTTTTGGGCATACACTCAAAGGAGGTACATTCACACTACAAGGACATTTGCTCAACTATGTTCATAGCAACATTAGTCATGATAGCCAGAACTTGGAAACAACCTAGATGCCTCTCAACTGAAGAATGGACAAAGAAAATGGGGTACATTTACACAATGAAGTACTACTCAGTGCTAAGAAACAATACATCCTAAAATTCACAGGCAAATTGACAGAACTAGAAAAAAACCATCTTGAGTGAGGTAACCCAAAACCAGAAAGACAAATATAGTAAGTACTCATTCATAAAGTGGATACCAGACGTAAAACAAAAGATACCCATCCTACAATCCATAACCCCAGAGAATCTAGAACCCTCTTTCAGAAACAGATGGAAGCAGATAGAGAAACCCACAACTAACTAATGGGTCAAGCTCCTATAGTACAATCTATGTGAGGGAGGAGCAATAATATGAAAAAAGGAGTCAAGATTATGATGTAGAGACCCACAGAATCAGCTGACCCGAGCTAGTGAGAAATCGCTGAGTCTGACAAATAGGAATCTGCATAAGACTGAGCTGGACTCCCTTACTATAGGTGACAATGGTGTGACTGGGACAATATATGAGGCCACTGGCAGTGGGTCCAAGACCTAACTCTAATGCACAAACTGACTTAGTGGAGCCTATTCTATATGGAGAGATGCCTTGCCCAGTCTAGACCCAAGGGAATGGGTGGGAGGGAGGTGCCTTGGTCCTGCCACAAGTAGATGATGGGACAGACTTAGTAGACTTCCTATGGGAAGTCTAACCTTCTCTGAGGAGCAGATGGGAGGTGTGTGGGGGGGAAGTGGGGGGAGCAGGAGGAGAGGAGGGAGTGGGAAATGGGATTGGAATGTAAAAAAAAAGGAAAAAATAAACCTGGTAACTCCAAATTGAAACTTATCTGGAAAAGTTCAAACATGACCAGCCACCATTTTAACTAAGACAAATAAATAAATAAATAAATAAATAAATAAATAAATACATACATACATACATACATATATGAGGTCACATAACTTCACTGTCATCTTTAGTGATGTTGACCATATGGACAGCTGCCATTTTGGTTGTGGTTAAAGCGACTTGACTGCCATCTTTAGTAGGGGTGACCACATGGACTGGCCACTCCAACGTTATGTTAGGTCTTCAATATATTTTTCTACATCGTAATTCTTGTCCTATAATTAAAAATGTTTATAAAGATACAATTTAAAACAATGCTAGTTTAATGAGGTGTTAAAGCTGCACCTCCATGCATTCATGTACAGGGATGCATCTTGGTGAACAATCAGATTTCATAGTGTAGTGGTATCTTGCTATTGGCTTGGCTTCAAGTGTGCAGATGTGATCTCTTCTAAGGAAGATGAGGGGTTGGCTTGTGGCTTGGGTTGCTGTGAGAGCATTGGAAGTGCAGAGGCTCCATCTTCTGGAGCAGGAAGACCTCGGAGGCTATTTACTATTATTTGTGTAAGTTCTTTCCTAATAAACACCTGTTTATCATTTATCTTGGGTCTGGTGGACTCAATAAATTCCCGCCTTCATTATACCATAAAATATTCCCTTGATTATTGGTTTTAGAAACACTAAATTGTTTACAATGTGAAAACTTGGTTCTGCCTCCTACAGAATGGGATTGTGCTCCATGTTTCAGGATCACATGTGACAGCAGAGACTGAGATAGTCCTATTTGATGATACTGAAACATACCTCAGGCTAACAACGTCCACTTTAAGAATGTATGCCTAGCTGGGTGACACCTTTAATCCCAGCACTCAGGAGGCAGAGGCAGGCAGATCTCTGTGAGTTTGAGGCCAGCCTGGTCTACAGAGTGAGTTCCAGGACATCATCCAAAACAATACAGAGAAAGCCTGCCTTGAAATCCAATATGTATATATGCTTAAGTTTCGTGCTTTTACTGACATTGGTAAGCTGTATATCCAGATTTAACTTACTCATGCTCTCAAAGTTAAGCCTAAGCAACATTTGTCTGATTTAGATATACCTAACATATTTTCTCCCCATTATCCTCAAATTCCTTCAGAGATCTGAGAACAGAGCATTTAATAATAAAGTTTTTCATGATAGAGAGACACGCCAGCTCCTGGCTGCACCCCTTGCTCCTCCAAGAAGAGGGTGGTCACAGAAGAACCTCCGCCAGGAGGCTTGCTTTAAATGTGGCATCTCTAGTCACTGAGCAGAAACACTGTCTTTCACCTCAGCAACCGCCTAGACCCTGCTGGACTGGAGAACAGGACAGTGGGGGATTGATTGCCTCACCCTACCAAGACAGGTAGACTCATCTCCCCGAATTCCTACTCCACAAAAAGTTGGTCAGGCCTCCTGGGCTTGGCAGCTAAAGCAAGTACTGCTTCCTGGGTTTGTGTCCCCAAAGGCCAGAGAGATTGGCTTGTGCCTAGGTGGCTGGGAAGCCTCCTCGCTTCTGCTTGTCCTTCTCAGATCTGATGTTGGATGTCTTGGGTACTGACAGGTTTGCTGTTTAAAACATCTCCCCCTGGCTCGCCCCCACACTCCCCGCTGCAATGCCACCAGGGTGAGTCCACCGAGGAAGAGCAGGCTTGCACAAACTGAGGTGTGGTACCCAAAGTGGGCTTATTACTTCCCGGTAGGCAGAAAGGGATGCCAGAGTTAGTCTCCAAGGCTCAAGAAATTGTCAGAGTGCAGTTGGGAGGCACATGCCTTTAATCCCAGCACACAGGAGGCAGAGGCAGGAGGATCTCTGTGAATTCCAGGATAACCTGATCTACAGAGCAAGTTCCAGGACAGCCAAGGCTACACAGAGAAACCCTGTCTGGAACACCTCCTCCCAAAAAACCCAAACAACAACAACAACAACAAAATATAACAACAACAACTAGTCTATTTTTTCTTCTAGCAACCTGCTTTCTCAGATCCCTCAAGAACAGATGCCTGAGGTCTCCAGGATAGTAGTAATCAAATGATTCTTCACCCATCCCTCTTCCTGAGTGTGGACCCACCAACTCCCGACTCTCCTCTCTCCACATCGTCCCTTGTCAGCAGGAAGAAGTCAGACTTGAATCTGTGCCCATATACACCCCAAAATGTTGGGATGTTGGGAAGCTCCAGCCAGTCCCATTCTTCCCATTCCAAGCACCTTAGGAAGCCCACTATCAGGGCCCCACCCCTGGAGGGCGTTTAAAGTGCACTCCTCATGGTTCTCTCTTCTTCCCCTGGGACCACCTGGGAATGCTTTGCTGTCCCTATTAATTTGGCCTGATTTGATTTATTACATCGGTGGAGAGACTTAATATTGGGACACAAAAGCCTTTTGACTTCTGCTAGCAAGGGTCCCCTCTGTTTGTCCTCCACACCACTGTCAGAAGTATCATTTAACCAGCGCTCCTGTTATATTTATTGCATACTTAGTAAGCTATTTTTATCTTTTGGTTTTGCTTACTTATTTTTAACTCACTGATTCCAGTTGGTGCTGCCCATGTGTGCTGGGGCATTTGGAATCTACCAGTGGGCTCACCCCCATAGGGAAGTGACTCTCCATTCCCTAGCAGCCATCAATTGCCAATAGCTCATCAGCTGGGGGTGGGCCTCATGACCCATCCTCCCTTCATGCTAGAATTATTAACTGTCTTGATTTTGTGCAGGTCTTGTACAGGTAACCATATATAAATTCCTGATGGTAATTCTAAATCAAATTCATTAATTTATAAACTAGTTTGATTTGTTTATCTTCAAGGTTAAAATACAATTATATCATTTCTCCCTTCCCTTTCCTCCCTTTGAAACCTCCCAAATACCCCTTCCTGCTTCCTCTTCATGGCCTCTATCACTGGTTGCTGTTAGGTACATATATGCATATATTGCCAAATACAACTTTCTCAGTCTTAATAATGTTACACATATGTATGTTTCTAGGGTTGACTCTTTGGTATTGGATAACCAGCTGGTGTGCTCTTCCCTGGGGAAAACCATTTCTCCCATTCTCCGCTGTGGTGGTTTGAAAGAAAATGGCCTGCAAAGGGGATGGCACTAATAGGAGGTGTGGCCTTGTTGGAGAAAGTGTGTCGCTGTGAAGGTGGCCTTGAAGTCTCATATACGCTCAAGCCTTGTCCAATGAGCCGGATCACTTCCTGTTGCCTGTGAGTCAGATGTGAGAACTCAGCTCCTTCTCTAACACCAGTCTGCCTGCTGCCTCCCTTCCCACCGTGAGGATTGAACCTCTGAGCTGTAAGTGAGCCTCCACAATGAAATGGTCTCCTTTCTAAGAGTTGCTGTGGTCATCTGTCTGTTCACAGTGATAGAAACCCTAACTGAGACATCAGCACTTTTAAGTTGACTGTGGCTTTTTTTGGTCTAGGGTTAGGGCCCTGTGAGATTTCCTCCTTTCATATTAGTATGTCTGCTGGTGTTATTCTTGTTCAGGTCATGTTTGGGCAGCCGTGCTAATGAGACTTCCCAGGTGTCGATTCTGACACTACTGGGAGACAGAAGCAAACTTCCTGGTCCTCTGGATCTTCACTAGCCCTGTGTATTCGCCTAGGTTTTCATTACCAGGCTCAGCTTCCTTTTTGTCTTAAGTCTAATTGGAGAGCTGCTGGTTACTGCCAAGGTATGCATGCTGCTACTGCACCCTTAAGGTTATGGTACCATACTGGTCATTGTTGCAGTCCATAGGCGTCATAGCTGGGTTGGACTTTTGGTTGCTTCCCTGCCTTAGAAGCTTCTGGTCACATGAAAGCTAGTCCTCGGGGCATTGAGGTCAGTCCCAGCTCAGAGGCCTCTCAACCCTGTGTTTGGTGTGGTGTCTTCGCCTCTTGGGGCTAAGTAAGGGTAATAGCAGCAGCCTGTAATGTTGGGAGGATCTCTTGGACAACACAGACTCACAACTCAACTAACAGCTTCTCATGCCTGTTGTTGGCACTTTTGTTAGATGGTCTTTTTCTCTTGGCGAAAGCACTGCCATCTCAGATAAAAAGTTCTTATTTAAACTATATATGCATATTTATAGAGAGACTTATTGTAATATAGGTGTGTTTGGTAAATAGGTGATAGTATGATTCCTCATGACTTTCCAGACATTGTTACTGCTTTACTCCCTCCTCTCTCCTGTGTTTGCCAGCCTCACCCCTCTTCAGTTAGAGCTCCCCACTTCCCTCCTTCTGTGTTTGCCAGCCTCACCCCTCTTCAGTTAGCGCTCCCCACTTCCCTCCTTCTGTGTTTGCCAACCTCACCCCTCTTCAGTTAGAGCTCCCCACTTCCCTGATCAGATCATTTGTACTCTGCTACTCCCTTCCTTTGCTCTCCCTCTTCTTGTCCTAGCAATGGTTCCTTTTCATCAACCTAAGAGAGATATGCATGGTACCCCAGAGAAGGTGGAATGGGACAGGATCTCCTGAGTGGACTGGGAGCATGGGGGAGGGGAGAGGGAGCTGGGAGAAAGACAGGGGGAGAAGAGGAGGGGAGAGGAGCAGGAAGGTTTGGTTGGGGGAAGAATGGAGGACAGTAGGATGAGAGATACCATAATAAAGGGAGTCATTCTAGGTTTGAGAGGAGATCTGGCAGTAGTGAGGTTTCCAGATATCTACAATGATGACACCAGCTGGCAATCTAAGCAACAGTAGAGAAACTGCCTTAAATACCCTTCTCCAATAATGAGATTGATGACTTCCTTATATGCCATCCTAGAGCCTTAATCCAGTGGCTGATGGAAGCAGAGGCAGACACCCACAGCTAAACACTGAACTGAACTCCTGGAATCCAGTTTCAGAGAGGGAGGAGGGGTCAAGACTGGGTGGGTGAAACCAACAGAAACAGCTGACCTGAACAAGGGGGAGTTCATGGACCCCAGACTGAGGCTGAGAGGGGTGGGTGAAACCAACAGAAACAGCTGACCTGAACAAGGGGGAGTTCATGGCTGAGAGGCCAGCATGGGACTGATCCAGACCCCCTGAATGTAGGTGTCAGTGAGGAGGCCTTGGCAATCTATGGGGCCTCAGGTAGTAGATCAGTGTTTATCTCTGGCATCTGAATGGACTTTGGGAGCCTGTTCCACATGGAGGGATGCTCTCTCAGTCTGGAGACATGGGGGAGGGCCTAGACCCTGTCCTGGATGATATGACAGACTTTGGATATCCCCTATGAAGGTCCTCACCCTCCCTGGAGAGTGCAGTGGGGATTAGGTGGGGGGTTGAGGGGGTCCGTGGGGGCGGGGAAGGAGGGGAGGAGAGGGAACTGGGATTGACATGTGAAGCAAGCTTGTTTCTAATTTAAATAAAAATAGATAAAAATGAAATATATAAAACATACTTTGCTTAGTCATGGATTGGTGCCTTGTCATCATCAGAGAGGCTTCTTCCAGCAGCAGATGGCAGGCAATGCTGAGACCCACAGCCACACATTATTCAGAGAGAAAGAGAGAACCTAAATTGGGGATCTCCATGAAGTCACTCCCATCAGTAATTAGAACCCAGTAGTTTAGGTGGAGTAAAGACTGTAGGAATCATTAAGATTTTCTATGTGTTGTTTTAAAATTGACCAACAACATAGGTTTTTGTGGGTCTGGGTACCTCACTTAATATGATCTAATCCAGTTTTACTCATTTACTAGGCTAGACCTAGAGTAGGAGGTGGGGACTGATTTCTTTTGAACTGAAAACTTATGGAGCCTGCTCTGTTTTTGCTTTCACAACAATTGTCAAAAAACTATAGTTGAGAACTTAGCGGTTAGAATATCACATATTGTCTCAAAGAAAGAAGAAATAAAAGCAAATGAAATCCACAGCTTATCACAGCAACCTAGCGAGACTGCGGGGGCAGGAAACAGGGTCAAGTACGACACACAGACAAGGACAAGGACAAGGCCGCCTCCGTCAGAAAAAGGACACCCAGGCTGGACTGAAACTGTGGTGCGGAACGAGCCGCTAGTATGCTAACACGTGTGAACTCCTGTCTAAGGAAACAAAGAGCAGGCCTCTTCTTGGTGACCTGAGGTGTCGTCATTGGACATAAGCAGCAGAGTGCTGCGTCACCTCCACGTCTTCTAAAGGCAAAGGCAGAGAAAGAAGAAATTAAGCTACACAGTGTTCGTTTCCTGCTGCATCGCGCATGGCTGCACTT
This sequence comes from Mesocricetus auratus, assembly GCF_017639785.1. Lineage (NCBI taxonomy): Eukaryota > Metazoa > Chordata > Mammalia > Rodentia > Cricetidae > Mesocricetus > Mesocricetus auratus. The sequence goes on from NW_024429186.1 coordinate 83,343,038, forward strand.
TCGAATCAGTGTATAAATGAGCAGGCCAGATTTTCCCTGCCTGGGAGGCCGGTGGTCCCCACACTGGGATGTGCTTGGCTGTCCTCAGCAGTGAGGGGACAGTGATCTGGAAAACAAGGAAGCCTCCTGGCATGGCCTCACAACTGTACAAATTTCAGACTCCACTTAGTGACGGGATTTACCAGAAGAAAGTCAAGGCGACCTCACGGATGAATCGCGATGTCTATGCACCTCCTCCCATAATGTTTGGGAAAAGAGCAGAGACAGACAGCGTGGTCCCCCGAGAGCCTCTGAGCTTGAATGCACCAAGAAGGGTTAGTTATGCTCTGACCAGTGCACCTGTGGTCTGGAAAGAGAACAAGAAAAGAGGAAAAATGACAAGAGATGTGCTTCTTACCTGTTCTATGAACAATTATTTCTACTTAGCTCATTGGTGTTTTGACCAAGTGATTCTTTTGATTGCAGAAAAGGTCTGATTGACAGGGTGGTTTGGAAGTGTCTCCTGACTTCCTGTCATCTTTACCTCACCCAACAAAGGAGTGAATGCCAGTCAAGAAACTACTTACTTTCACAGTGTCTTCAGACTGACTGGAAAATATTGTCTGCCAGACAAATGCATTAGAAAGTCCTGTTTTTGTCTTTTCAAACAGAACAATTATTGGGACTGAAGTTTAAAATGTACTCATGAAAAAAACAAAATCTGTAACATGTCTATGATTTAATGCCAGGAGGATGGCGTGCACGGGAGGAAGGCGCTGCACATAGGAGGATGGTGACCACAGGGAAGGAATGCATTAAACAACCTTGCTTTTCTAGTATTGACAATAAAATAGACCTATTTTAATGAGATTAACCAACTCCATATGCACTAGGTAAAGTGGTATCTCCACAGTGTAATTCCAAATTAGATTTAAGAATACTACCTGT